>NC_141230.1:9303750-9907500 GCF_054856515.1 Filicampus tigris
TCATCTGGTGCACTCTATACCAAAGAGGATTAAGGCACTGCTGGAAAATAATGGTGTCCACACAAAATACTGTATTGGCACGTGGGGCTCAATTTGGACATTTTAGTTGGGGGTGAACTCACTTTTGTTGCTTTGTTTTATTTTGAGGGGACAGTAAATTTAGATTGTAGCCAAGTATTATTTCTTCACTGCTCTCCACAGTATGATAGAATGTTTACAAAAATTTGAGGTGTGTAATAAAGTAATGAATAACATGAAATAAAAATAAATCAATAATCATTTATAGTAAATACTGACATATGTAAATAAAAGACTGCACGTGGGCAACTAGATAGCACATCCACCTTGCAGTAGAGAGGTCCAGGGTTTGAATACAGGCTACGGCCTTCTTGTACCTCTTGTATTCACAAGACCTCTGTCTTTGTTCAGGTGATGCTTGTGTCTTCAGGTAAACTATCCATCCATCCATTATCCATACCGCTTATCCTCACGAGGGTCACGGGCGTGCTGGAGCCTATCCCAGCTGTCAGGACACCCTGAATTGGTTGCCAGCCAATCGCACGGCACACAGAGACAAACAAACAACCGCACTCACAATCACACCTAGGGGCAATTTAGAGAGTTCAATCAACTTACCATGCATGTTTTTGGAATATGGGAGGAAACCGGAGTTCCCGGAGAAAACCCACGCAGGCACGGGGAGAACATGCAAACCCCACGTAGGGAGGCCGGAGCCGGGATCAAACCCACAACCTCTGAACTGTGAGGCGGATGTGCTAACCAGTCGACCGCCGTGCCACACTCAGGTAAACTAACCTGTCGGTTTATTTAAGTAGGCTGATGCAAAAACTACACAACCTATTCAAATTGAAGTATTTCAATGGTTGTGTTCTGGGTGAAGAAAGTAGCTATTATGACAACATCGTCATACTGAGCAATGGGAGAAATATAGAATTAATTCAAGGATTAATTGTTCATTTTTCAAATGTTGTTCTTAATTGGAATGAGGGATGGGGATTGTTAATCCGAGGTTCGCCGGATACGTTTATCAAACAGCTACAAAACCCCTCTATTTCTTTGATATACGCAGTACAGTTTTTAAATAAGCTGCATTTAAATTTGTTACAACCGGCATCTCTGCAGCTCGGATGGAGGTTTTAGGCGTTTGAAAAAAAAAAAAAAAAAGATTTTCTAACACCTCATGGTGAAAACATGACTGCTGAAAGAGCACCTGCTTCTTTGAGTGAGATACTGCAGCTGTGCCTTTTCGCTTTGTGCTTGTAAATAAATAAATAAATAAATAAATAAATACCTCCCATCTTTCAAATTGATTAGAATGCTTATTGAAAGCGTCTCTTCTTTTTTTACCCCCCATGCTGGTGAAAAGATGTAATTTCTCACACCTCTCCATTGCGGAACAACATAATTACACAGCTAAATGATTAGTAAGCCGAATGAATGGAGCCACTCATTTGTTTTTCTTCAAGAACTAGAAACAGGAGTGTTTTAAGTGCCACGTGATAGATTAAGCTAATGGTTAACATGTCCTAAATAGGCTAGGTAATCGACTGGGAAAATGTGAAACAAATGCTATTTCAAATTAATAAGAAATATAACATGGGAATAGCGTACAGTATGTTTCTACAACATAAAATTCATTCCAATTATACTTACTTGCTATTATATTCGTGTTCTATTTTGTACAACATAGCACGCAATGAGAACCACTGTGATTAAAATGAATCATTTCACTATAGTCTAGCATCCAGAAGGGCTGAAGCAGCACATTTTTTTTCAGACTTTGGACTGTTTGACTAGCCACTTGCTTACTTGTAACATTAGCTCCGCTTCAGTCATGGTAAAAATTGTACTTTACATTGCACCCCACAGTACAGGAAGATGGGATGAGCAGTGACTCGTTTGCATGAGTGCCGACCCAAAATTAACTTCAAGACTGATTTCAGCTACAATGTGGCAAGGTGATGTTAAGTGTACTGTTTTTTAATTTATTCATCAAGAAGGAGCAGAGAAAAACTTGTTTGCAGCTTCAACACACTTTTTCAAACTTCTCTTTGTACCACAAATATTTTACTTCTACCTCTAGGGATTAAATGATACAGTATATACAATGTTTAATAAAAAAGAAAAAGTAACAGTGCTGGAATATTAGACTTAAAATACATGCTTCTCTATCTGACATTTAAATTCTCCACTTGAAGCTTTGAGAAATGCTTCGGGCCAGTCAACACTTCTAGCTGGCGGGCTTGGAAGTGTAATTTTTCTTTTTCGTCTCTGCCTCACTATTATGTTTAAAATCTAGAGAGAGAAATTATTGAGACTAGAATCAGAGGTAAATCAAAGCATATTGCTGGAATGTCACCAACACGTGATTTGTCTCTTGCTTTAGAAGTCCCGTGCAAGCCTGTGAAATTGCCTCAAAGGGATTTATTAACATGTTGGATGATGTGTCATTGGGCATGAATTTCATCATTCATTGGGAATACTGCAAGAGGGAGCATCATTCTTCCAAAATATGCAGTCTACTGTATTTTTTCAACATTTGGCATGTTGACAATGGTGAGCAGGTGATGATGCTCATTTTAGCAAACATTAAAAGCAGCAATACACCTTGGGATTGTGAGTGTCCAACATAATGAGAGTTGAGGATTAATATTATAAAAAATTTGCATTATATTTGTGCTCCGGGCCCTTTATGTGATTCTTGTTCTCACCTGCCAATATGGCAACCCTTCTTTCTGTTCTCGACCAAAATCTGTAAAAAAAAAAAAAAAAAAAATCATCAAGTGTGAAGTATTAATTTGATCGCAGTTTTGTTTCATTGTGCATGGAATGCTCACGCTAAATATGCACTGCCAATTTTTGTTAAAGTTTGCGGTGGTATGGTGCAAATATGAAAACATGTACGTTTGTCTCCATGAACCAGGAAGTAACCTACTAGCTAGTAAACCAACAAACAAAAATGAAGTACTGAACAACCTTTTTTGTTTTAGTTTTGTTAGATATTTTTGGGAGTATATCTATCTATCTATCTATCTATCTATCTATCTATCTATCTATCTATCTATCTATCTATCTATCTATCTATCTATCTATCTATCTATCTATCTATCTATCTATCTATCTATCTATCTATCTAAACCTGGCTATTCGTGGGCAATATGGACTGAACCCTGCCGTGACAAACATGACGAGTAATTGACTCCGCACCAGCCCCAAAAAGGTTCATAGATGATGCAGGATTGCGGCAGGGCAGTCCATTGAGCTCCTCAACTCACTTGAACTTAATTCCTTGGCGCCACCATACCACAGCATCACGTTTCATCACTAAATGTAGCTCCTTAACTCACTTCGACAAAGATATGGGGCAGTTTTTTAGTAATGGAGGTTAGGTTCCTAAAAAAAACATTGCGGATAATTGAATGTGTCTATGTGAAGACACTGGATCATGTTAATCAATTTGTGCAATAATCATAAATAATTATTTAATGAGGTAGGGTAGTCACCTGGTTGGTAGCCCCTGCCTTAGGGTATGTTTAGATGAAAATGATCGAGTACCAGTACCGGTTTTTGCAAAGTTTCACATGCAGATGAACTTTACCATTAACACAGAGCTGCCAAAACAATAAATAATATAGCAGTAAATGTTTTCTTTTAAATTCTTGAAGATCGTCACATTTAAATACCTCAAAGGATATCAAAGCCAAAACTGGTTTGATACTATGACATTCAGATCTAAATCTTTCTAAATCTAGAATGACATGACAAAAACCATGCTGTTTTCTTACAAAATTGAATATTATTATCTTCTTAATGTGTAGGTGTTACTAATAAAATATCCAGTGTGTGTTGTCCTTGGTCAGGGACGCGATTTTTGAGGTCTGTTTTCTCGTGTCAGTAACAACTGCTGCATCTTTACACCACTGTCAACACTTTGCACTTGACTCTGCTGCTGACTAGGCAATTGTGAAGAGCCATTAACTCCCTAATGCAAATGAAGAAAATATGGTGTGTCACCCTTACCGCGTCGCATTAAGCCTGTCAACTTTTACGTAGCATTAGTTTATTATTAGATCGAGCTCCAGAATATTTCTGACCACCTGGAGATAATACAAGAGGGATGGTAAATTGGAAGTCAGGAAAAAGGCCTTGGGAATGTGACATTTGGCAGGCATGTCTATCATGAGTAGAAGTGCAAAAAAAACGTTTTCAAATTGCAAATAATTTCAGTATATGTTTCTGAGTGTGGATAAACAATGGCAGCTAATTTTAATGTCTAGCCATAAAACACAAAACTTAAATAACTAACTGCCCCACTGCTAGAGGTAAGTTTTACTTGGGAACATAAAGTTTGCCGGCATTTCTGTCAGAAGATATAAGCCACAGATACTGAACAGATGGGCACGAAATTGTGAAGAAGTTGAGTTTTCTTTGCAGAAGGCTGCTGAAGTTTTATGAGTCAAACATAAAATCTGCCCCAACCCTGAAGCCAGTTTCACTTAGCACAAAGCTCAAAATAAGCCATTTCACATTGCAGTTTGCAAGTTTAAATTCCCACTTACTGCCCCATTAAACACATTGAATAGCAAAACTGAGAATCACATATTTTAAAGGTTTTCTGCACAGACGTGAGATAATCCCAAAAGGCTTCACTAGGGTGGACGTGGCTTCCGTGACCTATGAAAGAAAAGTCGGGGGACGATGAAAGCTTGGAGCTACTTACACCACAGCTGCTAGCTAGCAACGACCTTCGGCTGGCTCATCTCTTATGAAACAAAAATATATTGCAATATACTAGAATTATATGGCAATATTTTAGAAAATACATGTCAATATATGACAACGATGGTCCTATATTTGAAAGTATGTAGCAACATGGGGATGGGCAGCCTATTGTTATATATTGATTAATATATTATAGAATACATTGCTCTCCAAACAAATTGCATTATATTTTTGCATGCTGAAACAATGTAAATTTAGAGTTAAGCACATTTATGCATAGATTTATAGAGTACTTCATCAATAATGAATAGTAGTCCAAATAGCATTTTGAATGACATTCATTTATGAATTGATTTATATTGTGAAATGTAGTTCACATAGAGTATTATACATTATCATTAACAGCAGCAAAGAAACCAAAAAATGTTCCTCTTGGAGTCATTTTTTAAACATTTCTCCACACAATATAGAGAGCAGGGTATTTTCTTTTCCTCCCATTCATGTCTGGAATGGATCCTCGCCTCTATTCAAAAAAATAAAATAATACAACAACAAAACCCAGAATCCTACGGTGGCAAAAGAAACATCTCCAATTGGTGGAGCTGGGTGTTGCAATGAACACTTTTGAAATTGTAAATATGGTTAATATTGTTATAAAATACAATTACGTGTACTCTATATATTGTATTTTTATGTCTTGGCAGTCCAGCACCCGCGCTATCTGTTTCGCTGGCTGGCCGTGTGCAGCGGAGTTCATTGACCTGTTTTCTGAAGCTGAACCGTGATTGGTCGTGATTGGAGCAGTTGTGATGTCCTTTTCAGTCGACAGAAATGACAAAATGGCCGCCCCCGAGATAGCTAAAAAGGGGTGGATTTTGCTGCTTAACTCATATTCCACAAAGGCAATATTAATCAGAATGCCGTGTTTAACTAGTGGGCCGGCATAGAACATTCTTGAAAGAAATGTGTTTGGGTAGATTTCCACTTTAAATAGGTGTCCCATGGTGGTGGATATACAGCAGGTGCTATAATTCTCTTGACACTCTAATTTCCTTCAAACTCTGTGTACTCACATCTAGGCCACAGTCTGCTGCACCTCCCAACTTCCGCGCATATAAACATTGGGGGGGGGAAAAAAAAGCTGGCACCCGTCTCTTCTCACAAATCAAACCTTCTCATTGTGTCCTTTCAGACACTCCGCAGATGTCTGCAGAGCCACTTTGCAGGATGGAGGCCACGTCCATTATACCCTGCCCGCTCTTGGCTGTCACGTCGACTGCATTTCTCTTTGTGCAAGACGACGACCGTGAGGGCGATGGGCAGAACAGCCGTCACCTTAATGTCTCCCTCCCTGATCATGAATGAGACACTTGTAAAGATCCACCGACTCACCCACAAGTAGGCCAATCTCTGTTGCACACATACACACACAGACACGAGGAAAGTGCTGCAACAACCATGTTCGACCCACCCATGGATTAAATAAAGCTTTTATCGCTATTTAGTTTTCATTGAGAAAACAACATAAATGAGTTTTCTTCGTGTTTTGGTTAAAAAGTTAAAAAAAAAATGTTAAAAGAAATTAACTTTCCAATATGTTCTATGCAGGCCCACTAGTCTAAACGTGGCAATGTGATTGATATTGTGTTGGTGGAATATGAGTTAAGTGGTAAAATCCACTTGTTTTTGTCCATTTCAGGGGGCGGCAATTTTGTCACTTCTGTCGACTGAAAATGACATCACAGTTGCTCAGGGCTCAGGTAACAACCAATCATGGCTCAGCTTCAGAAAACAAGGGGAAGTGTGATTGGTTGTTTCATGAGCCCCGAGCAACTGATGCCATTTTCAGTGACAGCAAGTGACAAAATTGCTGCCCCCTGAGATGGACAAAAACGGGTGGATTTTGCTGATTAAGTCATATTCCAAAAATATATTATTAAACAGAATGCCGTGTTTAGACTTGTGGAAGCGCATAGAACATATTGGAAAGAAAATTTTCGTTTGACTTCCCCTATAAGGCTATGAAACAATGCAAAACAACATAGACAGGCTAATGATTAACATCCATGTCACAGTGTTATAAATGTTTAAGTAGAACGATAACACATCATATCATTCTCTTCTGAATGATTAATATTATTGTGGCTTCCTAAGGAGTTTTGACTGGATCCTGCTGTATGGATACAAATGTATTTAATTGCCCCCTGATGGCCAAGGCGCACACACCAGAAGGAGCGCCACAATGTCCATTGAATTGAATAAAAAATGTGATAGAACTATTTAATTCTTTACTTTCAGTTTAAATATCTAAGTATGATCCGTCATTTGGGAGGCTGGAACATATTAGTGGCATTTCCGTTCATTATAAGGGCTTAAAGATGATTTGATATATACGAGTGGTTTGAGTTACGAGCCTTGTCATGGAGCAAAGTTAACTCGTACTGTATGTCAAGGCACCACTGTGTGTGAAATTAATTCACAAATGCCAAACCGCATGTAAAATGGCACAGACTGATGGTGAGATGCAGAAAAGACCAGAGAGACTCCAATAAAAACGCTAAATGGGGGAGCATTCAACCATTGTGGGCGTCACTGATTAACGGTGCATGCATTGATGGGTTGCTTCTGCGTGCTATTTATCCGACACGTGCACTTGTACAAAAGCAGATATTGTACGTGATGGAGATGGAGGGAGAACGAGGGCAATTTGGATCCTCATTAAATTTTCAAAAGTCCTGATGGTCCTCACAAAATTGAACCAACTGTTCCAAAGCAACCTTCATTTTATGCTACAGTAACTGCAAATTAGTTTCACAAAACTGTTTTAATCACACACACTGCAGGGTTAATTTGCTGTGTGCTAATTTTCCACACTCCCCTCTTAGATGACCATCAGTCATATAGAGCACGATGGCTTGACTGATCAGCATTTATCCCTCTATTGAGGCCCATTCTTTTCCAGCATTCCTCCACCCATGCACCAGTCTTGACAGTCTTACTGTCCATTGTACAATACTATGATAACAGAATAGAAGAAAAAAATCTATTTTTTAGATTATTTTCATCATCCATCCATTCATTTTTTTCGTACTGCTTACCCTCACTATTTCATTTAGTTTTCATTTCTCCAAAGGAGTAAGGATTATTATTGATTTGTAAATATGACTAGGCTATGTTGTATTATTTTGAAACATAAAACCTTTTCAAAGCAGTTTAGTAAGTTCGGTTTTGAAGCAGTTATTAATAAAGCTTCAAGAGGTAGTCACCTGAAATGGTTTTCCTAGTTGAAGCACTGTCCAGAAAAACGAGTGGAGCTTGAGCAACAAGTTGCCCAAAGCCAGAGGATGTAGTAAATATTTAGAACATATTTAGTCAGAACACCACCAATGTAACTGTGATTGTGTGTCTGTGGGTGGGTGTTTGTGTGTGTATGTTGGAAAGCGCTGAGGGTCTGTTGAATCCAATGCTTGTTTTTTCAATTAAAGGGGACATCAACCCAAACATATTTCAAGAATATGTTCTGTGCAGGCCCAGTAGTTGAAACAAGGTATTCAGATTAATATTGCGTTTGTGGAATATGAGTTAAGCAGAATTTAGCTATCTCGGGGGGGGGGGGGGGGGGCATTTTTTTCACTTCTGTCGACTGAAAATGACATCACAATTGCTCAGGGCTCCGATAACGACCAATCACAGGTCAGCTTAAAAAAACAGGTGAGCTGTGGTCGTTATCTAAGTGATAAAATGGCCATCTCCTGAGATGGCTAAAAACGTGTGGATTTGCCACTTAACTCATATTTTATATTAATCATATTGCCTTGTTTCAAGTGGTGGGCCTAAATAGGACATATTCTTGAAAAAAATAATGTTTGTGTTGACTTCATCTTTAATAAAGTATTTGCATAAGAAAATCAATCCTCTTTATTTATTTTATTAAATAATATTATTTTATTAAAATTCAATAAAATAATAGGACAGAAAAATTATGAGATTTTTTTTACAATAAAATGCGCAATTAACTATGAGTTAACTATGAAAAAAATAATTGTGATTAAATATTTTGATCGCTTGACAGCACTAATGAATTAGTTTATAATATTTATGTAAGATAATGGTTACATCAATATGGAATGAATACAAGAATGACGTATCATCAAGATTTTAGACTATATTCCAAATTATGTATTAAGAAATGTGTTATTTCCATCACCCTTGAAGTTTCATGAAATTTTTTTCAACAAAAGCTCTGTGGCCGTCGAGTGACATGCAAATAAATCCTGGAATTCATCGTGACATTTTGGCCCATTGAGTTTAAAAATAGTTGCGTTGATGATGTGCCAGGCGCGAAGCCACTGAATGGACCGCATGGCTGGCTGAACTACAGTGAAACCTCCTTTTATTTATTTCATCCTTGAGTCTGTGCGGGTAGCCATTTGTCAGCATGCTCTCTTCTGTGCGGGCGCGAAGGCCGCTTCCCTCCATCCTCTGCCAGTTTTCTCTGTTAATGAACACCTCTATTTCACATTGTCATGATAATCAGTGCTTATTTGGCAAAGGAAAACCACGATTACCGTCCCTTGAACAATCACAAAACTACACTGTAATCGCCTTTTAAATCATAGGTTAACTTCCTTATTACGTTTGACAGTTATCTTGAGCAGTCACCTCTATTTGCCGTCTCTTTATCCATTTCTGAATGAAACTCATTGAAGAGCTGATTGCAGGGTGGTGTAGGTGGGGGCCATTCAATGGCACGCTACCTGCATGGAAATTGCCTTTAATCGTACCCAGTCATTGTACCGGTGAAACTAGTAATTGGCCCACGCCAGCAATCAGAAAGGGTCATCTTCGAGAGTCATCGACTAAATGTTGTTGCCTTATTGCCAAAAATGGCTGAAATTATGATGGCCCTGACCTTCTTTTTTTGTTGTTGTAATTGTCCTTCATGAATTCCAAAAATGTTTGTTAGAATTGTTAAAGCTGATGTTGCAATATTTACCAACTCTTTTTTGTAAAAATAGAGTTAGATTAAGAGGGCATTTGCTGTGAACAGTCCTCTTAAAGATCACCCCCAGAAATACAGTGTAGAGAAGATGGGAGATTATTACCACACATCGCCACCTGTTAAAAATAATGTCATAAGTCATGTGTCATCTTCCAAACCGCTTATCCTATACAGGGTCGCGGGGAGGTGCTGGAGCCTATCCCAGCCGTCAACGGGCGAAGGCAGACTACACCCCGAACTGGTCGCCAGCCAGTCGCAGGGCACACACAGACACCGTCACTGAGCGGGAATCGATCCCACGCTGCCCACACACAACTCTACACTCTACACTATATATATATATATATATATATATATATATATATATATATATATATATATATATATATATATATATATATATATATATATATATATATATATATATATATATACATATATATATATATATATATCTCTCCTTCCATCCATTATCCAATTCGCTTATCCTCACAAGGGTCGCGTGCGTGCTGGAGCCTATGCCAGCAGTCTTCGGGCAGTAGGCGGGGTACACCCTGAATCGGTTGTCAGCCAATTGCAGGGCACACAGAGACAAACAAACATTCACACTCACAATCACACCTAGGGGCAATTTAGAGTGTCCAATTAACTTACCAAGCATGTTTTTGGAATGTGGGAGGAAACCGGAGTACCCGGAGAAAACCCACGCAGGCACGGGGAGAACATGCAAACTCCGCACAGGAAGGCCGGGGCCTGAATCGAACCCACAACCTCTGAACTGTAAGGCAGACATGCTAACCAGTCGACCATATATATGTATATAGCGTGCTTGTGTTAAAGCACTTACAGGTCGGTCACTAACATGATTGTGCATAAAAAGCAAAGCTAGATAAAATGCTCTAATTTGCCAGTTTTGTCTGATCACTGTCTCAGGCTTAACTAACACACCAAACAACTGAGGAGGGGGAAAACAATACGTCTCACCCCTTGCGACAAAATATTTCAGATGTCAGCGTTGGCGCTTAAACAAGATATTGCACTTACTTGGAGTAGCGCCACATATGTTCCCTGGGGCGGGATGAACAGCTACGCCTGGGAGGATGTGGGGAGAGTTGAAGGGGAAAGAGGAATGAGGATCTCCATCTGTCTGGTGGGGTCTAACGGTATGGTGAGGGGGACTTACAGACTGGCACAGTGTTAGATATCATACAACTTCCTGGCCCAGGAGTAAAAAAAAAGAATCTGCTTATGGACATGGGAAAGGCATGACTTAAATATGTTGTGTGTCACTGAGTGAAGTTTGACACAGGGGAATTGACCATTTCACTGGCAGACAGATACCATCTGGCTTGGAGATGGATCGAGTACCGTCACACAGACCTCTTCATGTGACATCCCTCTCCCTTCTACTGGTTTGGGGCGGTTTATGGAGATTCTTTTATCAGTGGGCCAAAATCAAGCAAAGACTGATCACTACTCTATTGGGCAAGGATCCAAATCAATATCCCATTAATGTCAAAGCTGCTAGGTCGGGAAGTATCCTGCTAATGTGTCCTTGGTCTAACTACTGACTGGACTTTTATCACAGACACACAAGACTTTGAGAATGAGGGGGGTGCAGTGATTTTGCGGTTGCGTAAGACATGGATATATGAATGGACAGTACAATACGGTAGGTATATATATCAACGGATGGACACATACAGAAGATAGACCGATAGATAGTAGACCGGATGACAGACACAGAAATAATATTTGGATGGATAGGTGGACCAAACACAGTTGAATGAATGAATGGACATGGATGGACTGACGGAGGGACAGACAGACAAACAGCATATGGATTGTATGTATTGATGATTGAGAGACAACCAGAGGGAGTGACAAAGGGATACAGTTGATGGATGGACAGACAGAAAAGCGAAACAATAGATAGATGGTTGGATGGACATGGATAAATGGAAGGCTGGATAGACAGACAGACACAAGATGTATGGAAGACTATATGATGACTGATGGTTGAATGGACATGGATGGACTGACAGCGGGATCGACAGATACAGTAGATTGGATTGACAGACAGATATAAGAAGACAGACAGAGGGAATGGATGGATGGCTGTGGACATAGATGGACTGACAGAGTGACAAATGGATATAGATGATGGATAGTTGACAAAATTGGCAGATGGACTGATGTTTGGCAAGACATGAAAGGACGGACTGACAGACAGATACAGAATATGTATGGCTGAAATAGATGGATGGATTATAAATTAATCATGGACAGACAGTAAAAAGATGACTGGACTGAGAGACTGTAGATGAGATACGGACGGACAGATTACGATAATATCTTGGATGAATGTATCGCCAGAGTTATAAATGACATTGATATAAATGTCGGCAAAAGAATGAAAGGAACAGTGCTTGCTGGTTGGTTACTTGACAGTCCACAAGACTCAAACTTGTCTCAAACTCTCTTGCCAAGTCAAGCAAGCAACCATTGAGGCAGTCCTACATTTATAGACTGACAGAGCAAGAGAGGAAGTAGAGATGAAGGACAGTTGATAGGTATCGCAGTGGCTTCCTTGATGACTCAGGCGCGATGGAGTTGTCGACTTCCTTTTGAATCACAAGTTACATGCCGGCGTGCCAGTTGGACGCGATCCCTCAGCCCCGTCCGCGACACTACTCATCAACGTCAGGCATCTGTCTCCATGTTCGCAACATGAACACCTTCACTGGGATGTAGACATCATGCGGCTATTAATAACCCAAATGCTCTCGCACACTGTAATTGAGTTGTGCCTGTTACAAATGCTCAATGCTGGAGACAGTCACTGAGGCCTCAACTTCAATGTCATTATGGCTTCTATTTATTTTACTGGGGTTACCATAAAAAGATGACAAAAAAGGTGTCCACTGAGTGACATGACCAATTAGTTTTGTATTGTACAGTGACAAATATATCGCTGGCATCGGGCGGAATCCTCTCCAAAATCATCACTTTTGAGGGGACCATAGAAATGGCATGTTTGTTCTCTTATGGTCTGTGTTTTGAGTTTGGTTTTTGACTGTAGTTTCATGTTTTTCCTTGTGTTCCTTTGTCTGTCTCTCGTTAAGTTATTGAGTCCACCTGTGCTTGTCATCCCGGTCTCTTGTGTTCGCCAACCAGCTTCCGTCCACTCTACCCTCTGTGTCTTGTCCAGGTGTTCCTCATTGTATCGTCAAATTTTCTGTATTTAGTTGCCCGCTTTCTTTCAGTCCTTGTTGGTTCGGTTGTCTTGTCAAGGTCAAGTCCAGTCCTCGTCCTCGTCCTCGTCCTCGTCCTCGTCTTAGTCTTAGTCTTAGTGTTTCTTTAGTTTGTTTTGGTCTTTTTTTTTTTTGGACTTCTACATTTTTGTTCTCACAGTACTTGCTAGCCTTTTTGTTTTTCTTTATTTAAAGTACTTTATTGCTCTCTGATTTTGCCTCTTGCATTTGGGTTCTCCTCCACGAAAACCTGACAGAACGAACCAACCACAAAATGGACCCAGCAGAACAGGCATCACAGCCTGCCTTTTGTTTGCACGGTGAGAAGCTGCTTCTTCGGACTTAATTGAACTCAACCTCATGGCTGCAAGATGGTCTCGCCTCCTCCAGCCACTCTATCCACCCGAACGTGTTCCCATTCCGGCGGCGCCAGCCTTGCGGCTGCCACGCAGGCCTATTCCCTTTCCAGTGGCGTCTACCTTGAGGCCGCCACCCGTGCCTGTTCCTGTTCCGGCGGCGTGAGTCTTCCAGCCACCACCTGCACCTGTTCCCGTGGAGCGAGTCTTGTGGGCGCCACACAACCTTGTTCCCATTCCAGCAGCGCAAGCCCCATAGCTGGCACCAAAGCCTGTTCCTGTTCCTGTTACCGTGGCACGAGTCCCACAGCCGTCACCTGAGCCTGTTCCCGTTCTGGCGGCGCATGACCTACAGCTGCCCTCTGTTCCCGTTCCGGCGGCGCACGACCTGCGGCCGCCCTCCATTCCCGTCCCTGCGGCGAGTGCCCTGCGGCCGCCTTCCAGCCCCGTCCCTGCGGCGAGTGCCCTGCTGCCGCCCTCCAGTCCTGTCGCGGCAGCGAGTGCCCTGCTACTCTTTTCCTGGCTTCCGGGACGACCGCCTGAATTGCTCCCTCACGTTCTGCTCTTCAGGCCTCCGGGACGCCCGCCCGATGGCCTTTGTTTCTTGGGCTGTGGTCCCGCCTCCTGGACCCTGTTCGCCTGCCCTGTCTTTTTTTTTTTTTTTTTTTTTTTTTTTTCTAGGGACGTCTGGGATCCGTCCTTTGAGTGGGGGTTACTGTTATGGTCTGTGTTTTGAGTTTGTTTTTTTTACTGTAGTTTCATGTTAAAGTATTGAGTCCACCTGTGCTTGCTCCCTTGCGTTAGCCAACCAGCTTCCTCCTACCCTCTGTGTCTTGTCCAGGTGTTCATCATTGTATCGTCAGTTTGTCTGTATTTAGCTGCGCGCTTTCTTTCAGTTCTTGTTGGTTTGGTTGTCTTGTCATAGTCCTAGTCCTACTGTTTGTTTTGGTCCTTGTAGTTTTTTGGACTTATACATTTTCGTTCTCACAGTACTTGCTAGTCTTTTTGTTATTTCTTTAAAGTACTTTATTGCTCTCTGATTTTGCCTCCTGCATTTGGGTCCTCCGCCATGAAAACCTGACGTGTTCAGCCATTAACATTGCATTGTCAGAGAGAGCAAGCCATTTAAATTGGTTGATAATTTGTCAAAATAACAACCGCACGTGTGGACTGACCAGTACTATAGATCGGTGAAAAAATGGGAAGTACACCAAATTGTGACACAGGAGGTTCTGGCCTACCGCCAGCGTGGTCAAAGATGTAATCAAAGTGAGGAAGAAGCCCATGGTGAAAATGGCGATCACAGGAAACTAGAGTTGGACATTTTCCGAGATGCATGTCTCTGTCTGAGTGGATGAATCTGTCATAAGCGGTGAACATTGTCCATTTATGGATGTCGGGCTGCTTGAATGGTATTTAGCGTTGTTCGTTTCCTCTATTACGAATTGGTTTCCGGTGGCTGGCGGTTGTCTGTAGCTGCAGCTACTGAAGAAGCATGGTCCAAGTACGTGGCCAACGCCTCCTGTTTGACAGACACACTAGTGAGCTCTATCACGAGCTGAGGGCGATGAAAGGTCTCTGCGTCTGGGCTAAAATGATGGGAGCACAGCCACGGGTCTTTGGGCAGGTGGACCTCAATGGTGTACTCCCACTTTTTTTTTCTAAGCTTTCTTTCTTTAGGAAATTAGTGACCAAAGAGCTTTTCCTTTTAGTCGCATAATGACAAATCAGTGTCACTGTATAATGATTGACATAAGACGTAAGATTGCTCAACGATTAAATGAAGGGTTACTAGCAAGGCGCTCAAACTCTGGTCTCTTTTGGTGCATGGATCCATCATTTTTTTCATTTTCTCGTACTGAGAATTTTACTTTTGGTTAGCCAACATAGGTAGATATGTTGGTAGTAGGTAGTTCAGTCAGCGGACAATCATTCGTCTGTCATCATTCAGCCATTCACTGTTTGGGTTGCCAATTGTTAGCATTGGTCTTCTGTTTTGATCAGGTTTGTCATTTCTCTATTTTTTCCGTTGCGTAGTGTATCTTTAGTTTGTGTGGCAAGATCTAGATCAAGATCTGTGTCTCCGATAAGAGAGTGAACTTTGTTGGTTCTGCCTCACCAGATGTTCATTTGCATAAGCGTGGAGTCAGACTCTTCCGGATCACACAGGAGATCTGCAGGGAGGTGGTGCTTTGGCGAGCTACTGATCGTATGCGGAAAAATACAGGAACAGTCAAAAATCCTTACACACAGCATCGCGTGGAGTTTATCTAGAAACAAGAACAGGCGGAGTGGTCATGTATGAGGAAAGGTATAAAACAGGAACAAAGACAATTATGAGCATCTGCAGGCTTAAGACAATTTGACCAAAGGAAAAAGCACAAGAAAATATGTGCTGACATGATGACCCGAAGAGCTAAACAGATGTCTACCTATGTTGCTTTTTCCTAAGGGTGATAAGCTAGACTTATAACTATAAGTCTAGACTTCCACCAAGTCTTGGTGTTTATTTTTCCATCTGTTATATTGCATGAAGGGTGAAGTGCTTCAAAACAGGCTGATGATTTTCATACTGGCTGGTCCATTCAAATGTGAACGCACATATACCAATTTTGAACATCTTAACCAATTTTTAAAATGCAAGAGGCACATGCACATGATGTGGGAAAAAAATCGTAAGTGTATGTCAGGTTCATCAATTTGACATTTTTATAACACAACACAAATGAAGAGGAAAGACACTAAATTCTTTGTTACTAGCTCATGAGGAGAACGGAGAGATAGCCCAATTTCTGCTTCCCGCTGTCCTCGTGAGGAGAACGCTTCTTTCTACGTTCCTTCTGCGTTCTAAACTTATTTCTCCGTTCCTTCTCTTTTTATTAACTTTCAGGACTCCCTGGTTACCTGGGTGTTTCCAACCTAAGTGGCGGGGAATTTATGCAAGCCGTTGGAAACACTTGGCCTTGTTATCTATATGAGTGTATGTGGGTGAGAAATTTCTGTTTTCATGCAAGCTGTTGGAGATACGTGAACTTGGTTTTCCATGTGTTTGTGTGTGGGAAAGAGATTACGGTGTACATGTGTCAAAGCATTACACTGCAAAAACTTTCAGTCATATTAACAACTTCGGGTCTTCCTCCTTGCTCTTCCCTCTTGCTTCTTTTCACACTTCCTCCTCACATGGTTATAATAAATATATATATGGAAGCAGAAGCAATTTCTTCATTGCAAGCAAATATCATTAGTATATTTAGTTTACAATACAAATATATATAGTAAACGAAATAACTCAAACACATGTACATTTAGCATAATCAGCAAAAGTGTGATAACTATTTTAAAATTATTCTTACAGTGTACTTAATATTAGTGTTCTCAAAATGACACACAAGACAACACACACGTAACAACAGTCTCCAGCAACAGTCGTGGGTTTTCTCCCCTGTTGCTAGAAGTCGCTAAATGACGCCATCACCCAATTTGCATAATTGTAATTTGGACTGTACAGTTTAGACTGAGCCATGATGTTAACCCGTTACGGGTTAACGGAGAAATGTTAATGGGTCACTGAACTGCAAGGATGAGGTGAGTATCTATAAATGAATTATTTAGACAAAAAAAAAAAAAAAAAGAATTCACATTTATCCCGGACACGAAAAGGGTGAACATCTCCTGCTCTGACTGCAGTTGGGAGGGGCTGCTGTGAGAGGACTGGGACGGGGGAGAGGTTAACGGAAGCACCCGCTGCATATCGAGAACAATAGGAACGATATATGCTTTCACATCAGAGTCTCCAATAACACCAGAAAAAGTTGCTAGATTTGTTGCTAGGCACTTTTTTGAAAAAGAGTCGCTAGAGGGGTCTGAAAACTCGCTAAATATAGTGAGAAAGTCGCTAAGTTAGCAATACTGGAAAGGAGAACTCTCTTACCACTCCACACAAAAGCATAATCACTCAGGATAATCTTACAGGTACATCCGATTGTCTGTCTCAAACTATGCTCACTTATCAGCATGTGTGTATCCCGCTTAAGATGTTGCTACGTTGTCGGCATTGTTTTTTTGCATTACCACACCGAATCTGTGACATTTAACATCTTCATTAGTTTCGATTGCATAAACAATCGAGATGAAATGATATGATCATTTCATATCCTCACTGCAACAACAAAGTAAACAAAAACATAAATATAAACGTTTCATCCCTCATCGTAAACAGTTTGAAACACATGCTACCGACACCTACAGGACTTAAGGGGAATAACATTGAAAATCGTTAGTTTTGACTTCCTGTCAGATGCGCTTAACGCGTACAGTGCGAGCTGCAACCTGAAAACTTGTGAATCTCACAGCTAATTATTAGTTGCTCCTTTGGGCAAACACCATCAATACTTGCTCCGATCGATGAATGTGTTAGGGAACTTGTTTGTTCCCCTCATGCTGGTCTGTTCAAATTCCGCTTGATCTTGGGATGCTCCAGCGCATTCGTATATTCTATACACAGGCTGCTCGTCTCCAGTGCAATGAGCAGACCATTAGCAAATGCCAATGATCGCTACGGCGCGTTCTTCGACAAATTAGCGCCCCGAAGACAACTGCAGTGTTATTATTTTGAAGCGTCCACCGCGTGTTCATTAATCTTCATTTGCGCTTGATAAGTGTGGCAATCCAATGAAATCATACGCCTCTTGGGGTGGGTGGAGGGCTGTTTGATCGCAATGCAGAACAAGTCCTTCTGCAATTTGAGAAATACTTTCGATTAATTTTGTGCGATTAGTGGCTAAATAGATCAGCGGGCTCTCTCAACACCATTAGCAGCGACAACAACGGCGACCATCACGGCAGATGAAATGCAACAGCCGTGAGCGCAATCAAGACTTTTAAATAATGAAAGGAGAGTACACCGCACTGTGGCCATTGTTGGATCATGCCAACGTGCCAGATCTATTATGCTCTCTGTGCGATGCGAGCTCTGGCCTGGTAATTAGAAGGTATGTGCTCAGGGCTCGGCTCTGTGGCTTTAGATCACTATAATTGCCCCTGATCTCCTTTTAAGACATCACCACTCATTCCCCCTCGTAATTACCCGCACATCTGCCTATGACATCACTGCACCCCGCTCTAGTTCACATTGACGCTGCATTTACAGCATTCTAATTGTGTGAGTTTTACCGAAGAAAAAATGCAAATGCAAGTCAGTGGTTGTTTATTTATTCAAGTTTAGATTTTTGTAGGCATCGGTTTGTCTATTAGGAGGAAATGCCTTTTTGGAATAATATTAAACAAAATTAGGGGTTTATTCCATGTGACATTAGGCTCTAAAACAAAATAATAATTCCAAAAAAGACATGAATTGGAGAAATTCATAGAAACAACAAAAACCAAGGTGAGATTAGGTGGAACTATTAAATGGCATACACATTGTGGAGTGACAACATGTCAGAGTCTAGTGGAACAATGAAGGAAGGCGCATTCTCCACATAATCTTAAAATAATTGTTAATACTGTGCTGAAAATGGATTACAACATGTAGTAAGACTCTGGACTTTATTCAGTCAGTGACTTTATATGCTGCGGTTTTCATTAGCGATACGATGGATAGATAAATCATCATCCATCATGAACCAGGAAATGGCCTCCTAAGCAATGAACAAACAAACAACGCATATAAAAGCGATGCAAGTCTAATTTCGGTTTCCGCAATGTTCAAGCACTCGTACCGCCCTGATTTTAATGCAAATGAAGGATGCCTTGAGGATTAGCCGGGAAAACACCCCACGATGGCGTACAAAGGCGCAAATGCCCCGTTACACCCTTTTCTTTTTTTTTTCTTTTTTTTTTTTTTTTTTACAGGCGCAAAGTCTAGTTAGTAAAATACCAAAAGAAAGAGAACTCCACCCATGCGCACAGTCAGACTGCACTAGAAGTCTAACTAGAATTGCGCCCCGAAGTCTGAAATTTGATAGACTTGGACCTGATTTCGGCAATCATATCAAATAAATCACTTAAACAGCCTTTTACCAAGTGAAAAACATCTATGAACATCAGATTGAAATAATGCATGCTCCAAGAAGACAAGTAAAAACGTATCCATGCTTTAATCTCCAGTACACTTGATTATTGTAACAATCTTCTGACTGCACTCCTCAAAAGAGCATCAAACAGCTGCAGCTTATTCAGAATTCTGTAGCTCGGGTTATAACCAGTGCAAAGACATCAGAACATATATTTTAGACCCAGAGGCTTTACACCTGTTCCCAGTCAGCCGTTAAATTTTAAAATTCTGCTTCTGGACTATAAATCACTGAATGGTTTAGGTCCTGAATACTTAAAGAAATACTGATCGAATACAAACCCAGTAGGGCTCTGAGGTCTGCTTCCTTGGGTCAATTAGAGGAGCCCAGAGTTCAAAGCAAACATTGTGAAGCTGCATTTAGCTGTGATGCTGCATGGAAATGGAATAACAGAAGTGAAGTCAGCCCCAAATGTAAATGCTTTTAAATCCAGGTTAAAACCTTGCTTTTTTGCCATACCTTTGATTAAGGTCTTTTAAACATTTTAGAATATTTTTTTCCTTTTATTGTAGAAACCTATACTTATATTTCTTTACGTCCTCCTTTAATTTTTTCTTCTGCTTTGCTTCTGAATGTCGTTTGCTCTTATGTTTGTAAATGTTTTTACGTGTTGTGCCTTTGATTGTGTGAAGCACATTGAGTTGCCTTGTGTATGAGTTGCCTTGAAATGTGTTGTATAACTAAAGATGCCTTCCATTGCCTAATGACTATGTGCCTACGTGAACCAGGGTCTATTAATTAAATGAATCATCGACTAGTTAATGACCGGTCAAAGGTGATGGGACATGCATATTCAACATTGCCGATTTTATCGGTAAATGGCCTTGATTGAACAATGGTTTTAAATCAAATGAAGTTCCCTGATGAAAGAGAGAAGTGTCATCCTGACGCTCATAATGAGACATCCATTTATAGACGTAACAATGTTCTCTCACATCCTCATAATAGCCATCGGGTCAGGAAGTGTGTAGGGCTTTGCTTTAAACTGGCATAAGTGTGTCACTCAAATATTCTGTGTGGAATGGGCAGAGCTTCACACAGCTTCTCACATGATCTAATACAATTGTGTTTTGAATGAGTGCAGCGTCATCTGGTACTACGTTTTACTAAATTGAAGAAATTGAGTATTTTCCTTCAGCATGCTCCCTAATGCTGATGTACATTTTAATGGAAGGACACCCTGTGTTTTATATACATGCTGTAGTCATTATACACTAAACATGTTTTGATTTATTAAAGTATATTTTCAATGCATGTTTATGTAGTAATAATAGCACGATAAAAACTGGGCTTCATCAGAGTACTGTAGTCACATCCCGATGGTAAAGTTAATTAAAGTTACTATTATAATGTATTATTAATTTACTTATAATCACCTTTTAAAACAATCCAGGCAACGTCAGTACAAAATAAAATAAGACTATGACAATAAAAAAATAAAATACATATCAGCCTAAAGTGTGAATTTTATGCACTTCACTTGAAAAGTTAAATATTTCAAAATAAAATAAAATCAGTTCACAACCCAAAAATGTAAAAATAACAAAACCCCTTACCTCTCAAATGTGGCACGTTATTATGTACTACTACTACTACCAGAGATGGGTACTTTTTTGCCAGTCCTTCCTCCTTCCGCAACCTGGGTACCGTTCCATCCTTATCCCTCTATCCTTATTCATTAAAAAGTTATCGTCCTCCGACCCCATCCGTCCTCGGCCTTTTATAGTGCTTCCATCCTTACATTCGTCGGTCCGCCCCCTATCCCACACCCCTTAGCGTTTTCACCCATGACCGTAGTGAGGACAAGTGCTATAGAAAATAAATGGAAGGAAGCTACATCACTACAAACTACATCATTTTCCCTTAGATTTTAAATAGCCCTATGGTTGGATTCAAGTGAATAATTTGCATCACTACTATAAGTGCACTTACAGAGAGATTGCCATTTTATAAACTTCAAATATTTTTGGAGTGTAAAAAAAAAAAGGGTGTATGTCTTCTGGGAGAATTAATAAAGGTTCCGGTTTTGAGACGGGTCCAGCAATAACGTATACGTGAACCTTTCCGACAGACGCGCCATTTCCATAACCTTTGCTTAATCACCCGACTGCCTTCTTCCATTCAGACTCCCTTTTGACTTCACCTCGTGCTCAATACACCTCCGCACTGGCCAGGAATCTCATTCATCAATGCCACTCCACATTGGATATTACTGACCCTACAGCGGTGTGTGAGCACTAGTGTATTATCTCTTCTGGCTTTATAAGGGACTTGCCTATTTAAGGGAGCTATTTTCACAGCTGATTAGGGCTTTTGTTTTGCCTACTTTCAATCAGGAAGTCATTGTGTTGACAACCAAGAACTTTTGGGCTATTGTTCCCATAGAAACTCGCATTTGCTGTGTGAGCATGTGACTGTTCACGTTGCTTAATAATCACACTTAAAAATATTTTTTTTATAAAATGCATACAGTTTCGAATACAACAAAGCAGAGAAAATTAGAGTGTCTTTTTCCATTAAACTCATTCAATGATGTTTGGAAATAGAACTCTACATTTCTATGGGTGGGCCACGACTATCCTGGGGGGGTGCCAGAGGATTTCAGGAAAAGTGCAATGGCTTTTGAAAAAACTTTTTGTAGGTATGTCAAATGCACCGTAGCATTCTCAAAATGTATTTAAATTGGGATTTTAGGCAAGTAGACTACAATTTGGCAAATGTGAATGTGGGGAAATGTGTGGTTAAGTGTATGTAATGTTTTTGAATGAATGCTTTGAGTACCTCAATTATTTTGATTAATGGTTACATATTATTTTAGCCAATTAGTCGGGTGCATTATAGGACGTTGCACAGCTTTTTTTGTGTGATTTCATTTTATTTTCAAAATCTAAAGTACATTTGTAACTACCATAAGTATGAAAAACAGATGTACTGTAAGTTTTTTTGTTTGTTTCACCTGTGTGGCCTGCCGCGGCCTGGTCCGAAGTGGCCTGTGGCCCGGTGCCAGTCTGCGGCCCTGCTCAAAATGAAGATACGAAATGTGCTCAACTTAAATGCTACGCTCCCCATCAACACGTATTATGGCAGAAACAAACAAATTATGTTTTATAAAAATATTTGTTTACAAAATGCTCCCAGTTGCCAAGGTGCTTTTTTGACATTTCTTTTAAACACATGAAATGAGGTTATAAGTACACAAAAAATAAAGTGTGAATGTGGCCAATTTTGATACAGTAATTAATTAATTAATTTATTTATTCTTTGTTATTGTAATTTTTTTAGACATCTACTGGAGTGCATTGCAGGACTTGTTTATTTGAATAAAGATATGTGCAAGAAACATTGGTTCGTTGCTTGCCAATGGTTTACTGTAATCTGACATTGCTGCCTTGCTGTGGTTATCGTCCTGAATATGGATTATGGACGTGGATTATGGTAAAGAGTGTTTAAACCAACCCTCACAGGAGTTTTTCCTTTTAAATCCCCCACCCCTGTTTCCCTGCTGGAGTCTCACCTCGTTTGTATTCCCAAAGCAGAGCCTCCCCCCACCGTGCCCTCGCTGTAAGGGTGGCATTATTGACTCAGCAGGGGGATGAGTGTGGGTCACAGCCAGCGTTTAACCCTCTGCCTGCCCAGCGGGCCCTCGACCACCTTCTACAAAGGCCTTTGACTAACGGGTGCCACGCAGCCAAACAGAAGATTTGTCTCCATCCCCTTTCAGTGTAAAAATACAGCGGGGGGCGATGATAGTACCAATTAGTTCTTGATAGTTGAAATTGAGTAATTGTTTTCTTTTGCTAGCTAGTTTGGGTGACAGATCTATAGACAATTTCAAAATGTTCGTAAACAATAGGAGAAAAGATCGACAGAAAAGTGGTTGAGGACCGCTGACCTGTACTGATACGATGACAAAAAAAAATGTTTTGTTTCGGGTTACACCCAGATATACTCCAAAAGGTTTAGTCTATTTCCTTAAAAAAAAAATCTAAATTCATCCTGTGGTACCTGTTGGCAATGCGAATAAATTTAGTGGATCTTTGAAATAGTTGTACAAAGAAAATTGCAAGCTTGCCATTTTTAAAGAGAAGATTTGGAACTAATATAATAGTTTAGGATTTTTCTTACAGTTAGTTTTCATTTCGTTTTGAGGTGTGTTTTCAAGTGTAGTTTGTTTTAATTCGTTTTCAGAGCATTTTTATTAGTTTTTATTCACCTGTTTATTTTTTTCCAAAATCCTTTGTTATAGTTTAATTTTTATTAGTTTTATATTTTTTATTTTATTTTATATATTTCTTGTGTGCAAGATATAAAACAAAAAACACACTATTGCGTAGTAAAAAAAAATATATATATTTTTAAAATATTTAAAAAGAACCATCCAGAAATCAAATACTGTAAGGATACTGAATAACAGCCAGCAGACTTAAACGTACAATAAGTGCAATGCATAATAACTGATTCTCAACTAAGATGCATCACAACACTCAAGTGTTTTATTGACAGTTGAAAGTAACACGCGGAAATGACGTCCATTTGAGTCATGACGCCGTGTGTCGCCGTACACAGTGCGTTGTTCAAATGCCGGAGCATCTCTGTCCGCTCAATCATGTAAACGGGTTATTCAGAACGTTTCAGAAATCGGAATTTAGACTTTAACCTGAATATTGACCGCAAGTAAACGTAGTCACTATGGTGCTGGGGACAAAATGGAGGAGGAGGCACGGGCGGCTTAAAGTCGAAACGTCGTAGGTCGCATATGTCGTAATTTGAGGACCTCCTGTATAATGTTAATTTAAGCAGCACAAGAATCAATATGTTGACATGAAGCGCCACAAGTAGCCACCTCCAGGGAAGTGGCCCTCTCAGGTTCTGTTGCTGTAAGTCGATAGAGAACGCTCCACTGCAACAGAATTCTTGGTATTAGCTTACTGAAATTGTATTGTATTGCATTGTATTTTAAACACTTAAACTATTTTTGGTTTGATTGTGATTCACCTGAGCACCATTTTCTGTCTAAATTCAGCCTTACAAATGACATACAATCAAGTTATTATTGTGTTAGTTTTCTCACAGATGAATTTTAACGGCGTTAAAAGCTGCAAGTTCATAATGAGCAGTTTGTCTTTCATTTTTTTAAAGATTTTGGGACAACTATCCAGTACACAAGGGCAGGGTAGAAATGGAGGGTTTTATGGAATTCTTGAGATATGAAATGCCTAGCTCCTAAAAAAAATATGTGTTTGTGTGTTGCTATCTCTTGCTGTTGATGTTCGTAGCTTCGAGTGAAATGCCAGCATGTCACGAAGCATCAAATTCAGCCACAATTTGCAAAAGATCAAAGGTGACCATACAAACATTCTTAACATGGGCCTACAATGCATCTATCCTGGTTGCTATGTGGATAAAATTAACCTTTTCCCTTGATTTGTGCAGCTGTTGATGCATTGTGACAAGCCTACTTGGTCAATTTTACCTCCTGTCATTTGCGCCAACGTCTCGTGTGAATTTATTGGGAATCTCCGGCATTTCACGCAGGGGGCAAAGGGTGATGACTTGCTACCCACGACTGTCATCACATGACCTCTGAGTGACATCTCTTGGAGAACCTCTGCCGACTCATCATATTTGAACTCGTTTCCTGTCAATCTCGCTAGGAGGGAATCTCTTTGTTCCATGATTTGGCCGATATGTACGAATGGCGCTAATAGTTTTTAGCCAAGCAGTAAGCGCTGTTTGAATTTTATGGAGGAATCAAGGACTCTGTATTCCGAATGATTCCCACAGACACTTACCTCCTGATTGTATCTTGGAATAGGAACAGCGGCAAAGCATAAACGCATGACTAATCAGATTTTTGGAGAGATTTCCAAATGACAAAACCCCCCCAAAAAAAAAGAAAAAAAAGAAAACTTGTTCGGTTTTTAATTATTCATGTGGTGGTTTCTTGTTCTTTGTACTTTTTATTTTTATTTTTTATTTTACATGGCACTTGACTATTGGGCAGGATGGAATCTAAATCACAATATTATGAAAAAAAAAAAGTATTTTCATGACAAAATTGTAGTTTAATAACTTTAATTACATTTTGTGACATTTTCAAATGACTCAAACTACTATGAGAATAAAGTCACCATAAACTGGTCATTTTTGGAGGAAATGGAAAAAAGGAAACTAACACGGAAATAAAATCACAGTTATATTGGAAAGTCTATTTTTCTTATCAAAATAATTAAAATATGAGAGAAAAGGCATTTTCGGTTTCGGTAGTGACATAATGGTTTCCGTAATGACAATATGATGTTTATTTTTGAATAAAGTATGTTTTGAATAATAGAATACATAGATACATATATCATACATAGATCTTTCTGATTTTAACAATATTCTATTCCATATTTTATCTTAATTTGAAGGGAAAAATAAAACCGAAACAGTCACTACCGAAACATACAGCAAGGTTTCGATTGTGACATAATGGTTTCGGTAGTAACAATATGATCTTTATTTTTGAATGAAGTAAGTTTTAAATAATACAATACATAGATAGATATGTCATACATAGATCTTTATGATTTTAACAATATTCAGTTTCATATTTTATCTTGATTTGGAGGGAAAAACATCAAAATGCGAAAAAGCCTAGCAGAGACAGAGTACAGGCAAAGAGTTAGAATGACCCAGTGAAATCCGAAGAATATTTAATAAAGGAAAAGAGAAAGAAAGAGATGGAAGGAAGAAGGAAAGCTGAAGTCTACCAATGAATTATCCAGCAGAGAGCAAAGGAAAGTCAAAAGAGCATGGAGCAAAAGACAAGACCACCAGATGTCTCTCAAAAAACAGAGAGAGAACATACATACAGGGAAATGTATGTTACAAAAATGTTTGTCATTCCAATTAACTTTTCATTTGGAAGGTGAAACCACAGTTTTTCAATGATGAAGAGCACTGTGATGGACAGGTGACCAGTCCAGCGTGTACCCTGCTTTTGTCAAGCCAGCTGCGATCAACTCCAACCCCCTGCGACCCTGAGTACAGCACAAAGCAGTAGAAATGGAAAAAATTATGTTTCATTCGTTATAATACACGTTAAAAGTTAAAATATAGCAAAACTAGTTAAGTGATTACAATGCTACCCTCACACAAAGTATTACTGCAACAACAGCAACAATTTTGTCACTACTAAAATTTTGCAGTCACTACCAAAAAAAAATAAGTTTTAACAAAAATAAAAAGTATTGAATTATCAACCAACAATTTTTGATAATGATTGTTTAAGAGTATGTTTGTTTTAATTAATGATGACTTTTGAAGTCAATATGATTAACTTTCTACATTTTACAATGAAAAATAGCATATACATTTTGATTTATTTGGGAAAAACTAATATTAAATTCGGTTAAAAATTCATTTAGATTGATTTTGATGTCAACACCATGTATATTAATTTATAAAAAATACTCTCAAGAGAGGGGAATGGAAAAAATATGAATCGGCTAGTAGAATTATTTTTATTCTTCTGTAATTGAGTGTTTTGGTAGTGACACATTTTAGGGACAGGCAAGGTATTAGGGAAAATCTAGAAAATACTATTTAAAAAAATTGACTGGACTTTTACTATATTTGTGCTCCTTAGATATGGTGCAACATGAATACAATAAAAGTTTTTCTGAAATAAAATACACATTTCACACATTTTTCAACTCTGAATTTGAACCAATTCAGTAGAATGGCCCATATAATAAAATATACAATGAAGGTATATTAAAAGATTGATTGATTCATTGATTGGTTGATCAAAATACGGCAAAATTTCCAGAATGTCCCCGATGAGTAGGGCAGCATTTCAATACAAGGGCAAGTACATAAAAAGAGAAAATTATGTGTTCAAATCAAGTTCTTACCTTAAGAAAAGTGAAGGAAAAAGTTTCTCTTTTCTCTTTACCATCTCAACACAACAGTGGAGTTTCAAACAATTGGACATATTTTAACAACAATGGAACCGTTTTAGAGGTTTTGTTTGTTTGATACCTTTATGTTTTGCCTCATATAATGACATTTCATGCATGTGCGTTTAATGAGCGTGATGGGACGTAGCCTATAAACAAAAGGACTTAGGCCGTTGAAGTTTGATATTTTGGGAGAGCGCCATTTGTTCAAATGTTCTCTTCCTGTTATTGGTCAATTTCAGTTTCTGAGTTTCTTTCTACAGTAAGCGATTACCACTTAAGATGCAGACCTTACTGGCTGAGTAAGATCACGTGGGACGCATGTAATCGTTCGTGTAAACTGTTCATTTCATCACTATAGTGAAGCCAGTAATGTTGGTCTGAAAATGGAAGCACCCATTATGGCTGGAATCATAACATTTTTTGGGGGGCTACAGGTCTACGTTCGACTATAAAACTCTGGGAACCACAATGTCGACCATTACCATGTAATCTGCCGCCATATGGCGGGCTGGTGGGGTAAATGTGAAGCCCTGGTTACAATAAGAATCATCATCTGGCAAAATAAAATTTTATTCTCATGAGATTAAGTTTTTCCTCAGAATAATTTATTCTTGTGCATTATATATTTTTTCTTCATAATATTACACATTCATTAGAAACATTTTCCTTTAATCATGTTTTTTCTTTCTCTTTAAGGTGCGGCCCTAAGAATCCTTAATACACTTTGACTGGATTTGTCACTTTGCTCAAATTCTATATGGACAAAAGTATTGGCCACTGAAGTTTCAAGGAGTGAAAATGAAAGAAAATAGTGAGACCATTTTGCAGCTAGAACCACTTCATTCATTCCATTTTCTCCTTTGGAAAGCCTCTTGACTTCACACAACGGTTATGACTGCGCACCAACATCTGTGAGCGGTTGCACTGGTTTAAGCTAATGTTTTAATTGGTTCCTGCGAACAGAGGGCGAGCCAAATTGCTTTAGTGTCCCAGAGGCTTTCTGTCTTAATGAGATATTCTCTCCTCTCAGGGATCGAAGGGGTCCTGACCCATGTTGTCACTGGGATACTATCACAGAACAGAGACACATTCAGCAGAATTTTTAATTTTATTTTATTTTGGATGGTCAGTTGAATCTTCCTGTACACTTGGCATGTCTTGTGCACAGCGCAAAATGGAGTAAAAGATTATTGTCGCGGTTTGTAGACATCCCGAGCTATATGACACGGCCAGTTACCATTACCGGGACAAGAAAAAAAGAGACCAGGCTTGGACCAGGCTTCTTTGTCTTTTTACAGCTGTTGAACTTTACCAAGACGGCAATATTGTTTGCATTAGCTTCAGCCGAAACCTTTTTTTGTTTTGTTTTGCCAGTCTTTGTCTACTATCACGCAAAGCCCCTCCCCTCTCTGATGTGCGCGAATGAAGCGACTCCAGCAGTTGGGTAACTAGTGGTGCGTTTGAAGCGGCAATTTTAGTCGTTTGCTCATTTTGCCGAGAAGGTTGAGATTAACTTTTGGCCGCCTCGTGACCACGTCACACGCATGAGGGACGATTAGTGGGATGGACTAAAATCCATCTCCGCCCTTGCTTAGTCTGTCCCTTTTTTAAAATAATGTCGTCCACCGTCCTCCGTCCCAAAAATGGGTGTTCGTCCGGATGGACCATTCCGTCCCCGGGACAGAATGCCCAGCACTGCAAATTACGAAGTAGATAGAATTTCGTCTTTTTTTAATGGTATAAAATTATTTCATAAGAAAAATCTTAATTGCAACTGAGAATGTTTTGAATGTATTATCGTCATCATTTTTTCATTAGGGCTTTAGAATTGAGGTCTGCTAGTTACAGTGGGTCCTCAA
Source organism: Filicampus tigris (assembly GCF_054856515.1). NCBI lineage: Eukaryota > Metazoa > Chordata > Actinopteri > Syngnathiformes > Syngnathidae > Filicampus > Filicampus tigris. The sequence goes on from NC_141230.1 coordinate 9,332,988, forward strand.
ATAACCACGGTCCCGACATATCCTGTTCCGGATGCTGAACAGAGTGCAATGAACTAGTTTCACACATGAAGACATGCTCACTGTACTTACATGTTTTTAATCTGACTGTTTAATCTTCATGTACTAGAGGTTTTTCATACAAATTTACTGCATTGAAAACTTTACTGCTGTGTTAGCGTAGGTTAGTGATTGAATACGTTCAGCAGTGTGCAGAGGGCGCCCATGGATACACGTGCATTTATCAAATGCATTTCTGACATTTTGTCTCCACAAGTTGAGAATCACTGCTCGAAAGGTTATTCCTTCAAGCCAGCACACCGAGATGTCCTTGTGAATAGTCTTGTTAAGCATTTTTAATGTTCCCCTCTGCTTCTGCCAGTTAATATCACAGCTAACAATCGCGATGAGATGGAGTGCAGAGAAGGTGCCGTGGAAACTGTGGTCGGCTGCCACAAAGGCCCTTTTGAAAGAGGCCGGACAAACACTAAAGATGGGAATCTGTTGGGACCGTCAGCGTTTCATTTGCGCAGCCTCTTCACTGTGACAGGCAAAGAAAGAGAAGTAGTCGATGCCGCTTAGAGAGCCATTTATTTTTCTTGCCTGCCGGCCCCTTTTTTTGTTCAAAGGGCCTTTTGTTTTTGCCAATAACAAGAGATATAAAAGATAGAGCTGATAACAGCATATATAGTATGACACCTACATCCTTCCCACCAGCGAGGCAAAGATGCAGCAAGATACCTCTGTGGGGGTGCCTCAGGCCATGTACCTCCTGCCTCCTGCAGAAGCCTCCAGGAAAAAAAACAAGCAATTGATCGGATACGCCTTGTTTTAAACCCCAAAGGGTGTGTAGGATTAAGCTGACAATCTATATTCTTAGAAATGATGAGAGTGGCCCTCTGACTACGACTCGCACAGTAGCACATTTTTCTGCTGAACATAACCAAAACTATTCAGTCCTAAGAAGCCATCGAAATGCCCTGCTCCTTATTAGGTGTCAAGTTAGCGGGGGTGAAGCTAGTGCTAGCCACCAGCTGATAGCCCGACACCTTAACAGCAAGCAGCAGCATGAGCGAAGATTCCAGTAGAGGTCTGAATGGCAGATAGTTTGTCTCAAGATGATATGGAGATGGGGTCACCAACGTGGTGCCCGCGGCCCTATCAGCTTCAGAAAGTTTGGCGACCCCTAATGTGGAGAAAGGTCCGGATTGTGATTATTGACAGGGGTGCACATAAGCAGAGAAAATTGAATATTGTGCTCCTGTTCAAGTCTGTCACTGCGCTTTTGCGTACTAAGAATATTGCAGCCTGACTGCGGTCAGGACAGCCTGAATTCAAAGTCAGTTCAGCCGCCACAACGATTGCTTCCGAGGGCCAACTTCAAAATAAAAGCTAGGTAAGGCATTGCTCTCCAAGTACAGTACTACTTGTTTCACATTTATTTTCAAGTTGCCCCTCATGGCTGATTGCATAGTATCCTTTGAACAATCATTGTGGTGACTGGCTGGCTCCCCGCTAACGCGGCATTTACTGTGAGACAGTGGCCATTCAATGCGTGCAGGAGAGCTGCCGGAGAGATGGTTATCTCCACGGCTGCACCACCGCTTCAACGCTCCGTCAAAATATGTCCTTACGCGAAAGAGTGTGGACTGCGACCGGCTGCCTTAGATAACTGAGCTAAGTAAGCTAGCAGATCACAGGATCCCATACTGCAAGTCAGAGGTGGGCCATTATTTTTTTGAACTGGCCATACAACTAAATTGAATTAAATTTGAATTGTATGTCTTTTTATAAAACTGTAAATTGTATTATTTTAATAGGCTGCCATTGTGTAGTCCTGGTTATAATTATGTTTTGAAAATTAGGAAATAAAAACTGAAAACTAGAAAAAAACAATGACCGGAAAATATTTTATTCAGTTATATTAAAATGAGAAATGACATATGTTAATGATGTCTTTAAGTTTGGTGGGTCGGGAAAAAAAATGAGCAGCAAACAAGAACTGCATTATTGATGCCAATACAGCTTGCAGAAAAGTAAAGTATTGCATTTTTTCTAAAAACAAATCTATGATTACATTACGATCACCCCTAATGACTATTGTGATACAGCAATTAGGCGATGATTAATAAATTGGAGAAAACATTTACGATTTATGTAACTGCAGATGGGAATACTTCACATTAAGCATACAAAAAAATAATACGAACATGTGCTTCTTGCAAATATAACAAATGAGGTTTCTGTCCATGTATGTGTAAAAAGGAATACAATCTATGAAGAATAGTGGTAGTCTGTCTTATATCTTGCTATCGTGCACAGATAAAAAGCACAGATCTGCATTTTCCAATCTGCAATGTTTTTCATTGGACAGTGTACAATGTAGGAAACACGCCCAAGGAAAATACTTCGAATTATTGATGGGGAAATGAATGTTCAATTAATCAGTTATTAATCAGATATTTTTCTGAATATTCTGGACTGCTATGTCCATGTATTTCTAATTGAACAAGAACAAAATAAAAAGCTGCCATAGTGGAGGTCTGCATTGACGTTTATGTTCTAATTTATTTGATCATTTATCAATGATGTTTTGCCATTCATGGTCTATCCCTCCATGTGGTCGCATTTGTCGAGTGACGTCACATTGAAGTCGGTCAGTGAAATCGCGGTCCTGTTTTTTCTGACTTCGCAACTTGGACCTCTCAGTTCAAAGGGGCGTTCTTGTGCAGTTTTCCTACTCGGAAGTTGGAAAAGTCAGACTTCCCACCTTCCTCGAATGCAGCATTAATTCAAGCAAACTGTCTGGACAACGAGGAACACCTGGACAAGACGTGAGTGGTAGGAGGGAGCTGATTGGTTTACACAAGACACAGGGCTGACAAGAACAGGAAGAAATGAAACCTAATGAGCAAGACATGCAAAAGACATGAAGATGAAAAACTAAATGTAATCTAAACAACAAAAAACAGCTCGTGACAGAAAACTAGTTGTGAGTGAATCAGCAGCACTTATTCTGCAGAAAGCAAAGTGTTGCACTCCCAAGTGCTGCTTTTGTTGGTTCCCTTGCACTAAAACAATGCTGCCTATGTAGTCATTGAAACTGCTGATGATTTCTTCAATCATTGCTGTTTGATATCAGTCAAAATGACTTTCAGTTTCAACAAAACAACGGGTGCACCTATTGTCTGCTCTTCTTTTCGTCCTTTTTAAAAATTGCCTCCGTTGCGGCTCTGCGACAGGAAATGCCAACGGGGCCGGGCCCAGGTAGCCGCTTTGACTGACAGGCCGATTTACCGTCGCTGTTCCTCTCCACCAGGCCGGGAAATTTAGATCTACATTCACTGTGCTAATGTCAATCAAGCCGCTCTGTTGCCGCTCGCAGCACTGCGGCACTCGTGCGTGTGTCCCGAGAGTTTGTGTCAGCATATGCGAGCAAATTAAGTGAGTGCGCACCCACGAGCTCTGCGCCCGCAAAAAATGAGTGTGGTGACCTGTGAAGGCGCACGAAGCGTCCTCGCACCGAGGAGCCATGGAAGAGGGGGTCGCTGCTGATCTAATGGTACTCATTGATGCCCATGTCGTGTTTGGGGCTGAATTGTGGAAAGGGCAATTTCATTCAATTATTGATGAATTTTTTTTTATGATTACTTTTGAAATTATTTTTCGCTGAGGATCAGGGGCTCTGCCCCCATGTGGGATGTGTGTTTCAACACAGAGTTTTTTTTTTTTTTTTTTTTTTGTAGACCACCGTCAGCGACAGTACCTTCGGACGCTCTTGCCCCTCGTCTTTGTAATTCACTACCACCTGACCTCCGTAACACAGATTCATTATCCCTCTTCAAAACTAGACTCAAAACATACCTATTCCGGACTGCTTATTCACTTTAATGTTGCCCATATAAGTTGCCATTTTGATTTATGTTTTATGTTCTGTTATTTTATTGTACTGATTTTAATTATGTTGTAGTGACCTTGAGTGCTCTGAAAGGCGCCTGCAAATAAAATGAATTATTATTATTATTACCTGTTTTCTGAAGCTGAGCCATGTTTAGTCGTTAGCTGAGCCCAGAGCAACTGTGAATTCTCAGCCGACAGAGAGTGGCAAAATGGCCGCTCCCTAAGGTGTACATAAACAGGTGGATTTTAGTGCTTAACTTATACTCCACAAACACAATATTAATCAGAATGCTGTGTTTCAACTAGTGGGCTGCATAGAACATATTCTTGTAAAGAACATTGTTGGGTTGACTTCCCTTTTACTCACTTTTCTGGTAAAAATGGGAACACTGCTTGGAAGCCAACTCATCTTTTAAACCCAACTTTGAAACTCTGATTGTTTAAAAACCAGATGTCACACATCTTGACATTTTATTCAATTTTTTTTTAACTCTATTTTATAACCACTGCTAAAAATCAGGAGTGTGCATGTAAAACAAATCCTCCTTTGAAACGCTGGGCCTCTTTGGAAAGTTTAATCTCCTTACCTCTATGCCATCTTTCCTTCACTTTCGTTAGATTACGTCATCAGGTCAAGAAGAGAGGAAAGGGTGCTTAGTTTCCTAAATAGGGAAGGACAGCACTGTTTCAAATCAATTCGACTCCACTTTTCCTCACTGACATCATCGCGCCACTGTGAGTACTGTTGAAGTCTCTAGCTTGGGGACTTTACCTGCAAAACAATAGCTTAATAATAAAATGTAAAACACATATATTAATTCTTGTTTTTGTGAAGATTCACTGATGCTTTTCATTGATTTTGGAACCAATTTGGAATGTTAGTAATTAGAGAAAAAAAATCAGAATTAAAAGAAACGGACAATGTTGAACATGTGGGAATTTTGGCAATCGGTGGGGATCAGATGAACAGTTTAAAGTTGGAACGGTTGGAATCAGTCAACTATGTAAACATTCGATAGGAAAAAGGAAAAAAATCCTATTTTTAAAAATGTTAGTGGTTAATTTTTTTTGGTGAAAATTTAGAATTTTGGTAAGTGAGAATCTTTGGCATGTTGAAAATTGTTCCCAAGGTGAATTGAATGTCCTTAATGTTTTGAATTTCAATTGGGAAGGAGGTAAATATGTAATGTTGAAAGAGCCATTGAGCATGAATTTTTGGCTGGAAATTTAGACATTTAGGCAGAACCGTCAAATTTTGGAATGAGAATAATGAAAGTACACCTGACTGAAGTTTTGGAATATGGTGAAGTTGGACCGGTGAGAAACAGTTGAAAATTGCGGAAGGAGTAGCATGTCCAAAAAATGTAAGGGATAAAATACTTTGAAGAAGAAGAAGCCTCAGCCTTCACACAATTATCAACGCATTTCTTTACCATCAAAGAATAACTAAATTGATTTTTCACACCTAGCACTGTGGTGCTGATGATTTCTCCTGTGGTATTTAGGGGTTAATCACACCTGGCGAGTTGAAAGGCAGAGCAGATTGCTCATCAGGGAAAGTCGCCGCTTCGGCTGGCCTGCTCTCAGTCTCATAACCCAAAATGGCTTCTTGCCTCATTGGCTTGCCATACAACTGCCTCTCACAGCCAGGCCCTTTTGCATGCATGGGCATTTGAATCCCAAGCGCTGTTTGTGTTTTACAATCATAATGTGACAGAGTTGGGGCTGCTTGAGTGACTCGGTGGTGCTCTGCCAGGGAATGTCACGGAGCAGCCCCATCCAGAGACGGATAGCAGAACCGCTCGGCACTGCAACTCACAGCTCTGACCCAGATCCCGTCTGAAGAAGGCTTTTTATCTTCTCATCCTTTTTTTTTTTTTTTTTTTAAATTTAATATAGGTTTTTTTTCCCCTTCAGAACAAAGGCTCAGCCAGCTCTCAGATATGTGCCTCCACTCCCTCATTTGCGCATTTCCATCCTTTTCTATTTTTGTGTTTTTTTGGTTTTATAAAGATGAAACCTGGCTCGTTGGGAGGGTTGCTCTCTGGGGTCTCTGTGATGAAAAGGTGTCAGCCGAGCTTGCAAATGGAGAAAAAAAGAAGAAAAAGAGAGAAGCGAAAGAAGCAGTTTTCTTATTAGCTACGAATGTTTGTGTTTGGTTGGCTTCCTCGGTTGAATTTTTAATCAAACGGCTCGCTTCCATTGGCTTAACCTTGTCCAAGGGCCTTGCATGCGTTGTTTTCCCATGATTCCTCCACTTATCCAATTAGACGCGAAGTTTGATTAACATAAAATCAATTAATGCAATAATTAGAGTTCTTTTAATTAAAACAGTATGAGTTTTCTTCGCGATTATTTATTCCGTAATTAATAAACTGTAATTAGCATTGCCGATACCACAGTTAAACACTGCGATAATCCCACTGAGTGAATTGGGTGCACCGATGCTCGTTTGCAAGATGACCAGACCTGCACTAGCAGAATCTTGCGAATCCCTGTTAGAATACTAATATATATATATATATATATATATATATATATGAAAGACGCATTTTTAATTTTCACCACTCACACATTATCTACGTACTCAATGGTGTGGGATTACTTTGTATCCATCACATCATTAAACCTGAAATGTAGTATAGACACAAAGTAACACTGATTTCAACTCTGAACCTTCATTCTTCAACTGATAAATGTTTTAACAGCTCATAGTGTAGCATCTCCCAATTCTTTTTTTTTTTTTACCCACAGTAAAGAAAGACCCACAATGATCACTGAAATAACTTACAACTGGCAACACTGGAATTTGCTGAAATGCATATTGACAAGCCAAAAAGACAGTACTGTTTAAAAGTCATATTTAGTCTTGATCATAATAATAATTGAGCTTTGTATTTGGGTTCTTTTACTTTCTGTTTGCTTGTTTATTAACTAGTAGGCTACTTCCTGGTCAATCAAAGTTGAAGAACAGACAATATGATTCTTGGGGGCTAGCTGGTTCTGTTGATGCCATAGTGACTCATAATACATAAACATACTATGTCTGCACCTTTACTCATCAAAATGTAATTCCTTGTCTTCTGCACCATATTTTTAACGTTTTCAAACTGTAAATGACTTCTGTGAAAAGGGCTTCCGTACTTATAAAAACAAAGAGAATGGTGGCCTAAGACTTTTTGAGACAAAATGAAGCATACAAAATAAAAGAACCCTGCGCATACTTTGAAACACATGCTTTTATACTCTGGTAGTGCTTTGCTACATCCGGCACAGGGTGTGTTCAATCTGTGCAGGGTACGGTGAAATCTCATTGCTGTGCCATCAAGGCATTCTGGAAAGAAATGTGGCTTCCTCTTAAATTTCTAAAACATACAAACTAGCGTCATTGAAGACTCTAAATTGTCGAGGTAAATCGAGTGTAAAAGTTTGCTTCCTTTATGTGCCTGATGATTGACTGATGACCAGTCAAGGGTTCACCATAGGAAAGGTTTCAGTTCAACAATGGCCTTGATGAGCACAAACACTACAGAATATGGTAGGAATTTTCAGTAGATTTGATTTATTTTGTCATTTTCCAGTTATTTCAGTGACCAGTTTGAGTTGTTGTTTAACATAAGGGTACCAGCAATTTTACCAATGTGTTCACAGGGGTTTAGGGAGGTTACATAATGTACAGGAAAGTAGTTTGTAGAAGTGGCATTAGTATACGCTATCACGTGGCGCAAGAAGGCAAGCTCAGCTACCGCTATGATTTATTTTCCATTTCAATATTTCATATTTATGGCCTGGAAATGTTTTTCATACAAGTATTTACTGTAATTAGGACATACGTCAGGTCACTGATAGTGTAGTGGCACACACGCCTGAGTTGTGTGCGGGCAGCATGGGATCCATTCCCCCTCAGTGACGGTGTCTGTGTGTGCCCTGCGACTGGCTGGTGACCAGTTCGGGGTGTAGTCTGCCTTCGCCCATTGACGGCTGGGATAGGCTCCGGCACCTCCCCGCGACCCTGTAAAGGATAAGCGGTTTGGAAGATGCCATGCCATGCCAGGACATACGTCCAAAATCGCATTCATGCCACTGTGGGAATGGAAATCCATCATAAACCGGGGTAGCGCTTGTACATTGTAAAACTCCTTACTTTTTCTTAGCGTCTTGGTCACTACAGCTAAACTGATTTTGTCTGTCTTGTCTCACAGCTCAAGGTGATATGGCAGCTAATTAGCCAAATTATCAGTGACCCCGTTAACAAGCCCTTCATTCAGACTCGCGCTTCCCCTCTGAGAGTCCAACACTGCTTCCCATGGCGCCCGGAGGAAATGTCGGCAAGGAGGTATTAAGAGTGAATAACACGAGACACTTAAAGACAGAACGAAGGAGGGGAACATGATGACAGATAACAGATGGCTCAATCCCAGGGAACATTTTTGCAGAGGAAAAAGAGCAGCGAAGAGGCCAGAGTAATGATTTGAGTGTAAATGAAGCTGGACAGTCCAGCTCCTCCTCACGGCTCACAGCATACAGATGGCACCGCTAATTGTAGACTGCAGCCAGCGTTCCTCTGCTGAACAATCTCGAATCCAGCTGATGGGATGTGCGCCGTTTTCCGCTTCTGTCTCACCAACGTTCAACACGGCTCCTCGCTGCTGGGTAGCTCATTATCGTCCAGAGATGCTGTGACAAAGACAAGTACTAATACTTGTTGACATTTAGCATCCATCTACATGTAAGTGAGAACTATGGTTCATGTACTGTAGTTGACAACGTAAAACAAAGTAGGCCGGAATACCTGTTTTTAATGCTTTTATAATTCACATGTGTAGCTTTTAGAGGGATAATTTGAGCATGAGCATTGTCCCATTGAGCCCATTATAACAGCTAATATGGGGTGAGAAAAGCTTTTATTTTACAAATCAGATGAGACCCTTGATCTTAAAAATTTGCCCACCCTTGAGCTAAGGCAATATTTTGTTGAATGCTGATTGATTTATTTTTGAAAATAGGCAATATTTAGGCAATATTTAGGCAATAGAAAGAAAACTTCAATCTGTTTCCATCTCAAAGCACTCATTAACTGTACTGAACATGTTTAATTAACATATCTGACTGTCATACAAGCATAAAAACAATTAAATCACCATTTAATAGTTGTCAGAGGCTTACTTGTTCATAATTTTATGAAGGCTTACTGTGATGCAGAGCCCGCAATGGTGTATACACAACTGTAAAAACAACTTCACAACTACGTAAAAAGTTAAAGTAAAATCTGTGAAATAGTTATGCATTGGTACACAGTATTTCAATAACTTTGTAATGTTTAAAAATGTGTAAAAAGTACTCTTTTAAGCCTAATGTAGAAAATGATTAAGTGTTCAGCCATAATACCAAAGCCAGTCAGATTGCAGATGCTATTTAAAGTGAAGTCAATCCAAACATGTCTTTTTTCAAGAATATGTTCTATGGAGGCCCACTGGTTGAAACAAGGTATTCTAATAAATATTGCGTTTGTGGAATTTGAGGTAATCCACCCGTTTTTAGCCATCTCAGGGGGCGGCCATTTTGTCACTTCTAAAAATGACATCACAGTTGCTCAGGGCTCAGGTAACGACCAATCAGAACTCATCTGTTTTCTGAGGCTGAACCACGATTGGTTGTTACCTGAGCCATGAGCAACTTTGCGGTAAAAATGGATGGATTTTGCTTAACTCATATTCCACAAACGCAATATTTATCAGTATGCCGTGTTTCAACTAGTGGGCCTGCATAAAACATCCATCCATCCATCCATACCGCTTATCCTCACAAGGGTCGCGGGGAGTGCTGGAGCCTATCCCAGCTGTCGTCGGGCAGTAGGCGGGGGACACCCTGAATCGGTTGCCAGCCAATCGCAGGGCACACAGAGACAAACAAACATTTGCACTCACAATCACACCTAGGGGCAATTTAGAGTGTTCAATCAACCTGCCATGCATGTTTTTGGAATGTGGGAGGAAACCGGAGTACCCGGAGAAAACCCACGCAGGCACGGGGAGAACATGCAAACTCCACACAGGGGGGCCGGAGCCGGGATCGAACCCACAACTTCTGGACTGTGAGGCGGACGTGCTAACCAGTCGATCACCGTGCCGCCCTGCATAAAACATATTCTTGAAAAAAAATGTTTGGGGTGACTTCCACTTTAACGCTTGTTGTACGAGTGTAAAAAATTCTCTAACTTTGAGGTAAATGTGTGCCAATTTAATGAATGATACAAGATCAAACCAGCACGAATGAAGGAAACAAAATTGTGCTTAATCTTACTTAATCTAGAGCATAGCAGCACCATGACTGACATTAGCACGCGCAAACATGTAAATCCTTTATTCATGCTGAAGAAGTTACCTAATGAAAACGCAACTGTTACTACTATAAAATGATAACAAGATAGTGAAGACTTGAGAGATGCATCTTGTGCTGTGATTAAAAAAAAATAAGAGGCTTGGGCAAGGACTGATACAAATTATTCATGTACCAGTAACCCATTTAGTTGCATAACTAAAATGATTATGTATGCACCATTGTTTCAGAGGGGGGTTCGGCATGTTTACGGGAAAAACCTCCACTTGTATTCCCAATAACTTTTGCTTTTTTAATGCCACAGCAGGTTTGATTGATGTGTCGAGTTTGTTTTTGTTGACACAATCAATCTTTTTTTCTTCCTAAAATGAAAATCATTATATTTAAGTGTCGTTTAGGCTATTATATAAATCGCCAAAGTTACATTAACATAGACATTAAAGTGTGTTATTACTTATGGTGTTTTCTTTTTGGTATTATGCATCACGATATAATATATAGTTTGAAGTTCATCTCATTAGAGAAGCCAAATTTAAACAAACATTCAAGGTCTGCTGACTTGCTTGTTGTCCTCGTTGGAGCGTTTGCTCTGTCGCCATGGCAACAGGTTGGTTTCACATAATGCACAGAAAGTGTGTTTCATATATACAGCCTATCCCCAAGACCCGTGGCTAAAGATCTAAGTGTCTTTGTCACAGTCTTCAGGCTTATGTGACGTTCAAAGGCCTCTTTCATAATATTCCTGCACATTTACCTCATTGCTTTGATCTGATGCACGTTGCCTGTGATGTTCTGTACAGTTGTCATCATCAATCCTTAAGGTGAGAGCGCAGAATTGTTTGTGGCAACTGGCGAAGAGCTCTCATAACAGAGTCTTGGTGTACAGAACCAATCCCACCAATTCTGTAAGTCCACAGGAAAACGCACCCACAGGTTCCAACAGGTTGAGTTATGATCCGTAACCCTGAGATGAATTCTTATCATTGTGAAAGACAACCTAAAAAACGGTCGTGCATATACTGTAGTACAGTGAGAGTCATACATGTATGGCATTGCAGTTGACTGTGAAGATAAAACATGAAACAAAAAAACGTTTTAAAAAATTAATTTAAAAAAAAGGGCGGCACGGTGATCGACTGGTTAGCACGTCCGCCTCACAGTTCAGAGGTCGTGGGTTCGATCCCGACTCCGGCCTCCCTGTGTGGAGTTTGCATGTTCTCCCCGTGCCTGCGCGCGTTTTCTCCGGGTTCTCCGGTTTCCTCCCACATTCCAAAAACATGCATGGTAAGTTGATTGGATACTCTAAATTGCACCTAGGTGTGATTGTGATTGCGGATGTTTGTCTCTGTGTGCCCTGCGATTGGCTGGCAACCAATTCGGGGTGTACCCCGCCTACTGCCCGAAGACAGCTGGGATAGGCTCCAGCACGCCCCGCGACCCTTGTGAGGATAAGCGGTATCGATAATGGATGGATGAATTAAAAAAAAAAAAATGGTTGCACTCCACACTGAGAAAATATTTTTGAGTAACAAATGAACATTCTTGCATATTTACTGCATATTCCCTCTATATTTTGGAAGTATGTGAAAGTTGCTTGTTTGATAGATTATGCACATGGCAACCTGGTTGGTCTGGGAGAAGTCTCACAGGCAACTAACATTTCATGAATATATTTTAGGTCCAAGGCGCTTCAGAGCTTTGCAGACAAAAAACAGTGAGATTTTAAAATCTGTTCTTTGACTCACAAAACATGTAGATATCAATTTCTGATCACATGTAAATTTCCATTACATGCTATTTTTGCTAACTACAGCTTTTTCTCACCCAAGACAGTTGATTGTACAGGTGACCAAACTGTACTTGTGTCTAATACAGCCCACCTTTACTGCATACAGTCATTGAAAGATTTATCAATGCAGTTGCACTTTCACTAGATATAGAGGAGAGTTGAGAGGATGGTCAAGGTTGGGTCACGACGCCACCGAAGGTTTATTGGGTCAAGGGCGACCGCTCTGGAATGATAATGAGACTCTGAGGTGAACGGGCACAACCTCATTGTCCGGGAAGTGTGAAAAATTGGCACTTGGCGCAAAGATAGAGCGGCGTAGTGATGATGAAGGATTTTGGTTGGGTGTGCTAGGCACAGATGGGGGGTTGGAGGGAGTGATCAGGACCTTGGCGAGAAGGCCCGACACAGGTGAGCCTGAGTCATCCGTCAACATAATCAGCAGGACAATGGGAGGTTAGCCCACTGTGGGTAATTGGAGCCGCAATGCCTCGGCTTCCTCTCATGTCCTGGTGGATCTTTTCGTTTTCAAACTTCCTCCAATATCTTGTTCACATCATACATTTTTTTTGTCCAAGGGTGACATTTTTCATGCTCTGCAATGATTTGTGGAGGTAAGCACTAGTCAAGTAGCTATTGTCTTGTGGAATAAGCAGAATCTTCCCCTGGTAAAGACTCCATCTGGATGGTGGCAAAACCTGTATGAGCTCTTTTTTTCCTCGCATCCCTCACAGATGCGCAGGTTAGCTATGATGCTGTGAGGTGCTAACACAACCCTGAACCCACGCAGCGGCTGGATTTTCAATTTTGACCTGATAGCTGTGTGAAGGCTGTGTTTAGTCTTTAAACTTGGAGGAAATGTTGTCAGGTATGCATACAATTGAATCAGTGCACAGTGTCATTAGATATGTTGTATTTTTAACTTTCACCTCATATGAAACCACAATTTGGCTCTTTTCATCATAAAACGGGTGTAAGAAATCTGAAATGTAAAAGAGGAGTGCGACTCACCAAATTTTTTTGTCATGTCATCATGTCATCTTCCAAACCGCTTATCCTATATAGGGTAGCGGGGAGTTGCTGGAGCCTATCCCAGCCGTCAATGGGCGAAGGCAGACTACACCCCGAACTGGTCGCCAGCCAGTAGCAGGGCACACATAGACACTGTCACTGAGCGGGAATCGATCCCACGCTGCCCGCACACAACTCAGGCGTGTGTACCACTACACTATCAGCGGACACCAAATTTATTTTTCCATGGATAATTTTGGCTGCTTTTGACTGACTCAAGTTATTGACAATCCTCGCCATCCAAAGCTTTACTAAAAGCATCTTATATTACAGGATCGGTAGATTGCAGTTTTCTGTATTTGCAAGAGTTGATAGTCAATATACGGGACATTTAAGGTCCCGTATGGGACAAACCAAACTAGCCCAAAATACGGGATGTCCCGGCTAATATGGGGCAGTTAGCAACCCTAAGTATGGGATAATGTTGCACAATCACAAAAAAAGCAGTTTTTTGAATCAGGTCTTGGGGTTTAGGAGTAGGCCTAGACTTAAATGTTAGGTTCAGTTAGACAATTCCATCGAATACTCAAGCAATTGGAAAAGATTTGCACGTCTCCCTCCGTACATGTTTCCGACAAAGCCTCGGGGATCAATCATCAAAGCCTTTGGATCAACATATTTTTTAGGCCGACTTATTTGACTTCTTTTCCCAGCTCTACTATTTATTCGATAAATTGTACTTTTATGAATTAATGGTGTACACGCCAATAAAAGAGCAACTTTCTGGGTTAGGGTTTCACATAAGGGTTTAGGGTTAGCATCACCTGTTTAATCTCGTTTAAATGTATGAGATGATTCCGGCAGTCTAGTGTTAGTTGTTCAGTTTTCAGTTTAGGGGCTACTGTTAGACTAACCCTAATGCTGACACCTAAATAATGCTTAAATACATATGATAATATTGTACAAGGAAAACAAAAATCAATTTTACATGTTAGTGTTTAGGGTTATCGTTTATGATTGGTGGATAGTGTGTGACAAATCCTATCACCAATTATTAAATAACAATCAGATACAAACAATTATGTTGCACAAGTGTTAAAAGGTCCTTTCATTTTATACAAACAAAAGGTTTTGCTAAATAGACACCCATTCTTGAGATTTTCATGTATGTTCATTTGCAAAAGGACATAACTCATCTTTTTAAAATATATATTTTGTTCATGTGATTTTAATTGTTTACCTTTTTATACCTAAATGTGAGTTGCATTGAGTAACCACATCCAGATGGTACGTTTGAATTGCTGCAACACAGTTTTTGTTTGGTTGTTATACCCTTCCTCTCTTGTCATCCTTGATATATCGTTCCATTTTTAAATTAGGCCAGGCTCGCCAGGTGGTTTCCAATAATACTGCGGTGTGTTCTCCGCTATTTTGTCTTTATTGATCCATTGTAACAGAGGAATGTTGGCAGCTGAATCCACAAAACACTGTGTCACTGGTGTCTGAATGAGGCAGCGGGAACGAGAAGCCCAGCGGCCGCCCGACCACCAACACACACACACACACACACACCCCCCCCCCCCCCCCACACACGCACACACACACCCCCCCCCACACACACACACCCACACACACACACACACACACACACACACACAGCTCCCAAGGTAACGGTGAGAAAATCAGGTCTGGAGTTTGTTGACTTGTGCACAGAGGCAACGCTGTGAGAAATGGCCACAGAGTCAGACCGCTCTTGTCGAATTTAAATTTGCAGCTCAGAACTCTTGAAGAAGGCTAAGAAGTTATCCCCCAGCCAGGAGAGCTTTGCTCCAGAGTACAGAAAAGTTCAACTGTGGCTACAAGATATGTTTGGCTTCAGGACTCACCTCCCACGGTCTGTATTTCATTTAGATGATTTGTTTATGGAACTGCTACCCATTCCTGCCTCGCACCCACAATCCTGATTTATATTGTTTTCTTCCTCGTGACCTGCTACTACTTTCTGAACTGCCTTCAGAATAATGACCATGTTTTGTGGGCGTCCTAAATCTAATGCGGTGGGATTTCCTAATTCCAATGCGGCGGTACCTCATAGTTTCACTACAGCACGTACAGATGGACTGACATGGACAAGGTCAAAGTCATTTGTTCACAAAAACCTTGCCCTATCGGCTCTGGCTGAGATTACTAGCAAGCCACTGCGAACTGGAACCAAACCATTGAAAAGAAACCAATTATAGTAAAACAACAGTGCTAAGCCAACACTTCTGCTGAGTCGTTCACATGGGCACTTGGTGATCCTCTCCAGCGGCGGTATCATAACATGAAATTACTCGCTTTCACAGGCCACAAGTGCTCGGACATTGCTGGAGTTTTTATGATAAGAATGCGTTCCTTTTTATTTCACGGTAACATCAAGTGGATATTATTCTTTTTCTTTTCTCACATTTTTCTCTCACCTCCATTGTCTTTTCAGTAAAAGTGTTGGAAAAAAAACACAAAAATCCAAAAGTAAAGTCAAAACGCACATCGAGCTAATCCTTTGCTGGCTGAGGGTCTACTGAAGTGCACTTTTGTGTCAATCAAACGATGTCTGAAAACCACCTGAAGAAGCCACAGCTTTGCTTAAAGTATCATTCGTCTACATGGCTACAGCGTATTGCACCCAATTTGAGCCCTGCAAACAATTTTCTAACTGTGTCAAATATGTAAATTCACAAGCCTCCTTATCCTCAAAGCTCAATCCGCCTCTGTCCCACGTCTGACCCCGAAGCGCTAACAGCACAGTAGACAAGCCTTAAAAGAAAGAAGTGTATTCCTGTAAAGAACGGGGGTTTGTGTGTTGTCTGTCGGAAGACTAACAATCATTATCATACTGCAGCAATAAGAACTTCAGCAGCAAAGAGTCCTCATTGCCGATAACATAGCTGAATCCATTCTTCGTCTGACATCCGTCAACGGTAAACAGTAAAACATGTTTTATAGCACATTTTGTATTTACAAGCAGAGAGCATTCCTTGGCAAAACACTTAATCTGCCGCAAGAATGTCAGGAAGACTGTAATGAAGAGCTGGAATGTTATATTTATCACTTTCAATAGAACACACCTTTTTGAGTCACACCCAAAGGCTTTTTTTTTCCTAATTGAATATAATTTCTAATGTTCTATGCATTCTTTACTTGTACACCAACCGAGCTCCAAATTGCAAACTAACAATCTAATAAATGTTAAAGCGGAAGTCAACCCAAACATGTGTTGTTGTTTTTTTTTTCAAAATATGTTCTATGCAGGGTCACTAGTTGAAACAAGGCATTCTGATTAATATTGCATTTGTGGCACATGAGAAACCACACGTTTTTAGCTAACTCAGAGTCGGCCATTTTGTCACTTCTGTCGACTGAAGATAACATCGAAGTTGCTCAGGGCTCAGATAACAACTAATCATGGCGAAAACAGGTGAGCCGTGACATGTCATCTTCAGAAGTGACAAAATGGCCACCACCTGAGAACCTGGCTAAAAGTGGGTTCATTTTGAGTCTTATTTGTACCTCCCCAGCTGAAAATATTTCATTTTCCTCCAATTACTGGTGTTAGGTCACATTACTAGTGGAACAAGTTTTGAAATGATTGATTGATTCCGTCCGGGGCGGTTCTGATGCCACACATGCTTGACAGCGAATATTCCGAAGGAGAAGCTGTTATATTGCTTGGCTAAAGTTCAGAGGAATGGGATTACAGTCCAGGAATGGGATTGCAGTCCATCCATCCATCCATTTCCTGGACCGCTTATCCTCACTAGGGTCATGGGAATGCCACAACCTACCCCAGCTGTCTTTGAGCGGTACACCCCAAACTGGTTGACAGTCTAAAACGCTTAATGTAAAAAAGCGCAATGTTGGTAAATGTCGGAAAACTATGACCAGTCGTTATGAAAATTAATGTGCACATCTCAATGTATGCCCGCTACAATCTCTGAATACATCAAAATGATCGTACCGATATGTTGGATTTTTTTAGACATTAAATGAATGAATTTTGGTCGTGGTACAGAGAGCTCCATGAGATAGTGTTTTTTTTTCCCTACAAGTTGCTCTGCACCCACTCTTGCTCTTTTTTCTCTCATCTACTTATTTTTTCTACCTTTTTAAAATCTTTTTATATTGTCTTTGTACATATATGTGCTTGGGTCCTTGTGGGTGGTGGTGGTGGGGGGGCAGTTGTGGATTGGGCGGTGAGGGGTCTGATTTTTAAGAATATGGAGCACTTTTAGTTGCATGGTGATGTATGAAAAGCGCTGTACAAATAAAGTTTGATTGATTGATTGAATGAATGAATATAACATTGTCTTCCTCTCCATAGGCGCACACTGCAGCTTAATGTCAATTAATATGGAAAACGCTTACGTCCATATACTCCGAAATATTAAGATGATCGTTTTGATGTTTTCAGAGATTTATATGGGCATGAGTAGAGCTGTGCATGGGAATTTTGGTGACAATAACCGTTTTCTGACAGTCTTGTTCCCACCTTGGTGTCAAGACCCCAAGCTTGCATTCTGAAAATTTCAGCTCTCTTGTTAACTACCATTGTTCTGCCACTGTGTACTTAGCGCAAAGCCGGTATACATTTATACTTTCCCATGTGTGGCTTATTGCAACCGGGAGGAAATGAAGGGCAAAATACATTCAGCTGTCAAACTTGGTGGGCGTGTTTGTGCTGGTATGTCATTAGCTCAATATCCTTTGTGAACAGGATGTTATCAGGCTCAAAAGATCAATAATGTAACCTGTGACATTGTTGTACAACATTGTTGTTTTGTTTGTGGTCTACCAAAAATACTGACTTTAAAATGTGCACCCTGAGACCTCTTCAAATGTTTCTCATGCCATGTCCCTGGTTTTCAGCATTTATGTTGATCCTATATTGAATTGGGTTTGTGGGAATAATCTGACAGTGTGCTTCAAAAAAAAAAAGGGGGAAAAAAAAACCTTAACTGGACATTCCCTAAATGACCTGCTTGTGGGCTTGCGAGTGGGAGGGAGTCAACAGTGCGTCTCAACACGCCCTCTAACACTCTTCCTCTGAGGGAGCCACTGGCAGAATAAAAATGTGGGCGGGAGACCAGGCCACAGATGGTGGCACACACACCCACACTCACGCACACTGAATGCCTGAAGGACACACTTGCCAGTGGCACCATGCGAATCCCTCTTAAACTCTGCCCACTATCCTCCAACCCTAAAAAGACCTTGTAATGTAAGATTGGAAAGCATTCTGTATATACTGTGTATTTTTTTTTTACTTATCTCTAACTGGTAATTAGGATGCAGTGCCACCGCCGAGTATCGCACAATATCTGAAGGGCCAACGCATTTTGTTCATTTGGAAGACACATTCAATTCTATTCTAACTTATTTATATAGTGCCAAATTACAACAGAAGATGTCTCAGGGCACTTTACATATGGAGCAGGTCAAAGACCACAGTCCTCACTTTTTAAAAGACTAAGTGAGCCCCAACTGGACCACACATAAGCAAGCACTAGGTGACGGAGGCAAGGAAAATCTCCCTCTTGGGAAGAAACCTTGAGCAGACCGAAGACTCAGGGTAGGGCTGCTTGATTATGAAAAAAACAATTATTACGATTATTTTGGTCATAATCGAAATAACAATTATTCAAACGATGATTTATTTTTGGGGAAAAAAATGTTTAAATATAATATAAAGACAAATAAATTTAAGGAAGTTCTTTTGGACCAAACACAATTTATAAAATTTGTTATCATAAAATAAAAAAGGTGCAAATGTATAAATTCAAGTATGATTTCCTTATGTAAGTCAACAATGCGTTGGATATAAATGAATAAATTAAAATTAATAATTTGTTCTTTTCCCCCCTTTCCTAATCAGCCTTTTTTTTCTTCAGGAAAAAAAAAATCTTGTAATTGCAGGGTCCCCACAGCTCCAAGTCTTAAGTAATTGAATCCATGAATATAATAACAAGACCTTAATTGGCCTTAAAATGTCTTAACACTAGGACTTCCAGGATTTTGAAACTATTAGAACTACAAGAGTAGTCATTTTGATGGATTGCGTTTTGTTGGGCCCAGGCAATGATGTCATCGACTAAAATGATTATCTGCTACTCGAGTGTCTAATAAAGGTACTTTGTTTATTAAAATTCTGTTCCGAGTATATTTTAATGTAAATTATGACTTATAAATGAATGAGAAACAGTTGGTGAAGCGCCTATATTGTGCCGTGCGGCTCTCGTGTTGTGTGCGTGTCATCTGTTATAATATATATTTGTTTGGTGCCAAAAGAAAGGAGACGCATGTCGCAAAAGACTTAACTGCATTTCACTTCGAAGAAGAGAAAGTGTTTATTCCATGGGGGAAATATGTCAACAAGCACCACATTAACTCATTATTTTATTTATTTTGACTTGTCTGGTATGTACGATGACTATCACATCTAACAGCCTATTTTACCACACGCGACACGGCTCCTCTTGGCCAGGGCACGGGGACTTTTTTACTCCGACTTGTTTTTTTACTCGTTAGCCAAGCAATTCATTATCAGACTAGTCAATATTTTGAAGGTGATGTAACACCTCCTCTATTCTATAAGATTAGTTTTATTGAACACGGTGACCAGCAACGTTTTTCAATGCAGCCGCTAGTTGCTATAGAAACCCGGCGGCGCCGTCCCAGCGCAACATGCGTAAGATTAAGTAGAGCCATCAAATTTACTGAGACGCCGTACTTAAAGGAATAATGACTTGTAACTATTTTTACATTGTTTAATGTCATAAAATTGCACCATGGTAATAAAATATATATAGAATTATCAAACGTCAAGAGGCCAGGAGCATCTAATATCTATATACGGAGAGTAATAGCACAAAGTTTGAAAACAGTCAAAATGTCTGCTCTCAGAGTCCTAGTGTTAAACCAATCTTTCAAAACTCTTTAAAAATGTTAACACATGAAAAGTAGCATGTCAATGGGCGAAGTCTCCTGTGTCACACCTGCTGGCAATTGTCGTCAGCAGGCTATTTAGACCCATGGGAAATGGAGGGAAGATGCCGACTTATTGCTAGTTGCCATTGCTGATGCGTTTTGTTAATCTCGTGCACGCTGCTCTCGTTTAGTCCTGCCGGTAGTGCCACTGATGTCTCGTTTTTGCCTGCAAATGCTACTGGGATTTTTGTGTTACCTGATTTCCCTGCTTAGTGTAGATTGTTTTGTTTCGCATTTTGTTTGTAGCAGTGTCTTCCCTCCATTGTTCTCCGTCCACCTTGTTTTTTGTTTTATTTGGTAACTTGCTTTTTCTTATCTGCCTTTTGTCACATAACCTTTTGTTAATTGATTAGCCTTATGCTTGCATGCTCCTTTTGTTCAAATAATTACCATGTGATCTATTTTGTTTGTTCGCTTTAGAATCCACCATTGGGGTTCTTACACCCTGACAGAAATGAGGAACACTTGGACTAGACACAAAGGGTTGGCGAGAGCTGACTGGCTAACACTAGGGACTGGGATGACAAGCACAGGTGTACACAAAAAGCTAATGAGACAAACACACACAGGAACATAAGGAAAAACACAAAACTAGCAAGTCAAAAACCTAAATCAACAGACACAGCCCATGACGGCATCCGTTTTTTTTTTTCTACTATTATCATTTCAGAAGTTACCATGAGTCATTTGGTATATATTTTTATGAGAATATTTATTTTGAGACTATATACAAGAAACTAAACAATTCCCACCCCCAGCGGTCACCCCCTGGTGGCTCACTACAACAGGTACACATTTATGTACTGTAGAAAATTGGGACAACGTGGCGCCTTGGTACCATTGTGAAAAAAGTATTTAAAAATCTTGCATTTAACTTGTCTTTAGCTGTAGGAACCATTTTTGTTGTGCCCATTAGGCCTAATACTGTTTCTCTTTGGTTATAGCCAAACCGTGTTAGACTACATTTCTCTATTGACTTTAAGACTCCCCAGTCAACTCAAGTTAAAACAGTCCATCTGGATTTCAAGTATTTATTTACTTTCTCTGTCAACATGGAAAACTCAATTGAGAACAAACCAATCTATACTAAACTGATACAAATTGTAACAGGAATGTTGCCACGTTTCCACTCCACAACAAGTAGCACCACTTGCATCGTTTCACCTTTGCCCTCGGCCACTGCAAACTGTAATTTATCACTTTGGGAAAAATACTCACTGTCGTGAGTGGCGCTACAAGTGCAATCTACCTGCCATCCACAGTCAGAACATGCCATGAATTTTTTATCATCCCAGCGTTCATCTGAAGCCTCACGTTGTACGATCCTTTCAACTGATTGTTCCTGGAGAGGGTCTTGGCTTTGGAAGCGAATGCTCATTGGTTATCAATAATTAAAGCGCTATAGGGTCGCTGTATGGTAATATTCAGGTCAGTATCTCCCGCAACGCCTCTCTCCCGCAACGCCTCTCCCTCTGATCTTAGCAATATTCCCTTCACAATTGAGGGATCATATGATTTCTCACACAGAGGAGCTTTCTTCCAAATACACTGTGCAATTTCCAATCAACTCTGTCCTTATATTTCGAATAAAGTGAAGCAAGTTACAGAAATTAACCAATACATTCATCTGTGTCATCATTAGGTTATTTTCGCAAACAATGAATGTAAAATTCGGAAGGATTTGTTATAGAGGGGAAAAAAAAACTTGCATGTCTTCAAGGAGTGAAACAAAGTATATTTGTTTAATCACAACCTTTCTCCTTGAATCATGGTTTATTTATTGTGGTACAAAATACAAAATTGTGATACAGTATACCATATTTATTTTGTTTTGACAAAAAGTTCCTATACCATCGGGGAAATTTCCTGATAGGTTTCACTTTCATATAATAAAATGCTGTATTCCTTTTTTTTTTAAACCACATAATGTTAATTACAGCTTCATTCCTGTATCCAAAAATTGTAGTCTACTACTAATGGTGGGAAAAATGTTGACATTGTGATATACTGTATCATTCCTTTTAAATTGACAAGGAATTCCAACAATGTAAAGAACACTGCTGCATTCCTTTAACCCGTTGCAACGCCTAAAACGGTGCATCCAAAGTAAATGTGAAGCTGTACTTGAACCTTTTGGTGTATCGGTGTAGTTTTGGTCTCTTTTTTAAGATCATCTTTTTAATCTACAGAGGGGTGATGTGAGAGGAGATCGAAATATTTGGGAGAAATGAGGTGATAGGCTTTTCGATCTCCTTATTTCATGGAGACGTCTACTGAAGATGATGTCATGTCATTGTCGCATGTAATAAATGAAGCGTCTGCATGGCTGAATTTCAACTATTACCACAAAAAAAATCCGATACAGGTCATATGGGCAGAAAAAAAAAATCCTATTTGAGTCGCATTTGCCTGAGATCTGAATGTAGCCCTATGTACAGTATTGCCATTTTTTCCTTTGTCTTGTCTTGCTTCTTAAGTTCTTGGTTCCATCTGTTCTCATCTGCCCTATCAGTCCCTTGTCTCTACCGATCACCTCCCTTAGCCACTCTTGCCATGTCCAGGTGTTCCTCGTTGTCCCGTCAGTTTACTTGTGGGTCATTCCATTAACCTGGCAGGAGCACTCAAAGGAGTTACGCACAGTCTCAATCTGGGACTGCTCCAATGTGATCAGCTCGGGAAAGACCGGACAGTCGGTACAATACTTTGCGCTCGTCGGGTAATGCCCCAACTTGTGCACGCCTACCAAACTTTTGTTTTTATCAATCCCGGCAATTGATGAAAATATAGTTACTGGCATGCGCCTTGTTTTGACCAACTGAGTCCTGTTGTCTCAATTATTGGCACAGATGGCATCATGACGTTGTGTGATAGTTGTCGTTTTTGCAATGGAAATATGTGGATAAAGGACGCCTTAAATAACACAACGTTAACTTTTTTGAATCAAGACGATCGTCAACCGAGAAAAGTTTTCCGCATATCCCACCCCCAAACACACTGTTGCTTCGTGATGCTCGGAAAAAATCAGCGGGCTCGGGACAAGATGGATACGTGGGGTTTTGTGAATTCACAAATACCACAAAAATTCAGCTTGCAGGCAAGGTTATCATCCCATGCCAAATCTCCAAGTAGGGTTAAAACCCAGCGGATTTTGTTTTTTTTTCCTGAAACTTGCTGTATGTGGATCACGTGATTAATGAAATTAAATGAAATTTGTCATAGAATATAATCTCTCACATGTTGTCTACAACAAACATTTCAGAGATGTAATTTTTTTTTTGTTTGGCAGCAATAAGGAGTCAACATTTCATTTGATGACATCGTTGCATGATGTTCATTCATGAGTCATTACTTTAAAAAAAAAAGTTTAATTACACCTCAGTAGCAGGTGTTCCCAATTAGTGTTGTTATTTTCAGCTGTCTTGGAACTTGATTAAAGTGTCATCAAAATGTTTGCGCAGTATAATCTCCAACTCTTGCTCGCGGAAATTTTGCCACTGATAAATGAAACCTTCTCTGCTTTCTGTCTTGTCTGTCTTATTTTGCAAGGAGCACTCTGTGCGACGACAAACGGTCTCTTACGGCATGATGCTATATTACGCCTCAATCTGTCCACCACGCTCTCTCACAAACAAGCATAGAGTTGTTTTCTGAATCCACTCAGGGGATATTAAAGGGCTTTACACACTTTGCGGTGCTTAACATCGAAGTCCTCATGATCGAGAGAGAGAGAGAGATAGAGAGAGAGAGAGATAGAGGGAGAGGGAGGGGGAGAGAGAGAGAGAGAGAGAGAGAGAGAGAGAGAGAGAGAGAGAGAGAGAGAGAGAGAGAGAGAGAGAGAGAGAGAGAGAGAGAGAGAGAGAGAGAGAGAGAGAGAGAGAGAGAGAGAGAGAGAGAGAGAGAGAGAGAGAGAGAGAGAGAGAGAGAGAGAGAGAGAGAGAGAGAGAGAGAGAGAGAGAGAGGGAGATCGATCCACTATCTTGGATATCTATAATAGACACAAGGGGTTAGGGATGATGAGAATCACAGAGTAGTAAAGTGGGGTAAATGCGTACAGACAGTATTTGGGCATTGTCCCTCCCTTCTGATCAAAGTAAGCAAAGGCTGATTTTTGGATGTCAATGAAAAAGATCCCCCATGTGCTCGGAAAACAATCAGTCTGCAATCGTAAATGTTCAACTTGTTTGAGATTTCAAATTCCAAGTACTTGGACTCCATGGACTGTTGCTAGACACAAATAAAGACACAACCGTGTTTTGTACTGTACTGTAGTTACAAGATAAGCCAACAGTTATAGTTATAACCAGAGATAGGCACTTTACCATTTTTTTGCTGGTCCGCCCTCCGTCCGTAACCTGGACACCCTTCCGTCATCGTCCCTCCGTACTTATTCATAAAAACAATCGTCCTCCGACCCATCTGTCCCTCGTCTTTTGAAAGGGCTTCCGTCCTGACATTTCGTCAGTCCGCCCCCCAAAAATGAGTTACTCAGTGATTCCCACCATTAGTTCCCCAAATTTCTCTTGGGGCTTTAGTGCATATCAGACACGAGTACTTAAAAAAAACCCAGTGTTTCTCAAACTTTAAGCCTGGTTCACATGGGAAGATTTAAAAATCGCCATCCGACTTCCAAACTCTGATAGACCCCACACGTGATAAAGTGAGAAAAATACCACGCGTATAACCGTTTTGCTCTGCGAATAACCGCTCACCGTACCGTGTACGGTGGCAGCCACACGGCAAGATCAACAAAATCACACACACACCGGGTCCATTCAAGGATTTTCTCATGCCAGACAGAAAATCTCACAAAAACCCTAGAGATTAAACAAGACTTTGGAGTAAACAAACATGGCGAATGAAGAGGCACCGGGGGTCTAATATCATGTCTTGATGGTGGCGCTAGTTTGTTTATTATGTGGAAAAAAGTGACACAAAAAGAAAAGACGTTGGGCTCTGTTGCGCCATGACTGTTTTGATTTTGGATTCCACCGTAATTCTTTGCCGCCCCGTCACCTAGTTTTCTGATTGGCTGTATGTCATTGTCAAACGGCTGCATGATCGTTTGTCCTTGGGGCGCCACCACACACGGTGCGAAGTCAGGCCAAAACAATCCAACATGTTGTAGGGCTGCTCGATTATGAAAAAAATATTAATCACGATTATTTTGGTAATAATTGAAATCACGATTATTCAAACGATTATTTATTTTTTGCTACAAAACAAGAACAGGTTTAAACATGTAAAAAATATTAAGACAAAATTATTTGAAACGCTATAATAATTTAAGTTCGTTTTGGACCCAACAACATTTATTAAATTAATTATTAAAAAAAAAAAATTAAATGCAAAAGTATAAATTAAAGTATGGTTTCCTTGTATAAACAAACGAGTTAACTTGCTATGCACTTATAAATTGCCAAAGTAGTAAACTGCTTGGAATAAAATGCCAATTTTGACAGAATAACACACATGCTATTCATCTATACATTTCGACCTTTGTCTGGAGCCTTTTTTATTTTGTTTTTAAAGTAATATTTACATATAGTAAACAAAGTTAAAGCAATTTGTTTCTGATAAATTATAAATTAATATGCTGATTGGGACAAACTAATTTAAATGTTGACTGTTACATACTAGTACGTAATCTATACAATACTTCTAAATTACAGTAGGCCATATATAAACTGTATTACAATATAATGACCAATATTATGTTTGGAAATGGCATTTGAAGCAATTTGAAGCAAAAAGGAACACAAAAAATTTGACTTCACATTATAGACTACACAAGAAATTTAACTTAAGTCACAGTGATAATGTGGTTGGCATGGTTTCTATTTTTGGTTTCAACGATTTGGCGTTGCGTTGCGGACGACGCCAAATCTAACTCGGTGTTTTCTTGCTTTGGTGTATCATAACATCATCGTAAACCAAACGATGGTTGAATAGATTCGTTGTGTTGCCGGTGGATGCAGGGACAACTTGCACTTCATATGTCTTGGCTCGCCGTCTTCACGGCAAACCCAAAATGTAAACAAATAAGCGATTTCGACTTGCCTTGCTTGTTTACAAGTCGTTCCTGTGGCGGGTCTCGTGCCATTTTTAGGTCTGTTACTCTGTTAAAACGTTGAGTAGGAGCGTGTGCAGTGTCACTTGCGGGTGCGGGCTGGCTGGGTGGCTAGCTGGCTAGCTAGCTAGCTAGCTTGGAGAGGGCGGCGCGGCGGAGTAACTCGTGTGCGCATGCTTCAAAACAACTCAAAATTAGTATTAATAATCTTTTTTTTTTTACAATTATGCCAATTTTGTAATCGTGGAGTGCAATAATCGAAATCGTAATTGAATTTCGATTAATCGCACAGCCCTAACATGTTGAATATCCTCGATTTGAGGTGTGACATTCTCCCGAGCGGCTGAGATGAGTCTGAGGTTTTTAAATGCTTACTGTATCTGATCCTTATTTAAACAAGGGTCCCTGGTTTACAATGATCTCAACATCCATTTATAAGAAACCTAATCAAGAAATTGTTGTCTTTGATGCTACATTTTCAGGATTTCTGTTATCGGTATTCATCTTCCACACTGCCTCCTTTTGTTTGCGTCCCACTGAATGATAAGAAAACTTAATAAACCAATTGTAGAGCAACCCTCTTCTCTAACACTGTTTTTTAATTGAATCTTGCACTGAAATTTCTTGTGTTTACTTTGATGAGCCTGATTATTTAATGCCGTGATTAAATATGTAAGTACACCCCAGCTGGTGAAATTCAAATGTTGTCCCATGTTGTCAAGGAAATCACAAGCTGCTGTTATTTTAAATGTCTTGGGACAGCTGCTACTAATCCTGGATTAGCCTCAGATGCTATGTTAGCCAGAAATCTTTTATAGGCAGATAATAAAGCAGATGACAACCCAAGTTTAAAAAAAAAGAAAAAATCTTGTGGCAGACACCTTTTTTTTTTGGATGAATTTTCCTCAGGGAGTATCAACCACGTTGTCAAAGGCAAAGAGATGACTTGGCAATTTCGATCACAGCCCTGTGGTTCCCAAAATATGGATATTACTAGGGATGCTCCGATCGATCGGGCACCGATCATGATCGGCCGATTTTCGTGAAAAATTACGTGATCGGAATATTCGATCAAAGCCTTTTATTGCTGATCAAAACATCCGATCACCCGCAGCTCATTCTTGGCTGCCGTGAGAAAAAATGGCAAAACAGTTGATTTGTTTAATACTCGACGACGTCCCTCTGTCCAAAAGCATCACTCTGTCCGCCCTGCACGCAACCACGTCCGCCCGCGCGAGCTACATTGACTCCAATTGAAACGCGCCGCCAGAAAGGCTCCTATAACGCAGCTGTGCCTCCGCTACGAGCAGAAGTGAGGGACGCAACACAAGGCTGCTAAGCATGAGCTGCGGGTGAGCGGATGTTTTTGATCGGCAATAAAAGACTTTGATCGAATATTCCGACCACCGCAGTTGGCACTGCTGTGTGTGTGTGTGAAGTATGCGTCTTGTAATACTGTATATGCCATGAAAAGGTACTTCGCGCGGGCAGCATGGCCAAAAGTTTCAACACAACCAACTTAATCCGACATTTGAAGAACAAGCAATTGGGAGACTATGGTGAGTTTACGAGGCTCACTGCATTGAATAAGGTCAAGGCGGACACAGCGCAGTATAAGTGGCATTATTGCCACATGCAGGGAGACGCATTGTAGGTCACTTGTGGGCAACAGACCCACTATATCATTTTATAATTCACAAAAAAATTAACAGTGACTTTTTTCTCGTTGACAAATGCACAAGATAGTTTGTCTATGCACAAGACAATAAAGTTCCTGAGTCGTTTCAATTTAGCAACTCATTGATTAGTTTATTCAAGTGAAGCCTGCATGTGACTATTTTTTCTACTTTGATTGTATCCTGAACGATGCAATGTTTAGGTGGCAAGTTATTTATTTGACTTTTTGCATAATTAACTCTTTTGAGACTGCTGATTATTTTGATCTGTTAAAAACTGTGTTACTAAAATCTGGTAAATTTAAGTTTTTCAGTTATCTTTGTGGCTGAGTAATTGTTGTATTGTGCCAGCAACGGTTTTGTATTTCTTCATGCTTTTAAAAATATAGAGACATTTTTGTCAAAATTACGGCAATAATATGGCTGTTTTTTTTCAGATAATATTGCATATTAGCAATCACCAAAAATAAATGGAAAAATATACAGATATTCTATGTGATCGGAATCGGTATCGGCCAATCTCACTCATGCGTGATCGGTATCGGTGTCATAAAACCTGATCGGAACATCCCTAGATATTACTGCATGTATTTGGTATAGATGCAAACAATTTCATTCAACATACATAATGGGAGACTAATTACACTTGTAAATACAGAAAAGTGTATCAAAAAGTGTATCATTTGTTGGCAAAGGGCTTTTTGATTCCCTTATGTTGGAATAAGTGAGTCATCTGTGTTTTTTTTCTTAAAACAGTTTAGAAAATGGTAACTGAATGTATTTCTAATTTGGGTCTTGACTATGAAAAGGTTTGGTTTCCTAACTCCGGGGTTTTGGTATTGTCACACTCAGGTGAAAACATGTACGGTATGTTCACTTTAGGATGAATTTGACGTTTTCACTTTACTGTGCCCCAATTGTCCCATCTGAAGGCTCTTTAAAATGCAGCTGTTCCACCATTTGTCACCATTATTCATTGCACCCTCCTGTATCTCAAGATATCCAGTCAGTATCTGGTGTGACCAAAATTCTCCTAACACAATGCTACACAAGATTTACCTAAGGCTGCCCACAATAAAAGGCCAATCTAACATATCCAGCATTACAATATAGGGGCGGGGAGGGGTTCTGGGAAAGGCTCCGGAGGAGTTTCCGGTGAATCTGAGTGCAAGGGCCAGCTTCGCAGGGAACTTGCTCTCAAAACGGCATTCAAAGAGAAATTCTTGAAGGTTCTAGACTGAACAAACTTGACAAAAAGCAATGTTGATCTGGCGGTGTGTTGAAGTCCAAGACAGGCTGATGCTAATCAGTTGGATCATTCACAGCAGCTGCTTGACTCCAACACGGCTGTGTCCAAACCTGCAATCACACAAACATAAGCACACAGGGAAAGGGGCAGAGTTTCGGGTGTACAGACAACAGAGTATACATGATTATATCATGAATAGTTTATATGAGAATTCTAACTGGAGCTGCTGTCTCTTGATAGATTTCTGTTTTTCCTTGGACGTTTACTGTACATACAGCAGCTAATGTGATGTCATCTTGACTGTGTATCAACATCGATGCGAGTGTCTTACAGCAAGATTTTGTTTGTACTCCAGTCTTGTGGGAATCTCGTGCCTTTTTATCGGCTCGTAACTGTCTAACGGTACAAGCGCAGTCCACGCATTGCAATAGCTTTGGTTTGTGATAGTATGCCTGTTGTACAGTGGAGCAGATCAGCTCCTCTTTATTCCCACCCCCCTCCGAAATACGCCAAGACTGAACTTCTGATGCCGACAACAGCCTCTTTCTTGGTTTTAGCTTGTTTTCACAACAGCAGGCTCTGCGAAAAACTTGACAATAACAGCTTTGAAGGTGGAGCTAAGAGAAAATAATAAGGCACTTGCGTTGTCCTTCAATAAACGACATCGATGACTGATGCCCGTGCATGGATTACCAGACAGATCTATGGGCCGACGTCAGTCTGCGCACACTACACTACTTCACAAAAACGTTTCTCCATTTACAGGCAACAGTGAGGTCTTTATGTAAACTACAGTAGGCGATCTATTTTATGATTCAGGACATGTGAGGTGCATGCATGTGTAAGATGCTGCTAGTGATGTCATAAAAGAAACATTAGCTATCATTGTAATCCTTGGTTACTATTGCTGCAGCATCTATATTTTATAACCATGTGTGAGGCAAGCTTGAAGGTAGTGGTAAGGAAAAATGAGGTTGTTGTCTTGCGTTCAGTTTTGCTTTAAGTAAGGCTAGATTTAAATGACGTGCTTTAAGGGACACAATTCTGATTTAATGTCACAGTTACAATATGCACCATGGTGGTGTTCAGAGAACAAAACACGGATGCAATCGCGGATCCTCAGAAAGGAATCAGGCCATTTTTAAATGTGAATTAAAAGCGGATATGAATTAGATCTACTGATGTGACTGCAGCATCAAGGGATGTGAGCATGATGCCATTGAAATGCTCTGATCAATCACATATTCAGATGGGAGTTGAAGCGTACAACACCCTCACACTGAGTATATAAAAAAGACTACAGTTAAAAATAAAATCAATCTAGTGCTGACCTATACCTTTTCATCCGTATTGCATTTTGATGACTGCGTCAACTCTCTTGGAAGACTTTTGGGCAACCCTAACCTTAACCCTGCAGAAAAACCCTGTGCATCCACCACACTCACCGTTGAAATGCCTGTTTCTTTATTTTATTAACCAATCACATTTCAGCAGAGATGGCATCCCAGGGATAGACAGACGCCTATTTTTTGGATGAACAAGAAGTCCGTCCCTCTATTTGTCCCTAACCGGGTAAAGTCCCGATTTACGTGTTGTGTTGGGTTATTTTAAAAAGAAAGACCACTGTTCTCTTCTACGATACCACGGAGCCGTCATTGTACAGGCATAGTCTGCCCTCTAGTGGTTCAACACATATAATTCCATGGCTTACCCCACAGGACGCCACTGACGACTGACAGAAATACGCGCAGTCTGTCTTGCGTGTGTAATCCGGGATAAGGTATGTACAGTATTGGGCATAGGAAAAAGATGCATAGCAATTACATAGCAAAAACTGTTAACATTTAGTACATCATTATCCCTTTGCTTGCGATGTATGTCCTTGTGTGGGACATCTTTAGACTGTAAAAATCTCTGCCAGCGCCACGTACACTTAAAACTCCTTAGTTGGCTAATTTCCTATTCACATCTACTTACCGGCTGGGAGTATCGTGAGTGGATTGAATTGTTTACAACTGTTTAACCAAGATAGTTGGTTAACAAACACCTACCCCTGCGAAACGGAATGTAAGGACGGAAGCACTTTTAAAGACAAGGGCAGACTGGGTCGCAGGACGATTATTTTTATGAATAAGGACGGAGAAACGAGGACGGAAGGGTACCCACGTCGCGGACTGAGGATGGACTGGCAAAAAAGGGTAAAGTGCCCATCTCTGAATTTCAAATTCACCTAAAAAACTTGCGAGCTGGCATAGTGACATTGGCATATTTCTGTCCTCTGACTGGTTCAGGTATGTTTATCCTTCTAATTGGATACTCTTAAAATGTGCACCAACGATTTATTTACAGGGTATAATAAGGAGAACATGATTAAAAGTTCTTTTTCAGGGCACACTTTTCAAGAAAAAGTAGACTTTATTAGGCTAGGTCAATTAACACCGTTGCTGGTTTGCTTGTTTCAACCGGGAAATGGATTTTTTGTGGGCACTATTAGAGTAGTATGTATGAGCAGAACAGTTGCTTGCACAGAGCAGAGAAAGGAGGTCAACTGCGTCTGCATCAGCAACCCTGGTGAGTATGATGTTTTTGATTTAAAAAATGTATAATGATGTATATCTATTGTGAACTAGTTCAGCAGCTGCTATATTGTAGTGTAGAGGTTTGGCCTTGTTTGGAGGCCATGTATTGTAAGATAAAGTACAGTAACTGTGTTTCATGCTTTAGTAATAATGGTATTCATCGTCCAATAAGTGAAATGTCTCAGTCTCCTCATTAATGCTACACATAGTTAACATACATAGTACTATAATAGTACTATAGTAATGTATTTTTGTACATTTTGTACATATTAGCGACATGGTACTGATATCAAGAGTTGGATTAGGTCACTTAAATACTCACTGCCCACCACTGATTGATAGATTTGATTTTGGTAGTTTGGTCACTTTCTAGTTGTTCCAAGCATCTTTTGTGGGTTTAAATTTGTTTTCTTATATAATAAACATTCTGAAGTTTATTTCGACTTTGAGGGTGTGTTTGGGAAAATGGATTGTGGAAGGGGTCCACATTTGGGGAATCTGGAACCCCCCATATATAATATGCACCCCAATACTCACTTGTTCATGGCTAGGAAATCTACCAAACCATTTCTTAAACATAGTAAAACACTTCTCATAAATGCACAGTGCAACCAAAATGTCCATTCGGTGCAAATAATTGAAGATTCTTGACTAGCAGAAATCTACCAAAATATTTCTTATTGTTTTATTAATGTTAATAAAATCCTTTGATTGTAGTAAAATGCATTCATTATAAGTCCAATATATTAGTTTCCAAGTAATATATATATGAAGTGAAATGTTCTTTACCAGGAAAAGGATCAATTAAAGTATTTCTGATGTTAGTAACATCTGGAAAATAAACATATGTAATCCTTTCGCTGCTGAAAATGGACCTGAGGGTCCATTAACAATCTTACAGCTAGTTAACTGTTCAGTTCTTATGGAAGCAGAAAGGGCCCTCTTGTTTTTTTGTTTTTGAATTATTATGTTAATAATATCTTTTTGAAGTTGAAGTGTTTGCGCTGTAATAAGTTACCCATAGCAACGACACTGCCGTAATGCACGATGGTGGAGGAGGCGGTAGCAGCAGCAACGCATGTTGGCTTTTTCGGCGCTACTCTCCAGCATTCGAATCAGGAAGAGACCAATTCCACCAGCTGAAGTGAATATGAAAAGACAAAAGACAAAAAGACAAAAGCCATTTCAGCACATTGACTGTTGCGGTTCAAGAGCTGTGCTTTACTGGTGCTAAAAGCATAGCAACGTATTTAATTACAGCTTTGCCAGCAGCAAAAAAGACAGAAATGCTTCTTTGTTCTTGACACCCCGATGGCCATACACGTTGAAGCACTAGGGTTGACAGTAATGACTCGTCTCCTGTCACAAGGCCCTATACGCTGGTGTAGCCACCTCTGCTGGGCAGCAGCCAAGCTCAGCTGACAAATGTGAACACGTAGGGGAAAAAAAGCACCAGTGGTTAGTGACTGTAATTCATGAACATGAATCAACATTTAAAATAAAGTAGTTTAACAAGTCAACCACTACAGTAATCGCATCTTCATTTTGAAAAGCGTCACTCGTGTGACACTCCCTTTTTTCTCCACCGCACTCTCTTCAGCTGACACTGACAGCAGTGCTACTGCTGGCAAGAGTGTCTGGCTCTTGCTGATGTCACTGTCGGATACACCCGTTCGTCACTGTGAAAAAGATTGAAATCTTTTATAGTTTTGTTTAAAAATAACACTTAGGTTTCCTTTCACTTTTTCCTCTTATCTTCTCAGTTGAAGTAATTCTGCCTCATGTTCACAGCTGCGCCCGCAAGTTAATTTTGTTGCCGTATTCATGAATCAAGTCTGTACATTTGCCTAAGATGATGGTGAGAGACAGTGAGAGCAGCAGCATGATTATGATCGATTAAGCATTTTGATTTGTTTTCAATTATGTGAATTAAGACTAAAACATTAACAACTGCTTTATAGGGAAGTCGATCCCCCCCTGAAAAATTATTTACAATAATATGTTCTATGCGCCATCACTAGTCTAAATATGGCATTCCGATTAATATTGTGTTTGTGGAGTATGAGTTAAGCAGCAAAATCCACCCGTTTTTAGCCATCTCAGGTGGCGACCATTTTGCTACTTACTGACGATGGAAAATGTCATCACAGTTAATGAATATCTGAGCCCTGAGCAACTGTGATGTCATTTTCAGTCGACAGCAAATGACAAAATTGGAGATGGAAAAAATGGGTGGATTTTTTTGCTTTACTCATGTTCCACAAATGCAACATTAAACAGAATGCCATATTTCAACTAGTAGGCCTGCATAGAACATATTCTTGTAAAGAAAATTTGGGGGTTTAATCAGTTTTTCTGACACATTTCAGGCTGAAAATGTCAGGGCCCTGGGCACTCACCTGTGTTTGCCAAACGGTAAGTCAGCCCCTGCCAGGAAGTTATGACCAAAATGAGTCTTAAACCTCACCTTTGATTGCCTTTTTTAGTTCTATCATTACTGTCTTAACTGCCACCCATGCAAAACGGTAAATACACACACTAAACCCTTGGCCCAAAATGCAAACTGACACCTTGAAAATGACGGATTGCAAGGTGAAGGGAACATTCGGAAAGCCGTATTTAACTGTCTTCTGGTGATAAAGGCAGTCACACCAGAAGGAGCACATCAATGAATTAAATTGCAACATTAAATCATTAATTTAATTCTTTACATTTACTTATGTCATTACTTATGTTGTTTTTTATAAAGTACAATATTATAGAGGGCTATTTTTTCCTCATTAAAAAAACAAACATAAAATGTTTACTTGTTTTTGAGGGTGAGGCTATAAAGCATTAAAGGCATTTCTACTTGTTTTAATGCGGGTTACACAAACAGACATGAATGGGGAATGGGGTCTTCAAGTATGGACCTATCAGAGATAATCTGTGATCATGTAGGCCAACTTCATATCATACGCCTATGGAGGTTCAGTTCCTTATGAAAGTACTTTGCACATTTCGATCTCCTTCATGCACTCCAGCAAGTCAGCTTCTACTTCTTCCATGTCAAAGACCATGCACCTCTCACACGCCAAATTTAAAGTGAATGAGCAGAGCTGCTTTCATTGGCTGGGAAGCTGTGTTCACGCCCACAGTGGTGCATACCGCACATTTGTAACTGCATGCGTCTGCAAAAGTACAGAAACAAAGGAAAGCCCATTCTTGCACACAGTTAGACAGTACTCAACACCAGATTTGTGCTGGTAACGAATATAGAGCCCCGAGTGTAGTTGTTTTCTCTTTGTGCTCCAAGCATCATCTCTCTTTGTGAGAATAAAAGATGGTGCATGGAGCAGATGCACAAAATGCTGTATACAAGTTTTTCTTTTGTAAGTACCCCTGGGTTTTTCTGATAATATTTGTCCTTCCTGTCACAATGAGACACTTTTTTTTCTGGTGATGTCCAATCTATAAATGTGCTTACCAAAAGAAACATTTTCAGAAAAATGCGGATATCAGGTGGAAACTCATTAGGAAGATCTTCTGTTCACTACATATCTTTGAACATTCTATTTTTCTACCACAGGGAAAGACAAAAAGCAAAAAGTACAGGTTGTCTTCGTAGTGTTGTTATGGATGTGTCACAGCAGCAATGTACTTGCCGAGTGGGAGGTGAAGGCGAAGTGAGGTGCTAAAACTTGTTCAAGTAATCCTTAATAGGCCCACCAGGACATGGAAGTCAAGGGGATGCAGGATACTTAATAGGAGTTCTGAAAGAATCACAAAACTTTCGGAGAGACCTGAACCAACCTCCATTTCGCCTCACTAAAAAGGTACCCTCGTGGTTCCTTTTTCTGTCCTCAGAAAGAAGACTGTAAAGTGTTACTGTATTTTGTTTTTTAATTTCGAGATGTAGAAAACAGTCGATGCTGTCAAATATCAGTATCTTTTTTTTTTTTTTTTTTTTTTTTTAGTCAAACTGTGTCTGTGATTCAACAGCAGATGTTGGGAGAAATGATGATGTACCAGCAAAGGGCAAACATTGTCCTGACTTAGCGAACAGTTGGTGCAGAGCGTGACACCTGTGTGCGTTCTCGCCCAGCAATATGTCGCCATCTCGCAGGGACTAACTTCAATCTCAGTCTGGCAGACATTCGCGCCATAACCGCATCTGTCACAAATCATTGTGGCTTAAACACTTTTGGAGGGCAAACAAAGGCGCAGAATCAAAGACCCTGTCAGTGCCTTTGAAAGCAATTTCCATTCGCTTTACAGCTGAATGGGTGAGTCTTACATGTTGTTCTGCCATTGGTTGCCAGTGACCACCCCATTAGCAATAATCCTGATTGACTGGTGACCAGTCCAGAAAGTGGATGTATGCATCATTGTTCTAGAATTACACCCAAAACATCCAGGTCTGTAGACCGTGGGTTACCGCATGGTAGCCCCAAAGGACAGCATGAGTAGCCTGCCGTCCTGTTCCAAAAATGCAATTATTTGAAAATATAAACACTTTTAGAAATGTGTAGAATTAATGATGTTGCTCATCTGTTTGCTAGCTTGTTAAATCCATCCATCCATTGTGAGATACCATTAACATGATCAGTATATTGATATAAATAAATACTGTAAATTATTATTAATAACAAATTAAATGTTATCTGGGCAGATTTGTAATTTCAGATTTGCATTAAACCTCTAACTACTCAGTGCCTAATACATAGCTCGCAGTTCAAAAAGGTTGGTGACTCAGCTCTGGACTTATTCTACAATCCCCATCCAGAGCCACGTTAACGAAATGCATACAATGCATTATAAACTAAATTGTATTGTTATTTTATGTTCAGTTTTTTTGTAAAGCCCTTTGTTACACTGTTGTGAAAGTGATATATAAATAAAGATGTATTGTATGATATGTCACACGCATGGACGCGAATAATTCCGGCCCCACAGATACATATGATCATTTGAACTAAAAAGCATTGGCAGCGCCGAATTATGACGTCAGTGTGGACTATTCATCACAGGTAATAACAATATGTATGAACCAGTCCCATGAATATTGTAGCGACTTCACACAAAAACTGGCTGTCCATTTACACAATATTTTGAATCATGATTAGGTGAAGAAAAAAAAGTCTGAGGGCCCTATTTTCCTGCCCGTCCAGAACAAAATGCAGTGCAAGTGTGCGCATGGGATTTTCGTAGAGGGACACAAGTTGAAAGGGATGTTTGCGCCATTGTGGGAGTGCACACAGCCAGCTTGTTTCTCGACCAATGGAAGTGGCTCCCCTCATTCCCTGTAAATTCAGCTCAGGAGAGGCGTGCACGGTCTTTGACATTGCAGAAGCAAAAATAGATGCTGGAGTCCACGCAGGACATGGACAGGACACAAG
Source organism: Filicampus tigris (assembly GCF_054856515.1). Taxonomy (NCBI): domain Eukaryota; kingdom Metazoa; phylum Chordata; class Actinopteri; order Syngnathiformes; family Syngnathidae; genus Filicampus; species Filicampus tigris. The sequence continues at coordinate 9,369,993 of NC_141230.1, forward strand.
CAGACCTCAATGGGTTGATGAAATAAAGTTGGCCTGGACGATCACAGATCACCACTGTGAAGTGGGTATTTATCACCTTCCAACCACATAAGTCTAGTCTGTTTGCGGTTTCACTTGGACTAAAGTCTAGTCTACTTTCAGTCACAAAATTGTCAGCTTCAATGCTCCAGCCTTAAGGCATGTACTGCAAAGTAATTTTTGTCAGGCGAAAATTCACAAACTTGTCTCATACTCTCCTGCAGTGCACGCAGACCTGCGCAAAGACGAAAGGTCACATTTATTTTATTTTCTATCCTGTTTTTGCATTTTTTTGTCATGTAAATGTACTCAATGTTTGTTTTCCCCCAACATGTGGTGGGTTGTGTGTCCTCTAGTCTTTTGCCCTCCCGCTGTGGGTGCGTCAGAGGTCAGCCATGTTGGCTCAAGACGCACTGTATTAAATGGTGGCTGCTTTAATATGTCAACATAAACGAGGCAGGATCGAGTGTCCCATGACAAGGGGCATTTTTCACTGTTCCCACTCCCTTCCGCCTCTTTCCCTCGGCTCAAGGTCCAGACGCTGTTTTTCTGGCCCGTGACGAAATCTTAACAAGGACGTGTGGTGTTCCCAGCTGAAGCCGTGTTTTTTTTTCCCTTTGTGAGCAAGGGAACATTGCAAAGGGCAAAGCAAGGAAAATAGTGGAATAAGGTGCTAGGACAGACAATCAATCTTTCATCAGTGCGGGAAGTGACTTTTCATTAATGGAGTCCACTTGAGTTTCAGCTCCTAATTGCTCGACAAAGCGTCCCCTTGGAATATTAATTATATCATCTCCATGCAAGCGGTCCGTTTGCTGCTTTATGTGACCGCAGTAGATGATTATTGGTCACCTGAGTGTCTGACATATTCAAGTGCAGATTTTGTTCTTCTTGCTCAAAGCCTTCTTTTGTTAGCTGATAAAAGATGAAGATGGCTATGATCTTTGCTGTAGTAGCACATTGTTATGCATGAAGGATTCCAGCCCCTTGTGATCTGATTCTTTTCAGCCTTCATGTTGTACCCTAGGTCTGAAAAGGCCTTAGAAGCAAGTCAGTGAAAGAAGAAAATCTGCACGCAGTCAAAGCACAATAAGTCCCTTTGCGTTGCTAGTCGACTTTTTTGTTTGAATTTAAAACAAAATTTGCCAGCGAGGTAAAGTACTTGAAACGGTATTGTCATGATTTTCATGATTCCTAAATCCTGACTTTAATACCTTCATAAAGTACTTTCATACGATTACTGAAACAATAAAATGGCAAAAGTTGAAAACAATGGTAAAAGCAATGGAATGAAAGCTGGCAAAATAACTTAATTATAGAGAAGTGCGCCAAAACAGCTGATCATAAATCAGGGGTGGGCAATTAATTTTTCAAAACGGCCATGTGAGAAACTGAAACGGTTGTCAAGGGTCACACCAACATGCTGCTCAATTGTGTTAAATATGCATTTAATGTATTTTTATAAAGCAGTTAATTGTATTGATTTAATAGGCTGCCACATACATGATGGTATATATGCTGTCACAATTTGAAAATGAAAATATTAAACTTAAAGATTTTTAAAAACAATTTTATAATCGGTCACATGACTATTCACATCACTATTTAATCACCATTGAGGATGTTTTTGTTCATAAGCACGTTTTACTATAGATACATTGCATAAGTCTGTATTTCATTGTTGCAAAAGCGTTGACACCAAGTCATCAAAACATAGTCAGTCCTTGGTTGCAGCTCCTTTGGCAACAATAACAACTTCCAATCACTTCAGATAGCCAGCAATGACTTTTGCACAATGTTGGACAGTTTCGCCCACTCCTCTTTGCAATACTGCTCCAGCTGAGTTTCTATTGGGTTAAGACCCGGGCTTTGACTTGGCCAGTCTAGGACCTTCACTTTCTTCTTCCTGAGCAATTCTTGTGTCACTCGAGCTGTATGTTTTGGATCATTATTCTGCTAAAAGGTGAACCTCCTCCCAAAGTTACACTTCCATGTTTCACGGTAGGCATGGTATGAGCCGGATCATCAGCTGTGTTGGCTTTACACTAAACATACCTCCTGGTGTCTTTCCCACATCGATGGACTGTCTTTCAGATGTGTGGTTACATACTGCAAATGAGCCTTGAGATGTTGTTTCTTTAGGTATGGCTTCTTCTTTGCAACATGCCCATAGAGGCCTTCTTTGTGTAAAGTGTGGGATATTGTGGACTTGTGTACATTAGTCCCAGCAACCTTGAGAGACTTCTTCAGGTCTTGAAGGGTTACGGAGGGGTTTGCTCTCACTTCCCTGAGCAGTTTCCTCTTACCTTTTGCCGTAATCTTAGAGGGACGCCCTGTTCTTTGGTGGTTCACAGTGGTGCCATGGCGCTTCCACTTTTGGACCAGTGATGCAACAGTACTTTTTGCCACATTGAGTGAACCTGCGATGGCTGCATAGCTTTGTCCATCTCTATGCTTCTCTAGACCATTCATTCTGAGGTCTTCTGACAGCTCCTCGGACTTCATGAGTGCTGTCTGCTAACAAGCATGGGATGACTGTGGACAGGGGACTATTGGGCACAATTTATAGGGAGTAATCACGCCTATACGAGTCAGCCTTGTTACACTGTGATGCAATAGTTTATGGTGTGCAGTCATTTTCGACTCAAAATGACAAATTTGATGCAACGGTGGGAATACTTTTGCGACAATGAAATACAGACTTATGCAATCTATTGATAGTAAAGAGTGCTTACTAACAAAAACAGTGTTTGTTGTGTTTATACTATTCCTTTCATACAAATAGGTGAAACACATTTCCCTTTGTTCTGTGCTGAGACATAAGAGTGTTGCTCAGGGGTATGAATACTTTTGCAACCCACTGTATAAGCTATACCGGTGATCTAGAGACCATTTTGTTGCCATATTATGCCATTGATCTACAAAGTAGAACACTATTATTTTTAAAGCCCCATTAAAATCACGATTTTCCTTTGCATTACCATGACAACTAGGGGGGAGAGGTGTAATCAAGGGCCAAATGCAAATTTTACTTTCAAACTAAGAAGCCAATGCTGATAATGCTGTTAGCTGATGCTAATCTGTGTTTTCCGGATGTCGCTTGCTAGATAATAAAGTGCTGAATCTTCTTCCAGGCAAGCCAAGTCATGGGTAGCGAAATTCTGTGTGGGGGAATTAATCTTAGACAAACTCTGAAAGGCTTGCTTCAAGATTTTCTGAAATACAAAGCTCACAGAAGAAATACTTGGATTTGTGTAAATTCACACTTGATGGGAATTGCTCCAGAAATTGTTTTGTATACAAGCAATTAAGTCACAAAATACAACATTTGAAGGAACTCTTGACTAGGGTCAGTCTGCTTGTGGCATTGGTCACATCACCGCCATTAATTACTTGTTATAATGTATATTGTAAAATGTTTGAAAGACTTAGTGTTTTGCTATTTATATTTATTTTTTTGTAATTGTACAGGTATTGTCAATGCTTTTTTTTACATCATGGCCAGCCAGGGGACTACATATGAAAAATAGCCTTTTGGCTAATTCTGGCTTTTTTTAACCATGATTTTTCATTGTCCCCTTTCAAATAATGAAATAAACTAATCGAATCTAATTTAAACCACCTTAAAACAATTAGGCAATACATAGTCATCACAGTGTGACTTCTAGTCAATGACTCTTCCAACATCAACAGTCATGTTGCAGGGAGTGTATTCAGACACATGAAGGGCATAAACACTACTGATTTGATTTTGGGCTTACAGCCATGCAGAGTGTTTCTGCTCTGCTTTTCCATCCTTATTTCCAAATGTTCAACCTCTAACTGCAACACTTTATTTGTAGAGGACACGCTAACGGAGAATGCTAACATGAGACAGTTACACATTCTGTTTCCATTGTGAGAGGAAAAGTTACAAATCTCAGATGGCCAATCAATGGACATCTGTATTTAGCTCCACCCTTACACGTGTATTTACAAATAAATGTATCCCTCAAAGAAAACACTAAATAGTTTCAGTCTAAAAATGATGCTAATTAGACCTCAAGTCACTGCTATTGCATTCACCTTAACAAGAGTGTTTTTGTCAAAAAAAACCCCATTGAAGTTAAGTTGTACTGGGGTCAGATGGAGGGCATGCAGTCATTTCCCATACCCCCAAAAATGAATTGTTGTTGACTGTTCGAATCCGCCCAACTGAAGTGCTCGAAAAACCAGAGCCGCAGTCCCCATGGTTCAATTCAACTGGACTGAACTTGGTAGATTAAAAAAAAAAAACACCCACAAGTGCATCCCACGTAAGCTTCACTCCAGGCCAATTTTCCCACAGTTCCAGTGGAATTGGAGCAGCTCAAGAATTGGATTTGGGAGAACTCTTTGAGCTGCTGGATGCTTTCATTTTGGGACAGAGGGGCTTGTCTTTGGACCAGTGGGGGGTAGTGGGCATTATACGATACCATTTTTGTGTACTAAAAACAGATTCTTCGTTTTCTCTGCTTATTCTTGCCGTCAAAAACTCAGTCTGAAAAAGATGTAATAGTTGATCTCAGTCGTCAGTGTAGGGAGGCGAGGGTGTAAGACAGCAGGTTACGTCTTCATCTCCCCGTCATGCATCAGCGTGTATGTTACTGAAAAGGGCGGGATGCTGATTCACTCTGGCAGAAATAGACCAAGCATCAGGAAGGTTGGGAGAGGGGGAGGCGGAAGAGTGCTCATAAAATGTCTCGGAATGTGTGGTGAGAAAAAAAAAAAAAACAGTCGATGATAGTCATCAAACTTGGAGCGACAGTAGGCACAAAGACATGAATCACTGTACCGGATGTGATTATTCGGTATTTCTAGTGTGACACCTCATCCAATAATGTTATTCTATTTTTGCACTAAGCATGGGTATGATTGTTTGTTAATTAATTTTTGCGCATTCAGTCAATTGTATTGATTTGATGTATCCCCGAAAGATTTTCAGATGTCTCACAAGACTAAAAACAATAAGTTAACACTGATGTTTGCTGAACAGAGGTCAACTGATGTTGATGAAGCTTTTCAAATTGATGACATCATACACGATATTCTTTCAAAAACCAAAGAAAAAGCATAACCTTTGATACTGGACTATAGTTGGACTATCTTGCGATCTTGACTGTCTTTTGCAAAAGATGTATACATAAAAACAAATACACATATAGCTACACATTTTTAAAAAGGAATTTAAAATGAATAAATAAAAGAATACAAGTATGTTTGTTGTGACACTGTAGTGAGTTTGGTCAAAATCGGAATTCTGCAACCTCAGGGCCATTAAACTTTCTAGGTTTCACTTCAATATTGTGGTTGCAGTTGTCTAGCGCTACCTAAATGAGAGCTGTTTGCATATATGAGGTAGGATGGAAGATGTGGACACTTGTTTTCATGTATCGTGGCAGTAAACATCACTTACATGCCAAGAGAGATGCTTGCAATGGACTGAATGTGAAGTGCAATCACATAAAAGCCAAATAAATGTTATATCCATCTCATTTTATTCCAGTTTATTGTGAGGTTAACTGTGACGGCTGAAGACTTGTTGCAGACAGTTACGGCCCTGAAAGAGATACCTGGTGACTCTCTTACAAGGGAGGGAGAGAGGGAGAGAAAGAGAGAGAGAGAGAGAGAGAGAGAGAGAGAGAGAGAGAGAGAGAGAGAGAGAGAGAGAGAGAGAGAGAGAGAGCGAGAGAGAGAGCGAGAGCGAGAGCTATCAATTCTGGGTCCACAATCACAGGAGTTGTCATATTCATCCCCGTTCCTTCACACATATTGAAAAAAAACACCGCAGGTAGCGCATATAGATTAATGTCGCCGTGGCTGGAGTGCACAGTGGGAGTGTGATTGCGAGGTGTTTTCCATCCAACAGCCTGCTCGCTCATCTAAATCTTCGGCAACCTCCTACAAGCCCGCAGGGAGACGCGGAATATACAGCCTGCCAGAGGAAGACAATAGAGAATGGCCGGGAAGAGTATCATCTCATCAATCCCAGCTTCCCTTTATGCTTTGAGTTGCACTCAAGTGGAAACATATGCTTTTTGCCTCTATAAATCGTGAAAATTAGACTTGGAACCCCGCAAAGTTTGTCAGCATTTGAGTTAAAAGACATTAAGCATCGGTATTAAAATCGGCTTACCGGGGAAAGTGTCCGACTCAAACGCTAGACGTATCATCGCCTGCTAGTCATTGAAGTCTGAACATTTAATGTACAGATAAAAGGCAGGGGTGAGGTGTTTGCTTGAAGTTTAAGATGACACTTTATCAGCAGCCTGCACTGCGCATCTCAACGGATAAAATGGCTCTCCGCTTGCGCATCGGCAGTAGTGGGCGCTCCTGTTGCAAAGTTCTGCTTTGGATGGTGTATTTCATTATATCGACGCCTGAGTGATGAGAGTGCAGTACTTTGCGCTGCGGGAAATACCATCTAAAGCACAGGGTTTGAATCAGATGTAGGAGTCCGCTTTGGCTTTGTAGAGACCTTGTCTAATTTAGCAGAGTGATATTGTTCTTGTCAAAGTGTCAAGTTAGAGGATGTTTCACAATCTAGGCACATTTGAATACTTATATATACATACTGTATGATTTTTATGTATGAAAATCATCAGTATTCATCGGCATCTCTGTTGAACTGCTTTTCTTTAATGTGAAGACTAGCATAAACCTCTCACCACCCAATTTGATCTATGTGCTTAATGTTTATGTGTCTGCATGCATGATCCCTGTGTCAAGGCTCAGTTCTCATGCCGTTAATGAAAACGCACCCGAGCCGCAAGGACGATTGCCACTTGACGTCGTAAATATATAAACAATCCGTCAAGTAGTAGCAGTCCAGGCTTTCTTTTTTTTTTTTAACCCGACAGACACCAGCGCTAGTCTTTTGTTACCCTTGAAAAAGTGAGGAATTGAGAAATTTATTCACAAAATTATGCCCCCCCTTTCTTAGTTATTACCTTGCCACAGTTGACTTCGATATTACCTTGAATTGCAAACATGACTGTGTTAATATAGCGTATAATGTGACACTAAATATGCAGCGCGGTACAGCACAACATCTGATTCCACATCTGAGTGTCAGAGTGCCATCTGCGGGGTCACCTGGTGCCCCCCTGCCTGATGGCATGGCAAGTGCCGATTGGAAGTGTGGATGGGTGGTGGTGGTGGGGATAAACAACAAAAGAGAGAGGTCAAAATGTTCATTCTGATACATACAAACAAACACAGATAAGTGTTTCTACTTTTCAGAGAGCACTTCACATCAGAAAGTCGCGAGTGTTGCTTTTTTTTAAAGCAAATCTCTGAGTAAAATCTTCTCCGTTGGGTTTTTAGAAAAAAAATCACGGTGCTGTGGTTCACCATTTAGTGTTTTCCTTTTTACATAGAGTTTGCACATGCATGTTTACGATGAATGAGCAGTCACATCTCCTCCATTACTGACTGTCATCTCCAATAAGTGTGGTTGAGTTGTCTCGTGTTCCTGTTTTATTTTGTAATTGTCTCTTCCGTCATTTCAGGCAACTTAAGATAAGATAAGAAGGCCTTGATTGATCCCACAGTGGGGAAATTTTCAGTGTTACAACAGCAAGGATATAGGTCACACAGGGACGGCGGCATAATGTAGCTCTTAATGTATAACATTAACGGCAAACATTCAGGATCAAACCTATGTAAATATACGCAGTAACTATGTGTATATACACATGTACATACATACCAACATACATCTACATAAAAAGTATGAGGAACACTCATTTTAGCCTGTACATAGTACAGAGGAAAAATACTCTAAGTAAGTGACAGTGTTGCAGTGCTGCAGTGAAATGTAAGGAACAGCATTGGATAAAAATAAAACTAGACTAACAGTAGTGGGGAATGTTGAGTATTGCACGGTATTACAGTAGTGGGGAATGTTGGGTATTGCACGATATAAGCTCACTTGCCCGTTAAATGAATGATTGCTATGAAGACACTTGATTCCTTTCAATGCAATGTAATTCTTTCACAGCAAATAATGGTTTTAGTACAACTGAAATCAAAATATATTATTAAGAGTTCTATTTGATTGATATGATGTAAGGTTTTGAAGAACCTTAGAAGACTAGCTGGTGGCAATGGCTAGTATCCTTTTCAAGAAGTAAATACACAGAATTTACGCAGAATACACGTTTGAACACAAGAGCATGGACGTGGGCTATCTGAAGGCTCACCAGCTGTGGTGTGATAGTATTTCCCGCCAAAGACAAACAATCATTCTCACTCAGTGCACTTCTGCTACGAATGCCAGGTGCCAGGTAATGTTTACCCAACCAGGCCTAATGGGGAAACCTGTCTTCATTCTGTGCCCACCACAGCAGTCTTCATGGTGGGCATTTGTGCTGTTTGCAAATAATCCTGCTCGTCTTTGTGTTCAGTGAATAATTCCCTGTTTTCCTTCCACTTTGATAGTGTGGGCTGATTTATTATTTTTTTTAAATCCTGCATGAGCAACTTTTTCCCCTTTACCCGTTTTCCCTCCCTTAGGCACACAAAAGGATTTTTTAAAATCTTAATTAAAAGTTTTTTCTTTTAATCCCTGACAGTCCCCACACATAAATAAACATAGAAAATCAGGCATCTAACAATTTTTGGTTAATGTCAACATAGGTAATCTCACGTGATCACACGTGATCTAAAAAAACCTGAATATAAACAGACATGTTCGGATATACTTACCACACCTCAAACATAATCTGATAGGACTATCCTTTAAGACACAAAATAGTCAGGCGTTTGATGTCCTTGATCAGGAAGGGGCAAAATCGGGACAAAAACAGCCCGAACGTGTGTGTACCTGACTTGACCAAAGAGTCAACATTTTGTAGAGAACAATGGGCAGGACTAGATGTGTTTTTTTCCCTTCCTTTCAACGTGTGAACTGTCCTGAACAAAGACAACTATTGATGTTCTTTTCCTTTCTTTAAATTGTTTTCTTATTAATATCTCTGTTTTTGTATATCAATCAATCAATCAATCAATCAATCAATCAATCAATCAATCAATCAATCAATCAATCAATCAATCAATTCAAACCACACATTCAGAGATTGAAGACAATTTAAATCAATTCAGGTGACGGTCTTGAACACGTGATTCTCAAGTATTTCACATAATGCTCTCAATGTCTTTGTGATGTTGTGAGGTCGGCAAATTGACCAGTTGATTTCTGTAGTCTATATCTCACACGGTTGTTTACGTTATGTGTTTGTGATTGGATGTACAAGAACTACAGTGGCCCTTGGGGGAAAAACACCAGTGTAAACTATGTGATGCTATAGGTCCATAGATAAGATGGTGCAAGTACTCGACTTGCCCTGAGCGCTGGCAACCAACCTTTTGTAACTGTTAATCTCACTTCTGCTAGCACAACTGAGTTTTTCAAAACCAAGCAGATTTCTTTATTACATCATCCAGCTTGGACATCCAATTTGATTTTATTCAACTTTTTGTACCTTTGAAAAAAAATCTCTTCAGGGCTGTTGGTGTTCATGCCCAAGAGTCTGGCGTCGCGGTCAAGGGAAGGCTAGCGCCTTTGTTCAAAAAGTACACTGTGGTCCTTGAGAAGGCAAAGAATGGCAGCTTTATTTATATAGCATATTTCCTTCACAAAGTAACCCAGGTGCTTTTCATGATTAATAAATGCAACATTTAAAAGCAATTGCAAACAAAAGATTTTGAAACATTTAAAAACAGTCCAAAAATAAAAGACAGCTTACTAAAAAAATTGTAAAGTGCAAGAAAAAGATAATAATAATAATAATAATAATAAAATTAAATTGTTTAAAAGAGTTTAATTGCAAGCATTATAAAAAAGAAAACTTTTTAACCTGCACTTAAAAACATTCACACTTTCACATTCACAGAAACAGAGTTGCAGTGTTCAGAATGAGCTAAAGCTGTTATTCTCGTGTCGGCGGCACGGTGGTCGACTGGTTAGCACGTCCGCCTCACAGTTCAGAGGTCGTGGGTTCGATCCCGGCTCCGGCCTCCCTGTGTGGAGTTTGCATGTTCTCCCCGTGCCTGCGTGGGTTTTCTCCGGGTACTCCGGTTTCCTCCCACATTCCAAAAACGTGCATGGTAAGTTGATCGGACACTCTAAATTGCCCCTAGGTGTGATTGTGAGTGCGGATGTTTGTCTGTGTGTGCCCTGCGATTGGCTGGCAACCAATTCAGGGTGTCCCCCGCCTACTGCCCAAAGACAGCTGGGATGGGCTCCAGCACGCCCCGCGACCCTTGTGAGGATAAGCGGTACAGATAATGGATGGATGGATGTTAATCTCGTTTGAGGTAAAAAAAAAAAAAAATGTTGGAAGTAATTTAACCCCTTTTTTGTTTAGAAAAAACACCATCTGCCTTGTTAAAAGTGCTTGTGTTCCAAAGAAATATAATGAAATGATTGAAATTCACGGAATGAGCAGTACACACATCTTTTAGCCATCTGTGAAGAACATTTATAATTTAAAGGGATGGTGGGGCCGGGATGGCCATGTTTTCACTAACAAGTTCATTTTACATATTTTTTGATCAGGAGAATGAAAAGAGTTGTCATTTTCTATTTTATCAATAAATTTGGGAGAAATTAGGAAATAAGTGACTCCATGAATAACGCCTCTTGTTAATGAGGAGATTGGCCGCCCCCCCATACCGTTCAATCCTTGTTCGGTCGGAGTCACTGGAGGAATCGATTACAAACTCTGCATTGGAAATCATTGAACTTCCATATAACGTTCAAAAACGGTGATCAATTGGCACCAAAATTTATGTGGACATCCCTACTAATGATCACTTCAACATATCAAACGTATTAACCTCTCCATGGTTGATTTATAAGAGAATGCGGAAAAGTGGAAGCGAGCAGAGCTACATAGATTTATGCTGGGACATGCGCACATTGCTAAAAACAAAAAACAAAACAAAAAAAAACAAAGCAGAAAAAAAAACACTGCTTCTTTGCTGATCACGGTTAGGACGAGCAAGGCATTTAACACCAGTTAGGACATTTACAGGGACTGAAGTGGGAATGAGGAGACGTTAGGGCTGCTCGATTATGAAAAAAATATGAATCACAATTATTTTGGTAATAATTGAAATCACGATTATTCAAACAATCATTTAGTTTTTGGTACACAACTAGAAAATGTTTAAACGAAAGAGACAAATACATTTCTTTGAAACACTAGAATTATGTAAGTTCATTTTGGACCAAATACAATTCATAAAATTTGTCATAGAATTAAAAAAAAGGTGCAAATGTATGAAATTCAAGTCTGTTTTCCTTGTGTAAACAAACAGTGTGCATATTAATAATTGTTTTTTACGATTACACGCATTTTGTAATCGTTGAGTGTAATAATCGTAATTGTAATTAAATTTCGATTAATCGCACATCCCTAGGAGACGTGCACATTTATTTGGATGAGGAACGGCCCCAGTTTTTCAACCTACAATACACCATCCAATTTGGAACGTAACAGCCGAAATGGTGGGCTCCAATGCGGCCACACTTGGCTGTGGAGTTGGATGCGCACGTCCAAGACACCCCCGGTGTTCGATGAGGTCTTACCTCACTCTGACGCCGCTTCACTCTCGCAGCCGCAAAAGAAACAGGCGGACAACGCACGCGATTGCTTGGGAGGCAACCCCCCGGGCCATGAAGACGCAGGCTCATTATCACCTCCACATGCTGCGCGGACAGTAAGGAGCTAATGTTGTTGTGCTAACACCTTTTGTTTTAACAGCCTGAAGCTAGGTGTTGCTATTAGCCATCCTATTATCCTACCTTGAGCCGGGGAGGGAAGGGGGTGGTGGTATAAAGATCCAATCTGCCTCCCCTGCTGCTCGCTGCAAGCCGCCATCTCCCTCCTGGGAGTTGACATGAGTTTAGCGTAGGTAAATGTCCGGAATATAACCAGTCGGGGTTCGTGTGCGCATTCATGCTCTTGTCCGCTTCAGCTTGTGAAAGTGGAGGAGCAATCGCCACAGTATTTTGGATTTTGTAGAGGTGATCATGATGAGATCACGTTTTATGTCAATGAATCCAAACTTTTTTTATTGTGCAGAACACTTTTATACTTTCACAATTTGAAGTGGACAAGGGTGGTAATGTGCAATTGCATTTTGGTGGCCTTTTAGACAACAGAACTGACGAAGCGAGCAAAATTACCACACTTGCCTCCCTCCCGTGACGTAGACCGCTGAGACCGAAAACACATCACAAAAAACAAAAAATCACAAAAAAAAAGACCTTAAATCATGACTGAGTCTTTTGGGGGGGGACATTTTAGTACTGATGTCATTTTTACATGCAAACCTATTATACATGTGCCAATGTTAAACTCACCCAAGTGTCTCTTTAAGACAATGATAGCAACGACTTTTCATGCTAGGCTATACAGTGAAAGACTTTAAAACAGGCGGGTTAAATAAATAAGTCAACATTTAATATTTATGTCTTGAATATGGTTAATGTTTCATTTCTGATTAATAATAGATTGCAATATTAGGTATACCGTACATGCTGTATATATTTAATGGAGCACCACCGTGCCCCAATTAGGCAAACACCTCCCTCAAATATACACCTCCTTTTTCCCATTAGGGAGCAGAAAAAGGTAGAACATTACCTCACTTCCCTGTCACTACAGGTGTAGCACCAAATATTTGGTCCCCATTATAGGTGCCCTGATCTCCACCCCACCCAAAACTCACCCCTGGAGTGCCCCATACAAGCAATAACAAAATTAGACTAATTTTTGGCTGTTGGGATTGGGAAACAAACTCAGTTGGAAATTGGACTGCAAATAGCGATTAGATTTGTTAAAATAGCAAGCATTCAACATTGCTTAGTCAATAGGTTGTGGTCATTAAGATTACAGCTAATTTGCAACCATCCAGAAGCAAACATGCCTCAGCAGCGGGCAAACCTCCAAGCGCTGGCTGAGCCACCAAATCTGTAGTCCATCCTTAACTTGTTTTACTATAGTTTGTGAATTGTGTTTTAGAGCTTACGGTATTTGACATCAAAAAGCAGGCCTCAATAACCCTCAAAATAGACCAGTCAAGTTGAGTTTAATTATACAGCCCTTAATCACGAAAGAGTCTCAAAGGGTTTCACAATCTTACAGTTCACCAATATGAACAACATCCCCTGATCTAAACACCCCAACCTATAACATAACTATAACTATGACTACAACATAAATAACACATTTTCATTCCTTCAGGTTGCGCTAGGCCCTTTTCAAATGGCAAGACTTATGCCATTAACTAGATTTTTTATTTATTATCAGGATTAATATGATCAATATTAACTAAGAAGCAAGTTTGTTTTTTGATTGAAGTTGATTGATAGTTACAAATTGCACTTAATTAATTTACCTTTCTCCTAAAACGGCTATTGATTGTGGGGAGTGGATGTGTTAATGGGTTTCAAAGCAGTGTATCAAAACCAGACATCTGAAGTCTCTGAGAGCAGTCTCAGAATATAAGAAAATACCTTATTTGTATTTATTGTTGCTATTACTGTATATTCTATATCTTGGTTATAGTGAGTTTGTATTTTATTTTGTTTTTACTTTTAAAACTTTTTGTCTCATAAAAGACAATTTGATATCTATCTCGATATTGGTGTGATACGATAAAGGACAGTAAGTTTTCAAATACAACCATTTGATTCGGTTCAGTTAAATCAAACCAGATTGTCCGATTCAAAATTGGGCTTTGTTACACAGCGAGAGGACATGTCCTTGACAATGATTGGCATTCCAGTAGACTGATTGCTCCAAAACGTTCTGTGTGCACGTCCATGCTATCTCTTTGGACATCCCTACTCTAATACATACCATGTCTTAGTCACCGAGTGCATCATCCACTTTACCTACCCAAAAATCGGGAAATGTAATTATAACGGTTCCAGTTGTTCAAAAATGGACATTTCATAGTTCATTTTGAGCTCCATTGAGAACCAAAACAGCAGTACCTACTAAAGTACATGAACAGTCTCTTCGATGAATCAATGAGGTGTGCATGAGTTCCCTGCGCAGCATTAAACATGATCTTGCAATAATTAATTAATTAACTTTTAACGACCATTAGTGTTCCAATAGATTCTGATGTAGCTGCTCCATAATGTTGTGTGCAATGTGCATCAAAGTTAATGTTCTGGGTAGCTACATCTTATCAGTTGTTCACTTTGATCAGTGTTGCTAACTCCAGTTTTAGTTGGTATAAACTGTTATTAAAATTCCATCCATCGTTCCATTCTATTCCAAAACGGTGCCTCCTCTTAATATACATTCATGCAATGTAAAATATAAATGGTTTTTAATGTATCATTTTTCACTTAGGTTGGCCAAAGATTTTTATTTTTTGTTACTTAAAGCCTGTTGAAAATGCGAGCAAGCGCAATAAATCAAAGCAACATTCACAGGTAAAATGAAACACATTATGTCTTGTTCAGTGATTTGCCAGCTATTTGTGAACTGCTAAGAGAAGCATCAGGGCATGAAAAGAGAGGCTGTGCGGTGTCGGCAAATGTATTCTATGCTGTCAGGTGCTTTTTTTCCCCCTCTCTCTTCATTTCTTTTCGTAGTAGTCGTTGCCAGCAGCCACGGGGCGTTTCACATTTGCATGTTCTGAGCGGGCATGCCTCCAAGAGCTGGCTGTGGCCACCACACCGGAACAGATGTCACACCTGCTTTGTGTGATCGCTGTTGTTGGGCTGACCTCTTGATCTCTGAACAAAAAGCTTGTCTCGCAACTGAAGAGCCCTTAGACTTGACTCTCCATGTGTATGACTGAACGCCGCTATAATGTAAAAAGTTTTCTCATGTACTCTATAGGCAGCGATGCAGAAAAGTGAAACCCGATGATGACCGACATGGTCCTGTACACCTTACAGAGGGTTCTTGTTTGACAAATTCTTTTCTAAATGCAGTAGTCTATTACTGGCCTACACTGATGCAATAGAAAAGTCATAATCACAGTAAGTATCTGTATGAAAATAACAGCCACAATGTAAAACAGTCAAATAAAAAACAGTATGGCTCTAACTAAGCATGCCTCCTTTTTGCGGTGTGACGACATACTAGGTTAAAAGTTATAACTTACTTACTAAGGAGAAGTAGACGAGCAGTAGCTAAAGGTAGGATATGGGTCCACCTTATTGGCATGGCATGATCCGAAGGGGGTTTAGGCTCGCATTAATTACTGATTCCTCCATTTTTGCCGCCACCCCAAGGCTGTTTTTAATCTGGAATAACTGGAGATGTGGTCACAGTGCATTACGCGCAATTTGAAACCAACCTCGAACCTCCGTGGCATGACATTACACCCCCTGTGCCATGACAGCACGTGCACATGAATGGGCTGGTCGATGGCGCGCTCCGCCCACATCACCACCAACCATAATGTTTTTATTTGATAATCTCATTCATATTTTGTTAAGTTGAAACAAAAAATAAAGTTCATCTACAAAGTACAGTAGAGTAAAACGTGGTCAAGTCAAGTCAAATGTATTTATATAGCCTTTAATCACAAAAAATGTTTTAAAGGACTTCACATGCCCACAGTATACACATATTAACGACATCCCCTGATCTTAACCCACAGGAGGGCAAGGAAAAACTAAAAAAAAAAAACATCAGGGGCAAAAATTTGAAACCTTGAGAAGGGACCACAGATGGGGGAATCCCCCTTCCAGGATGATCAGGCTGCAATGGATGCTGAGTGGGCAACATTTAACACATATCATGATGCTATACAATGTTTGTTGAAATAGTGTAAAAGTCCAATCAAATGAAGCGCTGCAGGAAGACGTCCTCAGTGAAGTGGGTCCCTGCCCAGTTGGGCAATGCAGAAATCTCCATAGCAGCGCCTTCGGGATGTGGTCAACCTCCGATTTTGTACTGGTCAGTTGCTGTAGAATCTAAACAGTGACTTCCAATCGGTCATCATCACCTAATTCCCAAGTCGGTAAAAAAGAATTCATATTACGTTAAGTCAATATTTTATTGACTAGCTGACCAAAGAAAACTGATATTATTACATTGAGTCTTCCACAGTAAACTCTGCGGATCACTTTAAATGGACACAATATGCTTACTTCTGCTCTAAATTGCAGTCACTTTGTAAACAGTGGGTAAAGCAATTCCAGGCTGTGGTTAACGAATGCATTGACTTAAACTGATGATAGTCAATAGGTCAACGGGTCAAAATTGAGTTGATAAACAACCTGTGAATTTCGCTAATTTCATAGTCAGGGTGTGCACCCTGAGCTTGTCCAGATATTTTCACGGCAAATTATTGAAGTTTGCTTTTGTCACTGTGGTGAAAATGTAAAAGCCTTGCAATATAGCATCAGTTATTTCTGAATTTAGTGTATCTGGTTCACAATTGGCAGAGATCTGATTAACAATTTAAGAAAAATTGAAGAAGTAACACCAGTTGAAATGGCCCACAATAAGCTCCAAAGAAAAACATTATTGAGTGTCTATTTATGGCGCGGGTTTTCTTTACATTTTGTGCTTCTTGTTCTGATAGACGTGCCAACCAATTTGGGGAATTGTATCTGTTTGTCAAGTCCAGAATTCAGTGATATTGGCTCGGCATCGCTGTTCTTGTTCATCACAGCTGGATTCTTCCACTTCAGCCTCATGCCTTTTTCCTCAAACTGTTCCCACATAGTCAGAAACGTACAACTCCAACATGAAATTAGGATTCAGAAAGGAGCTGAAGGTGCCTATCCAACCCTTGATTGATTAGTTAATTAAGACCTGTGTCCCTTTGAGGACTTTTTTTTGTCCATATAGTGTCTTAGTATATTCTTACAGAGTGATAAATGAGGGAATACACACAAAGTGTCCCTTGACTTCACACCTCCTCCTCGAACGCCGCTAGACAATGGCGGTATTCCTACTCTCAACGGCATCGGAAATCCCCTCTCGCTCTCTCTCTCTCTCTCTCTCTCTCTCTCTCTCTCTCTCTCGCTCTCTCTCTTGCTCTCTCCCCATCTCCCCTTCACCTCCCAACACACACTGATACAACACTAATCTCCTTCCCACAGTCTATGCAGAGGATTCGGTTGAGTAGCTTCACAGAAAATGAAAATATAAAGAGCAGCGGAGAAAGGTGGGTATTTTCAAGAAGTAAGGACAAGTGCATAATAGAGCTTAGATGTCAAAGACCATATGGGGCAAAAGAACCGGGAGGCAAAATAAGAAGGGAAGCGAAGCCTGTCACAAGTGGCTTCTGATCTCTGCCTCCACTTAAAGCTGAAGAGGGTTTGTCTGCACAACAAGGGATCAAGCATGAAAGCTGTGTAGGCGCCGGCCTGCATCACAACTCCACTGTGATGAGTGCTGCTTGGCTACATGAGCACAAGTCAAACACTTGAGGGTATTAAAAAGTTTTTTGGGGCACACCTTAAAGAGGAAATTTTTTTCCACACACCCGTTTATTATCCTAATGCCAATTAACCTGTTCAGGCAGGGAGGCATAACCGCATTTCAACCACTGGAGCCGGGAGCGCTGTTGCATTTATACCTAAATATGCATGACCTGTTTAATAAAAACAAAACTTCGCCAAATTAAACTTCATTTGCTGACGTGCACTGGTTCCACTGACAACATGGCTGCAAACAGTGAATGCCTGTTTTAACAAAAGCAAAGTCAGTGTTGCCAACTTAGCAAGTTTGGTCGATATATTTAGCCATTTTTAGTGACTACTTTTTTAAAAAGAAACCAGTGAGTTTAACTTCACCTAAGAAACGGACAACACGAGCGACCCTGACCCATTTTCATGCTGTTTTTCATGAAACAAGGCAATCAGAAAGTCAGTCGCAGGACAACATGACGGGACATAGTGGCTATTCCCCTGACTCACACATCCAATCACAAATCACAGACACCTTCATGTTCTCACAGTCAACCGGATCTTATGCCTTGCAAAGAAATCCACATAACACAAGTGCATGTTTCCTACATTACATTATTTCCTCCTGTTATTTACTTTTTTTAAGCTAAGCTAAACATTTTTTTTTAGACGCCCGCCTGATCGACCAACTCTTTTGTCCAAAATAATGTTTTGGATCTGCAGCTCGCAGGAGCGCTGAGTGAAGATGTAGACAGCAATGTTAGCTTCTCACGCTACCTATTGTACCTTCTGCTTGCTGCTTGTGATCAAAGCTATTGTCCTGCGATGTGTGGAGGTCTTATGATGCCACACTATGACTAACTGAGTTTGAGGGACCACTATAGATTTCCTTTTCTTGTATCTTTATACATATAATTACGTACAATATGGTGGCACGGTGGTCGACTGGTTAGCACGTCCGCCTCACAGTTCAGAGGTTGTGGGTTCGATCCCGGCTCCGGCCTCTGTGTGTGGAGTTTGCATGTTCTCCCCGTGCCTGCGTGGGTTTTCTCCGGGTACCCCGGTTTCCTCCCACATTCCAAAAACATGCATGGTAAGTTGATTGGACTCTCTAAATTGCCCCTAGGTGTGATTGTGAATTCAGGGTGTCCCCCGCCTGCTGCCCGAAGACAGCTGGGATAGGCTCCAGCACGCCCCGCGACCCTTGTGAGGATAAGCGGTATCGATAATGGATGGATGGATCACGTACAACATAAAATGTGTGTGTGTTGTTTCATCCTGGCCGCCCCCTCCCTCCTCTGCTGTTGTCCTACGTATGTGTGGACACGGCAGGCTGTATTTAGGAATGCGTGGGACTGCAGGGGGCAGGGAAGGTCATCGGGAAAATGTAAATGAGCTGCATGAATCAGCGGATCCAATTGTAGGCTGGGAATTTATGTTATATAAATGCCATGAATACGGATCGTGGAGTGGACGTACGTGTTCATGACAGGTGAATAGGTACTACTGTTTGACAAATATCCCTCATCTGCTACTGGATTGTCAATGTCTGACAATAAAAGCAACGCTTTGGAATGTTTATATAATGGAATGAAAATAATTTGTTTCAAAAACCAAACTGTCATCACTATAAAAGCTTATTTCACTGTATGCGCTTTTAAAAGTAACGTTTGAACATACTTTACTGTCATACAAAATAGGTAAAAATAGGTCAAGCACTGCTATTCCTAAAATAGGGGCGACATACTCTCTGGGGGGCAATATTAAATTGTTTGGTTATTCTATAGTGGTAGACGGTTTGATTGCAAATGTACATATTGAGCCATTCAGTCAGTGCATGTGACAAGTAAAATATATGTATGCTGAAATAATAGAATTACCTCTAATAATAATGGAAATAATACAAATGTATTTTATATTTATATTCTACCTATCATGAATAAAGTAAAACTATTCACAAAGATTCTATGATGACAAATGATAAAATATAAATATAATAGTCTCTGCATGACAATATTGGATTGCTTACTTAACAGTATTCTTGAAAAAAGAAAACACAGTAATGCCAAACTACTATCACTGATATTATTTTGATAGTGCTCTTGGACTTAGTACTGTATTCTCTTTATGTATAGTCATACACAATATAAATAAAATAAAAATATGTATATATTTTAGAATGATCTGAGATTCAAGTAAGCTACAACATATAAACACATCATTTGAGTCTGCACCCCTAAACATGCACAGGTGAAATTATTTTGCCTGGGTCCTCTCAAAACCTTTTACAGGCAGTTATAAGACAAACATGCTGACCTCAACTTCAGGTCAAGTTCTGAACCCTCACAGTACATTACGACCTTGAAGTTTCCTCAGGGAAGGCATTGCTCTAGCAGAGGTGAAACACGAGGCTTCCGTGACTGTTTCCTGGTTATAAATACACGCAGAAACTACAATCGGATTTAAAAATACGAAATTGGGCAGTGTTGAGTAATTGGGTTACAGTGTTTTGTGATGGCGAGTGACTCACACGCTACCGGGGAAGTTCATTAATTCATATGCAGTGAGGCACTTTCCACAGAGACGAACAAAAGCCTGTTCTAAAATTGGAGGGGAGGGGGTGAGCATTCACTGTGAATTGAAACGGAAAAGGATCACCACATAAATACTTTGTCCTGTATAGTTTGCTTTGTTGTGGAACACACTGGTGGGAGAAATCAGCACATTATGGTAAACATGCTGCATGTTAATCTGCATGTGAACCTTTTTGATTTTATCTGCATTGGTTGCCCGAAGCATATTTTCACTACACTGTAGATCATGGTGAGTTTGCATTAATAAACTAAGTACATAGACAACCCTGGACAATGTTATATTTTAAGATGACGATCGTCAATATCGGCCTCAGGATAAAATATGAAATAAATGTAAACTCTGACAAGCAGACCGCAGCGTATAAGTTTAAAGCCAGAACACTGCCATTAAATTTTGGCATTGTGTAAAGATGTAAGACGTATTGACATTGAAAAAGATTACTTTGAAATATAAAATACAGAAATAATACAGATACAAATCAATGTGGATGTGTTTTGTGTTCTTGAATGTCAGTTTTTCTTCTTTTTTTTTTTTTTTTTTTCAATTTCCACTTTCCAGATTTCACATTTTCAAATTTTCGTTTGATGATTTTCCACTTTACGGGGAAGGGAATAGTTTAAGTGTGTGAGCAAGCTTTAAGGCCTTGAGAAGGGAGTAGAGTGGCTTTTGCTGTGTTAGGCATTCTTAGCCGGATTCCTGCATTCTGTGGGTCACCCATGACACATTTTTTGTTGTTGTTTTAAATCCAAAATGGCACAATTCAAATATGTGTCACAGCACTGCAAAGAGAAGAAAATGCATGAAATCTGATATCATCGAATTGGAATCAGGCTTCTTCCAAATATGAATAAAATGAGGACACATATCAGATATTTGGAAATGCAACTGCAGCGTAAACGCATATATCGGTTATACCCTGTCAATACAAGCCTGACATAAACGAAATATGCTGATTAGTTACTGGACGTATACACACTCACATCACACTTCACGGCACTAGTATGGCTCCATATGTATGCAGACAGATGGAATATAATGCTCGTCTATGCTCCCAGTATGTAGCAACATATTGCAAGATGCTTGATCTTTAAACCTGTCTGTGCTTTGACTTACAAGTTTAATTCAATGCTCATAACCTAAAACACTTGTATCTAAAATTACAGTATAGTTCCCCATTGAAAGCAATGGAAATGCTATCAAGCAAACCAAAAAAGACAAACAAAAATGTTGGTGACATGTTGAATAAAAAAAAAAAAAAAAGAAGGAAAAAAAGCACGCTACACTAGGGCTAAATGATTTATCATTTTGGGATCGAAATCGCTAGCGCCCACTTCAAAATAAAAGCCTAACAAAGCATCCATGTCATCATAGGTTGGACTTTTATTTCTAAGTTGGCCCTCGGCACTTTCACTGAAAAAAAAGTCATTTTGTATGCATTTGAACCTGTACATTGGTTGCACATGTTTAAACTGCGTTACACATGCAGATATCACATCAAATCAAATGTCGTTTATATATCTCTTTTCATACATTTCATTAAAAATTCAACACAAAGTGCCTTACAGAGATAAAACACGGACAGTTAAAATCTCCTATTCCAACATAATTTCGATTTGATTATTTTGAGGAGATTAGGGGAAAATCAGTTAACCACATGTTAATCACGTGCAACTGCATTTGGTCTTTTTTTTTTCAGCCTTGGAGGCGTGTTGTCATGGTGGTGCATGTTGTGAACAATCGCTGTGGCGGCTCCCTTGACTTTGAATTATTTCGTGCCTGAAAAGACGCCATGCGGTACTGCATCTTCCTCATCTGAAGGAGAATATCTCTCTCGAGGCCTATTTGGTCGTGTTGTTTTCAAACGAAGCTGCCTAATCCTTCGACAATCAACGCTCAAGGCTTTTGCGTAGGCATGCTCAATACAAATTTTTCTTGTGTCATGCACATGACATCTCTATTCGGGTTATCCGGTCACATGTTTAATTGGTGAATCTGCCAGATTGCGCTCTTCTGAAAAATTGTAAGCACCAATGTGAACAGAATTAACAGATTCACTTATAAATTTGGTTGGGGGTCCTTGAGACTTTTTTGTCCATCCTGTTTCGATCGACAGACACATCCACACAATTTCATGTTGCTTAGTGAAACTAACATCAGGGACTATCTTTTCACTTCCGAGTGACTTTTAGTGGTTTAGTTTGGGACACCTATGATACAGACGGTTTTGCCAGTATACGTGTTGCCATGTTAAGGACCCCCAAAACGGATTAATTCCTATATAAGTATAATCAACACAGGAGATGACGTTTAAGGGGCTTTTCACTTTGTAGGTTTCACTGTATATTAAACATAAACCTTGTCTTTTTGTCCCGCCTCATTTATTTCAAATATCTATCCCTGCCTCTCCCAAATCACAACTGTATCAAAACAGTGTATTATGAAGCAATTAGGAAATACATTATAGAAACCGTGCCTCTGTTAGTTATGTCGCTGTTAAGGTTTCAGTACATTACACGCAGATTTCATTACACAGCAGTTAGGGCATATACAATATAAAATGTTGCAGTGCGGCTCATTAAGGTGCTAATACAATAGATTTACTAGAACAACAGTCTCAGTAGAAAAGAATGTTGAAAAATAAAGCAGTGTTTTGTATTTTGACATATTACAATCAGTGCTGAGTGTTGAGAGTGAAATAACTCCAATGTAATTTTGCAGTGCGTGTAGATGTGATGCAATAACTCGTAAGAGTGAATTCTATTAGCTGTAAACAAGGTTCTCTGCATACCGCATTTTGGCACAAGGGTTTGTTCGCTCTGTGTGCATGTGATTGGATTTCATCTTGAAGGTGTTTGTTTTGCAAGAAGCTAAACGAGCAAGGAAGCTCGCACCTTGTTGGCGGGACTGTAATTTTTTTAACTTATTTTTTTGCTATTTCTGCATCTGTGGGCCTGTGTGTGTGTGGGCGGGGTGCGTGTGTGTGTGTGTGTGTGTGTATGTGTGTGTGCATGTGTGCATATGTTTGCTTGTGTGTGTTGTGCAGTGCAACTGAGTCAGCCGTTTGAGTCAAACCTGTTTTGTTTGAACATCCTGCAAGTGCACTGATACCTGCCCTATGTACACTGCTTGAAAAAGTATTGAACCACCACTCAATGACGGTTTATTTTACAGATGCCCAACATTGATAGCCTTAGTAATTAGTCAAATACTTTTTATGTTTGTGCAATGGTTAGTAAACCATTGTGTATTTTCCACTTGTTCATTTTATTCCTTTAATTTCATGATATTGAGATACAAAGTCATTCAACTATACAGTTATAGACTCATAGTATTATGTCTTTTCTCAAAAATTATATACACGTTACTTTCCCTCCTATTATTATTTTAATTATATAACATTATTCTGGTTTATGAATCCAAATTACAGGATTTTTCTTCAAACATACAAACACAGTTCTTATCAGATTGTAGATTATTTTCTTAAAAACCTGAATTTGCTCCCTCAAATATACAACTTTAAGATGATAAATTAACGAATTCCCTAAAATATGCTTCAAATACTGCCTAAAATAAGAAGTAACTTTAGTTATTTAAAAACCAAACAATTATTGAATTTTTATTCAATAATTAATTCTAATAAAATCAATCAAACAATCTGAAATATAGGACTTTTTTGTAACAATTGTATTTTCAAAAGATTCAGTTTTGTCTCCCCTAAAAATGCCACTTTTTCTTCTCTTGTGAAAAAAAACCAGCTCCCAAATTAAGTTTACTCTCAGACTAAACATTAAACAAAGAGAATTGCACCTTGTGTATTTAAAAAAACTACATAGCAAAGCTTTCAAGTCCGCTAGCTTAATGCTAACAATAAATAGCATCAATGTTGCAGTGCTTTATAACCAATGGTGCAACAACACATGTAAACATGCAGTATACCAGTACTCACAGTCATATATTATTTATCCTCTGAAAAGACCAACTGATATTAATGCCGTACTCTTGAGCTGACAGAGGTGATGAGACTTGTCAATAAATAACAGTTCTGTCTATGTGTCTTATGCTTACCCCAAGTGGCCAAGGTGGGTACACTAGAAGGAATAGCACAATTGTCATTCAACTGATTTTAGTGTCAAAAAAAGTTGTTTAACTCTTTTTTATTCTATTTAATTATGTCATTTCTGTATGTTTTTTTTAACGTATCATATTATAGAGTGTCATTTTTTTCACATGACAGTAATACTTGTTTTTTTTTCTTTTTGGAGAAGGCTGGAACAGATTGACAGCATTTTCATTCGTTTAAGTGGGCAAAAATAGTTTGAGATATGAGTTTTTGAGTTAGGACGGTGGTAACGGAACTAATCAAATTCATATCTCAAGGCACAACTGTATAAATGCTACCCAGTTCTAGAATGTAAAAATATATTACCATTTTAATCTTCTGTAATTGTTTTAATTTTAGAATGGCCCTAATTTCCCCAAAATGAAATCTAATTTCCCTTTGTAGATTCAAACTGATTAATAAATGCAAATGAAATCAAATTTATGACACAATTTTACAGCTATGAAATGTTCCCTTTACATTTAATTGACATGTCAATGTACAGAAAATATAATAATTAATTAATTCCTTGTGTCCCTGGCATGCCGGGTGTTACACTGTTTTTGTTTATGAGCACTTGTGAGTGGACATCATGCTGGCAGGTGAATCGATGCTAAAGGTTGGCGGCTTCACAAGCATCTTTTTCTGTGTGACATTAAGCTGACCTCTCATCTCCGATGCTTTCATCCCTACCCCCTACCACCACCAGAATTTCTATCTGTGATTAGCACTTAAGCCCCGTTTAAGTGAAATGGAGTGGTGTGCTAAAGGTTGGATCAACTGTGATAAGATGTCCCACCACAAGAGTATTCAATTGTCATGTTCAATACGGTTAAAATAGCAAAATATATCCAGATAGTCAAAAATAATCCCGTCACGTGAGGCCACCATAGCATTGACAATCAGGCATAAAGACATGTTACACGGTAGCAAACAGCATATCATGTAGTTCCTTGACTACAGGAGGTTATTAATACCATCCATTAGGGGTGTAACGGTACACTAAATCACGTTTCGGTTTGGTTTTTTTGGAAACTTCGGTTCAGTATTGTTTACAAAAAAAAAACAGATTAAAAAAAACAATTTTAAATAGGTTTATTTTCAAAAAGCTTATTATCTATACCGCTTATCCTCACAAGGGTCGCGGGGAGTGCTGGAGCCCATCCCAGCAGTCTTCAGGCAGTAGGTGGAGGACACCCTGAATTGGTTGCCAGCCAATAGCAGGGCACACAGAGACAAAAAAACATTTGCACTCACAATCAGACCTAGGGGCAATTTAGAGTGTCCAATTTAACCTACCAAGCCTGTTTTTTTTTGGAGTGTGGGAGTAAACTGGAGTACCCAGAGAAAACCCATGCAGGCACGGGAAGAAGAACATGCAAATTCCACAAAGGGAGGCCGGGGCTGGGATCGAACCCACGACCTCTGAACTGTGAGGCAGACGTGCTAACCATTCGACTACCGTGCCGCCCTGCTGTAGCTAAAGAATGATATTTTTGCATTAGAGCAGCATCATTTGATCCAAGCACAACATTTTGCATCTAGTATTGTTGTTTCTTCCTAAGGTTACTGAGAAATGGCAGTTAGCAGCATATCATGCATCATTTTAAAGTGGAAGTCAACCCAAACATTTTTTTCAAGAATATGTTCTATGTAGGCCACTAGTTGAAACAGGACATTCTGATTAATATTGCGTTTACGGAATATAGCAAAATCCACCCATTTTTAGCCATCTCAGGAGGCGGCCATTTTGTCACTTCTGTCGATTGAAAAGGATATCACAGTTGCTCAGGGTCCAGGTAATAACCAATCACAGCGCACCCATCCATCCATCCATTATCAATACCGCTTATCCTCACAAGGGTCGCGGGGCGTGCTGGAGCCTATCCCAGCTGTCTTTGGGCAGTAGGCGGGGGACACCCTGAATTAGTTGCCAGCCAATCGCAGGGCACACAGAGACAAACATCCGCACTCACAATCACACCTAGGGGCAATTTAGAGTGATCAATTAACCTGCCATGCATGTTTTTGGAATGTAGGAGGAAACCGGAGTACCCAGAGAAAACCCACGCAGGCACGGGGAGAACATGCAAATTCCACACAGGAAGGCCGGGGCTGGATTTGTACCCACGACCTCTGAACTGTGAGGTGGATGTGCTAACCAGTCGACCACCGTACCGCCCCACAGCGCACCTATTTTCTGACATTGAGCCATGATTGGTTGATATCTGAGCCCTGAGCAACTGTGATGTCATTTTCAGTCGACAGACTTGACAAAATGGCCGCCCCCTGAGATGATTGGGTTGACTTCCACTTTAACTAAATAGGCTTAGTTTGGCATGATTGTGATATCATATGATGCAAGACTAGCAAAGAGTCAAGAGTGTCATCTTTTACCAATGCAAGCAATATAACATGCACTATCTTGAATACAAAAGCTGATTCCCAAGACAGTGACATTCAATCCCAAAGACATGTATATGTCTTTTCACAGTCCAGCCATTCAATCCCAGGAATTTCATTTTTTTTTTCAAATTTGTTCACACATTAGGGGAAAAGAAGGTCTGAAAATGCCTGATACTAAATGAGTTAAAGAATGATTATTCTCCTAACATATAGCCAATCAACCCAACTTTAATTTCAGCATTTAGCCATAGATTTGTGCACATTTTGGGTCAACATCAAAAGTAAAAATAGCCACATTAAGTATGTATCACATGCCCACGAAATAGCCTGCTTCACCTTTATTTTAGCCAATCACCAAGCAGCTCTTGCTTGAACTCATCAGTTTTGTAATGATGCAGCTCAGGTGCGGTGCGTCTGGCTGACAGCGTGTTGACGAGAATGGGGAATCGCTGCAAAGACAAGCAGAATGAATTTTATGCAACAGAGCAGCACAGTTCAGAGAAGAGAGCATGACCTATTTTTGTGGGCTCTGGACACATTGTTTCTGGTTCCCCAGCACTGTGGTGAGAAGGAGGAGGAGGACACGTGCCACATCACTGTCGCCGCTTTGCAGTACAAGTTAAGGTGCATTCAAAGTCCTTTGAACCTAAATCAGTGTACTGACAGGATTTAAAACTGAAGCACTATATTAACTGACAAATGGCACTATTTACCATCAACATGACACTTCAAACAAATGCTCAGTACCGATGGGCTTAGTAATCAATGAAACAATTAATTGAGTGTCAATTAACTTTGTGGAATTCCACATGTCTTCGAATAATTAGCAAAGATTGACTTTTTAATGACTTGTCTACAAATACTTGGGTTTCTGTACTGCTTTACTATCCGTCATTAATCTTTTATGAAAATATGTTTGTGAGGAAGCCCTTCTGCCATTCTGCCCCAGTAACATAACAGTGAGGCCAAATTACATTATTACCACCCCACACTGAGTTTTTCTACGCATGACTTGGTAGCTCAGCTGGGTAAAGATTCAGAGCCACTTTTAAATGATGGTCAAGTTTTATTGGATGTATAGATAGAGCATTTGCTTCTGATAACACTGGTAAACAATTAATGGGGGAAAAAAATCTGTTGAGTTAAATTTGTATCCTGATTAAAACTACAATTGACATGATGATTTTAAAATTGATGTCAGTTTTTACCAAGCACGTCATTTTTTTTCTCCACAGCTTTCCCTCCAGATAAGCACAATTCCACTGATTAGCTGCAGTAAGACTTGCCAGCTTATTTACGATTGGACTCATCGACAGCTCTAAGTGGCAACTTGTTGTGCAGTCACAATTGAGACAGTGCAGTGAGAGGTGTGCGCAGCTCCTACTAGGTAAGTACAAATAAATATCTGCAAACAGACAGCTAGTTAGCATAATAGGATTTAATAGAATTAGCGCTGGCTTTTCTCTTAACCTCGTAACCATGGGCAGACTGTTGTAAGTATTATAACTATTTTGTTTTAGGCCATTTTTTTTAGTTTCAAGCCTTGTAACTACTACATCTTAGTGTTTATTTACATACATACACGTTTATTGAATATATTTTTAAAGAAATCCTATAGCTCAAAACTTAACTGTAATACGGCAGCTCTAAAAAGAAAAATGGAATCCATGCTGTCGTGTGGGCCTCACTTGTGCTTTACACTCACTTTATTAAATTCGGTGTTCGAAGTAGAACCACTTCGAGTTCTGCCATAATCATGGTAATGAAATCCACACTCTAAATCTGTACACACTATTGGTCGAACAATATGTGGAGCGGGATGGGGCGTGCTCAGTTTCCTGAAGTCTTGTCTACGCTAGCAAACGTTTGTTTGCAAACATTCAAAAACATTGCATTTGGTGGTGTTTGCTCCTAAAAGTTTGCACGGGTTTGGACGCGTTGCAAACAACAGCAAACTTGTTTCAAATTGTTTTCGCATTCTTCAAAACATTGTTGCCCGAGTTTGGCAAAACCTAGCCAATCAGAGAAGAGATGGTGATTATGTGATGCAGTTAGTGGACAAAATGGCAGCCTGTGAGAGTAAGGATCTTCCCTTGGGCAGTGTAGGGCTGAAGACTCTTTTTTTACTAGGAGCACAACGGCCCTTAACCTGAAATGTTAAGAGCACAAGTAGAAATTGTCTGCAGATTTGTGAGTATAGCATGTTTTTTCCTTTATGGGTCCAGTAAAGTGGAACAACAAGCAGCATATTATGCACAGTCTTGAGTTAAAGCTTATCACAGTGACATACGCTGAGCATGCGATGAGACATATAGCCAGCCAATCAGCCTGGCGATTACTCTAAGCACTTCTTCCATAGTTTGCTCACGTGCCAATGTAGATCGCCTACAAATAGTACATCTCTATTTCGCTCCAATCTTTTCTTTCCAGGTTTAACAAGACATAGCAGCAAGCAACATATTATGCACTGCATTGCAAGTCAGAAGCTTATTTCTGTGACAGTGACCTCAAAGTATGACAATCCCCACATCAAGCGTGCAATATGATGTGAAGCCATGACGTGACTTTGATGAGAATCCCGGAAGAATCCTTCCAAGGTGTGGCAGAGAATGCTGGAGAAGTGTATTTGACTCCATGGAGATTACTTCCAAGCAGAAAACTTGGAGTTAGTGGTTAATTTTGTGTGCATACAGAGTACAAAGAGTGTATATTATAAATCGTCAATCGTCTCTTAAAGCCATTAACGATTACTGACCATTAAAATTAGTCCAAACAAAATAATGTACTTTTACAAGCATATTAAA
Organism: Filicampus tigris; assembly: GCF_054856515.1. Classification (NCBI taxonomy): domain Eukaryota; kingdom Metazoa; phylum Chordata; class Actinopteri; order Syngnathiformes; family Syngnathidae; genus Filicampus; species Filicampus tigris. The sequence goes on from NC_141230.1 coordinate 9,399,337, forward strand.
TATCAAAAACATGAAGTGAAGCACTAACACCTTGAGGCAATTACATCTTTAGAGCAACGTTATATTTTTGCTGGTATCTTCAAGTATCGAGTTACGGTGTTGTTGCAGGCAGTTAATAAAGGCGGCCCCGTGATAACGCAGAAGAGAAACAATGGTCTTTCTTTTTAAAACAACCCAATACAACACGTCCGTCTGTGCTTGACCCAGATAGGGTCACTTCCGTCCTTACTTACTCCATCCTTTTTAAAAATCTTGTCGTCCTCGGCCCCCAAAATGGGACGTAATAACCATCTCCCTTTTGTTCCTTTTTAAAGCAAGTAATCAATAAAGTAACTTTTTCAAGCTAACTGTGTCAACACAGTGGGTCAGTGGCAAGAAAACGCAGAGTTAAAAGGAGTTTTGTCAGGTGACATGGCATCTTGGTTTCCAAATGATTATACGGGCTGAAAAGGTCTCCCCGCTTCCTCTCATTTTCTTGCAGCACGCTGGCAGCCCTTTTCATGGCGGTTCGCACCAGCCTTTCCGACATGTATTTTAAAGACGCAAACTCAGGCGTAACAATTTGTCGATTGATGAATTACATGGCACGTACTAAATATGTTAAGTGCTCTATAAATAAAACATGCAAAATGAACTGCATGGCAATTGTTTGTGTTAGCTGGCAGGATCCTGCGTGTGTGAGCAATCAAGTTCGCACACGCTTTTGCTTGCTCACCCCTTTCGTAAATCAGTCCTTTAGCCCTTCCTTTCCTTTTTAATTAGAATGTGTAGAATAAAGTGTCCGGTGAAATTATGAGTTTTAGAGTCGCTGCTTGATTTAATTTGTATACAGTTAGCTGTTATTCCAAGTCTATAATGAAGTCAATAAAAATACACTTCAGTGTTTGAGAGAGTGCCAAAGTTTTTATCCACAAAAAAGTTTAACTGACAGTCAGCCAAGCAAACACAAAAAAAAGGATCACAGTGCGACAAACAAAACCGTTGCTTGAAAGGCTGAATATGAATATAACACAATGCACGTATTCATTTAATTAAAATTCACACCCTCATTGTTCACTTAGCTGACCTCCATTGTGTGAGTCTGTAGGTGATGGATGAGCTCCAAACACAAAACAAACCAGGCCCACATGCTGCCGTTTATGAGGATGAATTGCAAGATTTTTCACATTTTATTTTATTTAGCCTTTATTTAACCTCAAGTCTCTTGAGATTAGAATATCTGCGAGCAAAAGAAGACTAGTTAGACTTTAATTGGAACAAAATAAGATAGAAGAAGCCAAGATTTATTATTATATATTACATTTTTGGTCAAAGTTGCCCACTCATAGCTTAACCACACACACAAAAGTGCACCCCCTCACACACACACAGACACACACATACACGCGTCTCACGTAGGTTCGCTTTGATGAGTAAGTGGAAGGACCACAAGCAAAGTTTTATCTGAAGCCAGAAAGCTTTCCTGGCATTTTGCCCAATCTCGACAGCCCTTTTTCACTACTTGCCCTGTTTGTGCATTCCCCTCTGAAAAAACAAACATACTTCAACTTCATATGTTAAACTTTACTTGAATAATCTAAATGTATTTTTACTTTGCACTATATTTTAGATTGGTACTTGTCGTGCAGATGATGCAAGTTTGATTCCCAGCCAGTGCCCCGAAACACAGCCACTGCTTGAGCTCCTGTAGGCAGCTGCAGAGGCGGTTCCTCCCCAGCCAAACAAAGCAGGTGAGCCAACAGTCACAAACGAACTGTATTGTTAAGATTGACTTCCATATACTAAAATAGACATACACTTTTTCTGTACATCTACAGCCAATGTTCTAAATGTGCAGTGAACTCCCGCATATCCATATTCACCTACACACACGCACACCCCCCCCACACGCACACACACACACACAAATAGGTGAGGTTTTTTTCCGACAAAAGCAGTGTTTTGCCTCCGTCTTGCTGGCTTGCCACGGAATTATGTTGAAGAGCTGAATAGTTTTTTTTTTGACAAAAGTAGTGCTTTGCCACCATGCTGTGGCATCTACAGGTAATTCTAAACCTTTTTGGCGGGCTTCACTTACTCGTGAAGTGTTACTATTCGTGGCAGGGCTCTGTCTCTATGCCACATGAAAAGTTGGGGAATAATTGGCTAGAATTATCAAAAAGGTCTGATAAGAAAAAAAAATCATCTTGTGTAAGTGTAAGGTTCGCATCTGAGGAAGTATGTTATGTCATCTTTTCTAAAGGATGAAGGAAGTGGTTTTGATAATGAGCTGTGTTTATGCTATCTGTGGTCAATTACTACGAGTGCGAGATGGCTTTGGGTACTCATCGTTTCCATATACTGCACTGTTTTTGGGAGTCCTTGATTTCTCTTCCCACTTTTCTTTCGCTCGCCTTGCCTGTCATTCTCTCTTTCTGCGCTTACATAAAGCCGTGTGAAGGCCAGCCTGTGTGGGCTTGTCAAGTACCTGTGAATACCTCGCCACTTTGGGAACCTTTCATTCACTGAGAACTTTTCCAAGATCAGTGCCCTTGCAAACCTACTCAGCCAGCTCTGTGTGTCTGAGTATTGGGGGTTATTGGAGTGTAAAAGACTAGTCATCAACCTACCGTCAATCGTTTTGGACCAGGGGTTGGAAAGTTACGGCCCTTAGGCCATTTACAGCCCACAGACCAAGAACAGCTAAAACCTCAGAAAAAAAAGCCTAACAACATCCAATCATTTCCTATCCCACTCGTCCTCATTTGGGGCGCAAGTAATTGGAGCCTATCACAGTAAGAGGTGTGGTATATCAGGCACAGATAACCAAAAAAATCATGCAAGGACAGGGAGAACATGAAAGCTCCAATTTACAACAGAGATTCTAACCCCGGATCGACTAACTGTGAGCCAGATGTGCTAACCACTAATCCAATGCACTGTCCAAGCTCAAAATACTCACAACATATAACAATATACAATTGTTTTATTTATTTATTTATTTATTTATTTTTTATGAAATTAATATTCTTCTCAGATGAAAAACTAAAATTGACACAGCCTTCTTCTACAATCTTATGTTGTTCAAATCTCCATTCCATTCTTAAAAATAATGCCTGCTGACAGCTTGTTCTCACTGGACGGCATTCAAAATTAGTCAGGTTCCTGCTCGGATTTAGGACAATAATCCCCAAAGAGGATCAATTTGGGAATTACGAACAGTAGTGTACTGATAAATCTCTGTTGATGGAGTGGATCAAGGCCTAATTCTCTGTTGTCCCATTGCTATCAACGCAAGGACCACAAGTTGTCAAAGTGGAATATGAATGAACCATATCATGACTCACTTGTTAGAAATGTTTGAGTCCTCCTTTATCATTTGTATGTTATGATATGATATGATATGATATGTGATGGAACAAAATATAGAAATTGGGACAAATTGCGACGTTAGCTATCACGTTAACACATTATCAATGCACCAGGATTAGCTATCAATACTCAAAACTGTATTGATTACTGTCCAACGTCGAAGTATGCGCAGTTCATGACGAGTCTCTGCATGTCTTTTTTCACCTATATTTTTTGCAAACGCCATATCTAATTTTAACATCTTGATGACCATATCATGTTTTTAACATCTGACCAAAAAAACTTAAATGATTGTGCGTGACCAACTAAGATTGTGATATTTTACTCACAGCCCAAATATGTTGTGCTAAATAGTGTGTGCACTCACTCTAACATGTTGTGTGCACTGTAGACAACAGGTCTAAAAGTGGTGGAGATCACTCTATGTGAAACAGGGCTTTGCTTTTATGGTAGCTCAAATGGCTTTCACCATGGGAAATTTGGGAGGGAACCACATAAACACAGAATGTAGACACAGAAAGTGTAAATTGGTGGAATTGGAAGTGTTAGTGGAAGAAAACAGAACAATACTGTAACAGAAAAGGTATATATATATAGCGAGCACCAATGCACAGATTTGTGCCAAAAAAAAGCGTCCGTGATTGACATCGATGCGGGAGAGTTGCTAACGGCAGAGGCTTTTAAAAGATCATTAGCTGGCTAATTTACAATTCGGACCCGCTGTGGACACGCTTCAAATGCGCCAGTAGTACTTACCCAACTGCATGTTCTTACTTGCATTTGTGAGCCCCGTGGTTGAATTTGTCGTATTGTATGTATAATTATTAACCTATATGTCATCGCAACATGTGACATAATGATCGATCAGAGCAGCAACAATTCCTGATGTGTGCGTGGCATGTGTTGCAGACCTGTCGTCAACAGCACAACGCGGCGGTCATGTGAATCAAGCCTAAAAAGAAGCCTTTCACCGAGTAGGCTGAGATGAAATTTGGCCACCTCGCGAGCACGTCACACGCATGAGGGTTGATTAGTGGGCCGGACTAAAATCCACTTCCGGCCATGCTTAGTCCAGCCATTTTAAAACAGTTTTCAGCCCCCACCCCCCGCCCCGAAAGTGGGCATCCGGCCGGGCCGGAGGGTCCGACCGGTCCGGCCCAGGGACGGACTGCCCAGCTCTGATATCTACTGTATACAACCCTCCATCGTTGATTCCAAGTTCACGTTCCCGCTATTTCGCAGATTTCTTTTGTACAGTTAATAACTCTGTACACTGCATTGCAATTCCACTTTCAACCACTAGGTGGTGGCACACTTATGTAGCTCGAGAGTGTAAATTTGAAAGAAGAATGAAACTGTAACTACTGTATGTCAGCGCAACCTAGTTTTTGTTGAAAATTATTGCTGCTGTAATCCTGCTTTAGGTTCATCTTATAATGTACGTCTTTGGGTATGATTGATGAATATTGTGAGGTGATAATTATTTGTTTGTTTGGAAACAACAGGATGTGTTTACTGTCAGCAGAGCTGGGTATCGTCTATACATCTATAACTTTTCGGCGATATTTCCAGCCGACCCCCGTGGTCCCGGTCCGTCCCTCGTCAACGAAAGCCAATCTGCATTTTCACGTCAAACACAGGCACCGCACAAGCAGACACCCCACAAAATAAAGGAAAAAATATGAAATAAAAACAACACACACACACACACGCACGCACAGCATGGTGATCGGGGAAATAAAAAACAAATGGGGCATGTCTTTGCATCTGTAGGACCGAAAAATATACAACACTTTTAAATTTTTTCTTTGTTTGGACCTGTGTGAGACATGGTAAAGTCCGTTCTCGACATCGTTTGGCTGACTCGGACCGACCGGGCGGGTCTGAAATATAGACAGGACTCATAGATGGGCTAAAGCATAGACAAATTCACAGCTCTGCTGTTTAGTCTGTTTAGCTATTGCATTTCTGCCCATTTTGGCCTTCCGCAAGTCTTTAGTAAATAATGCTCGATGTGTGTTGATACTTGGTTGCGGGCATGGGGGACATAGTGGGGATAACGCTGAGCCCAATATGCCAATCAAACTGCTCTTCCCTGAGGGGTCGTTTGTGTAAATCCATCGAGAAACGGATGTTGACAGTGAGAAGAAAAGAACAACTCTGCAAAAATAGCACTTAAGCGACAGCTCCAGCCAAAACTCCAGGGAATTAGTAAGATTTCACACAAACGTTATACCCCCAATTACATCGTAAAACATTATTTTGGAGTGTTTCATTGTGTATGTTATTGCAGAATACATCAAGCCATTTCTGTGCAAATATGGGGTGGGGGAGCTCTTGATTCCAAGAACAATTCCCAATAAAAGTGTCACTCTGGGATGAGTTTGATAATCAATGAATTGATAAGAATTTGGTTGATTCTAGGAATTGATTATTGATTGTCTTCAAGCGATTGAGGCCGGTTCACTCACTCTCAACAAGTTTGTTGTCTAGAACAAAACATGACATCATCCCTGGCATGATGGACATGAGCATGGAAGTAGGAGTTCAGAATATTCAAAAAGAGATTTTTATGCTCTTGAAATTAACATTTCAAATAATAAATAAATAAAAACATTTACATCAGCAGTCCACCTTTAACGTCTTTCCATTAGCCAGGATGCAGCCTGATAAAATACAATAAAACAGGCAGACTAGTAAATAAATGCAACAATACATAATTTTCTTTGAGTTTGATACCAATTAACCTTGGTTGAAGGATGGAGTCAGATTAATACAGTATTTGTAAATCCGACAGATAAACACTTTGTATTATTATGAAACTATTCAATTTTCAAGGCAAAATATATATTTTTAGCAATGCAGGTTCAACCCCTTTTACACAGGCTCATTTGGCTGGAAAATAGTCTGGTTATGAACCTAATACACTAAAAATGCTCATGATTTCCCTTTTTTTTCAATAATGCGTTGAATACTCATATGAAACAAGTAACATGGTTAAATCCCCCTGATGTGCGCTTACCCAAACCAATAAAACATAAAGCAGGAAAGAGGATTTGTAAAAAAAAAGTATGAGGAGCACATGGGAAAAATAAAGAAGCTTCCTCTCTACAACAATGAGGCCATGGAGACCAATTTTAACTTGAGAATTTATATGAACTTTGACAAAGTATAAAACAACTGAACCTTAAGTCAAACATTGAACTTTAAAAATCAATTGATGCGGCTACGCTGACCAACTGGAGCACACGTGGGCAACCTATGACTTGTGGACCAGATATGGCGCCTGACAAACAATTTTACAAGAAGACTAGAAGGATTTCATTCAGGTACAACCTAAAGAAGAACAGCACCTTTCAACCAAAATGGCTGTGTCAGAGTGGTGAGCAGTCAAACCAGCAAAGCCGAAACACTATCAAAAGCACTTACCGTACTTCCATTTACAAACCATCATGTGTGCCATTAAATTGCATGAATGTATTCCCACCACTTTAATGTCCATATTTTGTAGCATTTCTCCCGACTGCACTGCATCCAGTGTATTTATATGGATGTTAGATATTTTTTGTCTCATCAGATTTCAGTTTCTTTGTGTTGCCATGTCAATCTAATTTGCCCAGGGCCTGTAGAATCAGTCCTGCAGTACCGCTTATCCTCACAAGGGTCGCGGGGCATGCTGGAGCCTATCCCAGCTGTCTTCAGGCAGTAGGCGGGGGACACCCTGAATTGGTTGCCAGCCAATCGCAGGGCACACAGGGAGAAACAACCGCACTCCCAATCACACCTAGGGGCAATTTAGAGCGTCCAACAAAACCTACCAAGCATGTTTTTGGAATGTGGGAGGAAACCGGAGTACCCGGAGAAAACCCACGCAGGCACGGTGAGAACATGCAAACTCCACACAGGGAGGCCGGAGCCTTGATCGAACCCACAACCTCTGAACTGTGAGGTAGACGTGCTAACCAGTCGACCACCGTGCCGCGCTATGGGACTGCTCTTTAACCAATCAGATTTCAAAATCATCCTCCCAAGGCCAGCTGGCTGCCCCCATTATGATGACAGCATTTTCAGACTTTTGATTGGTTGATTGCAAAACATATCTGTAGTGATCATCACACATCAGTATTTCTAGAAATATACATATCTGGTGAGTATATATTTTATTCAATTTGTTATGTTTTATCATGTTATTAGATTAATAATATTTCGTAACTGCCGAGGATAATGTGTGTGGCACTGCCTGATGTAATTGCATTTTGTACAGTATTGATGGTTTCTACTATGTAATTGCAATGTGATAGTGTCTGCATTAAGAGGTGGATTTAGTCAGGTACAGTAAGTTTCACTTGGAGGGCCATTATGACTGAAACCATATAAATATTGAACCACATCCTCATATTACATGTACAGTCCACAACAAATTGATGGATAAGTAGTTTTGGAATCAGAAGTCAAGAATAATATTGCTTAATGTAATATCATATCAAGAAAATGCATGCAATATCTCAGGTTTATTAGCTATTACATATGACAATTTGAAATTTTGGTACAGGTTTCAGCAAGCAACATGAAATACATGCTTGATTTGCTTCCACCTGCCACATAAATTATGTGTGATTTCCACTATCAGGTTAATATGTGAGATTGGATATACAGGGCTGAATTAAAAAAAAAATATTACAACCATTGCAGCCAATTCAGGGGTCATCATTTCCATATCTCATCCCTTAAGCAGGTAAAATGGAGAAAAAAAATCATTGAGAGAGGATAACTAACAAACTTGTTTATGCTCGACCAATTACAAGCAGAGCAAAATATCCGCTGTTAGTCATCCTACAAATTCATGCAAAGTCATTCACAGCCAAAAATGATGAAGTGCCAAACAGCGGCACTCCTCCTTTTGTCACTTTAGGCTACAATTATTCTCCTTCTGTCCTTCTCTCCATTGCTCTCTCTCTCTCTCTCTCTCTCGCTCGCTCTCGCTCTCGCTCTCGCTCTCGCTCTCGCTCTCGCTCTCTCTCACTTCCTCAGTCTCTTGACCTTAACACCAAGCGTTCTCCTTCATTTTTGGCAGGCATGATCATGTTTGTGCTCCAAACTTTTAAAACCCAAAGGAAAAGCATTCACCTTTCTAGTAGAATAGACCTAACATTATCACATTTTTCAATCACTTGCACAATTTATTCATTTTCCAAATCCAAAATCGAGGAGAAACAACACATAAAATACAGCGTCGATGAAAAGTGCCCAAGACCAGGTGCGTAAAAAAGACTTACACGCTAGCAGGGAATCATGGCATGATAACAGCTTTAGTGGAGTTATGATGATATTTAAAAGAATGTGGTATCAAACTAAATTTCATCCAGTTGAAGTTAACTGTAAAAGGGAATTCGCCGCGAAAAAATGGGTTTCCGACTATGCTTAGTCTGACAATATTTTTTAAGTTTCCTGTTTATCGCCTCCAAAATTCTTGGGCGGATAGGACGTCACAAAGGCGGTATGCCAGGCTGTGTGTGTCAGAAAAATGTCATATTAATCACAGAAATTACAGTAATTTACCTGAGAGTGAATCAACAGCACCTCTCCTAGTTTCAGCAAAGTGATGTGTGTGTTGTGATGCGTGATCCATTGTGTCTCAGTTGCTTTGAAGGAGACAATTTTTTTCGCACCGTTTAAAACAGTTCCCAGGAGTATTAAAATGTCTCCGACACGCTTTCGTCAATTCCCCAAGGATCAAGAATTCAATCAAATTCATGCGCATTGTATTTTTTGTCTTGCCTAAATTAGCCTGTTAGAGAGGGTATCACAAGCCTCTTTTACACAAGCAAACATCTCCAGTCATTTGTTTGCAAACATCACCAAACACCAAGTTTGCCTTAGTTTTTTTTTTTTTTTTGGGGGGGGGGGGGGGGGGGGGGGTTTGGTTTGTTTATTTTTTTACAAATTTGCAGCATAATCCAACCAGTTATTTCCTGAGCCAGAAATTTTAATCCACTAAATCAGTTTATTATCCATCAAGTCATTTTATAACCCATCAAGTCATTTTATATATAACCAATTTGGTTTTACAGTCTACAAATTCATCTCCTAATCCACCAAATGGTTTCATAATGTGCAAAACTGTCTAATTACACAACAACTCATTTCATAATCCACCAAGATGTTTCATAATTTGCATAGTGGTTTAATAGCCTTTAATTATTTATTTATTTTTAAAAGATAAAAAAAACAATAATTTCCAGACGGACTAATCGGATCCAGGATTATTTTTGTATCCCTTGACTTGAAAAATGAAAAAGAAATTCCGTGATATGCAGCAAATAATGCAGAATGTAAATGTGATGGCTATAGGCTGAATCACACCACAAAGACCGCAATTATGCAGATGCAGAACAACAACGACGATGAGGATTGTCACTGACTAATTACGGCAGAGCTGCAATTATGGAGATTGTAGGTGGCGCGCAATCGGGGTGCAGTGTCAGTACAGCCATCCTGACAGGAAGCACTGAAATGCTGATGATTGCAGCGGTGGCAGCAGATGTTCCCACAGATGTCTTCAAGTGCATGCTGCGAGGACATCTCCGCGGGAATTTTGTTTGTTTCAGGCACGACTCAACACCAAATAATCCTCCCCTTTTCCCCATTTGTTCTCTTTTCTTCTCTTGTCTTGCTAATTAAATAACAGGATGACTTCTGTAATCAGTTGCCTTTACTGGTGTTTAAATATAATATTGTAGGATAACTAGAGGTGACTTCCGGTCAAGTGGATGTCCTAGGTTTGAGGTTGCTTGGACAATAGAGCATAATGTCATACTTAAGACCCTTTAAATATCACACAAATATTGCAGATACCGCCGTTAGTGTGGTTGCAAGTTGTGGGAGCAGACCGCCAGTCTCCTGTAAACATAAAAAGACCTCTAAATTTTGGAAATGCAGTCTGGCCAATCACTGCACAGAACAGTGTCCGATGAGACCCAGTGTTAGTGTAAAGTGACGTGATTATTGCCAAAATGTGTATGAGAAATTGATAAATAAAAAGCAGGCCGGTGCATTGCTGAGAGACTTGATTACTTGGTTATTCAATGGAAGAGTCATTCAGAAACTGATTCTCAAACGATTCAATAATGACAGTCTTTATACTGTTTCCTTTTTGTGCAATTGCGTTTTAATGATTGTAATAGTAAATACAGTTCGCCAGATCTATAGATACATGTTTCAATTTGTTACTGTTGCCTTCTCTCTTTGTTAAATGTAATCATATATATTTCATATATATATTTTGATAGATGCCCTGCGACTGGCTGTCGACCAGTTCGGGGTGTAGTCTGCCTTCGCCCGTTGACGGCTGGGATAGGACTCCAGCACCTCCCCGTGACCCTGTATAGGATAAGCGGTTTGGAAGATGGAAGATATTTTGATAGATTGTATTACTCTTTTAAAGGGCAATTAGGTTTAAACTGTATAAAGGAGCCGGCTGGAGATGTGATTGAAATGTTTCCAAAAATCCATTCAACCCAGATAATTGCAAGGTCTGGATAAAGGTTCGTGGTCATTCAGTTGAATCTTTTGTCTTTTCCAAGGGAATGTATGTCTATTACCCACAAAAATAATGGACTGCTGTTAGGGTTGGAAACCAAATGCTAATACTGTGATACTTCGCTTTGCTGAGGGGAGACCGGTGTTCTGCCAAAATGTCCTACCCATGTGAAACTTCCTACTGAAGGCTGATTTGATAGCCTGTTCCGACAAAAATGCCTAATCCTAACCCCCACCCGCAAGCGCATCGTGCATTGGCAGGACGTCTCGACGATAGGAAGGAATCTCAGAACACCGGTGTTAAGTACCCGTAGGTTGGTATGGGCTGATTACCAGTTTCAAAGTATACCACAGTTTTTAAAAAGTCACAGTTTCAAAAAATGGAAAACGGAAAAAACCCTTTCCATCAGTGTTATAAGATGTTTTTGGGGGGAGTTGTCAGTGCAGGAACACTGACGCCACAAATCATACTGTCAGATTGTGAAACTGGCTCTTGGCTCTTGGTTCAAGTGTTCACCTGTTTAGGCATGGATGGGACAGTCTCTAAAGAAGTTACAAAGAAAAGAAACAGCTACAGCAACGTCTGCCCACACCTGTCACTTTGTTTAAGTGTGGATCTCGCTGCGAAAGAACTGTGGTCTTGTAGCTTGAGACTCTGAGTAAACCTTCAAGTTGTTGAAAGGAGACACAGTTTGTCCTGAAGAGCACTCAAATTATTTTCATTATTGCTGTTTTTAAGTGACTGTGGTCAAAAGGTGCAATTATCAAGACATAACCCTTACTTTTATTACAGGGGTTTGTATTATTTTACACTAGAGAGCAATTGGCTGAAGTATTATCTTCCTGATGGAAGCATAAGTTAACCTTGAGCCGCTTTTGCGACGCCATTCCAGAGTGTGGAAGATCCTAGAAGGGAGAAGAGCAGAAAACAGACCTTCAGTTTAGATAAAGCCACTTTTTTTTCTGTATATATTGGGTTTAATACCATCATTCTTCTTTTTTTTTGCAAGTAGAACACAGGTTACTATGGATTAACAAAATGTCAACATTTATGTTTTATAACATTACATATCTTAACATGGGCAAATCTAGTGTGGCCAAATATCCTCTTTTTTGCCCGGGCATGTCCACTTATTTACTCCCTATCCAGGCCAACGGCAGGGTTTTATAAATAAATGAAAATGTCCGCTTTGATTGGTTGTCACTCTTTTATGAGAGGCGGAATGCACCGTTATAGGCATGTGTGTCATTGACACTGGCGGGTGGGGGACCTGGAAGAGAAGTCAAGTAGCAGTAGTTATGAGGTGGAGCAGATGCGCTCAGTTCCAAGTGTAAGTGACATAGAGAACAGTTAGCTGCTGAAATGGGATGGAATGGAGCCCTGCAGTTGAATAAGCAAGCTATATGACATCCCGTTCATGCGTCTGTGTATCATCGCTGTCGGTCACTGGACCGAGAGGTGCGTTACATTTACGGGTTGAACAAGTCAAAAACAACTGCAGTCGGTTCGCTCCTGACTACTTTGGAGTTGAGGACAGTGACGACACACGAACAAGGTCACGGCAGAGTTGGGCATTTTCCTAAAAATTCCCGGTCCGTTGATCGCCTTATGCCTGTAGTGTGGGTACTCTTCCACCGTCCGTTCAGCCTCCTTTTTGTCTGGCCGGACCAAACAGTAATTGCCTGTAGGGGCTTCCATTAGCGTTTTCGTCTACCAACTTCAACCAATTCCGGCTTACCGATGGAACGGTCTGTCTATCCGTCTATGACGGACACCGGTTTTCCTGACGTTAAACGATAGACGGGAAACGTTTTAAAAAGACGGACTAAGCAAAGACGGAAGGGGATTTGCATCTTTGAAATCATAACTAACTTGGTCAAGTCCGAACGGACCTCACAGTCCATTATTGATGGACGCCCGTTTTGCTGCAGGGACCTAAACGCTACCCAGACTTCATTGACTGTATATGTACAGCAGGTGGCGGTAAGCACCAAAGAGAGATTCATCAGTTCCTCAGGATGACTAAGTACATACTAAGTTGCTTTGAATACAAATACAATTTTACAGACTCGTTCTTGTGAGTTAATTTTTACATTTCTACTTTTGTTTTTTGAAAGAGTGGAGTTAGGAGGTGGTGTAATGGTATTTGCCACACCCCACACTAAATTTCAGAAGGCGGCAGTAATGCACAAGAACTTGATAGCCAACCGCTAAAAGACAGAAGAAGTAGAAGAAGATGAAGACCACCAGGACCTTTGGCAACAATGTGACACAGGATTTTGGTTAAAGTAAGCAAAACTTTAACGTAAAACTTGGGTGTAAGTGTAAAGCTGTTTGAGCAGCAAGCTGACACATTATGATGCTCATAGTGCACTCCATTTACTATTTTAATGAAATGGGTTTAGAGAATGGATGGATGCATGGATGGATTTTTCATCTGTTGGACCTTTTTTTCGGATTGACGATACATGGACTGGCGGACCTTTGAGGTTTACTGACAGAAGCGTGGTTAAAATCACATGACTGACAGACAGATGATTACAGTTTGGTTCGGCTTGAAAAATAGACGGATTGATGGATGACGGGCGGGTACCCAGGCTACTGGCGGATGACTGGCGGATGACGAACTTTAGTAAAATGCCCACCTCTGGAATTGGGATTGTAAAATTTTCTGGATTTATTCCAAAATGCTTTCTCTGTAAACAAGCTAGGCATTTGTATTGCACATTAACAGTTTAATCTTGATATGAGGTCACTTTGACAGGCTCCTTTTATGGTCTTGGTGTCTTGATGTTCAAATTCCAGGGAAACATACCATCCATACACATGCTGCATTGCTTTGCCTTATTCCCCATGCAGATGCATATGTCATCATTAACAGTTGAAGCATACATAAAGCATGGATGTCCTTCTTCGTCTTATCTGTAAACTTGGAGAAGACGAACTGCACCCAAGGCAACGAATTTGATTTAAATTTCCATACTGAGTATACATATATACAGTGTGTATGCTGTCAATACTTAACGCCATACGCCGTCTCCTATAATTGTTTTACACTCCAAGTTGATGTCCTGCAGGCTTCTGAGAGAATATTAGTGTTCCGCGAATGGGTTCTGGCCCGCTTTACTAATAATAATAGCGGCACTTAAAGGGCCGGGGCTTAATTACCGGCTCTTGGCTGACCTTGCTGTCTGAACTTTGCTTTAGATCGTCAATTGTGGCTCATCAATTTCTATGTTAATGAACACCAGAGGCTATGGGAGGGATGGTGCAATTGTCTCCAGACACAGTTGGCTTCCCAGAGACCAGTTGAAATAACTGTTTGGTAAGTTTTGTTAGCAGTGACATAAAAAAAGAATTAAATACCCTCACACCTATCATCCATGAACTTTAAGAGCGGTATGATGCCTTGTCACTAGGCTGCTACTCATAAAGGTAGTGCGATCTTAAGGTATGACACCCCAAATGTTATACAATTTTGTGAAAAATATTCCTTGACAGTAATTAATTGGCAAAACAAGATAAAGCACTTCTTTCCATTTCATGTCACTGGTGCAGCCATATGACCCGGCTGAAGCACCTTTAGAAAAATTAACTCTCCACAATGTCATTTGTTTTACACAAGATGACTTTAAGAGCTACCAAAAATGAGCTTATACTATGTTTAGCCTTTGTTTGTGTTTACATATCTTATATATATAAGTAAATTATATACACAACATATATTTTTAAGAAAGGGAGAATATATATATAGATCTTCGACAAGGAGGTAAAGTCTTAACATACTTTACAGTTTAGAATGTGTTCAGCCAGCAGTAGTTATACAAGATGAACTCAAATAATCTCATACCTATTTATAGAGCAGTTTAAAAAAAACAACCGCCGCTGAAACAAAGAGTTGCATTAAAAAAAAAAAAATCAAACATAACGCATGGAACACCATTAATCATCATCATTTTTGGTAATAAAAACAAAATGTTGCTCTTTGAAAACCAATTGGGTGACAATTTCAAACAATCCTGCAGCGCCTCCTTTGTGAAACATAACATACAAACCGAAAACCACACAAAGGTTTTCAGAGGTGAAAACACTAAACTAGCTACGAATGGGGATCCACCTTTGAGGCACCACTGTACTTTTCTCCCCTGTACCTTTCCCCTAGTTCCTTCAGGTTCACAAACTGACTTAACCGTGCTGGACAATTTAATTAAAGCACAGAGAACATACTGTTCATGCATCTATGTCCTAGACCTAGATGATAGCGGAAAAGAAAGATGATAGTGGATGAAGCCTTTCATTCTTGCACCTGTGGGATTCCAACACCCCACTGCTATCTTTCTTCCTCTTCCATTCCCTTCTTCCCATGTCTTCATCTTCTTCTTCTCTCTCTTCTTTCCTGTATTCCTCTGGATGGGGGGGAATGCTGATCCTAAGCCCAGTACTCTGATTAAAAGGAACCGTCTCAGATGGGGGAAACATGAGCAACACTCCCGTGACAGCTTGGGATGCCGGCTCCGGATTGGCTGCTTGATGTATAATTCAGGTTAGAAGCGAGATCTTAATGAGCCGGGATAATGATGTTGACAAGTGTTTCGGCAAAGATGAAAAATACTTGCGGGTGCACACTGCCTTCTAAATGAATTTAGAGTGACAAGACGTTGCTGGATTGTATGAAACACATAACCTGAAGTGTGAAATTGGAATAAATGTCCTGGATTTCCAACTTTGAATGCCAAAAGAAACATCTCTTCATCCTCAATGCAAACTGTTTCTTTTGTTGACTCAATTGCAACACAGATTCTTTAAAAGAATACAAAAGCACAAGGTGTTGACCACCTTGCATATGGCTTTGGTGTTAGTGAAAAGCATTGAATTAATGGCTGAGTGAAGACATGTCTGCTCTGGGCCTTTGCCACTCACTGCACAGTACATATACTTCTTAGTTGACCTGATCTTGGCTTCTTAAAGTTTTGGACTTGAGATGGTCTTCACTAAAAACTCGGCCTTGAATTCTCAAAGTGTTTGTTCTGACTTGGTCTTGAAATCCATAGCCTTGGTCTTGGCTTTATCCCAAATCCTCAAAGTCATGGTCTTGACTTCTCTATTCGGAGACTTTCTTCTTTCCCTGGTCTCATTTATTAATGCGGTCTTCACTACATCACTACGTCTTGGCTTTGAGCTGACAGTGGCTCTATCTCCAAGGCTTGTCCTTTAACTAGGCTCGGGGACCAGAACGTAGCTGGTTCAGAACCTGCTATGGACCAAAACAATCTCCATGAGGAACAAAAGACTTACCCTGGATCAAAAAAATATGGGAAATGACTGGTTCCTTTTGAGTTTGCTTCCAACCACTCTCTTGGTGTGCCCTTGAGACATAGGTCATGCTTGGAATCCTCACTCTGAAATATCTCACCCATTGTGCATGCATGTGTATATTCTTACGGAGGAATGTGAAATGGTAAAACACTTGGCAAAGACTAGAATAAACTTTATATTTGAAGTATTCTTGACTGACTCTTGTCAGCGAGGTGGATTTGCTCACGTAACTCCTCCAGGCTTCTGTGCTAGTGTGCTACTTGTCTTATTTCCAAATGGCTTTTCACAATGTAAGCCGATGCTGCTTGTCAGCATCCTCACCACACGCTCGCCGAGCTGCTTCCCTCCTGCTTCCCTTTTATGCCGCCATACACGCTCGCACCGTTTGCTACCTGTAAAACCGTCAGAGCCTCGGAGGTAGGTAGTTGGTGAGCTGCAGCGAGAGAGAGAGAGAGAGAGAGAAAAAAATCTAGATCCCTGTTGAAATATTTAGTAATGCTCGGCATGCTGGGGGGAGAAGGAAAAAAAGACACCACGTTCTGAATGTTTTGCTTGCTTGTCACTGCATTTTTAAGCCGGCTACTGAAAGACATTGACAAATATAGCTGATTTAGTCCACAGCTTCTCAAGCTGACGCATTTTTGTACCTGACGTTGCATCCTTTTAATAATTAACACTCTCCAGTACCACAGGAGCTGCAGACGGCGAAAGACCCAGCAGTTACCGCTTCCACTCTTGTAAAAACTCAGACAATTTGTACAAAATCTCATATTCCTGAGAGGCTCTGATTCCCTCTCCTTCAAGTTCCTCCCCGTAACTCAAATGACTCGGCTCAAATCGGGCTTTAATGCAAGCGTGGCTCCCACAAAAAATAGTAGTAGGGTAATTCGTAAAGACTGTGAGGATGAGGAGAGCTTTGTAGCTGGTGTCAGGGGCGATGATCACTATATCCACGAGCAGAGGGGTCGGCCAACTAGAACAGATGCAGACTTAACTCCCCGCCTCGAAATAACTGATTCAAAAGATAACATAGTGGTTCCTTTTTTATTCTGATTTCAGTACTCCTTTTTGACACAGATGCACTTGGCAGATGACAGCGTAGAGCAGGGAACAGCATCATCTCTGCAATTATGAAAAGGTCACAGTCCACAGCTTGGCATCTGTTAAGAAAACTCGTTGGCTAAGGCAGAGCTGACTGCCTAGTCGCAATTAGTTGGCACTCGGTAGCCACAGGGTGAAAAAACAATGAGGTGTTGTGATGCAAGGTAAGGAAACTTGTGTGTAGTTTACATGTTCTTCCTGAGTTTGTTCTGGGCCCTCCAGCTTCCTCCCACATTCCAAAAACATTCATGTTAGGTTGAAGAACGTGAGAATTTTCCATAACTTGTAACTCAAATAATGCATAGGTTGACTCCTAAATCAAGGCACCACTGTGGGCTCAGGCTGGTGGATCTAAAAGTGGGCAGTCTGCGCCACTGTGGAAGTGGTCACAGTTGACTTCAATCATGGCCACTCAAAGTTTCTCCTCTAAATCCCTTAGAAGGTCAAGTGGGCACTTGAAGACCCCCCCTCCACCTCTGATTATTCGTGTGCCCCCCATTGCTTTGCTGCACAGTGGGATAATATAAAAATATAACAATATAAATAATAATTTGTTAAATGAATTGTGTGCCCTGCAATTGTCTGGTGACCAGGTCAGGGTGTCCCACCCCTACCGCCTGAAAACGGCTAGGGTAGGCTCTAGCATGCCCGCAACCCTTCTGAGGGTAAGCGGTTCAAAAATGGATGGATGATGTTCAATTAAATGGTTTCCAGAATGGTTAAAGGGGGTTGGTGCCCACTGTTCACATATTCATGATTATGAATGAAATATATCTGACATCCAACACATATCTGCAGTGCTTGGTATCTGTCAAATTCACTGAAATGGTGTTAGACCAGCTGCCACTTAGACAAGGTCTGAACAGGTGTAACTTTAGATTGACTTTCTGCTACCAAATTGTTACTTTGCCAAGCACACATCCGACACCCCCGATGCTGTGCCAGCACGCCAAGCTTGGCGGAGACTGCTTTGCCATTGGCAAACACGCACAGGGAGCCTTCCGCTGCCATGAAAATTAGGGTCCGCTGGCATTGCGCTGGCACAACAATATGAGACCACTTCTGGGAGGGACTCCATCTTCCCCACTACTGTAACCATGTAACCATGAATAAAAGTAACATTTCAAAAACCTTGTAAAAACTGCATGCAAATTTTGTCAGACTATGCCCCAACTCGCTTTTTGTTGCTTTTGTTTTTTTATGGGATTGCTATTGTATTGCTGTGGTGTGAGACCTGGGAGGACCAATAATATCCAAATACATTTTTTGGTTTGTCTATCTACCAATGATATACAAGGCACCCGTTTGCATCCCAAAACAAGTGTGCTAACTATGGAACTTGTTTTTACCGGCAGAGGCCTCTATACAGCAGGTGCTTTGCAGCTGTTTGCGAGAAGTAAAGCTATTTGCAAACAGAGCTGGGCACTTGACTCTTTTTTGACCCTCCACCCTTGACCTGGGTACCCTTACGGTCGCGACCATATTCATAAACATTGTCGGCCCCCGGCCCGTTCCGACCACTGCTGCCCCCCCCCCCACCCCCCCAAAAAAAGTGCATGACGCCACTGCGGGAGAGATGCTAACGGAAGAGGTTTATTTAAAGACAATTAGCTGGCTAAATTACTATTCAAACCCGCTGTGGACACGCTTCAAACACGCCACTTACTCACGTACTTACCCAGCTGCGTGTACTAATTTCCATTGCGAGCCCTGGGGTTGGTTTTGTCGTATTGTATAGTTATTTGGGTCCAACAGATGACAAGTCTGCAAGCATTCAACAAGTTACTTATTTTCCACACTTCCCCACCTTCACACTTCCCGGCCTTCAAAATAAAAGCATGCCAGCAAACCACTATACAGCAGTTTTGCTACGGCGTATTTCCGGAACTACGCAAGTGCATGATGTGCCATACTTGAGTGCTGCGCGCAGCTTGAATATACTCCCGGACACAAGTTGTTTTGAAAGAAACCTAAAAAGAAGCCTTTCACCGAGTAGGCTGAGATGAAATTTGGCCGCCTCGCAAGCACGTCACACGCATGAGGGCCGATTAGTGGGCCGGACTAAAATCCACTTCCGGCCATGCTTAGTCCAGGCATTTTTAAAAATGTGTCCCCCCCAACCCGTCCACCCCAAAAATGGGCATCCGTCCGGGCCGGAAGGTCCGACCGGTCTGGCCCAGGGACGGACTGCCCAGCTCTGTAGACATGTTTGCAATGTTTTTTGAGCCCTGATGAAACCCAACATTCACTAAGATGCAAGCACATGCCTTTCAATGAGGTATTTTCTTTAGGCTACAATAATGGCTACCGCTAACAAAAAATATTCAATGAAGTATTGTAGTTTACTATTTCTGCGCCAGATTAAAAAAAATGAAATAAAGATTTGTGAACATGGAAGTCATTTTTAGCTTTTCATGTCTTCGCCTTATTTTCGTTACTTTCGCCAAGTTTTGCGATGTGTTTGTGGACAACAAAGTCTAACGGTGGGTAGCTAACTTTATTTAGGCTACTGAATGTTAGCTTCCCACCAAACAAATGGTCAATGAAGAGTAGTCTGCCTCCCCCTGCTTTGCAATGCAAGGTACCCCACACCCCACCGTCTCCCCCAGACAGCCACCCCTCGCAGCACCCCACCACCCCACCGCACCGCCTACTGATTCGTCAGGTAATGGCTACATTTACAAATAAAAGGTGCCTAATTGTAGCTAGCAGAGTTGTGAGTTAAGAATGTAGGTGTCTTTTGACACTGTTCGGGCATTGAAGGACTGGCAAAAATCCTTGGTATTGCAGTGTTAAACATGTTTTGGTTGACAGGGAAACTTGAACAGGGAGAGGCAACAGACATTAAGAAGTACAATCAGGTAAGAACATAGTGACTGCTGCGTTCAGTAGAATAACATGCTCTAAATATGTAAATAGACAATGGACCATTACAAATGCATTTACTGTGTTCATACCAGTTAAAAGTTAGGATACACTTTCTCATGCTATTGAAGGAGAAACTGTCCAAACTTTTGACCTTTAGTGTAAATACGGTACACAAAAGCTGTGTAGACATTGAATATGATGTAAACATGACACATTGGAGGTATATTAAATGTGATGTAACTACGGCACATTAAAGAGGCCTATGGTACATTAAATATGTGGGGAAAATGGTATTAGGAATGTAGATAAATCTCATGATATACATATGGAACATTAGAGGTGTATGGAATGGTTCACTGGGAGAGTAAAAGAAGTCAGATATAGGCACTAAATTAGAATTGGGCGCTGCAGTGTAAGCCTCAGTGCTGGTTTAATTTCATGTGAAAGTGCTGGCTTGCATGCAAAATTAATTACCCCCCCAACCCCACCTTCTTGTTTTTATTATTTTCATTGTTGTTTTTAAACTCGCTGGAGCATCCCTCGTTGGGGAATAAATATGTTCTAACAACTTTTTTTTTTTGCACGTAGCATTGTGTGTATATCAGGCAAAATAGAAACACAATTAAAGCTTGCTCTATCCAGACTCCCTGTTGAGGTATTTCGGTTTCCCTTTTGGTTTCTCTTATTTTTAATTTTTTCTTCAGATCATATTGGAGAAAAGGTGTGACATTAACTGTGGAGCCATAAATGGAACAGAGTGTGACTCATAAGAGCAATACATTTAATTAAATGTCATTAATACAAAGAGCACTATGGATTGAATGCTTGCTTACTACCATGTGTCTTAAAAGGGTGGTTAGTTTTAGTGTCAAGTGTGGATCGGGATTTGGACACATTCGCAGATATGACACGAAGTTGAAGAGTAAAAAGTCTTTATCAAGAAAAATACAAAGTAACAACAGAGATCAGGATGGGAAGAGAGTGCAACCTCACTCCAAGAAGGTTGGCTCAATTTTTCAAATGTCCAAATTGTCCAGTTCTGTACATGCTCCTTTTCAGTGTTCCTTCAGTCATATATTCTTCAACTCCTCCAAACTAAGAACTGATTGCAGCTCAGGGTGTCTCAGAATTAAAAGATAAACGTCAGATTTAGATGCTGCCAACGCATTTGACCAAAAATAATTGCACTGTATGTGGTGTCATAATAAGCTCAGATAAACTTAGATCAAAATACCTTTGAGAAGAAAGCAGAAGCCTTTCTTGTCGGCATCAATTTGTCTGGTTGTTTGAGTCCTTTTTAGTTTTGATTTTGTGCTTCCTTCTACATGATTTTTGTGAAACTATTTTTTTTTTTAAACTTGATTGCATCCTAAAACAAAAGTTATTTCTGTCCATGCTCAGAAAAGTGGGACATAATACTAATTCAGCCCAAATAATCTTCAGAGTACAACAGAATTCCTTGCCTAAAAATATTCAAAAACATTTTCATACACAACATAATCTGTATAGCTTCGGGAACAACAATCATAAATTTACTCGACCAAAATTCCAAACAATTATCGAAAGTTTTTGTGTATGTATTACCGGTGTAAAATTATGGAATAAGTTCAATTCAGACTCAAAACAATGTTTAAGTTTGAATCAATTTAAGAAGAAATACAAAGAAATTATCTTTTTGAATTATGAGAAAAATTAACTGTGCAGATGCTAACGAAGTAGACTGTTTGTGTTTTGCTGTTGTTGATGGGAAATTGCAGTAAGCAAACTGTATTATTGGTATAAGGAGTGGGATTAAATTAATACAATTTTGTTTTGCTATTGAACAGCTTGATGCTGTGTTTTTTTACTTGTATTTTTTTGTCTTGATGATGCCTTGTGTTGTCGACATCTACATGCTCATATAAATTCATTCAAGAATAAAAACAAACTCAATTTCCCACAACGGGTCATGTGAAACATCATCAACTGTAGTGGCTCGTGTGAGTCGATGAGGGTGGGAGGCAGTGGGGTTTGTCTTGTGATCAGCCAGGAAGTTTCTCTTTCTGGAGGCCAACGAGTTGGAGGTGGATTTATGTCACGGCTATATTTTGTGCATGACATGCAACTTTCAGAATCCTACTCGCACCGTGAAAGGAAACAAGTGTGGAGGCAGGCACGCACTGACGTCCTTCCTGAGAACTACACTGCTGCACAGTGCTTATACAAGAACATCCCTCCACATCCGCACGCACGCATACACACACACGGATACACACTGCACATCCTCACTGATGCTGAGAGTTTTGGATGTGAGCTGCACTATGTTTAGTGGAATGCCTAATACTGTACACAGAATATGAAACACACATCGAAGAAATAATGTCAATTTCAGAGCATTTATTTTGTCAACCACAGGTAGTGGAGGCATCTATATTATTTGAGAGGAGGTCATATCTTTGGAGTTATGTGAAACCATATGGAGCAGAAACATACCCTTGCTAGTCGCTTGGGTTAGGGACCAATAGCGTGCACAAACTGCAAAAATTCTACAATTGTTTTTTATTTAGTATATTGTTACCGATGTTGAGTCCTGGACCCATTTTGGGTGAGTGTGTTTTTCATACAAATATTCATTGTAATTGTTACTTTGCTTGTTAGTGATAGATGACAGTGCATTCCACCTTACAAATTCAGGTTAAAAAAGAAACATTATTAAGAAAGATATTCATCAGAAATAGTATTCTCTAGGCTATAGCAGTACCTGTATTCATATTTGAATTTTGATGCGTGTGCAGTATTACCAACACCCCATCTAACCCGCCTCCACGCAGATTTAGACCGGCCCCGTGCCGGATTTGTGCCGATCACATTTCTCATTTACAAACAATAATATATGCTGCTGAGTCATTAACAAGTCAGTGTTAAAGCCTTGATTGTCATGTTTTAAAGATTTCTAACTGTTACACAAATATTTAATAGTGACATTTTATAACAATAAAACACTCGCATACCTTAACAATTAATTTTAAAAAAGGTGTATGAATGGGGGCATGATGTCAGTGAACAGAGGCTGGTCTTCCTGTGGCAGCTGCATGCGTTCAAGTCGCCAGTCACGACGATGACGATGCACACATGCGTCTACAAAGAGCCATCCGTGGCGTCCGTCCTCACCTCCCCCGCGGGCCATCTGGATGCAGTTGCTCCTCTGCGTGGAGATGGCGCTGCATGTGTATAGCAGGAGGTTATGTTTGTTTGCTTGATGGTTAGTCAGTCAATCAGCAGAATAGCACTCAAACTAGCACTCAACTATGTAAATCATGGGTGTCAAACTCATTTTGTCACGGGCCACATCATAGTTATGGTGTCCCTCTGAGCGCTGTTACGACTGTGAACCCATATAAATGTATGATCGCCTTATATTATCACATTATTCACAACAAAGTGATAGAGAACTAGTTTTGAAATCAGAAGCCAGTAAATAGCTTGTTCTATTCCCCTGAAAATTTCAGGGGAATACAAATGTGTCTTCAACCAGGTTTTAAAAATGGACAGCGAGGGGGCTTGCCTAACATCTAGTGGGAGGTCATTCCAAAGGGAAGGACCAGCAGCCGAAAAAGCTTGATCCCTCTGAGGCTCCGGTTGGTCCCCGGCACCTCGAGCAGCGCCTGGTCCGCAGACCTGAAACCTGGTTACTGATTGACAGAAAGAAAGATTAAAATGTTTGTTGGATGAAGAGACTAGTGGATTGTCAGGCAGAGACCAGAGAGAGAACAAAGATGGATGTAGGGCGACGGAAAATAAATTGATGGATAGCTTGAAAAATTAATGGATAGATGGGAACGATGGATAAAAACTGATCGACTCAGAGAATGACAGATAACATTAATAACAGATAAGAGAATAAGAGAAGAACAAATAACAGGTAACAGACAACTGGATTAATAGATGGACGGACTGATAAGTGAGTGAGGGGAGGACAAATACAGATGAGTAGAGTGATGGATGGTAAATCAAAAGCTAGAATGAGAGTACTATAGATTATTTGCATAAACATATAGATTATTACATGTGATAATTCAGGTCAATGAATGACTGATGAAAGAATGATGCAGTAGTGGTGGGATAGCACATAGTGGACATCTGAGGGGCACTAGGACCATGGGCAGACTAGTCGCACTGCAACCATAGAGTCTTACTGAAGAGGAATACCACCCCCCAGCCCCTCTCTCCCTCCTCCTTTCTCTTCCCTCTCTCTCTCTCTCTCCATCCTCCCCCTTATTGGATGTGACCATTTTTCTGTGTGCATTCATTTGCCGCCTTCTCTCCCTGCGCAGCAGCGTGGCCGCACGAGGAGCAGCGCGTCTGAGATGGCCGAGGATTAGACACCGGGCACCCTTTGCCTCAGAAAGTCATCAAGAGGAGGACAGGGGGGTGACTCTTGGGAATCTTAGAACCCCCCCCCACAAGCTCCTTGCTTTTTTTCACATTTAAATATTCCACTTAAGAGCTCCTGACGCAATTATCAGCCTCCCTTTTTCTTCCTCTGGCAAGATTCCTGTCTTCAATTAGGATTATTTGGGGCTGAATGGGTGACCTCACTTCCCATCCATTCATCCATCCATCCATCCTATGGAATCTTCCTCTTTTCCTCTCGGAGTTGTCATGTCCAAAGAAGACTCACCCACTTACTGACTGACTGACTGACTCGGGAAAGATCTCCGGACCATTTTTAAAAAAAATATATTCTTTTGGGAATCCAGTTGAAGGTAGGCCAGTTTTGCCCCAACCCCCCTACAATATCCTGTCCCCCTCCATATCCCCTTAAAGTTTGCACTTTGATACTGTGAATGGATTAACAAATAAGACAGAGACAACAACAGCAAGTTATCGGGGAAAAAAAACAAACAAAACATTGCGCGATTATTTTTTCCCCATTTGTTTCTGTCGCAGTGTGCGGAAAGACTACTGTCTCTTTTGGAATGTGCCTCTTGTTTATCTCACAGCTCTTTCGCCCGTTTAACCATGAAGACACCGGAGAAGCCATCTGCAGTGCAGACACACACACACGCACGCCCCCACATGCACTCACACACACATGCATACACATAGAGGAAGGGGATTTAGATAAAGGTGTACAAGGAAGAGGCTGTCCTGTCCCTTTAAGGCTATAAAAACCTCCATTATAAATAATAATACGCAATGACAGCTTTAATACGAATGACATAATAGGCAACTTTTAATCTTTATTGGTTGCACAACAACTTCACATGATGTACAGTCGCAGTGTTACTTGGGATGGGGGGGTGTAATTGATTCAATTGATCATGTGCATGCAACACTGCACGAGACCTCAAACTTGCACCGAAATTAAAGGTTTATTGTCAGGCTCCATGCTTACTCCCATCTCGACTCTGTACGTTAGACTTTGCTCATATTTAGTGGCGGGCAGCGCTACCAACTTGCAGTGAATTAAAATGACACGGGATTTCGGGTTCCCATTTGTTTATTGGGAATTCATCAGATGTCCCTGAATTTCCCCAATGTGATTAAAAAAAATCTATCTATCTATCTATCTATCTATCTATCTATCTATCTATCTATCTATCTATCTATCTATCTATCTATCTATCTATCTATCTATCTATCTATCTATCTATCTATCTATCTATCTATCTATCTATCTATCTATCCTTATTTGTGTGTTGTTTTTTGCGTGTGTTGTTTGGTTGTGCAATGATTGGCAGGTAGGAAAGTGGGAAAAGGGCTCAACATTTTGAAACAAAAATATCTAAAGAAAAAAAAAACTGACTATTGATGTTGAAAAGCCGAAAGTACGGTAGAGTACAGAGTCAAAAAGGGAAACCCATGAGTGTCCACACATACTTGACTCACCCTAGGCTTCAAATTTTGGTATGGTGTTGTCGAAGTCATGCTTGTAAAAATCTTTTTTCTTTTTTTTTTTTGAAATACAGAAAGAGAAAGTATGGTGACCCTAAAAGGTGGAAACAGGAAACAAATGTGCACATGCTTTGTCTGAGCCAAGGCCTAACAATTTGGCAGTTGAAATAGTAGTACTGGTAGTTGTACTTCTAATGCTTGTTACTTCTGTATTTGTCTGAAAAAGCCATCGGTATGGTAGCCCTAAAAAGTAAAAGGAGGCACAAATACTTGAGTCACCCTCAGCCTATATTAAGGCTGTCGCAGTAATTGGAAATTGGAGTAGTAGGAGTACTAGTGGTAGTAACTCTAACAGTGACTACTTCTATTTGTCAAACACAATACAATACAATACAACTTTATTTATTCAGCACATTTCACAACAGCTACAGCTGTAACAAAGCACAAAACACGAGCACGGTGACCCTTAAAAGTTTGAAAAAAGACACACGGGTCTCAGCGCACAAATATTCATATTCACTAATCCAAGCCATACAATTTAGGGCATGGGATCGTAGAAGAAGGAGAAGAAGAAGGAAACATTGTAGTGGTCGCTATATCAGCCATTTTGTTGAGTACTAGCAAAAAGTAAGGTGACCCTTGGAGGTCAAAGAGGGACATCTTCAGGTTAGTGTGTGCAAACACTTGACCTGGGTTAGCTGTAAATTTTAGGTGATAATAGTAGTTGTAGCCAAGTGGTAGTGGTCGTAATAGAAGTAGTGATGTCTCACTTTTTATTTTTTTGCTGAACACAAGCAAAATACGGCATACTGTATATAATGCTATGTATAATGCTAGCATGTAAACACAATGTACATTAAATTCGCCCTCGGGGAACCACTGCAGGTTGTTCCGCCGCTGTTCCATCACATGAATGCTAAAGACTGACCGACATCCATTTTCTATCAATGATATTATACATGAAAGAGTATAATTTTCTTCTCACGTTTCCATAATATTGCTCCTTTTCTGCATCGTCATCAAAACTATTGCAACAGAGCCGTAAGAAAAGATCCAATATTTTTACACAGAACCCAGCGAAGCGGAATATTGACAAAATAGTGTGCGCGCTTGCCGACAGGGGCACGGCATCTGGCATTAAATGACTTCAGCGGCTCCATGTGGTGTGGCGTATAAAATACTTGCCAGACACTGAGCATTGCTTTCAACATAAAATGTTGTGACAAGGGCATTGTGGAATGACATTACTCATAGGTGGCATCCTGCCGTTGTTCAGCTATTATATTACGTGTTGTTGTCGTCCATGCAAAAATTGGTTGAGTTCCGAGTTGTTCGAGTTCCTGGGGCTTGCAAATATAGGCCGTCGTGTATCAACCAGTGTTATAGCCCTCTGCTAGTGACTTATTTGACATTTTATGACAAAGTGACAGCATTCAAACCCTATTTCTTCAAGGAATTAACAAAGAAGAGCTGTCGTGTAGTGGTGAACTAGGCGGCGATACCGTCACTTGTCTGTCACATGGAGGGCGGGAGATGAGACATGTGGAACTGTCCGCGGTGCTTAAACAGACAGCTCCTTTGTTTCCACTCTTGCTACTTGAAGATGTTCAACTGGCCCTTAGGCCTCTCAATATAGTCAATTGAAATATTTGGGCAGAATTCTACGCATTGTTTTAGTGTGTGTTGACATTTTCACACTTGAACAAACTGTGTTATCTTTTTTATAATACACCGGTGACATTCCCTCCACCCAGCATCGGCATGTGAATTATGCTAATGTGCTTCATACATATTTCATACAAGCTGTCTTAATTATGACATCAATTCCCGGTGTAGCTGCACTCGAGCTCCTCTGACCCTTGCCTCGCTCAGCCGTTTTGGAGAGGCCCTCGGATTTCCCAATATCTGGATGTGTATATACTTTATATGACTCGATTTCATGGAATTGATTGTGGATGAATCACATCTTAAGCAATACAGCAGAGTGTACTACTTAGCTACAACCAGTGGACGTAGAGTTTCTCTAGTCTGTCGAAAGAAGTCAACATGATGTCAGCTACACGGTTACCTTCTTCAGCATCATGAGGGTGACAAACTATAAGGCCCTCTGTGATAAGGCTCCCCTTTCATTGAGTTGTGTGCCCCTCACCCCTCGTGCTGATTGAATTAGACCGTGCCGCCGACCTGCCACTCGAAGGCGATCCTGTGGAGAAGTGCATCGACGGAGCAGTTGGACGGCGAGCGCAAGTGCTTGTGTGGCCGTAGGCGGACAGCCGGCGGTGGTGGCAGGGAAAGGGGGAAACGCGCTCGGGGAGAGTCCCGCTGATCACGCAGCAGATTGGGAGCCCTCCGAGCCAACGTCTGTCGCATCACCGCCTCGGGGGCGGGGGAGAGAGGGAGGGAGAGGGCGGAGCTAACCCAGATTTACATACAAAATTTGCGGTGAATTAGCTGGTGGGAAAAACGTTGATTACTGATTACACACAACACAGACTTAAACTGCATTTAAGATTTTTGTGTCCTGCTAACAAAATACGAATGTGTTATATCAGATTATGAGAAAATATTGAATAAAATCAACGCTTGGCTTTTTTTTTTGAGGGCTTCTTTGTCATTTTAGGCAAGTTCACAACATCTTTGTAATCATATTACAATGATATATCATTGTCTTGACAAATAGTGATATGAAGAACAAACCCCCCCAAACCCACTAAAATTAGGGAAAATTATGCCTTTAGCGTCACACAACCTAAGAGTTGGTCACACGAGACAG
The DNA here is from genome assembly GCF_054856515.1 of Filicampus tigris. Classification (NCBI taxonomy): domain Eukaryota; kingdom Metazoa; phylum Chordata; class Actinopteri; order Syngnathiformes; family Syngnathidae; genus Filicampus; species Filicampus tigris. Next base: position 9,428,163 of record NC_141230.1, read on the forward strand.
TCAAGAGTTTGATTGAATTTGCATTTTATCATTACCAAATGAACTTGTTTTTATACGTTTCCTATATTCAGAGGTGAAGCACCCGTGTGGGTGTTTCAACACCTGTACTTTTCACAGCAAAAGGGTACAACAACCTACACTTTTCCACATGAAATGATTCAACACCAACCCGTTTCCACTCTTACTGCATCAACAAGCACTACGCCATCAACATCAAGCAAACTCAGCATCACATATGCACGACGTCCCTTTTGCAATCAAAACATTGACTTTGTCGGAATGCCGATCAGATGAGTCACGCTCCGGCAAATAAAGCATGAAGCGCGCCCGCCGCTTTTGATGCTTGCCGTTCTGAAGGCCGTCCGCTTTGACGCGGACCCCCGAGAGTCGGCTGGTGGGCCGAGCTCCCACTGTGGCAGATTGATATTTGTAATTTAAGGGAAGCTGTCACGCAGCATCCTCCAGATGGAGAGTGCCGCAGAGGCGGCAGCGTCCATTTAACACGCTTTGTTTAGGAATAATCATTTGGATGCGGGAGCTGAGGATTTTTCATTTCCAGGCGCGGTGGTTTCAAGGGTTCAAACCGCTCAATTATTGAGGAATGGGCGTGCAGTCACATGACCATAAAACAAAAGGGGCTGCCGTCTGGGAATTAAAAAAAAGGGCCTGGTGCATCCTGAACCTTGTCGGCATGGCGAGGGCTGCTCAATGATTTGTGTGCCTACTGCAGCTATGCTAAGCTAGTCACATGTACATTGTTTCACCGCCTCAACAACCTTACCTTTGATATTTGTCTTGTCTTTTATGAAGTCCTCATCCTCAATAAGGATCATAAAGACAATATGGAGCGATTAAAGGCTCTTCAGAAGAAATCAAAGACGAAGCACATCAAATCTTAGGCAGTTAAGGTTGCACAGGTATGGTTGACTTTATGTGCCTCATTAAATCTGAGCAGCTCGTGATGTGAAACAGCATCAAAATCATGTTTGTGTAGAGTACAGTGGATTTGATTGGCATCCAAATTATTTTTACCTAAAGGAAATAAATGGTCCAAGTGTGGCCATCATACAACCTTTATTGTATAAGCAATGTTATACAACTGTGAAAAGTTAACTACTGTTTATAAATTTGGCATAATTAGTAATTAATACATTAATAAAATTAATAATTAATTAATAAAAATTAATGTTCCTAATTTGTTAACGGTGTGAAATTGATTGTTTATTAATAGTGTCTTGAAACAATTGAGTAAAAGTGGAGTGCACTACTTGCTTACAACCACCAGAGGCACTATTGCTTGCCTCAATTAGTTTGCTGTCTACATGATGTCAGACTGGAAATTTGAGGTACATTCATGTTACGGGGTAACAAAAATGAGTTGAGAACAATCAATGAGACTCCCGTTCCATTAGAAATACAATGAAATGAAAGCCAATCAATAAATGTGGTCAAATGCCCATCTCAACTGTTTACTACCCGCATCTTAATGAACTAGAATATTATACAAAAGTTAATTTATTTAGCTAGTTCAATTAAAAAAAAAGTGAAACATGTATGTCATACACAGAGCTGGGCATTTTACTAAAGAAATGAGCATCCGTTATTCGTCGTCCTTCAGCAGCGTGGGTACCCTACGTCGTCCGTCATTTAACTTATTTTCCGAGGGGGGAAAAAATAGTACCCGTCTGTAGGCCGGTCCGCCTCTAATTTTAAACGGCCGTCCGTCGGGGAGTCCGACTAAACTTTCGCTCACAACACCCCCCACGCTGAGCGATATTTGAAACGGAAGTCTCACTGCGCATTGGAAGCCTCCATGCTCCATGTCCGGCCGGACTTTATGCGTCTCCTTTTAGGAACCTGAATCTGCAAACCTCGGCTGCGGCCAATGGGAAACGGATGCCTCTGTAATAGGGATTATGGTATTGCCCTCCCCCTCTTGTAATGGTATGCCTCAGCAGCAGGTGGGAGGGGCAGTGAACGTCAAATCAGAATGAGGCAGGCATACTTGAACGCATACTACTGTCTCACGCCTCTCTATGCACAAACAGCCTCGCCGCGACCAATGAAGCTTTATCGCAAAAATAGACTATAGACGATTATTTGGACAGAAAGAGTGACTCACTGCGCCATGGAAACTGTTCACTCCCTGGTCCATCACTCAAATCTGTCCCGCAGTCAACAACAATTCACTATTATTCCTCGCCGCAGCCAACGAATCCCCACCGCCAATAAGATAATAATAACGGACTACAGACGAATGATGGATTAAATAAAGGGGCTTCCGACTATGCTTAGTCCGTCTATTTTTAAATTGTCAACATTCGTCAACTGTCAGCAAAACGGGCGTCCGTCTGTGGCGGTTAGACGGACCGGTCCGTCACATAAGTGGAACGTGCAGCTCTGGTTATACAAATTTATTAAACCCACTCTAAAATACTACTCAGTCGGCCAATTTTTACCCCCAAAACAAACAAACATGTATTGACATACATTTGTGATGCCACTCTCACAACTATCATAAAACTTGTCACCTTCTATTTTTTTCACTATACATGTCACACAGGTGTAAAACTTAACCACATTAAATCATAAAATCAAGAAAGCTCTGTCGACCAAGCTCTGTTGACCACGGGTACAAATATTAGCTGGCCAGTGATTCTTAGCTACCTAGCTAATGTTAGTGGCTAACATTAGCGCTCCGCTCCTCTTGTACTGGAATCGGGTACGCAGCGGGTGCAAACAGCACATGCAGATCGGCTGCCATGCTGCGGCCGTGAATCATTTCTTTCCCATAGTTACACCCGATGATGGATTGGTGCTTTGGTTAAGGTCTGCTCAGGTTAAGGTGAAGATCACGGTGACACACTTTAGTCAAGGCGACGTTGCTGAGGAGCCTTGACAACTCGATGGCATTACTCGATGATGTATAAGAACAGAGTGAATATGAGGCTGTTTAAAGCCTCGCTTCCACAGCTTGACGTTGTCTTTTTTTCCACTTCCAAGTAGGAGACGTCTGTATATTTATATGCAAGCTTTTGTCTCATCTGGATTGATGGAGCAGTCAAAGCTTTGGTTTTAGACATTGTCTTGTCAGGAGAATTCTGTAGGAAATCATATCAAAAGGTGAAAACCTAAAACATCTTTAAAAATATCTGTATGCTAATTCTGCTACGTGGTGCGCCACCAGCATGCAGCAGAAAAGGTTATATGTTGTGAAATTTTCACTAGTAGTCTAGTCAAAAGGTGAATATAAGAGATCAACAGTTCATCGTTTTGTTTTCAGACATTTACATCCATAACTTCATTATTATTAGTATTGACAAAACACTTCATTTTTACGTGTGCCAAAGTATTAGAGATGCTAATTTTGAAATCCACATCAAGGCCGTTACCCAGTGACATCACTGCAGTCTTCTTTTGTGATGATTTTCCAGACTGTTAATTGTAGGTCAAATGCATGGTAACATGCATGCTCTATAGGTTTTAAGTATAAGAATTTATTTGGTCAAATAACTTCTTCTTGCCAGTAATGAACAAATTTGTTGTTTTGCTGGTTTGGGGGGCGGCACGGTGCTCGACTGGTTAGCACGTCCGCTTTACTGTGCAGAGTTTGTGGGTTCGAGTCCGGCCTTCCTGTGTGGAGTTTGCATGTTCTCCCCGTGCCTGCGTGGGTTTTCTCCAGGTACTGCGTTTCCTCCCACATTCCAAAAGCATGCATGATAGGTTGATTAGTCACCCTAAATTGTCCTTAGGTATGATCGTGAGTGCCAGTGGTTGTTTGTCTGTGTGTGCCCTGCAATTGGCTGGCAACCGATTCAGGGTGTACCCTGCTTACTGCCCGAAGGCAGCTGTGATAGGCTCCAGCATGCCCTCGACATTTGTGAGGTTAAGCGGTACGGATAATGGATGGTTGTTTGAGTTCACATCTTGATGCATGATGAAGGTTCTCCCAATATGTTTGGTTGCATCTTTCTTTCTTTAAATGGGCAGACAAAATGTTTGTGTGGGACGTCCGAGTTCATTTAGCTGCTGTCATCATGTGTTGCATCAGCAACGATTAGGCCATGCAAGCTCAGACAATGCCTCCACTCAGTTTCACAGGTGAGCTTGAATGTTGAACAAAGAATAAACTTTGTCTCATCAGTCTATGAAACATGAGAGGTTCATCTCTGTATTTTATTTCTGTGAATTCTAGTATGGCTTCTTCTCTTTTTTTTCCCTTGCTATTAGGTAGTTTAATTTTTTTCATGTTCATGACCTTCACTCCTGGCCTCTGGAGGTTGTTTGTAATGTTCACAAACAATTGTCATTCTTTACAATTGTTGAAATGATTATGTTGTTGGTTAGATGTCTGTTGATTTGTACACCGTTCTTCTTCTGCAAATTCCAAATGGTTGTATTGGGTACGGACATTGTAATGATTGATTTTCCATCTTCTCTCAGCTTCACAATTGTTTTCCTATCAACCATAGGACAGATGTCGGATTTTCAATTTGGTCACACCTCGAACAAGTACACCGCACATGTAGTCTTCACGGGCAGAACCCAAACCTGAAATTGAGCTTAGATATTTAGCGCTATTTATTTTTCAAATAATCAATGTAGTTGGCCACACTGATGCAATAAAATACACCTACCAATCACATGTTGCAATACTTCTGATGAAATGGAAATAAAAAGTGCTCTCTACGAAGTTATGTAGGCATTTCGGGTGTAAATATAGTACGTGGAAATAGTTTCATAATCATCTTTCAATACCAAAAGCAAATATTTTCAGTCAACAGCCAAAATGAAAGAATTGCCCTCACTGTTCCTATATATTTGGAGAGGAGTGCACGGATATATCATAAACAACTGCAGAATGATCTATGAACTGTGTTTACTTGTTCCATATACAACCCACGCACATGACATTGCAAAGCCTGGAGGAAGGTAAAGGGAAACCAATGGAGCTGTATTTTCCTTTTTCTAACATATACAAACACAGTCAGTCTTGGGGAAAACTGTCGGACTAAACCAATGTTTTACAGGATGAAATCTCTTTAAGGCTGTAATTTCATCGCTCGTACAGAATTGGCATGGAAAGCAACTCGCCGCCGCGTTCCTTTGAGACGTTGCTTATGAAAATCTCTGAGCTTGCAGTTACTCGTAAGAACGACGTCGGAATCAGATTTGCTCGCAGCAGTGAAATATTAAGCCGTCGTCTCTCGGCGGACTGCACCATGAGTAAGGAGCGACGAGGGACTCAATTTTCTGTTTGCCTTGTCAACTCGCGTCTAAAAGCGGCTCCGATGGCCTCTGCTCTCAAGCTGTGAAGTCCAGAAAATCCAAACAGCAAACAGGCCATGTGAGATCTGACAAAGAAGCAATCGCAGGATGCGGGAGAGGGCTCGCTGATGTTTGTGGACATTTAATTTTGTCGTCTGCAGTGCTGTGTGTTATGCCGCAATGAGTCTCCAGGGGTGTGCAGGGCTGCAATAAATGTGCTGTGTGCTGAAAAGCCATATTTGATGTCGACGAGAGGATACTGGCTATTAGCCCCCAAGCACTCTAATGAGTGTGCCCCTAGTCCGAAGCGACTCTTGTCTTTTAAATGCAACACACAGAGAGTTGTCCCAAACTGTTTCTCAGTACAGCCATTCTGTCCAATTTCTGTACTGATTATCTTGTTCAGGCACGCGGCGAGGTTAGAGCCTTTCCTGTTTGACTTAGTCACCAAATCAGTCTCTTCATGGATCACCGCGTTATTGACGCATTTCCTCAAGATAACATCTCTTTCCTGGTTAGCTGGGGTTCCAAGTGGGCCTAATGTGGATGATGTGCACCACGACTGCTCGCTAATTGAAGTTAGAATAGAATCAAATAGAACTATATTAGTTTCTGTTACAATGAAAACCAGTGTGGCATCACTTCACAATTAGCAACGTTGACGATAAAACCAGAAATGAAAGGTACAAATTATTATTATAACTATTCATAGGGGGCTCAATCATTCACATGTTTGAGGGTATGTCTAAAGTGTTTTTAATTTACATTTGGGTAATGAACTTGCTTTTGCTTTGCAATTGCACCTATGTGTTAAAAGGGGTGATGGGTAAGGGTATATAGTCCTTTGATGTCTCTGTGGGATAGACAAACGCATTTCACGGCTTGCTGGTAAATGCTGTTTTTTAAACCTTGTGGTTCTAGACTTGAATGTCCAGTAACGTCTTCCGGAGGGAAGTGGGGAGAAAAATGAGAGTCCACGGTGCTAGGGGTCCTCAATAATTCCGCTGGCTTTCCGCAGTTGTCTGTCAGTGTAAATGTCTCCGAGGGGAGTTAGTGTAGATCCAATCACCCACTTTGCTGCTTTCACTACCTTCTGCAGGCCCCTCCTGTCCTTGGCAGTACAGCTGCTGAACCAACTCGTATAGCAGTAGATCAGCAGTCTCTCCAAGCTCGATCTGAAGAAATTTATCAGCAGGTGTTGGTGGAGCTGGGCTTGGCATAGTTTCCTGAGGAAGTACAGTTTTTGATGTGCTTTCCTAATGAGAGATGTTGATGGACCAGGTATGGACTGCTGAGTTGTGGACACTGAGGAACTTAATGCTTTCCACTCATTAATGTACAGCGAGGTGTGCTCAATAAATCTGTGATCATCTTTACGATCTGTTTTAAACACAAATCAGATTGTTTGTTTCATCTTTTTGGGAGGAATTATCGTCTCTTACGAGCAGTTGAGTCACAGTTTAACCGACCTCCCGCCCTGCTGTCATTTTACGTCATCCTATGCGAACTAGGAAATGACCTGCTACCTTATTGATGGAAAATCAAGGGAAAATATACTACTTGGTGCTATTTTTAGTACCAAATCAGTTAGGGTTCTAACTTGACCCGTTGTAACCAGATGGGTGATGTAAACCACTACTTCTCTTTTTGGCATTTGAGTTGCGATGAAACCCAACCACAGGATCAAAAGTAATAATCATACTCATACCACAAGGTACTGTTTCTAGGGACTGATCAATCTGGGTTCCAGGTCTGCCAAGCTCATACCATATGGGTGACATAAACCAACTAAACCATTAATCAAACAAATGGTAATTGGCTCTTTGGTGAAATAAATTATTAATCTCATTGAAACAATTGAGGATATATGGCTAGAAATGGCAAAATAAATTAACTTCGGCTGCTGTTCTGCCATTGTACTATTCAGTCTCCACTTTGCTGCAGTGGTCTGTCGTATTGGTGCCGTTAGTCACCTCTCAGATTCAGTACTGTGGGAGTAAAGACAGGAGACTCTTGTTCTCTTCTATTCTTGTTCAGACTGATGCATTAATGGTGCATTTTTGCAGTTTCCCACAGTACTATTTCTAACCCCAATTGGCAACTCCTAAATAGATTCAATAACACTTGTGGACAATTTAGAGTCCCTAGCATTCATGTTTGTCAACATTTAACACAAATAAGTATTTCAGTGAGCACAATTGCCCATCATAAAACCTACAAATCAACAAGGAAGCACCACCCAAAGTAATAGATTCAAACCTGCACTCTTCTTGCTGTGCGGCATCAATACCACTGCAATGCCTATAAAAAGCATTCAAGGCGCGCTCACACCTGCTTTCAAAGTAGTCATGAGCCTGAAGAGCTGTCACGTCATCGTCAAGGGTGAGCAGCATCTATATTGTATGTTGGTGTTTATCCTGCATATGCTGTGTTTGTGTGTGTAGATGTGACACACAGGCCCAGTCAGTCATGTTCTTGGCCTTAGCGGTGATCTGGCACCTCTCCTCCTCCTCCTCCTCTTCTTCCTCCTGCATCTCCCTCCATGCTCACACCTCCGGGCTAAACAGTCTGGCTTTGCAGGATGTCAGATAAGAAATGCTTCAGCATACAGACTCCATGATGGAAAAATGGTAGCGCGTTGCAATTTGCGACACAAAAGGCACTGAACACGTGGCCCGTGTCGACATTCCACAGAGGCCGGTTTGGAGAGGGCGCATACACACTTGTGCTGCTGTTCACATGCATTCTGTAATAGGAAATCAATCCGAGAGGACTACACAACCGTTTTCCCTCTTTCTGAGCCCAGCAGGAGTGATTTCACTCACACACTGTGCAAATAAAAAAAGCAGACCTCCTTCAGGAAACAAACTCTTAACAAAAGTGGATATTTAATGTTATCATAAGCCATTGTAATGTTGTGCATTGTTTCGGGGTTGAAAACAATCTACTCAAATAATGGTTCTATGTTGCACATAGAAGTGACTTTATGCTCTTCCCGTCAAAAAAAACTACCTAAATGTTTGAAAGCAAACTCTTTAAACAGTCTAAATGCAAAGGTATTGTACTTAAAAGTTAAATACAACCGAACTGTATTTAACAAATGTACTGTACTGGATAAAAAGAAGTTTAAAACCCAGTGAAAGTATGCACTATTTGAACTTTAAATTCAGAAATTATTTTTCTTAGCACTAGAGGGAGTACCTCATCAGTACCTCACTTGGAGAGCTGTAGAATTTGCCCCAAATGGCTGCATTTTTCCTTGAGACATTTCCAGGCATCCTGTTAAGATAGACATGCCCACCAAAATTCCAGCGCACCTATGAATCTCCTGAGAATCCCTTCCCTTTAAGTTTATTGCTGCATTAGCGAGTGAAGGTCATGTATCTTTCTTGTAAGAAGGCTTTTAAGAAGTAGAAAAGGTGCTTGAAAAAGTTGGTGACTTACTGCCGGCTTTGACCAACCTCACTCAGGTATCACGGTCAGTGCTTTCTTTTCTTGGCATAAACACTGACTTTGCAATTCCCCAAAAATTTATGAATGACTATGACTGGTAATTCTCAGTGTTCCAGTCTTATAGCCATTTAAGAGAAACACAAAACCGTCCAGTTTTTTTCTTTTTTTCGGGGGAGATGGGGGTGGGAGTGGAAACTAATTTCAACATTACAGATGTCTAATAATGTGGATTCCCACACATCCTTCATTACCTGTCTATATTTCCATTGTGGATTTAAGGATGCTGTGTAATTATGTTTGAAGGACCTAATAGACATCTCCAAAGTCTCTACTTTTAGGACGGTCTGCATTTCTGCCATTTGTACCTTTGTGTTAAGGGGGAGTACAGTACATGCTTACTGTTGCTTCCTATCATATTCCACATCAATGTCCTGGTAAGGAAAGAACATATGATACCTGTACAAAAGGTGACAGGATCTCTTGCCATATTTTCAAATTTTGAGGCCATGCCATAATACACCTTCGCCTTTCTGAATTATTCCTGTCCTGTCGGAATGTCCCATAGGCTATCCTACACTAATGTAGCTGTTAGTTGCGAAACCTTTGTAACTTATTTGTGTGAAAAGCCTTTCTAGGCCATAAATATAAAACAATCAAATGAAAAAGTCAAAGTCCCCTGAGAAATTCCATGAAAAGACTGCATCCTGCATTGTATCACACAACCTTCATTTGGCAAACATTACGATTACCTCTGTGTTCATGTTTGGCTTTTTCTTTGGCTGTTTTTGAGGTGACACTTCCAAAGGATTGCGCAGCATCAACCAGAGTTATTGACATTGTACAATATTGTGTGTGTTAGAAGAAATTATTTCCTCAAGGTCAAAAATATTCATTCATTCCCAAGAGAGGGTTGAGGTCAGGGCTTGTAGGTTCTTCCACACATCGTGATCATGATAGAGTCGCACCTGAATTTTAAGCATGGCTCAAAAGATCAGTTCAGAAAGTGATGCTCAGCAAGGAACATTTCTGGAACGCTCCCGCTGGGAAGGCGCATCGAGGCTGGATCAAACTCGTGACACAGCTGGATCTCGGCGCAGTAGGCCCCGCTGGGATGCCAGCGTAATGTCACCCGATTTTCTTCCTTTTGCTCCCGGCAGAATTCTAGCGGCCACAAGAGGGCTTTGTGTTTTTGTGCTGTAAACAACCACTATGTCAGCGTTCTTTCTTTTTTTGAGGGGAGGAACAGTGTTATCTCTGAAGTAAACGCATCAAGAGTTCAAGAACTGAATGTCAACCATACCATGGTACCTTGAAGTCTGAATGCCCCGATTTTAGATTTGACGAGTATTTGCATTAGACCTCATCTCAGGAAGCATCAAAGGAGTAGCTCTGCTGTATCTTTTGCTTTTTCCTTGCAACCCTTTCTGAAAATATGATAAGATGATACGATAAGACACGAGTATGTGTGCATTCTAAGCGGAAAACTCTTCCATTGGCCATAGTGTCATGATGATTGGCGATCATAGCCAGTAGTGGGGATGACTGAGCACCGTGTTGCTTTTATCGACGTTACTGGTTCCTATATGTTTTTGTTCAGCAAGTAACATTAACACTTCCCACTGACTTGACAGGAATCTCACTCTGAGCAACTACTTGGGTTTGAATCTTCTGTGACTGGCCTGGAAGTAGGAGCACTGTGTGTGTTGGAGACAGCTGCATTAGCGTCTTGCGCTAAGTAACCACCATATCCTTGTCCCGTGTGATGAAATGGTGTGTTGTGTGATAATGTTTTACAGTAGTGGTTAAGTGAAATGAATTATTCCAAGTATAATTGCTCTCAATGGAAATTGCATTGAGGCAGTACAGTGAACCAGTGGTTAGAATGCCTGCCTAACGATCTCTGCTCCGGCCTTTCAGTGTGGAGGTTACAGGTTTTCTCTGGGTAGTTCCTCTTAAATGCAGCAAATGTGAATTGATTTAAGTAGATTATAGCATTTTTCATTTTCAATTGCAATTGTATAATGAATGTCGAGAAAAAGTCACAGCGCACAGGGAATTTGCAAATCAAGCTCGATTCGTTTGTCTTTGCCGTTTTTGTGTTATACAGATGGTCCAATACGAGGATGAAGCGATAATTGAAGTTTCCACTCGCTTGTATCTCTCTTATCTTTTGTAACCTTTTCTCAGCTCTCCATCTCCCTTGCCACTTCCTCCTCCTCTTGCACTCCTCTCCTTACAATTTCTTCCACTTGTATCTATTCCCAGGCTGCCCCTAGTGGAGCGCAGAATCGATTTTTAAACAGTCAAAACTCCAGGGACAGAGCGGGGGGGGGACCATTATTGGTGTCGTTTAGGCGCCATTGATACAAGGATGCCTCCTCCGGACAATGGGATAGGCTCGAGCATGGATATATCATTGTGCATGCTCTTTCCTCGCCGCTTGAAAACAGCTCAAGCCGGCATTTTATGCCTTTAGGGAGCTTTGTTTTTAAGTGAAATGTCGCACTACAGTGCTCCAACCAGCACAGTTGAGATAAGAAAGAAATACATTCAGCAAATATACGGTCTTATTCTTCTCACCTGCTCACTTTTTCCAGCTTTTTTTTTTCCCTAAGTGCAACATATGGTAGCATATCCACCATGGCGGGACAGCAGCTGTATGTCTGTCAGGCAGCTCAAGTGTACAAAGCCAATCACAGGCCTCTTTCTCCACTCTCGGATTTGAAAGCTTTCAGGGAATGCTTCGGCAATTTCAGACCATGCCGAGGTTCACCTTAGCCCGGTGTCCAGGCTGAGCTGATTAAAGTGAAAAATGCACCCAGGGCCTCTGCCTCGAGGAACAACTACGTGCAAACGGGGATGAAAATAAATGCAGTTTTAAAGGTGATACTATAGTTAAACGTGGATTTTACACTGCATGCTTCAAGTGACCCAATTTCATTTTTTTGGAGGGCATTCTTGCGGCCCGCTTTGGATCAACGACATGGTAGGAAAACAACAAAATCATGAAATCTGATATGCTGATATGGGGCAAGAGCAAACAGACAGACATACAGAAATTAGGAGATCATTGAGAAGAACATGCAAGAGAATTGCTTGATTAATGTCAGGAGCACAAAGTCATCATTTTTATTATTCAATAAAAAGAGATGAAGTACAGTACATCTCAAAATTTAGAATGGAATATGTGCGTGTCTGTGTGGCATCACTGGTGGTCTGCTAAGTCTTGGCTGTGCACGCCATCAAAGACAGCATTGACTGCAAGCCAGTCATCCTTAAGACGGCTGACAATGAGCCACATAGCTGAGAGCAACTCAACTGGCTCTTCGGGGAAATGCCTCGCTTGCTTCTGCTCAATGCCGTCCATGTGTATGGGTGACAAAACAACCTCGTAGCTCGCCCTAATCTCAGCCGATGCTGGGTACAAGCTTTGCTTCCGAAGCTTCCTTTTGTTTATGATGCACTTAAACAAGCCAGACTAGGGTAAAGTATACATTAAAAAAATCACATTACACATTACCAGTCATAGTCCTGAATGACAACCTGCGCCTGTTTCCTCCTTGTTTTTCCATATTGGCGCTTTAATGTAAGCACAGTGTGTTGGCCTTCTCTAGTAGTACTCCCTTGCACTCTGACTCACATTTCTCTTTCGGTCCCACGGCACATTGATGATCTCTTACAACACACTATTGAGCAATTTCACTTAATTGGTGCGCACATTATTTCCTACAAATCATGGATCTTCGTTCATCTTTCAATGCCAGCGACAAAAAGGGACAGGCTGAACAACTAAATGCTTTTCCAATAGATGGCAGAAGACTTAATGAACCTGTGTAGCCACCATTTGCCTTTCATTCAACAGAACTGTGTTCCCAGATTTCACACTGAATAATTTGTGAGTAAATTCAGATGAGGTCGTCATTATTTCTTGTTTTTGTTTAGTGGCATCCTGTGAGATTTTTTTGTGGAAGGTCTCTGAATTTTAAAAACCTCAATGCCTTCAATTATTTATGCACACAGTCATAGTCTGCATAACAGCCATGACAAGCAGCATAACTGATTGCTTTGTTCCATTCCCCATTTAGCAGCATTTCTCGATAGGTTTACCCTTCTTGCATGGTCTCTGAATACACAGAGTCTATACCTTAATTTGCTGAAATCTCCCACACGGTCCATGCAGTCAATTGGTCGGTCTTTACGGTACACAAACAGTCGTGCTTGTTCCATCACCTACTGTCAGAGTCTTCTTGTGCTTTTCTGAATGCGACAACTAAAATGGCAACAGCCGGTATCCCGTTTGCTGTTCAAGTCATCACTGGTGAGCATACAAGTCAATCATTACAGGCAGAACCATTAAATGATTTGTTTTGTCTAACTGAACTTCCTCTCTATTTTCTGCCTTTAGCATCGAAATGTGAAAACACTGCCATCATTGGCAGGCAAGTCACTCACTGTTGGTTGGTCTAAATATCAGTCATTACTGACAATAAACAGTGGTGCTTGGTCCATCACCCATTGACTCACAATTTGTCTTTAGGTCCTGCTTTCTTGTGTGTCTCTGAACATAAAAACTCTATTTGTCACTTACAGTGCCATTAAACGGTCAGCTCTGACGTTTCTTTCTTCTCCATGCCTTCTTGCACAATGGCATCTTACTCGCTCTTCAAGCAGTCGCTGATGTGTGATTGACAAGTCACTCATTAGCAGCAGAGGTAGTGGAGTAGAAAATAAGCTTTAGGAGTTAAATGCATTTTCCTCAGAAATGACCAGGAGCCAGAGTTATAGACAAAATACGAGAAAAGAACAGTTTCTTAGCCAGTAAGTGAAAAAAAAAAACAACACTTCATTAGCCATTATCGGTTATTTCCTACAGTGAAAGTTTCCTGAGTGTTTGAATGGGTGCTATAGGCGGATGTCTACTGTCGGAGGGAACAAACAGAGCAGCGATGATGCAAAGCAGTTCAGGGCAGCGAGGTAATTAATCTCACTCAGCGAGCCACCGAGAGAGCGGTGCATGATGGGACGGAGGCAGGGCATAGCTCAATGCGCCTTGCTTGTTAGCGCCAACCTCCTATGGGCAGCCTCTGGAGAGGAACAAGGCCTGCCCGTGGTCAAAAGCGTTTTAACAAACATCTGCTGCTTGGCTCGACCGACCCACTTCATCATTCATCGTCAGCTGTGCTTTACATTGTCACGGCAACAAATAATGCAAAGTGTGCAAATAGGAGTTTTAAATAAATATCCCAGTGTTGATCTGTGATGTAAGAATGCATTGCTTTGAGAACAAGTCACAAATATGTGGCAACTGTATTAATTGGCCTGACAGTTTTTTTTATTTTAACATGTAACGTCGGCTTAACCAAGAAAACGGTGTCCAGTGATCATGTAGTATTTCCATGGATGGCATTTGATAGATTTGTATTGACTGTTTTTTAATACATATATTTTTAAGTGTTTTCAAGTGTTATTTTGAGTAGTTACTGTGACTTTCGGCTTGTCCCATCAGGGGTCGCCACTGCGAGTCACTTTCATGATTTGTTTGGCATGGTTTTTATGCCTCATTCCTTTCCTGACCCAACCCACCTTGTTTTCTTTTTTGGGTGCTTAGTAACTGCAGTGGCTGTATTGGGCTACTAGCTAGGAGTCGAACCCATGGCATCTACATAAAAAGGCAGCCGCATGTATTGGTGTCCAGTGAGAGTTGATTAATCTAAATCATTATCTTTAGGGACAATGTAGTTTATCCAAGCGGTGTTGCTTTAACCACTTCATGAAGATTGGGTAGAGCTGCAGAGCAGGTTGCCGCAGTAATGATTAACACGTGTTATCGTGATCATTCGGCAGCAGTTATAATGACTGGCATGTACTGTAGACCATCCAATGGATAATTTGTCAAAAAGTTTAGTAACAACAAAAGAGCGGACAGGATATGAGTATCATTTCTAGCGTAACTTGTCTGCTTTCAATACTTCTTCGTTCCCCTTAATTGCATTGTTTGACACCAGCAGCTGCACGCCATTATTGAATTAAATATCAATTCACGGGTCTCTGGCTGCATCGCTTCAAAGGATTCTCTGAACAGCGGCTAACCGCATAGCATATCAATAATGTAGCGTTTCACAGAGCGGGGGGCTGCTATGGTGTACATACGGCGCTCGTATACAGCAGAGACATACATGCTCATCCCATGACACTAGATCTATGATCTCATACAATTTTTCCACCTGCCCACTTCTCATTTAACTTTCCACAGTTATCGCTCATGCATTATTGATCAAGAGCTACGAATGACCTTGAAGTACAGAATGTGTGCGGTAGAAACTTTTAATTTCTTTTATTTACAGCTTTGTGCACAGAGCAGTGCCCTTTCCACTCACTTCCATAACTGTGCAACTTTTCCTCCTTAAGTATTTGTTTTATTAAGCCTTATATTCCAATAATAAATAGTTCCTGTCATTACTTATTCATGGCACTTAGTGTTTAAAATACTCTTTGTACTCACGAGGAATGTTTCTTAGTCCATTATGCAGTTTGTACTTTTAAGAAACAATAATTAAACTTAATATCACATGCCCATGGGGCGTGAAAATATCTCGGCGAACTCAATGCGGACTCTATATACTTTAAAAGGAATGGGAGAGTAGGATTGGCAGATTTATGGATTTCTGACTGTAGGGGTGACTATGAATGTCTTCAGGACAGGACCTCATCACACATCACGCTTTGACTTTGTGGCACTGAGTTGAGGTTGTGTTTTATAGTTTCACATCAAACTGCTGCCATGCTCCAGCCACCGTTTTTGGGGTCACCCATCGGTCTAATTTACATGGTTCAAATTTAGCAACAGTCTGACATAAAGTTTAAAAAAAACATATATATATTGACAGGAATTCCTCGAACTTTGATGCCGTACTCCGCCCACATCAGAAGGTGTCGTAAAAAAGCATCAAAATTTACATATGGACATAACACTATGTCCAGTGTTCCTGGTCCCGATCGGAGCAAAATTGGGCAAATTCCCGATGAGGAGTTTGCCAAAGTACACTGACCAATTGGTTAGCACATCTGCCTCATAGTTCTGAGATTCAGGGTCGAATCGAGCCTTTTTGTCTGGAGGTTGCACGCGCCCCCTGTATTTGCTTTTCTCAGGTTTCTTCCCGCATTCCGAAAACAACAAATACATGTTAAAGACTCTAAATTTTCCCTTGGTGTATTTGTGAAGGGTTGTGAATGGTCATCTATATATTCAGTATGTGCCCTGTGATTGGCTGTTAGCCAGTCCAGGACGTACCTCACCTCTTACCCAAAGTCAGGTGTGATGGCCTCCAGTTCACCTGAGACCCAAATGAAGATAAGCATAGAAAATGGATGGATGGATAGATGCAGTTTGACAAAGTTCAAGCCATAGTACTCACACCCTCAAATGGTTGCTTCAAACCAAAATAGCCCACCTTTGACACTTTTTGGTGTGTTCTGTCATGATGTATACCAAAGGTATGTTGATGAAATCTTTCCAGGCGCGCTACTATGATTCATATTAAACTATTTTTTTCACAAGGATGCTAATTTTCAGATACCCAAAAAGGTGATTCAAATGTTGGAAGATTAATAGCAAACAGCGACACACAGAACTAAAGCATCATGGCTGAGATTGTTGGGAAGAAAGGGGGAAAAACCTGACATTTAGATGCACAATTAGATGTTAAAAAGTTGAAGGTGAAACTGCACCAGGTTTTTGCCATCGAGTTAGCATGAGCAGAAGCCCACTCTAACCTTAGAGCAAGCTCATCCTTTAGTATGATTGCAGCAAGACAAATCCGTCTCACCGTAATTGCCTTAGCAACATCTGCAACCTCACAGACGGGTAGTGCAGATGTGCGCGGTAGATGCTACACGATGCTACACGCTAGCTTGTCGGCTCAACAACGCTGAGCGAGCGCCTTTCCTCGGAGATGCCGGGAGCAGGTATGTTTGAGGATGTGCACAAAGACATGCTGTGCGATCCAGGCGGCGGCCATCCATGAAGCATGCACACATCATCACATCATCGCACTCGTCTGCCTTCTGCTTTATTTGTCAGAGAAGATAGATAACGGAAGGGCTTGGCTTTACCAACCGGCCCATACAATGTTGCTGAGGAATTGAATGCTTCTGCTTTTGTTGTTGTTGTTGTTGGAGTTTAAGTTATTCTCCCATTATCACCCCCTGAAATGCTGACTAGTCAATCATATCTCTCCCTCTGCTATGTTTGGAAAATGGTTAATGCACCTTTTTTTGTACTCCCTGAGAACAAACATAACAAATAAAATACATTTTTGTGGCATTTTGAGATAGACAAATTGCCATCTTGGCACAGAAAACTGGGCATACACTGTATCGTTTTAGTGTTCATTTCCACAGTCCAGCTCAAAGCGAGTTCATCGCCTGCAACAGAGCCAAAACCAGAGCTAGACATTCCGTCATGTGACAGACTGGTCTGTCTATCCACCTATGACGGACGTCCATTTTGCTGACGGTTGACGAATGATGGGTAAAATGTTAAAATAGACGATTAAGCATAGTCGGAAGCTCATGTATTTCATCTGTTTTTCGTCTTAAGTCTATCTTTCGCGGCGAGCCTTTGATGACCACGGCGAGCACAGCGAGGAACAATCGTGAGTGGTTGTTGCTTGGGGGACAGATTTGAGGCCAGGCTGTGAGCAGGCATCCGCGGCGCGGCGAGTCACTGTGAGTCACTCTTTCTGTTCAAATATCGGCCAGCGGGGCTGGTGCTATTTAAGTTTGCGGCCGCAATCGCTGACGGAAGCCCGTTTGAAATCTGAGGCGGACCGGCCTATAGGCGGGTAGTATTTTTTCACCCCCCCCCCGAAAAAAAGGCGAATGACGGAGGGTATCCATGCTGCTGACGGATGACGAATAATGGACACTCAATTTTTAGTAAAAAGCCCAGCTCTGCCAAAAGTGATACGCAACGCTAAGAAGTGAAGTGCTGTTCCACCTCCCGTCTTGTAGGTGTCAGTAGAACACTTTCAAATTGTTCCAGAATGTCAGACTAAATCACAAAGAAGGTGTTGCCAAGCTCTGTCGGCCAGGATTGCTAATGCTAAGAACAAAGCTCGGAATATAACAAATACAACTCTGCTTCTCGTGTACGAGGTCACGGTTGTCACTGAAAGTGCCTACAATTTATCATGATTCGTACAGCCTTATATACACCTGTACACTTCACTGCTAACAACATTCGGCAAGTCTTGAAATCGGACCACATTAGAAGAGGAACTACTACTACTTTCTACTGCTTATCTAGATCAGGGTCATGGGTGAGCTGTATCCTATCAAAATTTACCAGTCAATCTGAGGTCACATGAACACATTTATTAACGCTCATATTCATAACCGATGGGCAAATTAGAGTCTTCAGTTAACCTAAAGCAAATTGTTGGAATGTACGATAACATCTCAACAACTGGAGCAAGCGAAACACAAAATGTCTGCCATTTGGGGCCAATCCCATGGCTAATACCTTGACAATCTTCTACTTGGGAATCCACCCTAACATGCCCCAATCAGAACCAGGTATCCCAGACAGATCAGTCAACTGCGAAAGACCCGTTTGTATCATGTGCAATCATCCCCAAAAACTCTTCACAAGTGTAGTTTCTATAGTTTCAAAAGTCTTTCTTCATCTCTCCATGGCTTTCTTTCATTTTGCGCAGTAATGAGCAAAATGTTCTTCAGTTTCTTTTTTAGCTGCCTCTTTGTGTTGCTACAACAAAAGGGTGTCCGGTGTTTTCCTGGCTTTTTGCAAGGTCTACAATGCACCTCTGTGTGTGTGCGTTAAGATGTGAGGCGGGTGATGTCATGGCTGGCGGAACCTGAGTCCCACTGTGTTTGCAAAGCCGAGACATGAGCGGGACAACATTGTTCCTTCTCAGTTCGACCGCTAACTTCCAGTTTGAGGCTCTGGTCGAGCGAATCAAAGTA
This sequence comes from Filicampus tigris, assembly GCF_054856515.1. NCBI lineage: Eukaryota > Metazoa > Chordata > Actinopteri > Syngnathiformes > Syngnathidae > Filicampus > Filicampus tigris. The sequence continues at coordinate 9,446,868 of NC_141230.1, forward strand.
TAATTGGCGTAGTTCCCATGTTGGACATCTACAGTGTGGTCATTGAAAGGATGCAAATGACATTATTCAGGAGGCATTCACCGAAATAAACTCCCGGCTAATTAGTGCACTTTGTTTTGCTTGTGTGACCAACTGTGTGTAGTGCGCAGCTGCTCTCTGGTGGAATTCAAGGAGGTGGTCTGTTAACTGTGCTTGGGTTCATTCAGAGGGCTAACTTCTTTGCAACTATTAACATGTACACTATACAAACAAAAGCATCAAATAATCAATTAAGTTGTCAGTCACAGATTGGACTGGACTCCAAGTTACACATAAATTCTACCCTCTCAACCAAGACGTTCAGGACAATTTTTCTTGTTCCCAACCTTTTCCATACCACGTATCATTTAAAAAAAGATGTTGTCACAGTTCCAGCAAAAGCAATATCTATTGCAACAAAAGCAATATTTGCTGTTTATTTCACCACGCTGTGTGATGTGTGTCTATTTTTTTAAAACTTTATTTGGCTGTGTGTCTGCTTGTGCTGCGCCTGTGTATGATATTTTGACGTCTGCCGGATTGATGATGACAGACTAGAGGGTCGGCCACTGACGAGTGATGAGTGATAGACCGGTAATATTTACTGACCCGCCCACCACTGCTGTTATCCTTAAGCAGTTTTTTATTGACGGTCCTAAAACAGTGGTGACGCACTGTAATTTACAGATGACGGGAGCACGGTTAAAATAACGATGACGGATGGCCTTATGATGACGGACTGGGTCAGCTTGCAATAATGACAGACTGACGATGACGGACGGGTGGCCCAGATGAATGACGTGCCGACAAATTCAATGATGTGCCCACCTCTGAATATTTTACGCTTAAGGCTAGAGTTTTTTTTTCATGCAAATATTTACTGTAATTATGCCTACATAAAGAACCTTCTACAAAAGTATAACACCGCATGCTCAATACAAAAAACAGTATTGTGCTTTGCCACATGATAGCCAGCCAGCATTGTCTGTGTCATACCACGGCCTGTTTTTCATCTTAAATGACGTACCCCTCAAAAAACATGTTTATTGTTTAAACAAAACATTACAAAGCTAATATTTAGTTTCGTGGATTGCAGAAAAAAATACACAGTGGTTCAGATGGCCGCAATTGTAAACCCTAACCCATTTAACTATTAAAAACTGGAACTTAAAAATTGAGGCGTACAACATTCTGCAGCGATCACATATCAGAGTCTACTAGAATTCTAATCAAGTTTAAAGGTGTAATTTTACCGCTGAACATTGAACTCATTGACAGCACGCAGCAAGTGTGCACACTTTGGAATTGCCTATTAGGAGGGAGGCATTTTTTTTTTTTTTTAATACAAATTAGTTTTTGGAGTTGGAGAGTATTCAATTATATTACCGGAATATTACAAGTTGTGTCAAGTGTTACAGGAGTTGAAAAATATCAAATAAAAAATTGACTTTTATGGAGAAATGCTGCAAAATGGTACTAATATGGAAGTGGCATAGTTGCCTGACACATGACCATGAACACAAGCAACATTGTCGAATGACCACATCAGGCCGCTTGAATGTTAATTGTCCTTAAAGAAAGCTGTCTCCACATGACTCAAGGTCATTTTCAGAATTGTCCAAGAAAACTGGTTGTCATTAATCCATCTGAGAGACGGTTTCCTTAATTGGTGGGTGTTGCTGTTTTGGTTAGTTAGAGAGTTCAAATGGGCTCAACAGACTAACAAAGACAACAACTACAACAAAAGTAGCATCTATTAAATGAGGTACTGCAGAGATGCCACCTGTTATTTTTGCAAATGGTCTTTAGCTAATGATGTACATGGCGAATTATTACGGCATGACGTCTAGTTGAGGAAATACGGTAATTACAGTGGACTATAGCACAGAATTAGCTACTTATAGACAAGTGCCCCATTTTACAGTACAATTTTCATTTCCTTAATGTTATTATGCATATTTAAGGAGGCAGGTGTCTTCATTTGTAGATAATTACAGGACCGTGTGGGGTTCCAACTGTAGCTAAAATCAGTGAGCAATACAGCAACTGATTTAAAGGCCATTTAGTGCAGGAAAAAATCAATAAATAAACGTCCGCTGTAGTGTGTGGCAGAATGGTATTTCTGCAGTGTGCTGTGTTCTCCTTGTATGGATGTAAAAAAAGAAAATGATTGAGGAGAGAAAGGCTTCTTGTCCAAACGTACGCTTAGAGAGGCTTCTTTCATTAGCTATGCTAATCTGCTTGACACGTGACCCCTGCTGCAGCTCGCTGGCTCCCCATTCGACGTTGCTTTTCTCCTCTCAAAATGCCAGCGTCCTTTCCTCTTCTTCTTTTTGTTTAACTTTCCGGTTCATTAGCTTCAGTTGTTGCATGTTCTCATACACACTGATAGAAACATGATGTGACTTGAGAATTCAAGACTCTTCCGGATGAATTCCTGTATATCTGACTCTACAGATACATTCTACACAGATGATTGTTTCAATCATTGACCTGACAGTTTGGTCCTGGAGGCGAAAAGTAAAACTTTAAATAGTACAAAAAAAAAAATATTCAAGTTTCTACTCCTCTTCATCATTCATAGGTTTGACCCAGTAGGCAAACAAATGTGTCGATATTTAATTAATGATGTCTTGGAGCATGTCTGAGACAAAATAAATGTACTACTTGGCTGCAACCAGCAGAGGTGCTGCTGATTCATTGACCTAATTTTGTACAGAAGAAGAACAATGCCAACAATGCAATAAATGAGAATTTGAGCTTCAGTACTAGAAACAGGAGCACAGAACATTCATCAAAGGATTCTCCAAACTACCTCAACAAATAATATTCTCATAACCAGAGATGGGCACTTTGTCCTTTTTTGCCAGTCCGTTCTCCGTCCGCAACCTGGGTACCGTTCCGTCATCGTCCCTCTGTCCTTATTCATCAAAATAATCGTCCTCCGACCCCGCCCTTCCCTGTCCTTTTAAAGCACTTTTCATCCTGTCGGACTCCATTTTAATGACCAACAAACGGCATGTCAAGTTTTGTTCATTATGATTTCTAAAACATACCTTGATCAAGATCCGCGCTCCACCCCATTGAAATTTTGGTTTTGATTTTAAATTAATAGAGTGGCCCAGCCTACACATTGTTTCTTGTTTATTTCAATACTCCGCGCTTCATTTTCTTCCCCTCAATTTCTGTTGTGTGATTAATTTTGAAAGGTGCAATCAGCTTGCGCTCTGAGATAACAAACATCTTCCTTAATTACTGTTTTTTTTAATTTATTTATTTTTTACTTTTAACATCCAATTCATACAGCAGCAACTGACTGTAATTTGGAGGCTCCTATTAGAGCATAATTACCTCATGTTAGATGATGTCATTTACTCAGAGATGATGAGGTGTTGAGAATAGCTAACCTCTGTCAATTAACATGATATATGAGTCGATAAGGGATATAGGAGAGATATTTGCTATAACTCGGTTAGTCAAGAGGTAATGATTTGAAATTCCCTCGCCTGGCTTTAATGACGACAGCTATTAAAAGTGGTGTTTCTTACACGTGTAATTATTTCTTTATTGATTCGTCAGCATCTCGGGGAATAGTTTTCGCCGTGAAATATATCAACCGACTATGACACCCTGTCCCATTTGCAATCATGAGAGAGAAAGCGAATATGGGAAGTGTGGACGTGATTGTCCAATTTTGTGAGTGTGGGACATCTAATGTTTGGAACATTCCTACATGCTCTCTGGCATAGCATGGAGGGTGGGGAACACCCGGGTTATACCGATTTGGGCAGTGAAAAGTTTCAAAGGAGGAAAAAAAAAAAAAAAACATTGTAATGGTGTCAGAAATTAAAATAAATAAACAAATAAATAAAGAAACAAATAAGATGCATGATGGATGGCTGAAATGAAAATGAAAATATACTCATCTTAAAATCAGAAAAAAAGAATCAATGAAAAGGCAACATTTTACACACACATTTTTCCCACTGGGGCTGAAAATGTATTGTCATTGCGTGAACATCTTTGACATGCGACATGCTTTGGCTTTTATTTGAAAGAGATGTTTTGGGTAAGGCGGGTAAGATGTTCCGTTGGGTAAGATACCTACCCAGAAAATTTTTCTCCAGACTAGATGGATCCAATTTGAATCTCAGCTGTTTCCCTGGACCATACCTTGTTAAACTTTGTTTAGCTTTGAAATCAAAATTTTGACACTACAAAATAAGCTTCTGTATTTTGGGGGATACCAAATACTTTATTTGACATTTGATAATACTGCTGTGGGGGCATCTTCCCCCAGTAGTGGGGTAGGATGCCTCTTTAGAAGATTTTACATTTGCTTTTTATAAAGATAAAATTGTAGTCTTGTGTGATTGAATTACCCCTCAAATGTGTTTACTTTGGCATACTTATATATTCTGTTAACATTGTCAAATTATCTATATATTTTCAAAGAAAATATATGTATTTTCAAGGGGGTTATCTTTTCCCCCTCTCCCCTAAATTAGTAAGTAAATGATGCACATGTTGAATTCTTGGCCCATAACGCCTAATAGAGGGGTGACACCCTTTGAGGAAATACTCTAAACGTTTGACTATCGCACAAAATTAGCGTTTCATTAACAAATGCCCTGTTAACTGTTAATGTTATTGTGTGTTTTCGAGGGAGGAGATGCGATATGGTGCAATTGACTCCAATTGCAATACGATTTACTGCAATTGCTTGATCCCTTTCATAATGAATCCAAAACGTAGCCGAACTTTGGCTACTAGAGGATTTGGCTGAGACTTGCGAGAACCTTGGCGTGATTTCCCCTTAGACGACACTGATACAATTTGAGACACAACAGAGGATGAAATAATCAAAATTGACATTTTTGGCCATAATTATTGGCACAATTAGTAACTAGACAGATTTATGAAGGAAATGTGTTTTTTTCCCCAGATTGTAATGACTTAAGTGATGCATCTCAGTTCTTTCTCAAATTATAGCTATCATATATTTTTTTTAATCGAGCCATATCATTGTAGATGATTATGTTCATTGACTTTTTTCCCTCCCACCTGCCTAAATTTTACCAGCAAAATGAGCGTAAGAAGAAAATGAATCAATTACTGTATAACAATCATTTGCAACTTAATAAAAATGAGCAGACATTCAGATTTTCTGTTCATAGTGTGTTGTTTTTGTCAGTGGAATCCACTTATGTAGGAGCTTTCTCTCATCTGTCTTCCCCTATTTTTTTTTCTTTCAGGCTGCGAGCAAAGACAGGGATGAAGATGAGACCTCCCGGCCCTCTGCTGATTCTGCTCTATGTCACACTGTCAAAGTGTCTCAAGGTGGTCTCCAAAAGAGGCTCAGGTATTTAACAATCTGTCTCCACGGCGACAACCCTGCGCCGTGCTTGCATACAGCTATGTTCTAATGAGCCCATGTGCGGCTGTAGACGGGTGGTGTTATTCAAAGGTTTTGAATATAAATAGCAAGACTCATAGCAGAGATTTTCAAGCAGAATGTACTGCTTGATTGCTATGTTATGAAGTAGTTGACATTGAAGCTTCAGATGCTTTTGTTTTATAGCTGTCGGGCACCTTTTCTGTGTATTCGCAGTTTGGCACCCACAAATTCAACTATTTGTGGATTTTTTTTCCAATATGTGTTGTCAAATTTTGTAAATTTTTGTTTGGGGGTGGCGAATCAATACCCGTTTTCGGTTATCCCGGTCATTTCAAACATTTTTGTGGATAAAAAAATAAATAAAAAATCAAGCGTCATTTATATGCTGATTTCCGTTATTTGTAGGCCAGCTCAGTCTACTGTATATTATTTTGGCACCCCTGCATTCCAATACAGTGGTACCTTGTCCTACAAGCACACCAACTTGCATGTTTTTAGAGTTACTAACAGTTGCTTGGTCTATTTATTTATTTTTGCCTTGTGTTGTGAGCCAAAATTGAAATTACAATCTAGCTTCAGATACAACACCGCTCGAGTAATGTGGAAAAAAAGGAAAGCCAGAGTGGTGGATGCACTTCCAGATGTTTATTGAACAATACCAAACAGTCAAATACACAAATATATAGACAAAATGGCCACATTCCTGAGGTCACTTACTAGACCACGTCCTTTAAAGGCACACATACAACATAAGTCAAAGGAGCACTATACCTTTGTTTGGAATTAAAATGGTTTAAGTGGCTTGGTGACATTCAACACTTACACTTTTATCCAGAGATAGCCTATAGTCTCCATTTGTGATGGTCCCTGCCAACATTGTCCTCTGCGTGCACAAATACAATTAAGTATGTGTGTGTGTGTTAATGTGCGTGTGTGCGTGACACAGGCTTTTAAAGCGGGATTTTGGACTCCACTCTTTATTAAAACATTGATTGAGTAATATATCCTTGCAGTTAATTATGTCTCCATTTAATTAGCTGACAAATTTATGAAAATATACAAGATAAAGTGGACGCTTTTGACAGAAGCCAAAGCACACATTTTAATCAGTCAGTTCCAGGAATGTTTTTGAATGAATTCATTTTTTTTACACCTAAAAAGTCTTGATGGAATGTTTTTACACATTTTGAATTGCATTGCTTAAACTAGCTCACCCACTTATACAATCATGATAAGGACTATAACTATGCTATAAAATTATTCATACCCTATCCAAATTTTGAGCTAAAGCTGTAAATGACACAAGGAAATGGCAAAAGACTGTAAAACATAGTTTTAATAGTTATTATATTCTCAATGCATTCGTATCAAATAGCCTTATTTTTATTGGGAGAATGCTCTAGGCAAGATCCTTTGGAATCCTGCAAAAGACCACGTTTTCCTCTAAATTTCTATGACGGAATATGAACAATTTTTTAAAATGCGAATATCTTTCATCAAAATGTGTGGCGCAACCTCTGACAATTAGTTTCTTGTGTTATTTGTCTAATTGGAAAAAGCTCATTCAACAGAAAAATTCACTGAACTCATGTATGTATGCGTGTGTGCGTGTATGCATACACACATCTTTCTTGTCATCGACATGACATGTCAAAGACAAAGTTTATGTTCCTCCACTTCCAGCAAATATCGATGACATGAAAGATTGAATAATAGCTGCAATCAACACAGTGGACCGCAACATCCTATGAAATAAAATCATCAAATAAAAACTTGAAGACATGTATATCACATGCCCAAACTAGAGTTTTCTATTGTTTTTTGATTTTGAATCATACAGCTATGCATCATGATTTTGGTGGGTTCTTTTTGAATCACCTTGTATATCACTAGTCTTTATAGCAACAAATGTAAAGGCATTGGGTTTGTATAGTCAAATTGTCAGGTGCGGAAACACGGCATTAGCTCGACCTGCCTCAATCTGCAGTGAGTGACAGCTCCCAAATGATCCAATTTGGTAGCGACTGGGTCGCCATGGGTTAACGTCAAGTCATTTTGCTTTCTAAATGCCAGCAAATTGAGTATCAATTGGTAACAAATGCAAAGGTCACAAGAGAAAATGGAGAGCAAAAACGAAGTGAAAATGAGAGCAAAAACGAAGTGAAAATGAGAGCTTTTTTTGTGAATGCATATAAGCGTTTATCTCTTTGAGACGCTGATGTGGAAATTTACTATAGCTACTGTACATGTGATCATGTCTAGCTTTAAACTTGATGACGAAGCATGTAAGCTTATTGCTCAAGGTTATTTTTTGATGCTCCCTCTTCCAAATTAAAGTCAACAATTTTATGCTGGTGGCCACAAGGCAAGGACTCCATTACGTTATGTTTAGGACTCCAGTACAGTCAGATGCTTAACAAGCTAGCATAAATGTATTTAAATGTGCAGTAGTATATGGCTATTATGTCATCAATCTATCTATCTATCTATCTATCTATCTATCTATCTATCTATCTATCTATCTATCTATCTATCTATCTATCTATCTATCTATCTATCTATCTATCTATCTATCTATCTATCTATCTATCTATCTATCTATCTATCTATCTATCTATCTATCTATCTATCCGTCTATCTATCTATCTTTCTATCCGTCTATCTATCCGTCTATCTATCTATCCATCTATCTATTCAGCACCTCATTCCATCAATCAGCACCTCATTCCATCAATCAGCACCTCATTCCATCTAACACTTCCATCCATCCATCCAACACAACCTTATCTTCCCGAGAAGCCATTTCTGAGGATTTAAATAGCAATCCGAAGCTAAAGATTTTACTTAACATTGGCTACTCCACTCAGAAAGCAGAAGGGCAACAAATGCATAGTTAATGCACTTCCACCATGACAAATACAGTCTGCCCTGGAAATGGCGTTCCCTTCCCCAAGTCAATTTGGAAGTGCACGAAAGATGCGCGTTTTCATAGACTTTAAAGCAAATACAGGGGAACCTCAAAAGTAGAACACCAGACTGATGTCCAAAACACACTTCTAAATTTCAATAAATCAACTCTCTTGTTCCACATTAAGAGATTCCACTATATGTCAAATCTTTTTAAAGTAGAGGTCAACGCAAACCTTCTTTTTCAAGAATATGTTCTATGCAAGCCCACAGGGCATTCTGATAAATATTGCGTTTGTGAAATAAGTGTTAATCCACTCATTTTCAGCCATCTCCGGGGGCGGCCATGTTGTCTTCTGTCGACTGAAAATGACTCACAACTCACAACGACCAATCACGGGTCAGATTCAGAAAACAGATCAGCCGTGATTGGTCGTTGTGAGCAGTTGTGGCGTCATTTTCAGTCGACAGAAGACAAAATGGCCGCCCCCGGAGATGGCTAAAAACGAGTCCATTTTGCTGCTTAATTTATATGCCACGAACGTAAAATGAATCAGAATGCCGTGTTTCAACTCGTGGGTCTGCTAGGAACATATTCTTGAATAAAATATGTTTGGGTTGACTTCCATTTTAATGAAATAGGACGTGGGTATAAAAATGTTAATTCAGTCAATAGTGTTAAAAATGGTCAAACGTCAAGAGCTCACTGAAATTGAAAGTGTCCGCAGTAAAGCATTCCATGATGCCTGATGATCTCTGCGTAAAAAAAGAACAGGTGACCTAATAAACAATAATATGTACATTTAATTTAGCCAATTAGATTATAACATATACCGACCCAATATTAGCGTTACTAACTAACAATAATTTCCACACCGCTAAGTACTAAGGGATGTCGTGAATCAATGATTACAACCATACCTAATAATTCCTTTTGTGCCATCTCTCAAGTAACACAGAGAAATGTAAATCAAAATATTTGCTGCAGAACAACTAACTTTTGTCTGAAAGCACATTTGTACCACCATGGATAAATTATTTGTTGACATGTGATAGTCACACATTTCACTCATCTCCTCTGCAGTTTGAGGATGCTGAAAGACAACATATTCAGTTGCTGTAATTCGACCCCATGTTTTAATTTGAACTGTCATTTGTTATGGTGTGTCCTTACTGAACTGGTTCCTGCACCTGAGAGAGAACCGCTGTTTCAATTCAACACTATTACTTCTATTTAACTCATTCTATCCCAATGACATATTTATGTCATTTCACATTGGGTCGGAAAAAGTCTGGTGCTGAATGAGTTTTAACGTGCTTCCAAAAATGCATGATAGTGTTTGTTCTAGAGTCTTCAGTTTCTTGCTTTGGCCCTCCTTGGATAAAATGTGTCTCCTTACTAAGAAGTAAACTTGGTACACTATGAATGAGTAGCCAGGATTCTAAGTGAGCAGATTGAACACAAATGTGAAGAGTAAAGAACCGTTTCACATACAGTATTCACTTTGCTCCAGTGCTCTGTTTTTTTCTCTTCTCGGATAAAATGTCTCCTTGCATTGAGGCAAATGTAGGAGACCCTGGTCCTCTTCCATTGTTGTTGTGTGCATCTCTTTCTGACTGATCAATTCAAAGCAGCAAGATTCATGGAGTTTCTTGCGGTACACTCTTGAAATAGAAGACCAACTGACTCAATACAAAGCATGGAGATGCGAGCCGAGCAGGAAGTGTTTGGAAACGAATCGGCCCTAATTGCTATGGGACTTTGAAGTGTCATATTAGCGATGTTTTAGTAGGTATTTCAGTACCATAAAAAGCTTTGTCAGTCAGAGCACAGGTGCATTATTGTCGCATTTAGCTCTTAATTTGAATAGATGACTTTACCATGGCAAATGAATGGGACTCGAGCTCTACGCTCCTCAGTATTATTAGTCACTGACAGATTGAGCAAGTCCGCAGGTTGGCTGTCCATGTTTAAGATGAAGGGTAGTGCTAAAGGAGATGAATTGGCTGATAAAGCCCCTGGTGGGAGATTGTTTTCTGGTTCAAAGGTTTTGGACATTTGTCTTCATGCGCCGCACGTGACGGAGATGGAGTGGCCGGACTTTCACGGCCTCTATGAAATTAACTTCAAGTGACCACCTCTGGCTTCTTACATGCACCTGGGGCAATGTCATTTATAAGCAGCTGTTGCCCTTTACACAATGAGTAAGGTTCACCATGAGGAAATGGGGAGATTATTGTTCGTCTGCATTGTTTAGAGAGCATTCCAAAGCCCATGGGAATTCTCCAATTCTCTTCTTATATAGAATTGCAAGAGCAGTTCAGAATTCTCCACCATGAATAGTTATTGTGGAAAGATCAGCTATGCAGGCCAGATTGGCCCTCAGGAGATGCTTTTTGTTCCATTGATATTCTCCCCCAATTTCTTTATACAGTCCCAGGATGAAGCGTACGGAAGATTATTCAACATGAAGTCAGACAGCTTGCACCTGCTTTACTGCAACTTAATGAGTTTGCCAAAGGTGTGCAAGTTTCTCTTATTCCCTCAATTCCAGCTCTTGGCTTTTAATGACCAGTCAAACCTTGCACAATTGGATATCAATTGGCTTGGATTGCCTGTGCTGGTTTGCGATTGTCCAATTATATCTGCACAGCTTTGCATGCCCCATATCAAAGGCTGGATTTACACTCTAGGTCAAAGCGCTCAATTCCTATCCACTTTCCAAGTGAGCCATATCACTGTGTTTCCATTACCTGGAACACACTTAAACAACTAATCAAGTGTCAACATTGGGCAGTGACACCCTAGAAGTAGCAATCCATCAATCCAATTTCTATTGCGCTTGTCCTCATTGCGGAAGGCGGATGAGTTTGAGATGATCCCGAGTGACTTAGTGTGAGAGGTGCGGTACATCCTGGCATTCACACTCACATTTACAAATCTGGATAATTGTGTTAAACAAATATTAATTCATTATAAAAAGAAACTCATTCTATCAAGAACATACTAACATCAATGTTGGAAACACTCTAGACTAGGTGCATTTTTTTTTTCATCTTCACAATGCCACAAGAAATATAACCGAGCTGGAATTGTGTCACTTTGAAGCATATCGTGAAGATCCATCCCTAGAATGCTGCTGGCCATCCCCCTGAACGTGGGCCCCATGCAGGGAAATCTTCCCTTTAATCGCTGTTTGCCTCGTCTCAGCCTGATTAACGCCTCCTAGGTACATGTAAGACTTGATAATCCTCAAAGTGGCATAAGTAGGCCAGCAATGGCACAAACACTGTCGCTTGAAGACCAAACATTAAAAAAAAAAGTGACATTTTATGCCCCGCTGCCGAGGCATCAAGATGAGCACTTTCAGGAAAGCTATGATAGTGCTAGCCATAACAATTAGCATGTCTGATAATCAAGAGCTAGCATTCCTCATGACATACGGTCATGTTCCTGGACATTCAGCAGTCACAGGATGTGAGGGCTACAGCTGCATAAACAATATAATATCATACAATACAATTGTAGAAGTGCATGAAGAAACAACAACATTCATTCGATTCAGTGAGTCTGATGATCAATTCGACATGACATGCCCATAAAACAGTCACTTGTGTTTCCATCAACAAAGCTGAAATATGATTTTGGCAACTTTATCACAACAAAAATACAGGGAGACTAATAAAAACATGAAGGCAGCCTTGAGGTTTTTTTTATCACTGAAGTGGAAAGGAAGATTCCAAAGAGATATGACGGAATACTTGGGAAGGTCAGGTTATTGTGTTCCCTCGATCGAACACGGAGAAAAAAAAGGATTATATTTTCTTCTATATAACATTTTAAGTGATGTGAAAATCGCTATGAATGTTCTGAACTCCTGTTTCCATCCCTGTATAAGAGGTGAAGTTTGGCAACTTTCAATAGCTGATGTCATTGTCATTCTTAGCTGACAAAGAAATGGAGAAGGAATCTACTGGACACATTGTCGCCTTCTGAAAAGTGAAGAAAAACTTCCCACAAATAGAAATGAAGCAAAAACGAGAAGTGGCTGTATTTTTTTTTCACTTGAGATGATATTATTATTGCATACCACAATACCATTATAGCGGTCCACAATGTTGTGTGTGTTCTGGGAAGATGTGTGACTTTCAACTCCATTTTTGCCATATATGGTTTGATATAATGATAATTATTACTATTATTAATTGCATAGATTAAATATAATAAAATGATTCACAGTAAATAAACACATTCCAAATCGTATAATTAATATAAAAATAAACTATTCTATTACATTTTGTTATTATTTATTTTTTAATTCCATTTTCAATTGACTTACACTGCAATATATCACTAACATTATTTGATATTTTTCCTAATACATATAGTAAAAGAAAATAACCAAAAATAAAAAATTAAAAATAATATTAGAATAAAATAATAATAATAATAATAATAATAATAATAATAATGATAATAATAATGATAATAATAATAATAATAAATATAATGCAACTTATATCTTATTTTGTTTTAAACTCCACTTTTACATATATGACACTCATGATTTAGTAATGGTAGTAGTAGTAGTCTATTTATTGAGCATATTGATAGAAAACAAGAAAAGAAAAATATGTTAGGTAAGAAATAAATTCCAAACAAGTCATAAAAATTTCAGAAGTCCTTCCTAACCATACCATTTCAGACAAGCATTCAAGAATCCGTAATATTTATTAATACACAATATTAATTTTGGTCCCTAATATACAAATAAAGAACATGCCTCCCCCAACATCCCCAGCCACTAGATGAGAGCAGAGAGCTGGGCAAAACTGGCGTGGAGTTGCAGATATGTGTTTTTCAAGGGATTGCAAATATTCAACCTTAATCAAAACATAACCAAAATAGTTTAGCCCATTTTTACATGTTAAATACATGTGGGGAATGATAATTCAACAGATCTAAGCCTGCATAAATTTTGCCGCCACCCCAGAGTAAATGCAATGAAAAAAGCATGAGACGATTGTTCAAATGCCATAAATTCTCTTTAGCCATTCAAATGTGTCATTTTGCCATGAATCAGCGCACGGCGGCCGAGAAGCACGGCGACTTTGCCTCAGGGACTCGTTCTGGTAGATATCTGACAGACATAAGCTATCAAGCTCCATCCATCGGACTCTCCATCACAGGCTTATCTGCCCCATTCAGACCAGGGTCCGCCTCTTGTCTGGAGAGCTGCCCGTTTAAAAAAAAAAAAACATTAATGAGACCTGACATGGGCTGTTTAAGTGAGGTCCTGGTCGTCCTCAGAAACCCAATTACAAGTTTGCGACAGCTTCACTGATAAACCTTAAATTGCTCTTCCTTTGAATGTTCTGAACTATGGTTTCCAAGTGTTGGATTGAACAGATTAATGCTGTAAGACTGCATGGATGAAAGACATAGATAATATCACGTAGCGCGAGACAGAAAGTTAGAGTACAGAGTGATGAATATATATATATATATGTATATATATATATATATATATATATATATATATATATATATATATATATATATATATATATATATATATATATATATATATGGGTTTTATTGTTATGTGAGGCCGATGAGTGGCAAATTTGAGTTGTGGCATACTTTGAGTGCTGATATTTCCCAGTTCATGAACGCATCACTCCGTTCGAGAGAGAGAGAGAGAGAGAGAGAGAGAGAGAGAAGGACAGAGAGAGGAGTAAAGAGAGAGAGAGAGAGAGAGAGAAGGACAGAGAGAGGGGTAAAGAGAGAGGGAGAGAGAGAGAGAGAGAGAGAGAGCTCTTCCTGCTTCGATGTCCACCATGGGCATGAACACACACTGTTTTGGTTGTTAATAAATGTGAGTTCACTGACTAATGCATCCTCAATCCATAGTAGATGCTACGATATGTTAACGTACCAAATAGGACATTGTGTTACAAGTTACAACGTTACATCAAAAACACACCGTAACGTGTAGCTAGCTTCCGGACACGACTGCGCCTATTTCAGAAGTGAAATCAGGCATAAGCCACAACTTGTTTCCTTTTTTAAATGATCGGGCATCCCCGTCATGTTCACACGCGACCCATGTTGCGCTCTCAACCATCAGTTTGAAAACCCTGCTTTAATGCATCACACATCTTCCAGACATACACACGCGTTGCATTACACATTTGCAGTATAGCGGTGCGTTCAAGGGCCTTGACCTTATAGTGTAGTCGGCTTCCTATCGCTTCATATGGTTGTACATGTAGTTTTAAGGATTCCTGAATGGCTAAGCAGGTGCAGAGTATGAACGTGGTCCATCAATCAGTGTCAGTCGAGTCAAAAGGTTGAATGGAGGTTGAATTGAATCATCATGCAGGGTCGTCATCACCTTCCGCTCAGACGCCCTCGCCCTTGCCGGGATGTGAAGCGGCAAATGTGCGGGATTAGTAATTGCCGGCCTACTCTTTGCCCTCTGAGCCTCTCCACTTCAGATGGCCCATACAGGGACAACAGTATTAAAAAAAGGCAACATGATTGCCCTGTCTATTTATGCATTTCCTGAAAGCAGCAGCCAGTACACACCAGTGAACACATCCAAGCTCGCGAGGAATAATAGCTTTTAAACACTGGCTGCAGGGATGAGTGAACCTCATGCAACTCATGCGCAAGAATAGGCCAAGTGTGTTACTTTATGGTTTATGTTTGCCAGCCAATTCAAATAGTACAACAACAAAAAATGTCAGCGAGAGTAAAATTCCCACACATTTTTTTTTTCCAATTATATAATTCAATTCCACCCATTTGCTGTTTCTTTGTGCTCAGACCAAAATCATATTTAATATAAAAATATTGATTTGGTACCATTTTGTGGTCCATGAACTATGTTGACGTGAGGGAGGAGCATTTGGTAAGGACATTGCCTTGTCTAACAATAAAAAGTGTTTTTCTGCCACCTTGTGGCAGCTATAGCAAATGTCAAACCTTTGTATGTGTCCGTGAATGAACCATTTCAGATTTTTCCAGATTGTGATATATCACTGCAGCTAATTTGCATAAAAAAGAACCTCACGCTGAGTTCTTCGCTCGATGAATTGGCAGTTAGGCTGGCTGAATGTCCATCTAGTTGCAACACATAAGCTCTGGTCCCGGTCGTCAAGGTGATGAAAATTGTATTCATCGATGTGCTGGCGAGCAGGCTAAATAACATTTCATTTATATGAGAGTGATTTGTCCCACCACCAGGTAATGTCTTACAAGTGGATGTTAAATCTTTATTCTTCAAAGAAATGAATGAATTAATGAATTTCCACATGCTCCTTTGCGCTGTACCATAAAAAACACACAAGAAAGTCTAAAATGACCAGTTTTGAAGTTATTATACTGCAATTATTTAGTACAATCAATGTAAAGTAGAGAAAAAAAGTGTGTTTTGCAGCAAATTTGATCTCTTTCTGACATGTCTTTGTTTTTTGTTGGCTCTGATTTATGTGCAATGTATCCTAGAAGATATATTTTAACACCCAATTATTTCTGTGCTTGCCCCAGGAAAAAAAATGAATAGTGAAAATGACAGATAAAATCTCCTCAAAACCCCCAAAAGAGAAAAAAAAACTTGCAGGTAAATTCATACGAATATGATTCTGATCTGTTGACTGGAGGTCAACTGTGTCTTTAAAACCTAATCTCATACAAAAATACAGCACAACACACAGTTCATGCAGTGCAAAACCACAATTTTGAATCAAGCCATTACAGGCTCATACAACTTGCATTTACAACAGGGATTTCATTTGAAATAATTGTAATTTGTCATACTTTGTAAAGAGACTTCAATGACTGTGTAATAAAACTAAAACAAAGCAAACCTGCTCACTTTTTGAGCGATAGGGCCACCATCTGGCATTTTTTAGTGTTCTGTTGAACGAATTAAGTCTCCTAAATTAAGCAACTGCTTGGTACAATACATTTGTGTTTATATTTGATTCATGTTGTATGGAGCGGCCTGACATGGGTTTTGTCACACCACAAATCTAGCTCAGTATAAGTTTTTTTTTTAATACTACAAAAAATTTGCAGAATCCTCCGAAAGAGGATTTAGATGAGTGATCAAGTTGAGGACTTCCTGGCACAGTATGCATTAAACCAGTATATTTGGAAGATGTCATACATGCAATTGGATAAATATGTATTAAAAAGCTTCTTGGTACTTCCCTGTACCCAAAAGCCACTGATGTCAGCTAGCTTGTTGACAAGCGCTGATATGACAGCGCCTTGCTACCCAGTGTTCGTAGCAGGACTTATCAAGCATGTCTGGAGTGTGTGTGTGTACATATATATACTGTAGATGTGTGTGTGTGCGTATGTACTGTTCTACTCCAAACTTGGTCTCTAGCTGTTTCTCCGGGAAGGGATAAAAACGATCCCCGCCAATGTTCTCGATGACTCTGCAAAGTCTCCGCTCCAAATCCCCGATAAGAGCCTGTCATGGATAACTGTAAATCTGACATGGCCCCAAGGCAGTGTGGGGGATGAAGTCCTTCTACCGGGAGGAGGGTTGGGGGGCTTGATTCAGGCTGAGGCTGCAGAAAGTGAGTGGAGGACGGCGGTCACTTGTTTAATTCATTTGTCAAGGCGCCCTCAAATCATATCGCCGCAATTTCTCGGTCAACCCCAATTTTTTGCTAGCCCATACGTTTCCTCTAGAGCAGATAGCTGAAATGGCAAATATAAATAAAGCGTAGTGAGACCTTTTCTCCCGCCTGTCACATAGACAGTATGCCTCTTTAAGTCTAAGTACTTATTCTCTATTTCCATTGCACACTACTTATTCCGCTCACTATTGACAATTTTGACTTATGATGGCACTTACTTAGCCTGCTCGAAAATCCCTGATACTATCTTAGTCGGTAAAGAGTTCGGATTAAAACTATGATCGGATGTGTTGTTTTCATGGACACTAAAAATGTGGATCCGATTAGGATTTCCGTGTTCATGTACCACACCTTCGATCGGAACAAATTATTTTGTCATGCACAGATTGATCAAATATACTGGAAATAGTAGCAGTGGAAGAAGAAGCCGTTGTGACTTCCATATCAACAAGACATCTCTCTGTCCATTTCTACTTTAAACGTTCACGCTATATCGCTCATTTTTCCTCGTTTGCTCTGTTATGCCGAGTTAACATTTCCGAATGGAGCTGCTAATGTACAAATTTAGCCTTCCGCCAGCCATGTCTTTGGCTCGCTCTCTGCTTCTACTAGCTTCCAGGAATAACAGAAATGCATGTACTGACATCATGAAATTTCAGAATAAGTGTTTTCTTGTGCTCCGGTCAAATGAACAATTGACCTAAACCACCTCTCTTGTTTGGAATAAAATTGTGTTTGTAATGGGCTTCATGGGGTCAGAATATTCAGAATCGGGTGTGTACATAAAGCATTTTTATTCCTATCAGGCATTTAATCCAAATAAATGTGTCCATGTAAACGTAGCTACTTTTGCAAAAGTAGCCTGCTAGCAAACAAAGATGTCATGATGAAGTTCGTTTTCACTATTTAATAATCAGGAAGCTTGGGTCATCGTACATGGCCTGCTAACTGGTTAATGGATACATCAACCAAAATATTCAAAACACTAATGTTTTGCAAGGTGTTCTTATTTCTATTTGAGTGATGAGGGAAAGTGGTTGTAACATTTGAGGACACAGCTACAAATGACAAAACACCCATGTTGCAGTATTATGCTACCCAGTGTCCACTTTGCTGCAACACTATCTTCTTGCTGCCCTTGATCTCCTCTTCGTTAAAATTAATCTCCTTACGCATTCAATCCGTGGTGACCCGAGCCTGGACAAGGAATGTCGGTTGGGAAAACGACAGTCATTGGTCATTTTAGCAATGGGGAAAGAGTGTTAGGAGGTTATTGGCACATGAAATGTACATATTGACATACGTGTACTCTTGTATAAGATTGCTGCCACTCTTGAGGGACGTGTGATAGATCATGCCCAGCTTTTCACTTGACACATGTTCAAAAAGAGTTTGATGCATGGTAACTGATTTGACCACTAAGCGGGAATTTCAACAAAGGCTGCATTGATGGAGAACGGATCACAGCCATAGATGTCAATAGGGCGGCTCACTCAAGACTGCTGTTGGCATGCAGCATGTGTGCTTCCATGTATAAGGATGCGCTGGTGAAACAAAGGGCATTTTTGACAATACAGCACGTTGGCCCCGCCAGATGCACTCGGGAGGTTGTCGTGGCGCGGTCAATAGCTCGCTCTCCAAATGATGAGGAATGGCCGGCGCTGCGGTAACACAGGCGGGAGATTGATCACACGCAGACGGCCCGAGATTAAATGGCTCTCTTGTAGCGAGCCAGACTGCGGCCCCCGTCGCCTTGGAGCGAAGCGGCATCTGCATATGATCAATCCACAACCTATTGCTTTGTGTATGTATGTGTGTGTGCTTTTGACTTTTGATATTGCACCGCTTTCTTTGGCTAATAAACATGCCAAATTATGCATCTGTCAAGATTTTAATTCGCCGAATTGTTATGAGTCACGAGTGTTCGAAAATAATATGGAGAGCATAGACAGAGATAAAAATAGATTTTAACCCTCAGAGTACTTACACAGTGGTACCTGGACTAGTTTGTTCCGTTGCCATGTTCCTAGCTCAATTTACTTGTATATAAAATATTTTTTACCTATTGAAATGAAATAAAATGACATTCATTCATTCAGCCACCCAAATGTCCTTCCCCCACAAAACAATGAAACATGGTAGGGTCCAGTCTCCTTCTGTGAAGCAAGAAGTGGGCTGCTAGCTCAGAAACGAAGAAAGACTAATCCGACTCTTTTTGCCATTTGATCATGATGGAGCCATTTATTTACCCTAGAACCAAAAATGGTACAGTGCTGTTGCTGCTGTGAACCAGGAAATGACCTAATAGTTGGTGTGGTCCTCTTAATTGCTGTCATCCACCAGAGTGTGGCTCATTTACTAAATAGTACATACAAACGGACATAAGGCATTCTAAGTATATTTATACTTAAAAAAAAAAGAAAGAAAGAAATCCGCTTTGAGTTATAGGAGAACACTTTCCTCAAGAAATGATCACAAATGGTACATTCTTGGTATCTTATGAGTATGAGTGTGTGCGGGGTGTGTGTGTCATTGGAAAGGGGAGGGGGTTCTACTTATGCTGACAGATGATGTGTGCAGTTCTCCTCTGATAATGAAGCAATTATAATGCTGGTGAAGTATTTCATATTTGTGGCACGAGCAATAGCATAATGTAATGTTTAACACAATATAAAACGTGGCTCCTTTAAAGAATGACTGGTAATGTTGAGTGCATCTTAAGGAGAGTCATAAGACGCTTTCATAAAATGCTTTCATGGACATGTAGACAAGTGGTTTCATGTCGTGTAGTGTTTGACATGTCGTGTTTGTTTGTTAGTGATGCTGCTGAATACTGTTTGTGAAATTGTGCTCTAAAATGATTCATAACCTTCAGCGTGAACGCAATACAACTGGGTGCACTGCATTCTGCTAAGCGCTTGTAGTATTTTTTTTTTCTACTCAGCAAAAAAAGTTGACTCAAAATCCTTGGATTATGCTCTTGCAAACGGCATTTTTAAAAAAAAGTGTTTTGCCCTACTTTAGGGGTTAAGATAATTTCAGTTGGCGCTATAACCTCGAACTAGGAGGCAAGTTTAGCCAATCATATGCAAGAAGACAACTACTTCCAGAAAAGGCATGATGTCTGTGAGAATACTGAATGCCGTTAAGAAATACATTTTCTAATTAATTAGTTGATTAATTAATTATATAATTTTTCATTGTTATAAATTTTGATTTTTTTTTTTGTTTAATTTACTTTTATCCAATTTCCTCATGATCACCGTTTAACAGGTGAATAATGGATAACTTTTATTTCATTTATAGTTATTATTATTATTATTATTCATTTATTGTTTCATTTCATATTTGTTTATTCTTTGAGAATAAAGTTTGAAATAACTTAACTCTTTAACACCTTTCGTTGTTTTATCTTTGTTAAATATTTTCTTGTTAATACTATTCCTAATTTTAGAAAAGAGTAATTTAATTTCAAGTTGTAGAATGTTTTTTGTCTTTCTTTTTCTTTTTACAATTATTACATAGAGTTTGTATTTCAAATATTTCATGAATATATTTTTGTTTCAGAATAAACAACAACATCAAATTGCTCATTTAAGGAAAGCAAAAAGACACAAAAAAAAAAAAAAGATCATAAAAATCAGGGGAGAAAAAACACCTCCTTTAAGACCAGGCACCTATCTCTATAAATGAGGCATCACTGAACTTTTCAAAACTTCAATACAATCATTAGTAAAATATCACAAAGTTACATTTCTCCAACATGAATGTCTTTACACCTATTTTCTGTGTAATCATTCCAACGCTTATAACCCCTGCTCCTTTTACGCTTGCTGTGAAGCAATGTTGCATCTTTAGCTCATCACATCAACACTTGTGCGGCTTTTGCCCATTAAATATCTTTTACTTTCATCAAACACAATGTTATTTAAACTTTCAACATGCTTCAGAAGTCAAGGCAACAGCACGGAGGATTAGACGGACACTTTGTCATTGGTTGCCGTGCTGCCTAGCAACTGCTATCTTTGCACTTACATATTATCTTTAGTGTGAGCGCTTGCTCTTAATGGAATGACCCTGGTGATACGTCAGTACATGATCATTCATACAACAATGGAAATAAAGTGAACCCTCAAAATTCAACTAATTTGAAATTGGATCAAAGAAGTAAACAAAAAATTATCTCTAAAGTCCCACAAAAACTCAGACTGCCGTCATCCATGACATCAAACAAGATCTTAGAATACTTCACCAAACCTCCGTTCAACGAACTTCAAAGGATTAACTCTCCGCTTGTGTTTCGACACTTAGTAACCTCGACAAGGGATAGAAGAATATGTCCTGTGGCTTGAGTTGGCTAATATTTTATATTTTACAGCGATTCACTTTTTTAAAAACTTATTTGCACTTAAACATTTTCAAACAGGATAGGTGACCTTTGTCCGTCATCGTTCACTGTAAATCAATCAGAGAGCACTTGACTTCCTGTACCAAAATCAGGGAGGACCTGACTTCCTGTAGTCCACGCTTAAAGCACTTTACTCCATCAAAGCCAAAGGTGTCAAAACTCCTGTACTCGAGGGCCACTAACCTGCATCTATTACGTGTTGCCCTCCTCTAACACACCGGATTGACATGGTCAGGGTCGTTATAAGACTCCTACAGAGTTTGCTGATGAGCTGATTTGAATCTGCTGTGTTGGAGGAGGGAACCATCTAAAACAAGCAGGTGGGAGAGGGGTATTTTCTGGCTTAAATTTGCATTTTTTCGTGTTCAAATACATTTCCGGTATGTACTTTAATACATTTCAGTTTGATAAAAGTGCATGGCAATGGTATTTTCAGGATGTGATAAAGAAATATTTTTTTAATATGGCTTCTCTATATCATGGATTTTCACCAATCACGAGTCAGGAACATAATTTCCCTCAGGAATGGGGACACACAAATAGTGGAAATTTGTGAATCATTCCTTGCAAATTACACACAATTTTTTTTTCAAAATAATAGAACTGGTCGCCATGTTCATTGAACACATCACTGGACAACCGTCACATTTATGCCAACTTTGGACTAGACTGCACAGTGACATACACACACAGCTACTCTGATAGCGTTAATACTGAAAGAATGAAGCCATATCGTTTCCCGCCGTTTGCTATAAAATAGGTTTACCGAGTGTGATTGTACTTGATGTGAAAGATGCAGTGCCGGATGGTTTTTTGATGGCACAAAATATACTTTGGAGAATTAGTGAATAAGGAAGTGCAGCAGACATGCAGAGGCGTTTGTTGTAAGCCACACACATATTGACAATGGTGGAAATAACATCTCCTCCTACCTTGCTTGCACGATGAACATAGTGCTGCTTTTTGTCCGGTGTCTCAACGGCTTAATTTACGAGTGCTGCCCCGCTCGCATTCTGGACATAATGACCCACAAGCCGCTGCCTGCGTCGCCGGGGATCTCGAAGGGTTGAGACGCAGAGGAAGCACAAACCCTACCTTGCACGGGTCAACCAACCTTTGGCTCGTTAATAATACTCAGCACGGTGTTGGTTTTTAATGTCACCTGCGTGGCGTGTCCCCTCTCCCACTGTAAATCACTCCTTGCCACGATGATGTTCCCTGCACACACATGCCTCTCTGCGTTTCCTTGTGCATACCGGGGACTCGACAAAACTTGTGAAAGTACGTTTTTTGTAAAAATTGTGAAATAACATGCCGGCGTGCACCTTGTTTGCTGTTTCCGGTCGACCCCTTGTAAATTATTGCAGTCTATTATGTTGCCATTGTTTTTCTTTGTGCGATACTCGTTGTCCAATGTGTGTCTATTACCTAGCAGTGATATGCATACATGTTGGACCCAAAACTCATGTACCGGTGTGTTGAAAATGTTGCCATAAAAGCAAAATATATCACTGTAGAGGTATATTTGAGAGAGTAGGATTTTTTAACAAATAACAACGGATAGATTCCCCAAAAATTCAAGAAGACGTCAACTTGTGAATGTGTGAATATGCCGGGGTTCACTATATGCCAAAAACACATACAAGAAAGGCCTCTCTCCTAATAGATGACTTCCCCATCTGCATTTGAATAAATCCTTTTGTGTGGAACTACAGTTGACAAGCATGTTTCTTGATTGCAGAGTTGTTGGTAAAGGCTTATTCGAACGTGACCTAACATGAACCGTGGCAGTGCATTATGCTTTACTAAGTTTCTCTATCTCTTTGCAAAAAGTGTCTCAGAATGCGGGGGAGGAATGTTGAGAGTATGGATGAGAGGCTTCGTATTACAGTAGCGTGTATTCTTCTGTGTGTATTGTTTGTTTTGTGTGTATGAAAAGGTAGGGTGCGAATTATGCGCCACATAAATTGCCACCTCATCACCGTGACAACTGCATCTCCTCCTGTTATCGCTATAACTATTTCTCCACAGTGCCCGCCCCCTTCTTTTCTTTTTCGCTTTTCTTCATTTTTTTGTTTTTGCGCACGCGCGCTCAACTCCTGGTTTCCATCGTGCTGCCTCCCTCATCCTTCATGGCTGCTGCCTGTCACGTTGAGGTTCATTTTTCTGTGTGCCTTTGCACATGTGGGTGGATCCAGTGAGTGCACAATAACCTTTCCTTCCCGCACATTGCTGGCGGACCATCGATTTTAAAAAAAACAAACAGAGAAATGGAAAAAGACGACGATAACACGTTATTCAAAGAAGCGGTCTATTGTATATCGATTTCATACGTTGTCATTCAAAAGACGGCGGCTGCTGGAGACGTGATTGGCTAGGTGATTCCACAGAGGATTAGTCCTCCTCATTGCCTCGTGTTTGACCTAAATGTGTTATTGACGGCCATGTCGGGCCTGACAAGTTGATTGGGCCGCTCTGCTCTGGGATTAACTCGCCAGCCTGGCAGCGTTTTTACAATCAAAGATCAAGCCAACGCGCTGTTTGGCCGAGCAGCTCTGGGATTGACTTAACAGCCTGATGTGCTAATGCAGAGTTATCCCAAGGTTGAGCAAACACAAAAGGGAAAGGACACGAAGAGCGCTCGGTTCGCCCGCGGTCGAGCAACGCTTATCGTTGGCTTCGTTCTTAATCACAGCTTCAAATAGATCATTGTTCACACACTATTAGGACTTTCGACTCACCAAATGACTTTATTCTTCTAACATACGACTTTATTCAACTAGATTATATTCTAATAAATTACATTTTTATCATCACAATATGACATTATTTTTGTAATAGTCACACTTTTTTCTCACATTATCTTTTTCTTGCTATTTTTTTTACTTGTAACGTAACTATTTGAGTCTTTATAGTTTTGTTACAATCTTTTTGTCTGTTATGGCATCATTGGAAGCTTTTCTTTTTTTGCATAATTCCAAATATCTTTGCTGATTTTCATCTTTGTTTGTTTTCCAAATAAAATCACAATTTTATTCTAACATAATTTTTCCATAATTCAAACTTAATCCTGAACATAACATTATAACTTTAGCACATGCATATTTTCATTATATTCAGACTTCCAGTGTGCTGATGTTTTAACTTTATTTTATTATTACAAATATTTTTTTCCACAAAATTCCATCTTCAGGCCAGTGACATTATGACTGTATGAAATTTCATAACTTTACTGCAGTAGTATTCCAACTTTGATCCCAGACAGTAATGACTATTGTCTTACTAAATACTTTATTGTCCTAGCATTTCGTCCTCACAAAATTACAGCGCTATTCTCATAACATTGCAACATTTTCTTCTTGCAAAATTAATTTGTCAGCATATTTAATCTTTTTCTCTCAAAACTATTTTTCTTACAAATTTTATATATATATATATATATATATATATATATATATATATATATATATATATATATATATATATGTGTGTGTGTATGTGTGTGTGTGTGTGTGTGTGTGGAAGTATCATGTGATTCTTTATTAACATTTTTGGCATGAAGCGGATAGATTCAGTGATTTGATTCAGTGGTTTACGATTTGTATCAATCGATATGATACAATTCAGTTACAGTATTCACATAACACAAACAAGATTTAGCCTTTTTCTCTCATAATAATTCAACTTTTTCGTCATAATGTTAATATATTCTTACTTCATTCTCATAACGTTGCAATTACTTTTTCCTCTCATAATTACCTTTTTTTCTCATAACATATCAACTTCATCTGTGTAGAGTTGTGACTTTTTTTTTCATTAATTCTCACAATATTGCAACTTTTCCCCCTCAACACTATCACTTCTTTTCTTGGTAAATTCAATCTTGGTCCTGCCCATAGTTTTCCTTAGTTACCAGTAATTATTGGTATGTTTTCAGCCTTCCTTGCTGGAGGTGACCTTCCTGGCTCTTTTTTCACCATGCATTCTCCACTCACTTTGAATACAAAGCTCAAGGGAAGCCCTCCCAGATCCTCTCTTATGTAACTCTACACCGTCCTCCCTCTCATCCTCTCGTTCATAAGTACATTCGTAAAAAAATAAAAGTGCTGTTAGCGCTCAAGGTAGTCAAAGTAAAAACGGTGTCCTTTCTCCAAAAGCGCTTATCCTGGTGATGCGTTTATTAAAAAAGCTCCCTTTGTCAGGTTTTGACTAAGAACGGCAAACAACAAGAAATGAATGAAGCAGTTGGTTGCAGTGTAGCTTTTATAAAACCGTTTTCAGGCTTCATTTTAAGGCCTCAATCCCAAAAATGTCTCTCCCAACACCCCAAACCTGCCGCTTGATTGGCTTGCTACAATGGCGACGTTTCTACAGATGCTTATGAAGCTGTAAACTGGCTTCCCGTCACCCCAGCTACTCTGTCATTAAGGAGGGTGTTTTTAAGCCTTCCCCTGGCTTAACACTATTTACATTTTCATTATTCTACCCTCGGCAAGAAGAAACGCCATGAATTGCAGCAGTGTTCGGGATATTAGACAAGCTTCATTCCGGCAGTGAATGGATTTACATAAATAAGGAGTTTGATACATGGAAACATGAGAGGAATCGAGAAGAAATATGGTGACTAAAGTGAACGCAAACAACTCGTACAATTGCAAAGGGCCTCCTTGAAATGACCAGAAGCAAATTGGTAAAGAATAAAGAATAAATAAAAAAAAAATATATATATATATATATATATATATATATATATATATATATATATAAATAAAATAAAATAATCCCCCTTATATTTCTACTTGATTCTAGTGGGAGTGGCTATTTTTCCCTTTTCAGCATGGTTTACAATGCATGTGATTGAAAAAAAAGTACAGAGGTAAATGAGGCTGTTTTCTGTGACTCCTTTTGTCTCTCTTTCTTTCTTTTATACAAATGTGTGTATAAAGTGGGCTCCAGAGGACCAAAAGAGATCCTCTTGAAGCAAAACATGTGATCAATATTGCTCCAGGTTCCCTCATTACAGGAATCCACCTCATTGTGTTTACCATCCAATGGACTCAACGGCATCAAACTCCTCTGCAGTTTATTTGTGTGTGTTTGTGGCGGAGGAGGGGGGGGGGGTTATTTGTGTGTGTGTGTGAGTGCATAATGAGGCACGTGTTGTTGCTCTCCTGGTATGCAATGCAGAGCATGAAACATTCACACATTCACACTTTTTACTGCCAGTCCTCACTTTTGAGAACTGTCCTAGCAGTGCACTTAAGAGTCTACTTCTTCATTTAGCCTTGAACAAAAAAACGGAATGAAGGCCGGCATGCAACTACTTCTTCCGGCTGATCACTTAAGCAATTTTGCAGAACGCTTTCCGGACCACTATGCTACAACACTCCATCATGCTCACTCAGGTGTTCACCATAGCCATATTAAAGCATGAGGTTCATTTTCACACCCACGCTGATACACTTCGTAATATAGTGTACCTCTACCAAGAAGCCTATCCTTTTCAGAAAACAAAACCCGATAGTAATGACATTTAGCACGATAGAATGCTTCTGAAGTCAGTGTACAGCTAGAAATGAACAATAAATGTCTAAGTACAGCTCTTTTCAAGCTGCGAGATCGAAGCACAGCTAAGCTAACTTGATATTAATACAAAGGGATACGGAGAAGAAACATGGCAACAGACAAAAACAAAGGGGTGAACTGAAAAAAATCCAGATAAAATTACAAGAAAAAGAAGTAGTTATAGTCAAGTAATATTACTGCATTTGGGTTATGGCGTGAAGATGAGAAACATAAGGAGACTGAGCAGTGAGTCCAGGGGGACACCATTTTCTGAATACAAGAGCTCTATCTCTACAATACCAAGATATACGCTTCTTGTCCTTGTTTATAAAGTTTACAGACTCTTAAAAACTACAAATTTATTCTTTTGATGCACAATGTTTTTTTTCCGGATAAAATTATGCACATTTTCTTGTCAAATTATGTTGAAACAGTTTTCTTCATTGCGGTTACATTCTCACAAAATGTGCATTATTCTGCTAATATTACTACTTACTTCTAGCATTATTATACATTGTAAAACACACAAATGATTACATTTGCAAAAATTAATAAACCTGTTTTTAGAGGGATTCTTGCAAAACCGCAATTTTATTCTCTCTATAGTTATAGTTTGAATTATGACTATTTTTTTTTAACATTGCAACTATTCTTGTGAAATGATGAACTTTTACAGTAATATTAGAACATTTAAATCACAAAATGTTGGTTTACTCTCATGAAATAAGAAATATATCCCGATTATGTTGCAATATTTTCCCGCAAATTCATAACTCTGTTCTTGAAAATACAGAAATAGCACAAAATTCTGGCTTCATTCTTTCAATGTCGTTTTGTCACAAATTGACTGCTATTTTTGTAAAACGATGATTTTGTTCACATAATATTCACATAATTCTTGTAATAGAGTTTTACAACTTACCACTTATAACACTACTACAAATTGTAAGTCAAGTAAAGAAACAATTATACCTTTACCAATGATAATAAAGCTCTGTTTTGAGAGGTATTAACAACAAACTCTATGTAAAGCTCTATGCAGGCTGGATCGATACTTCCTGGTTGCACTTAAGTGGTTGAATGCAGTGACCTTTGTAAGTGCTCCAGACAAAAACAATGGCGGAGACACACTGGTGCAATGCACACCTACCAGCGCACACTACAGACTACTTGCATAAAGATGAATGTGGTCCACTGTGTTCGGAATGATCCATTCAGAATGCTTTCAATATTGTGCTTATATTGTCACAAATGAGGATTAGGCTAATGTTGTTGTTGTTGTTGTGTGAGTATTGTTTTCTTTATATCCTCAAAGTCTCAGTGGTTCCTTTTTGAATGCTAATGACAGATTTGCCTCAGAGGCTTCCTCCTTCTCCTTAGAGGATATGTCACAAAACAAAATTTTTCTCTTCCAACGGCCTTGTTGCAAATTTTCACCCCTGGCCTTCCACACTTGCACCCCTTGATCCCACAGATCGTCTCACCTTTTTTTTTCTCTCCATTAAAAGCCGCGACCATCACAAGAAAAAACGTAACCCCTTTTTTTCTCCCTTCGCTGTCTGTTTATCTGAATAACTGCTTCTTTTTTTTCAGTCAAACTTTATAAAGCTTCAAAAATTGTCACTGTCTTGTTGGGTGCTGTTGTTACTCTTGAGGGCTTTCAATATTGAGTTCAAAAGAAGACCTTCTTGTGATGCTCACCTTATTTCGCGAGGCATTTTTAAACGGCTCTCAGTAGGGGGTTGATCAAATATGGATGTAGTTTGTAATATCTGTGCATACCCTATTCTGTTTTGTTTTTTTTCCTCTTACCAAAACAAAACGGAGGTACCAAAATAAGGAGTAAAATAACATTTAAAAATGCCCTGCGATTGATTGGCTGGAAACCAATTCAGGGGGTCCCCCGCCTACTGCCCGAAGACAGCTGGGATAGGCTCCAGCTCGCCCGCGACCCTTGTGAGGATAAGCGGTATGGATAATGGATGGATGGATAAAATTTAAAAAGTCATGAACAAAAGGAGGATTTTGTTCAAGACAGACCCAGGTAACATTAAAAATCTACTACAATGGCCTAGACAACAAATCATATATGGCAGACTTCCTGTTTATTTTCACATATGCATTCAAATGCATAAAAATTCTAATGTTTTCATATAAAGGCTTTATTTCTGTAGTATGGTATTGTGATGTACCTTGGCGGTACCATATTACATTTTGATACCATATTGTGAGTTATCCACCCCTCGCGCTTGTCAGTGACTCTTATGGTCATTTTCTGTCACGATTCATCCGTCAAATTTACTGCCTTGGAGATGAAAGAATAGCACAATTTGCATCTTCGGAAATTACTAAATGTGTTCCATATTTCCATGTCATGAGAGTAAATGATGTCAGGAAGCACAATGCATGCTTGTGTTCTCACCTCCCAGGCTGATGAAAAGTAAACGGAGTGAGCACACAGACAAGACAGCGATGAGCACAGAGTACACAGTCGCTCCATTCACTCACCGAACGTCGTCGTGTTTGAGGGTCAACGATAGGCCTTCTATAAACACGCAGCGAGTGTGTCCTCTCTCTGAGCCAAACGTGAACTATCGATAGCCGAGTCTATCTCGTTTCCTGATTTGAAAAGCGATGTCTGAAAACGATGCCTCAATCGCATTACGCCCGGCCCTGTTTTCTTTTTTGTTCCAGCAGAAGCGCACCAATTAAATTAATGTTGTCGGTAATGCTGATTCAATCTCAATGAATATGGTCCCATTCAGAAAGAAGTTTTAAGAAACACCAGACTAAACACGTTTCTGGAATAACGTCATAATATTTCGAAAGAAGGATGCAATGTGGCAAAAAAAATAGATTTGTAATATTCAGCCATCCATTTTCTATAGAGTTTGTCCTCATTAGGGTTGCAAGTGACCTGGAGCCGATTCAAACAAGAGGCGTGGAACACCCTGGATTGGTCACCAAATTTATTTATATAGCCCTTAATCACAAGAAAGTCTCAAAGGGCTTCACAGATGCACCAGATCATATACACGACATCCCCTGATCTTAACCCCCAGGAGTGCAAGGAAAAACTAAAAAAAAAAAACATCTGGGGAAAAGTGAGAAACCTTGAGAAGGGACCACAGATGGGGGAATCAGGCTGCAATGGATGCCGCGTGGGCAACATTGAACACACGTTATAGTACTATACAGTGTTTGTTAGAGTGATGTGATAGGTAATCAAATTAAGTGCTGCAGGAAGATGACATCAGTGAGGTGAGCAGGGGCCCAATGGTCAATGTAGAAATCTCCATAGCAGCGCCTCCGGGGATGTGGTCAGCCTCCAATCTTGTAGTAGTCAGTTGCTGTTGGATCGAAACAGCAACCTCCAATTCGGTCGTCATCACCTAGTTCCCAAGCCTGGGAAAATGGGGCAGAAAAAGAATAGAAGCGGCAGTAAAGAGACCTAAACAAACAGTTCAACTAAATGCAGAATCGTACGAATAAGTCTTAAGTCGTGTTTCAAACATTTCTACTGAGGTAGTGCCTCTAATATCCGCGGGTAGGGCATTCCAAAGCATTGGTGCCCGAATAGAAAACACTCTAGAGCCTGCGACCTTCTTTTTGGCCCTCAGGATCACTAAAAGGCCCACATTTTGTGACCGAAGGTTTCGGATCTGACCATACGGAATCACTAAGTCGATGAGATAGGAAGGTGCTAAGCCGTGCAGTATTTTGTAGGTAAGTAGCAAAACCTTGAAATCGCATCTCAAGTGGACTGGGAGCCAATGCAAATTGGCTAAAATCGGAGTAATATTATCGAACTTTCTCGTCCTTGTCAAGAGTCTTGCTGCGGCATTTTGGACTAACTGCAGACTTTTAATACTAAACATGGGAAGACCAGAGAGCAAAACGTTACAATAATTGAGGCGAGACATAACAAACGCGTGGATTAAAATTTCTGCATCACCGATCGACAGAATTGGACGCATTTTAGCAATATAACGTAAGTATTTTTTAAACTGGTAGCTTTTTTTCAACCATTTCCCAAGATTCTCATAAAATAGAATACAAATGTTACATTGGGAGGACAATTTCATGAAAATAAAGGCATATTCCAAGTAAAACCTAAACTAAAACCTATAATGTTGTGAGAATGAAGAAAAATAAGTTTAATACTCAGCTCAACTCAACTCAACTGCATTCATAAATCGCTGTATACGAAGTGCTGTACATGGAACAAAAGTAAGTCACACAACAACAAACAATACAACAAATTTAAAATAATGATACAATAATAATATGTTGCAATTGCATTAAATCCCCACTCTGATGCCACTGTCTCTCTGTGCTATTTGCAAGACTTTTTTCAAATTCCAAAATTAATCACAATTTTAATATTTTGAGCCAGCCCTCAGATCAATTCTGTAATTTTACCATAAAATCTGTCATTTGAACCAAGTCATTTTCTGCCACCAAACAGTATCGATCTGACAACATCAAATATCATTGCTGTTGCTGTTCTTGCCATTGGAAGGAAATCTCATGGTTTCTTCTAAGTGTGGGACACAATATTGTACCGTATTGTGATGTATACAAATCTTTATCACTCAATACAGTTTTGGTACGCCAACCTCAAGATATTGACACCATTGCTCTCCTCATTGTCAGCCTAAGCACCAAAATGTTATGGTTTCTTTCATTGTTTCTGTCTTGACCATGAGCCTTTAATTGAATGTTCTCTTTGAGTGGTGGGACAGCACATCAATATTTTAATGAGCCATCGTTGTCACTCATAATACGGAATGAAATTTTGGTGTCAAGGAACTATGTTGACGGCATTGAGGAGCTTCTTTATGACATAAGTTGTGCTCTGCCACCATGGCATTCTTAGGCATTTGTGAACCTATTTAGGGGAGTGTCACTTACTCACTGAGTGTTGCTCTTTGTAGCAGGGAATACAGTCCTGTCAATAATTAATTCTAGGATGACATGATATTGTCATTGACAAATTGTAGCGACTGTAAACTAATCTGCAATACACAACCCTTTGTTTTTTTAATGTTACATTCCACACTCCATTTTGTAAATATCACATTGTCGTCAGCTGCAAAAAAAAACAACAACAAAAAAAACAACGTTTTGCTATCTTCTTGGTAGAAGTTATTTGAAAAAGCTTGCAGGAATGGTTCTACACAATGCCCAATGTACAGTCTTTTTTTTTTGCCAGTGTTTCAATTTTGGTCAGCTTTCTGTTGCGTTCCTCGGAAAAGCCACTTTGCACTTTTTACATGGAGGCATCGCGGAAAGGGAGCTTTGCCGACGTGCTTTTGTTTCTTGGAAAATGACCTGTTTGGGAATGCAAAGGCTTCTGTGCTGCGCACTAGTTGACTGTGATTTATGGCTCTGTGGTGAAAAGATGCAATGGGCAGTCGATATCAGGTGGTATGTTGTCACCTTATTAAGATCAGGCTTAAGCTAGGTATCTTACACGCCTCAATTCATCATCAAAAAAAGTACAGCTGCACACAAAGAAACTCATCGTTGAAAAAACAAATTCAAATACAGCAACGGCAATGGAAGAGAACAAGGGTCTCGTGTATGCACTTCTCTGTAATTTTATTGTAATCAGTCAGAGTAATCTTTTTGACACATCAGAAACTGCCACCTTTGCTGACTTTGATCGGAAATGGGAGAAAAAGGCTCATATTTGACCTGATATAGCCACTCTACAAGACAAATTTTGTCCAAGCGGGCAGCAAGACAAGTCTGGAATCTGACGTCTTTCCTTTGTGTGTGTGTGTGTGTGTGTGTGTGTAATTTTTTTTTGTTTTTTTGCATAACAACGCTAACACTTTTGTCCGAAGAGCCCTCGTATCTTGGCTCCTTTCCACCAATGCAGCTTGTGTTTTTAAGTGGATGTTTTATTGAAACTGCAAGGTTCTTTTTAATGCCTATTGAATGTTTCATGCTTAAATTGTCGGCAAAGCTCCGTTGGAACAATAAGACACGGAAAGCCCTGGAGCTTAAGTACATTCCCCATTTCTCCTTTGAGGGAGGGAGGAGGGCGTATTTTTATTTTGAAGGGGCCAGTCATGACCGTAATTGACTTTGCCTCATCCTTTCATCCTTTTTTTGCTGCTTCTTGGCTGTCCGCAAGGCTTACGGTTTCGAGTCTTTGCTTGACAGTTTGTGTTGGTTTAAATACAGTTCATCCTATTCCTTGCCCGCCTGTTGACATCCACTTAACTCCATCACTCTCTATTGAACCTTAAAAGCCAAACAAAGGACCTCTAATTTGTTGAATTAAAATCTGACCAGATATAGATAGATAGATAGATAGATAGAGAGAGAGAGAGAGAGAGAGAGAGAGAGACAGATAGATAGATATACAGTACATATGGTTCAAGTTGAACGATTCAATTTGGTTTTATTCAGAGGGATTACAATTTGTGTCGATATGGCACAACTCGGGCGGCACGGTGGTCGACTGGTTAGCACGTCCGCCTCACAGTTCAGAGGTCGTGGGTTCGATCCCGGCTCCGGCCTCCCTGTGTGGAGTTTGCATGTTCTCCCCATGCCTGCGTGGGTTTTCTCCGGGTACTCCGGTTTCCTCCCACATTCCAAAATCATGCATGGTAAGTTGATTGGACTCTCTAAATTGCCCTAGGTGTGATTGTGAGTGCGGATGTTTGTTTGTCTCTTTGTACCCTGCGATTGGCTGGCAACCAATTCAGGGTGTCCCCCGCCTACTACCCGAAGACAGCTGGGATAGGCTCCAGCACGCCCCGCGACCCTTGTGAGGAGAAGCGGTATAGATAATGGATGGATGGATGGGTGGCACAACTCAGTTTGAGAGGGTATGATGCAAGAAATGTTGGTTAAAATTCCAAATTGCTGGAATTATTTAGGCACCTCTATCTTTACTGTAAGTTACGTACGCCATCTCTGTCTTGCTCCTTCTCACATATCTACTTTAACATCCACCCTACCACTACCAAAAGCTCAGAGGTCTCCCCAGGGTGCCGAGTTGGCATGACGGATGGAGCAAGGCACAGCTGTTAGAGAGAACGGGCAGGTTTCGGGCAGTGGTCCAGGCTTGCCAGCAGCTGGATTAGCTCCCATTAGCATCTGAACTCCTGTAATGTGACAATATGACAGGGATTATGCTCCTTGAGGGCATGTGGCAAGGAAGACACTGTGTGTGCGTGTGCGGGGGTGTGGGTGTGTGTGTGTGTGTAAAAAAAAATGTTAGGAAGCAAGTAGGTAGAAAGCTGTGGAGAAGCTACTCTAAGATTATTGAATGCTGAGTTGAGGAAATGGGACGGAACTGCAGAGTGGACAAAAAAGAGAGTTTGTGAGGGAAGAATTTAGAAAAGAAAGAAAATATGTTCCCCTAAACTCAAACTACAAAACAAACTCTTACTTTATTCTCAGTTTTCAAAATAAAAGCTATGTGCCGATCATATTTTTAAATGATCTTGAATAATTTGTGTAATGTGTTTTTGTCATTTTTTAAATTTAATTAAAAAAAATATTTGTGGAATATATTTTATTTTTAAAGCGTTTTCATTATGTTTTAAGTGAGCTTTTTTATTGCTTTATGTTGGCATTGTGAAAGACGGGAGCACATCTTTTGCATGATGAAGGAACACACAACAATGCCCACGTTTAAGCAACGGATTTTTAAATCAAATTTCAGTTGGAACTCACCCATTTAATTAACATGAGGCTGCAGCTGCCATGTTGCCTCTGCGAAAGCTCATTGTGTTCAAAGCAGAGAGACTTTCACTTTTTGGCAGAATCTTTTGACAGCAACTAGCTGTCTTATCTCTGTTTTCAGACCTACACCAAATTTCATTTTCTACCTGTGAGTTTTTAAGCTCCTTCCAAACGAGCTACCGAGTGTCCCAAGGCTTTTTTTCCCCTCACACCAGTACTTTTTACTTTTCCTTATTCATCTACATTTGTCCTTGAACGCCTTTGTGCGGCAGTTCCACCACTCTCGTCCTGTGTAAACGAAGTCACGGCGACCGTGGTGTCGAGAGCCAATACGCTCCACCCACTGCCGCTAACCCCCCACTGAAATAGTGAGGAGGGCAGCCAGAGGGTGCACAGAGAGGAGAGGATTGTTTCATGATGACGGCCAGTGTGTGGATATGGATATGCCAGATGATGGATGAGCTCCAGGGCGGAAAGCTCTGTGACTTCCCGGAGTGTTATGTGTTTTTATAGAGACATGGCTGTGGGATGATATAGTATTCTGGCATCATTGTTTTTTTTCTCATGGTGCTTTGGGTGGGGGGAAAAAACAATTCTAAGAATGACGTCAGCCCGAATGTTGTCTTTAATTGCAAGTCTAATCTTATTGATATTATATTCCACAGTCTTCACGATGCATCAGTGCTCCATTTCTTTTTTTTTTATTAACATATAGCATCTAGCTAATCAGTGCATTTCTAGCCAGAGGCTATCGCAAGCAGCTAACATTACCCCGTTGTTTTTACTAGTAGCTGTAGATGCTGCGGGATTGTGTTGTAGCTGCATCACTCAATTTTCTTTTTTCTTCTCATTTGCTGTTGGATAAAATTTGTCTACTTAATTAATTTGTGGCGTTTAAAGCAAAAGTTAATGACTGCATAATCCAAAACAAACGGTACCTTTTGTAGCAAAAGGGCTAGTCTGTCAGTGCGAATCAGGCTAGAGCTTAGTCCTAACATTACTCTGTTTTTGTGCCTGGGCTCTTGACTATACTTTGATACAGGAGCCCACTTTTTTGTTGCCCTTATTCTCTTGTTGGATAAAATGTGTCTTCATCCAGGGCCAACAGCAACATGCTGAGAAGCAAAAACAATCTCCATTCCACTGCAGTGTACCTTTTTCTTGTCTCATGCTGGATCAAATTTCTTCACACAAAAACACAAAGACCAAAATTTCCCATTTTTATTGGGTTGTTCTTATTCAAATAAACCTGTTAAATACCTGAGTAGTCAGGTTACTTGTGAGCATCAACTTGGTTCAATCCAACATGCACACACAAAAGTGAATCATGCTCAACGGAGATAGCGAGTAAGGATTTTGTAGCGGAAGGTAGAACTAGGACGACCCCGAGCTCACACCACCTCTCCGACATTATCTGTCTTGAAGGGAACCCATCACCCCTCAAATGAGACCCTTGCCTGTGGTTGCCATGGAAATCAAATCTGCTGCAGACCTCCACTTTCTCACTTTCTTGAGTGGCTCAAATGGACTTTACACATCGAATGGCCCATGAAAGTGAATATATATTGAATGCATTTCAACTCTTTTTATTTTAAATGATAGCCTTAACTTAAATAGAGAATATAAATATTCTATGGCCTCCTGTTCAACATTTTAATAATTTTAACAATGGTTAACAAGGCTTTCAGTCATGATCAACACAAGAGGAACCTGGTAATGATGGTAAAGAACTAAAACCCCTTTAACAATGCACTGAATAAAATAGCGCCTTTGGATTTACTTAATTTGAACATGTGCATCAGTTGCACATGATTAAAAAGTGGTAAACCGATGTAATTTCCCTGTGCTTTCCTCAAAAATAAACAAACGATATGTATTCGTTAAACACATTTAATGTGCAACCGAAAATCAAGTGCTTTTTTTTCCAGTGTTCTTTCCAAGCAAAGGAGATGTTACGTAGTACTGAGAGAAGTCGGACATTGTCATGTCCATATTACTTCTTCACACAGCCGTTGTGGCTTTGCGCATTCAGATAATTAGTGTGATTGATGTCGACACTTGTTTTTAACGAAAAGGCCAGTGGGCAGTGTTTCTCTCGTCATGGTTTCCTGCGATCCGCTCTGTTCTTCTCCATAAATTTATTATTAACTGTTTTTTATGGTCTCACGGCCTGGGACCATTTGTGGCCCGCAGGATGATATTTTGCGGCCCCTTACTTGACATCAAAGTTTAATGTTCGTACGGGCCCCCACTTTCTTGCCAGGTTTTTTTTTTTTTTGTGTGTTTTTCAATCACTTATCGGTAACCATAGCTCAGACTTATAACAGCTTTCGGCAAAATTCTGAAGTAGTACCAAGTGGAAGGAAAAGATGCCCTGTCACCAGTCCCAGTCATGTCTTTTTTTCAAAGAGAAGAGAAGGTTGGCGATGAAAAAAAGCCCCTTTCAAGAATTTTTTTGTTGAGCATGAGAGCACCCTGGGATGTCTTGAATGCACAGAGAAAGTTGTGGTGCACAAGAAATCAGACATCATTACTCAACTAGACATGCTGAGT
Source organism: Filicampus tigris (assembly GCF_054856515.1). NCBI lineage: Eukaryota > Metazoa > Chordata > Actinopteri > Syngnathiformes > Syngnathidae > Filicampus > Filicampus tigris. The sequence continues at coordinate 9,484,085 of NC_141230.1, forward strand.
AGTATGCAAAGTACCAGGGAGATGAGAGAGAGGACCAGGTCACCAATCTTGTTCACAATCTGAAGAACCATTAATGTTCTGAACTGTTATAAAGATTGGGTCAGTTGAAATTCTTTTGGATACTCAAACCCCTTTTTTGGGAACACTTGATGCGGCCCAGACATACCCAGACTCAATCTCGAGCAGAACCCACATAAGTTGAGTTTGAGACCCCTGCTCTGCAAATGTTTACTCACAAAATAAATACCTGTATGCTTAATTAAAGTTTATAATGGCGATCAATCAATTCAATGGATTATTTCCATTGTTTCTTGTCGAGGAAAATTTAATAGAAATCACTAACAATAAATCAAAGGCTATAACAGCTGCCTGGGACACATTGTTTTTAGGTTTCATGTGTTTATGGGTCCCCGGTTTACAGTCCCAAAAATGACGTTTTGAGATTCCAAGCACGGTCACTGATGGTGTAGTGGTACGCTCGCCTGACTTGTGTGCGGGCAGGGTGGGATCGGTACCTGCTCAGTGATATTGTCTGTGTGTGCCCTGTGACTGGCTGGCGAGCCGTTCAGGGTGTGGTCCGCCTTTTACCCAAAGTCAACTGGGATAGGCTCCAACACCTCCCCATGACCCTGAACAGGATAAGCGGTGTTGAAGATGAAGAGATTCCAAACAGTGCACAATTCATAGTTTATGCAGCAGCGCAAATAATAAATTGTTACGCGTCACAAGACGCCACACTCGTTTACCGCAGTTATTGTTTTTATTTATGCCTTAAACGTGTTCTCATACAAATACATTAATTTCAGACTTATTACAGCTTAAGGTTTGTGACTGTAAAATGAGGGTATGAGGCCAGAAACAGAAATGGAACTCCATCTGAAACCTAGGATCCCTTTATAAAAAATAAAAAAATCAACATTAAACAAAGCTTTTCAGCATTTGACTACATTTGATATTCAACAATCTAAATTGAGCCAGGAGTCATTCTAAAGGGACAATTTCCAGTCCATCAAGACGTTCTTCAAAAAACATGGCCAGTTATGGTTATCTTGGCACAGATAGTGTATCTTTTATTTTCAGTTTTGTTTTGACATATGCCATGGTGAGTCTGTATCTATGGTTAGCAACAATTTACCCTTTGCCAGGGACATATTATATAAGAAATGGATGTATTGCAACAAAGACGGCGCACATGAGAGTTGGAGCGTCAAAGCTAATTACTGATGCCGATCACTTGCGTGGCTTTGCTTTGAGTAATTAAAAAAAACAGCGCTAATTAAATAGGGATCGACCATTGGCAGCTCAATGAGTATGGAAGGATCGCTTATATCTCTGGGGCCAACTCATACTGCTAATCCTTTTAAGACTCTTCTTGAAAAGGGCAATATTTAAATGGTAATGTATACAATGACGTATAGCAATAATACAGTATATATTAATAAACACTTGTTTAGCTGTTGCATCATATTTGTTCATAACCTTCCGAAGTCACATGGAGAACAAAAAAAAGAGGTTCCCCATTCCCTATCTTAAAACGTTAACACCGATTGGTTTTACCCTTGCTTGAAGGCCTGGATGTGGCCCTCGTATCACTTAAGCAGAAGGACAATTGAGACAGTCCCACAGAGACGAATTTCTTTCGTTAGATGTCCATCTTGGTTTTCCTTCTTCCAGTCCACATTATTGATCACTTGCTTGGACGCGCTATAGTGTTTTCACAAACACCTTACATATACATTGTGTCTGCAAATGGAAAGCAAAACAGAGACTATTGAATGGCTTGTCTTTGGTTCCTTGGTGGTGTCATTCTTGCACCATAAACAGCACAAATTGCTTCTCCTCTGGGATTAATACAAATCCATAACAATGAAAGAAAAGAAAAAAAGTGGTCAAATGCGTGAGATTATGGCAGAACTTAATCGAGGGATTAACTCTGCGTGCGTGCTTTTTCTTTGGCTTTTTTGAGACACTTATTACAAAAGAAGGGGCAGCCTCAACAAGGGCTGTTAGGAGAAGGAGAAGAATGTTTATACAGAAAGTCTGCGTACTTGCTTTCGACGAATTTAGTTGTTTGAGCTAAGGCTCTCTTCTTTTTGGAGTTTGCATGTTCTCCCCCTGTGCTTTTTCCAGATACTACTGTTTCCTCTTACATTGTCTATAAATTCAAACATGAGTATGGATGGTTGTATGTGCCCTGCTATTGGCTGACCCTTGAATGTGCCCTGCCTCTTGCTGGAAATCAGACTCCTGCTCACCCGTGAACTTAATGTGTGACAGGTCATCGCAGAAGTGGAGGACAATTGGCACCAACATTTTCAATCGACGGACAATTTATTTTACATTTATTTTTTATGTTTTTAACAAGAACAAGTAATTAACCATTATATAATTTAATTCGGCCCGCTCAATCATCAAAGATACACATTTTGTGAGGTATTTAACTTGTCACATATATTTTGTTTTATATGGCACAACACTGTTACAGGTACTCAGACACCTAACACATGAATTAAAATAATATTGCTATATCAATCCTTTACAACTTAGTAAAGAAAGTTTGATTTTATTTGACTTTAATATTACCGGTACTCTAATTACAGGTGCTAGGGTTGCACTGGTTTGTGGCACACACTTCAATATGGCTGTAAATATTTAAAGGATATGAAAAATACAAAGCACTACGTCTGACCGAGAGTAAAAAAAACAAAAAAACAGCGCAACTATGCATGGAGTCACAGACACAGCCAATGATGGTTAAATAGCACAAGAAGCACAGCACTGATCCATGCTGAGGCAGTTCGCATTACAAAATGTGTACGGAATTAGAGGCATGTGTGCATAAACTTAAAAAGTTTGTAAAAAAAGAAAAAAAGATCATTTGTAATTTGAGGTTCCACTGTATTTGATATATAAGGTGGTTGTCAAGAGACAGCAAAAGTAAAAAAAATAAAATGAAGCAAATCAAGGAGGTGCTTTAAAGCTGTTTGGTATTTTAAATAACATTTAGGAATCAATTTTTATATCAGCCACAGTTACAATTTGTCTAAGTATAATTGATTTTATAAGTTCATGTTCTGTATTTTGTGCATTGTTTAAATAAATGTGTGCGTGTGTTTGTTTGGGGGGCGGGGTGGGTGGGGGATGGGGGTTCCTCAATTCTGGATGACCGGCTCTGGAAAATGGATGGCTTGATTGATTACGGTAACGCATTGGTGATGAATTCAGACTGAGTTTCTCCCACAATGTTTGAAGTTGTATGAATATGATATCATATTGGCCACAACTGCAGGCCAAATATTAATTCAAACATAAATACAGTAAAAAAAAAGCTGTCGTTTTCTCTGCACTCTATATTGTAACTTGTATGTCTGACGACCAACTCGAGAGTTCGTCCATCCATTCATCCTTGCTAACCTGTGCCCAGAGTGATGGCTGCGTGGGTCTCTCTCCTGAGCCTCCAGCCTGTAGGGCTGCTTCCCTATGGGTGGAGAGCGCCTTATTATCGGCAGAGCTGCATTTGGACACAATGTTCTGTTATATCAATAATAGATGGGAGGGACGAGGGAGGATGACCAAATTGGATGGGACAGGTCGCTCAACACGAGATGACAAGCAGCAATGACGGAGAAACGATTGTGTGTTGAGGGGTTGGGGGGCCAAGAAGAAGAGGCGCATGTGAGGATGACAAGTGAGCAGGCGAATGTGTTACACGGTGAGCGCTGTTGACTCGGTGCATTTCTGGCACCATTTAGGGTGACCCAGTTTCCAACCAGCTCCATACATTTGACATCATCCCTGAAGAAACTGGCTGTCTTGCACTGCCATTGAATGCGCTGGAAAGTCATAATGCTCCAAACGTAGATGCTGAATCATGCACGGATATTCGGGATAAAGCAGTTTTTTTTTTTTTTTTGTGACTTAACGGCGCAGCCATTTCAATGATTACCTTTCCCCCCACCCCCACTGACACCGCCACCACCCATTGATCCAGCCACAAGGTAATTGGCTCAATCAAGAGAATTAAAAGCCTTGGTAAAATGAAATCATTCAGCTTGAAAGAGGACAGGGGGAGGGGAATGGCCGAATTAACGGTTTGCATGGAGAAAAGAACGCTGCCAGCGAAAGGGAGGGAATGGAATTAAAATAGGAATATTAGCATATGAATGAGGAGAGGAGTGTATGCAGAGTGTACCGACGCGGATGTCACCAAGTAGTGAAGGAGCACTGTAATTGACAGACAGATGAAGCTTTTTGAACACACTGTGGATTCCCAACAAACCCTTGACCGTGTTTCATTTGCTGTGCCCTTTGCTTTTTAATTGAAAAACGCACTCACAATGCACTCCACAGCTACACTCTTTGTGTCCTCTTCAGTGCTTTTGCTTAGATGTTGAATGTGAATAGCCCGCTCGTGATTCAAGGTGATTTGATTATGTACACAAGGCTAGGCAGGGTTTTCTAAACTTTTTATTGGGTCATCTGAGAAAAATGCTCTAATGTTGATCAGAGATGGACATTTGTCAGTGCTTTGGTCCGTCTGTGTGTCCTCGTCAGTATTTCAGGCCCGCCCGGTCGGTCCGAGTCAGCTTTATGCCGTCGAGAACGGACTTACCCGTACCATGTCACACGTAGGTGTCGCACTCCTGACACGCAGACAACTAAATAAAAAATACAACAATGTTTTTGTATACCTTTCGGTCCCACAGACGCAATGATATTATTGGTTATTGGTTTTATTTCACCGATCGCCACGCTATGTGCGTGCGTCTGTTGTTTTTATTTGTTACCGTATGTCCTTTATTCAGCTGTGTGTCTGCTTGTGCGGCACCTGTGTGTGATGTGGAAATTATGTTCTCGACGCCAATTGCATCCAACCTGCATCCATCTCCATTTTGCGCCAACCTTCAATTTTCCTGCTGCCCTCAGTCTCCTTTTGGGATGACAATGGCCCACTTACTTACTAACAGCCTCGTGTTCAACTGTAAATTCAGGAGACCCTCATTCTTCTGCTTTGTTGTTTGTTAGAATGTTTTGCTCAGTGATTCCCAAAGTGTGGCATGCGTTCTGCTCATGGTACATGCCCTCTGGGGGTATCACTGAATTAATCGTCCAATCTGTAATCTATGTAATTTGTAAAGTTCAATTATCTTTTACCATTATATCCATTTGCATTTAATCTTTTAGAATATGTATTTGGGTACAAATTTTAGCTAAACTATGTGCAATACTGTATATCTTTTTTGAATCATTAAAGCGGAAGTCAACCCAAACACATTTTTTTTAAGAATATGTTGTATGCAGGCCCACAAACACAGCATTCTGATTAATATTGTTTTTGTGGAATATGAGTTAAGCAACAAAATTCACCTGTTTTTAGACAACACTAGGGCGGTAATTTTGTCACTTCTGTTGACTGAAAATGACATCACAGACCCTCAGGGCTAAGATAACGACCAATCATAGCTCAGCTTCAGAAAACAGGTGATTGTTGTGATATCTGAGCCCAACGGTCTGTGATGTCATTTTCAGTTGACAGAAGCGACAAAATGATCGCCCCGAGATGGCTAAAAACAGGTGGATTTTGCTTCTTAACTCATATTTCATATTAATCATACTGCCTTGTTTCAACTAGTGGGCCTGCATAGAAGATATTTGTGAAAAAAATGTTTGGGTTGTCATCCACTTTATTTATCCACATTTTATTTCACCATTTTTATATTTATTTTATATTCTATTTAGTGATAACACCTTTGCCATGTTTTTGATGATCACTTGGGCCCACTACGACACTGTAATGTTGATCTCGAAGTGTCCCCGTTTTTATGTGGAAAACTAACTGAATACAGTAATATGGACTGCTGAAAGTATGTGAGCTGAGTCTATTTTTATCATAACAAAGCAGCTAATCAACATACACATTGTTGCGTTAACTGCTATTAATAAGGTTGCCAGGGATGGACAACAACATCCTCATGAGAAGAAAATGACATATTTTCATACCAAAATTGAATGCAGTCAGTGTTACGGAGTTTGTGTAAAGCTTGCAGTAAAGCCCAACCTTAAGAGACAAACAGTGTCAGGCTGTGAGGCAGTATGGATGCACTGTGTGTGTATGTGTGTATTCAATGTATGATTTGGATTCGGGTAGCAGCAGTTGCTGCATAAGAATCACAGATGAGCCAACCTAACGCCGGCGTTAGTTCGCCTCGGGCCCAATGAGGCGAGATGTGTGCAGTACAGGCAGAAATAATAGCGACGAGTGAGCGATGTAATGCGAAGAGGTCGCGCTGTGGCAGATCATTGTATACATTTCCACCACTGCATTTATTTATTTTTTAAAACAAGAACAGTGTGAGCAGCTATTGTGTGGGTGAGGTGTTCCGACATGATCCCAGCTTTTAGTGGTAAAACAAAAAATGGCACATTTATTTATTCAGGGATGAAGACAAGTTAATGTGTGAGACTATTGCATTTCTTTGATATTAAAGATGAACTCCTTAAATGTAGATGGATGCAGAAGGCAATGCTTTCTAGGTACAATCTGCAGTGGTGCCTTGAGATACGACTTTGAGTAATCTATTCCGTGACCACGTTCCGAGCTAAAAATACTTGTATCTCAAATCATCATTTCAATAGAAATGCAATTAAGCCACTCCAGCATCCACCCAAAAAAAAAAAAAAACATATTGTAATATGTTTTTAATAAGGATAAAATATCACTCTATAATATTGTACTTTATACAATATATATTGACAACATATTTAATTAGAGTGTAAAAATATAAGTAATATTAGTTGTTTTTCGCACAAGATAAAACATGTATGCCTCAGAGAATTTTTGGATTGGCTGTTTCCATGTGGAGGTTTGTGTTCAAAATATTATTTGCTGAAAGGGTTATAACACCGCAATTATCAGTGCTATTCATTAGACCATTCATTCATTCATTCATTATCCATACCGCTTATCCTCACAAGGGTCGCGGGCATGCTGGAGCCTATCCCAGCCGTCTTCGGGCAGTAGGCGGGGGACACCCTGGATTGGTTGCCAGCCAATCGCAGGGCACACAGAGACAAACATCCGCACTCACAATCACACCTAGGGGCAATTTAGAGAGTCCAATCAACTTACTATGCATGTTTTTGGAATGTGGGAGGAAACCGGAGTACCCGGAGGAAACCCACGCAGGCAAGGGGAGAACATGCAAACTCCACACAGGGAGGCCGGAGCCGGGATCGAACCCGCAACCTCTGAACTGTGAGGCGGACTAGCTAACCAGTCACCCTTCATTAGACCAAGGGTTCCCAAATCCGATCCACAAGAGCCCATACCTGATACCGAGCCTGATGATTTGAATCAGGTGTGTTGCCATACGGATCGAGGACCGGACTTTGGCACCCCTGCATTAGACCATTTATGGCATTTTGCATTGTGAGTTATCATTAAGCTAATAGTCGAACGTAAAGTTAAATAAATATACAGGATTTTATGTTTAGTTTAACATTACTTACCAAATTGCTGCTTGTTGTGTACTAAATTGAGTTGAGTTCACTGCCAATACTGCGCTCTTATCTCGAGTTTTTGCTTGCAAGTCAAAGCAAAAAATCCGCAGAGTGATAGTTCGTATCTCCAAAGGCTCATAATTCAGGTCACTCGTATCTCAAGGCACCACTGTTCAGGGTTCAAAGGTAGCTCCCTTGACCGACTATTGTACTCCTAAAGCAGTGTTGGGCCGATCTGTCCTGGAAGTAGCGATAGCAGCCTTTCAGAATGTATATCAATATTTTAAGTAACTGTGGTGAAAATTATTATTATTGTTAATTATAGGTGGTGCTTAACAAACGTATTAGACCACCTGTCCCTATTCGACTAGAGAGCATCCAGAATCTGTGAAGTGTTTCGATGCGGACTATTTAAATTTTAGAGCTGTTTTGCCATTTTGAACAGGAATGATATTAGCTCACTCGAGTGAATGCATAAAGAGAGTAATTTGAAATGGGAAGTCATGCATTTATCGTTCCTTTATTCATTGCAATTTTTAAGTACCAGTATTCATACCAATGATAAAGGGTCATGTTTCTTTGTTCGTTCTTTAGCCATTACAAACATTCAGATTCTGGGTGACACATCCATTTATGACACAGTGACTTCTGTATCTGCACCTTCATGGGCCCATAGCAAACCCACCCGTCTGTTTTATATTTCTCACCTGCTACAAAGACTTGTGCACAGTGCTGCATTTTATGGCAGGGAAATGCTATATTTTGCCATAAAGAGGTTAGAGGCAAGGGGTTGAGGTCGGGGAATTCTTTTTCATAACACCCATCCATCCACCCATTCATTTTGTTCCATTTATCCGGATGTGTGGGTCGCGGGGGGCAGCAATCAAAGCAGGGGAGTGCAGATATCTTTTTCCCCCACTTCCGCCACCCAGGTCCATGCTGTGCTGAAAAGGCCGCTTTATGACACAAACACTCTATATTTTGCGATCATTTCAAAAAGGTTAGACATAAAAAGTTGGTGTCACGGTTATTAAAGCGAGAGGCAACCCAAATACTTTTTTTTCCAGAATATGTTCTATGCTGGCCCACTAGTTGAAACAAGGCATTCTGATTGATATTGCATTTGTGGAATATGAGTTAAGCAGCAAAATACAACCATTTTAGCCATCTGTGGGGGCGGTCATTTTGTCACTTCTGTCGAATCAAAATGACATTAAAGTTGCTCACCGTGTGGAAATTCAGTGAACTAATCAATTGGCAACAATTACTACTAGTAAAAATGTGGGCTTTCTAACAAAAAGCATGTTTTAACTAAGGTCACTACAATAAATGTCAGACATGCGGAAAAAAAATGTTGCTAGCTATTAGCATACCAACTGTTAGTATATTAACCTTTTATCCATTCTCATTAGAAATAGTACTTTGAGATAGGGAAATATGTAAAGTCAAGTGTCCTCAATGCGTTCTCTGCTCGGGTTGCTATTTTGCTATTTGTTAGCGTGGTAAGTGGTAGCAAGTTTCCATGTTTTTCCCAATTCTCATTAAATACAATAAGTGATGAGAGGGCAAACTGAACGGATTCAAACATTTGTAACTTCAAAAGGTTCTAGCTTTTACATGTTCTACATTTCAATTAAGTCTAGAACATTTCTGTTGAGCGTCTGCTCTACAGCATTCACATGCGTTCGCTACTGAAATTGCCATCTCTAGTGATCAATGTTTTTCATTTAGGGAAGCTGTGGCATAAACCTTCCGTTGCTTGCTCTGTACTGGAGGTTTATTTCCTCCCAAATTGCTGAGTACAACTATTATTATTTACAACGGAGGAATGGAGTTATTCGCAAGGGATAAGGACATCGTCAACCCATAAACAGCAAATTTGAATAATTTAAGCTCCCCTAAAGATTTTGCCACCATATAGAAAATCACGAATAGTCGAGTTTTCCAACAAATAATTGGATCGTTTTGCAAATGGCGAACTGCGACTATGTGAGGCTCCACTGTATATGTAATGCTACTTATATCCCTTGAGAACAGGCTTGTACTGTGCGTACTGCGATGTGGTACAATTTAGAAGCGTGGATCTTGTAACTGAGCTGTCATTTTGCTCATTCCCACGTTTCCCCAAGCATATTTGTGGACTCTCAAGAGCCTTCCTGTCGACTTAAACGCAGTCCCAGGTGTGCTCGTCAGCCTGACAGCTTGCAACCAACAACCCCCCACCCCCCCTACATCACTGTGCCTTGAAAGCACCACGCAATTAAGTGCATCACATTGCACAGGTTGATGTTGATGATGTAATTGATTGTGTGTACAATAATTGATGTTATTGTTCAATTGATGTTATTGTACACACAAGCGGCTAATCCACACTATAGGCTGTAGGTTAGCGTGGTGCGTTTCTAGGGCTAAATGTAGTGCACACATTCCTGTTCATAGATTTATTATAATTGACACGTTTAATTAGCCATCACTCGCCCTGGCATGTTTACTTGTTGTCTTGGGATGAGCCTCCTCTTTCTTCCATAACACACTCACACACACGCCCACTCACCCGCACACACACCCTGACAGACACTATATGTAGTAGTCTACTGTTTGCAGTGATGTTGTGTCCAAATAAAATTCCAATAGAATAAACTTGAGGTTGAGCATTTAATAAAACACATAGGAAATACAAAAATTATGGGAGGGTAAAAACTTTCAGCGCTAGGTCATACGTCTGTCTCTGTAAGATAAGGAAGTTGGGTGACCCCCACGCTCGTGAAATAATGGGTCATAAATCACTGTTAGCCCCTCCTTCCCAGGAAGAGACGTCTATTCTTCTGCACATGTATTATTATGTAACTGCATTGTTATTGCCTTGTTATTCAGTGTCATCGGCTAGTGTGTGTGTGTGTGTCCTAGTGTGTTGTGTAAGATACAGCATAGAAATGTATCTTATCTTTCATGTGTTTGAACGATAGCATCCTTGACTTGAGCTAGTAAGGTTGACACTTGGTGATGGTGCTACTGTTTTGGTGACAATAGTATCAATGAACTGAGTTAATTATAGTTAATACATGTTTATTCTCCTGATAGTAAAGTTGGGGGCTATGTGAAGGTGGAGGACCCACTCGGTGACTGATTGGGACTGAGCTTCTATTGGAGGGATGACCGCTATTTGAGGGAATACATTAAATACCTGTTTGGGTTCAGAGTTCAAATGGATTCTGCAGTTGCTGTAACTAATGTGTTTTTGTTTGAACCAGAGCATCTCTGAACATCAGGTACTTAATGTATAGTTACTGCCCATATATTCCATTTGAGGAAGGCCTTTATTTTTGTTCACCGGATGATGGTCCTGATGTCTCTTTATACTCCTATATATATATATATATATATATATATATATATATATATATATATATGTTTATATACATACATATATACACTATATACGCTATATTCATTCATTCATTATCCATACCGCTTATCCTCACAAGGGTCGCGGGCGTGCTGGAGCCTATCCCAGCTGTCTTTGGGCAGTAGGCGGGGGACACCCTGAATTGATTGCCAGCCAATCGCAGGGCACACAGAGACAAACATCCGCACTCACAATCACACCTAGGGGCAATTTAGAGGGTTCAATCAACTTACCATGCATGTTTTTGGAATGTGGGAGGAAACCGGAGTACCCGGAGGAAACCCACGCAGGCACGGGGAGAACATGCAAACTCCACACAGGGAGGCCGGAGCCAGGATCGAACCCACGACCTCTGAACTGTGAGGCGGACGTGCTAACCAGTCGACCACCGTGCCGCCCTATGCGCTATATACGTTTCTTTATACTCCCGTGTGCAACGTCCGAGAGCACGTCACTGCGGCAATGCCGCACGGAGTTTGCCTTTTTACTCCTGCGCAACCCACACACGTTGTTTTGAAAATGTGTTGCAGTTTCAGTCCAAGTCTGGGGGCGTCGCTACGGCTGATACTGATGAGGACACCGCAGGGCGGAATTTCCTCTGCATTCTATGGCCAATTCCTTTCATCGTTTTTCCTGCCGGGCAACGATCAAAACGACGGTGACAACAATGGATATCGTGCCTCATTGAATAAAGGGAACTAGATGACTAGACGATGCATTTAATTATATTACGAAAACGAAGGTGGCGGCGAAGGTGGTATGTGCGTGTGTAGGCTTCTTTACACACATATATGTGACACTCGCAGCAGCAACAAGCTGCGTGATGGATCCCCTCCTCCTGGTGACAAATACATTGCCCTCAAATTATCGCAGCATGTGACGTAACGGACCAATCATGAGAGAGAATGATCACGGCGTCATATACGCAGCAACAATTTCTGACATGTGCGCGGTATGTGTTACAGACCTTTTCGCCAACATATTTCGCACAGCACTACGTGTCGGGCACGCGATGCAATGCGGCAGTTGTCGCCCGCGCCAACACTGGAGTATAAAGAAACCTTTAGGGGCAGTTGCCATTAAGGGAAGTACAGTGTTTATGGTAACATCCATACTGTCATTAATCCAAGAGACTGCTTTAGTGACTCGCTAGGCGCTACTGTTTTGGTTAGCAAATGACTTCAAATGAACCCAATAACAATTTAATGTCTGTATTTCAACCATCCCATACAAGAGCTGGGATAATTACTTTTACAACACATTTTTATTCCTGATTTGCAGTACATGCAGTTGTACATGCATGCATTTGTGTACCAGGACAACCAGCATTAGTGAAAAGTGACATCAATTATCTCATCATGGCCTCGTGAATTTCTCACACGGTTCATCATGCATCACGTCATGTGTTCTGAAATGTGCCTTTTTATCTTTAACAGTGAAAACTTCATGCTTTTATTTATTTGTGTGGGTGTACATGTATACATGGTACATGTATGTATGTGTATACGTACACGCATATATGTGTGTGAATATGTATGTGTATGTATGCAGATGTATATATGTTTTTAGTCTATGCACTGAAAGGGCCTGCACTTTACTTTTCGTTGCACTTGTTGTAATGACAATAAATTTGAATTTGAATCTGAATTTGCATACAAGATTAGAAATAGCTTCTTGACTTCCATACAAGGGCGTGACAGGTCGGCCGCCGTGAGAGGAAGCTGTGAAAAGCACAAGTCAATGTCATGCGGTCCGGAGAGGGAGGAGGCGGGGGCATTATCAGTGTCGATTTGAGTGGCGCGTGAGCAGCGAGCAGCCATCACTTGTCAGGATTTAGGATGAGGAAATGAGTCACAGGGGTAGTGGCGGCGGCAGGGAGTGGGGTGCGTCGAATATCCTGCAAAGATAGCTTAAACTGAGTGGAGGGGAATACAGCAGTGTTCCGCTTTTGAACAGAAGTGATGCTTTTGTTAGCATTTACAAATAGAAGTGCAACGCTGTTGTTTCTCTCAGCTGGAGCGCACCCCCGCCTCCCTGGCACCCCCTAGATTTGTTTAGAATGGATTTAGCTCCATGGAGGCTGCCGTGTCGGCTGTATGGGACTGTCTGGATGAGAGACGCATCTCTCCCCCACTTCATTAATCTCCATTTAGTTCTCCGCTGCAGAGGAAGCGGGATGCGGGCAGGGTGACGGGGATTGAGGATATGGCTGGCCATCAAAATGGAGATGGGAGGGCAGGAGGGGAGAGGATGAGGAAGAGGAGGAGGAGGAGGAGGAGGAGGAGGAGGAGGAGGAGGAGGAGGAGGTGGAGGAGGAGCAGCAGTAGAATGGATGCAAAGAAAATGCACAAGGAGCAGCAGAATATTGAAAGTGAAGGTACTTGCCCGGAAGGAAAAAGGAGGAGCCTGGAAGGAATATAGGTTATAAATCGGAAAGACGGGGGAAATGGAAGGTTGTTTGATCTCTAACAGGATTATTCTCCCTCACTCTCATCTCATCCTTATTTTCATTTTATCCCCCACAACCCCTTCCCCGATATATTTATTCATATGAAAATGTTCAGTGTGCACCAGAAGAGAATCATAATGTACAACCCCCTCCCCTAGCACACACTACGATACACTCACTGGACTAATCCCAATGGTAGTCTTGAGAATTCCGTAAGAATTCAACCAAAACAATAAGCATGCTATTAAAAATAAACTGTATGAGGAAGATGAAAAAGAGAAAAAGTTTAATCACGGGGAAACTGAGATCAAACATTTGGTAATTTTATGAGAATCTCATCAGACTGAAGTTGTATTATTGCAAGTTAAAAAGTAGTGAAAGGATAAAAGGAGGACTCTTACAAGAATGAAGTCAAAAGTATTATGTAAAATCTTGCAATTGTTTAAGAATAATATCCTAATATCATGATATCCATCCATTATCCAAACTGCTGATTCTCACAAGGGTCACGAGCATGCTGGAGCCATCCCAGCTGTCTTCAGGCAGTAGGCGGGGTACATCCTGAAACGGTTGCCAACCAATCGCAGGGCACACAGAGACAAACACACCTAGGGCCAATTTAGAGTGTCCGATCAACCTACCATGCATGTTTTTTGGAACGAAACCAGAGTACCTGGAGAAAACCCACGCAGGCACGAGGGAGAACATGCAAACTCCACACAGGAGGGCCGGAGCCGGATTCGAATCCACGACGTCTGCACTGTGAGGTGGATGCGTTGACCAGTCGACTGCCATGCCGCCCATCATGATTCCAGTAATATCATTAGAATCATCATCTGGTGATGACGCCAGCAAGGTGGAGGTGGGGTACTGGTATGGGCTGGTATCATTAAAGATGAGCTTGTGGGGCCGTTTCGGGTTGAGGATGGAGTCAAGCTGAACTCCCAGTCCTACTGCCAGTTTCTGGAAGACACCTTCTTCAAGCAGTAGTACAGGAAGAAGTCAGCATCCTTCAAGAGAAAACATGATTTTCATGCAGGACAATGCTCCATCACACACATCCAAGTACTCCGCAGCATGACTGGCAAGAAAGGGCCTAAAAGAAGAAAAACTAATGATATGGCCTTCTTCTTCACCTGATCTGAAACCCATAGAGAACCTGTGGTCCCTCATCAAATGTGAGATTTGCAAGGAGGGAAAACAGTACACCTCTCTGAACAGTGTCTGGGAGGCTGTGGTTGTTGCTGCACGCAATGTTGATCGTGAACAGATCAGAACACTGACAGAATCCATGGATGGCAGGCTTTTGAGTGTCCTTGCAAAGAAAGGTGGCTATATTGGTCACTGATTTGTTTTTGAATGTCAGAAATGTATATTTGTGAATGTTGAGCTGTTATATTTATTGATGAAAATAAACAATTGAAATAGGTCCATCTTTGTTTTTTGTTAAGTTGCCTAATAATTATGCACAGTAATGGTCACCTGCACACACAGATATCCTCCTCAAATAGCTCAAACTAAAAAAGCCCCACACCAACTCCCAACTCCCAACATTTTTCAGCTTTGATATTAATGAGTCTTTTGGGTTCATTAAGAGAAAAAAAGTCAGACTCTTTCAGAACTAATTCATAATCATATGAGATAGAAGTGGGGGGGGGGGTTGTTTTCAAATGACCCCCTAAATGTCAATCTTCTACTTATTTCCAGTCCATTTTTGTGTGAAATTTTAGAACATTCTTGTGAGAGCTACTTAATTAATGCAATCGAGTAGACAATGCTGATTGTTAATGACTCACTCTTGTCTTTCTCTGTTTAAAGAGTGTGACCTTTACAAAATTATCTTCTAGCAGGGGACGGTGTTCATTACCTCTCTCTGTTGGAGCCAGTATATGCACTGTACTGTTTTTGTAATTTTAGATAGTTCTATATCAATTCCACAGCCGTGGCAGTATGAACAAAAGAGAAAAAAAAAACATCCAAGGCTGCCGTGGTGATTAATTGGATTCTCTTATTAAAAGCGTGCGTTCGGGGCTTTGTCTATGTGACCTTTGTGCTTCAAAGAGGCTTTTGAGGCTCTTGTTAAGAGCGTTGAGGCTATCAGGTAAGCCTAACTGCTGATTCCAACACCGGATATTGATTGATTGTGCGTCTGTTCATTAAAAAATAAAGGCCATCACTGGAGAACAACGAATAAGGCACTGTAACTAGTGTGGATATAAGGATTTAAGGATGCTATCCTGATTTTATGAAAGTGTAGCTTTGAGCAGGAGAAAGGGAGTGCTCGACCCATTATAACAGTGTTTCACAACCTTTCTTGACCCAAGGAACATGTATTTGGAAAATATCATGGCACGCCACCAAACAAACATGTCACAAGTACTGTGGATACAGTGATTGCAAATGTGTGGATTTTTTGGGGTGGATGGAACTTAAACCATTATTTGGTTGAAAAGAAAAAAAAATGCCTATTAGCTGCTTGTGTGCTAAGATCAAAACCATGTCATGTCTGCCAGTACTAAGGCCAAACTGGGAAGGAAAGCAATTAGAGGAAAAAAAAGTCAAATCTTATGTGAAAAAATAAACAACCATGAAAGGATAAAGTTGTTTTATCATGTTGTAATCTTGCACAAATAAAGTCATTAGGCAAGGCGGCTTTTTATGGATCGCATTTCATGCACAAGCTAACCCAATGCGCTTCACCTGATCAAATAATACATTTAAAAGCATTTACAAACAAAAGAATTTAGGACCTTAAAAGTAAAGAAACGAAAAGGAACTTATTAAATGAATGCACAAGATTAGAGCAAGATTTTGGAAAAATTGGTTTTACAAATGTTTTAAAAGACTTTAAAAATATGAGGGGCAAGAAAGCAGTTTTTAACCTGGATTTAAAAGTATTTACAGTTGCGGCTGACTTACAGTAACTTCTGTTGGCATCTTAGCCAATTTGTGTGCAGCATAACAGCCAAATGCTGCTTTACCATGTTTGCTTTGAACTCTGGGCTCCACTACTTGACCCAAATATGCAGAACACAAAGCCCTTACTGGGTTTGTATCCAATTAGCCTTTATTTAATGTATTCAGGACCTAAGCAATTTAAAAGTTATTTATAGACCAGACGCAGAATTTCAAAATGTATTCTACAGCTGATTAGCTCACAAACACAAGGTTTGAATACAAAATGTTAAAGTGTTCAATTTCGAAGCTTTTCAACATGCCGCTGCAACCTTATGACGGTTGGCTCTCCAGTTGTGTCGTTATAACGTTTTCATCCAACAAGCCAACACATTTTGACATTGCTATTTTGCTTGACACTGTTTTTCCACGCTTTTCAGCCTGGATGCATGAATGCAGAACATAAAACCTAACACACTGTACTTGTGGGGCCTTTTTATGAGAGTTTGGTATTCAGCACATTTCAAGAAGTGAAAATGTCAGACCTCATATTGTTTAAGTGGCTGTCTTCAGCGATTTGATGCTTTTTATTTTTTTTATTTTTATTTTTCAGGGATGCCCTGTGTCAATTACTGCACAATGGTGTATGTGTGAGGCTGTATGTATGTGGGTGTGTGCACTGTGCACCCTGTGATACACGCCGAGGAGCGTAGCCATTAGAGCATTGTTGCGCATTGTCTGGTAGGGCGCTCGGGGCTACTAAATGCAATTAGATTCCTGTATAAAATATGTATTTCCACAACACCTACTGTGCAGGAAGCGCCTGCACACACATACACATTCACACGCACACACACACACACATGCACTCAGCTCTTAAGTATTAAGTAGATGCCTGAGAGAGCAGCATTTCTCAGTATGTGAAGCTGTGCGAATAGATTGCGCTTGAGTTTATGAGACTAGCTAGTATATTGCAATAAAATTCTTTATAATGCAGTTTATTACACTCAAGTCAAATGACAAAGGGCTCCAGCATATCACAGATTATCGCCTCTATGCAGCTAATATCTAACATTAGCGGTGTTGATGTATTGCTGCCTAACCACTTTCTCATGGCATCCTATATGAAAGATGCGTCGGCCTTTGTGAAGATAATAAGGTTCAGTTTTGGTTGACACTGTCAGAGATGTTTTCATTTATATGTTTGATTTGTGGTCAGCAGAATAAATATAGCAATTGTTATACATACAAATAGACAATGAGTAATTAAAAAAAAACAATAATATCAAAGACACAAAAGAGCTTGTTTACAAATATTTATATTTAGATTTTAAAAAAATAATCAAGGTGACCATGCGATTGCCATAGCAACATGAGCAGGTTATCATAAACAACTCTGTGTGATGCAATGCAAAATAAACTACATAATGAACATGTTGAATGAATACTTCTCTGTCTGTCTCATCACTCCAATTTATCGAACCTTATAGTGTATAGTAGCCGTCCAGTGAAACTCATATACCACCACATTTATTTTTTTCATCCCAAGTTATGATTTTTATTTTATTTATTATTGTTTATTTCATATGCAATTCGGTATTCAGGATTATTATTATTAGAGGTGTACCAGATTGAAATTCAGTATATAAAGATAAAATGTTCAGATAACACATTAGTCTTAAGTGCAACAAATGCATAGCAAATAACATTACAGTTGAAATTAGGGATGGGCAGAATAATCAATTCAAGTCAAATTTCCATAGTTAATATGTTAGCATTGTACTGTATCTGTCAATTAATCCTGTCTTGATCTGTCCATTACAATCTATGACGGTCAACCCAAACAAAATGGGCCTGAAAAAAAAATCTGTTTGGGTTGACTTCCCTTTAGGCTAAAACTTTGGAAACACATGCCTCAGTTTTTTTTAATGTATATTTTTATGATATTTAAGTATCATAATACGTATTGGATCGCAACCAGAGTATTGGCACCCGTATCGGATCGAGACAAAAGTGTATCGTCCCAGCCCTTATTCAAAATAAGGAAACCGTGCAACCACTTTCAGGAACCCCGACAGAACGAGCCTGTTAGCACAGTAGCAGTAGAGGAGGAATTGTGTGTGCATGTGTGTTTCGGGGTGGTGGAAAAATATGATGGATTGTAGCTTTTACTCCCGTGAAGCAGCCATGCTTATTTGCCACAAGCTGAACAAAAAGGACCAGACTTTTCCTCGCCTCTCCATTTTCGAGTCAACCAGCCAGGCCCAATCCGTTTCCGGTGTTCATCACCTTAAGTTCTGCACTCTGCTCACAGAGTCTCACCGTCCTCCCCCGCGGACGAGTGGGCAAGAGCCAAATGTTACACAGTGAGTGATATGCACTATAAGAATAAACTGTATATATTGAGGCGGCACGGTGGTCGACTGGTTAGCACGTCCGCCTCACAGTTCAGAGGTCGTGGGTTCGATCCCGGCTCCGGCCTCCCTGTGTGGAGTTTGCATGTTCTCCCCGTGCCTGCGTGGGTTTTCTCCGGGCACTCCGGTTTCCTCCCACATTCCAAAAACATGCCTGGTAAGTTGATTGGATACTCTAAATTGGCCCTAGGTGTGATTGTGAGTGCGGATGTTTGTCTCTATGTGCCCTGCGATTGGCTGGCAACCAGTTCAGGGTGTCCCCCGCCTACTGCCCAAAGACAGCTCGGATAGGCTCCAGCACGCCCCGCGACCCTTGTGAGGAGAAGCGGTACAGATAATGGATGGATGGATGTATATATTGAGTGGTCTACATAGTGGTCCCTAGTCTACTAGACGCTGTGTTTCAATTATGGTTGTCCACTTGAACAGATCAAAGCTTCCCGTCTACTAGATTTTGTTAACCTCCAGAAACAAAGTAGGTAATTACAATCAAGACAGGTCAAAGACACTATTGTTCACATATGAAATCAAAGTGCCGTTTTGAAATTTTGGTTTCCTAATGAAAACAGCAGCACATACCAAAGCATGTATCCCAGATAAATTATGTGGAGTGTTACCCCATGTTGTTTAGAAGTTCCTTGGATAGCATTAAAGATTCTTTTATTTTACGTTGGTTTTTCACAGCAGCATGTTTGCAACTGCTCAGTTTTTGAGCGGAAAATATTGGCACTAGTGATGGCGCTTGCCTACAATGGTACGGTCGCATGGTGGTTGTTGTTGTCTTGCGCTTTAACGGGCATCTGTCTTGCAACAGCCGCATTTTTGTTGAGTGTAGAATGTCAGCGCTGTTCGACAGTCTGCGACGCTACGGCTGGGGGAGCTGTGACCTCGCGGAGCGTTGCCAATGCTGAGCCGAGCACGTCCCGGAGGAGATGTGGAGAGGAATGATAATCAGCGCTAAATAGTAACATAATGTGAGAGATGACTAAATGAGACTGGAGAATTGAAGAAATCTTTCTGTTCGTCTGTTAGTCGCCAATGGACGAACTATCCGCGGTTAGAAAACTACAGTTGCTTGTTTACTTTCAGACTTGGCTTGTAGCAAATGTGAGTGATCCCATGCACATTGTGATCACGTTTTCTCTGATCCTGGTGCCCTCATACTGCTCAGTGGAGACTTCCCGTTTGCTCCTTTGTTTCATTTCTAACAGCGTCAAACAACAGGTGCAACAAGAGGAAATATAACTCTGCCCCTCCAGTGTACAAAGTACCAATGTGAAATGAACTATGGTATATTTTGATTGGTTATTTATGATTGTCCATCCATCCATCCATTATCTATACCGCTTCTCCTCACAAGGGTCGCGGGCGTGCTGGAGCCTATCCCAGCTGTCTTCGGGCAGTAGGCGGGGGACACCCCGAATTGGTTGCCAGCCAATCGCAGGGCACACAGAGACAAACAAACATCCACACTCACAATCACACCCAGGGACAATTTAGAGCGTTCAATCAACTTGCCATGCATGTTTTTGGAATGTGGGAGGAAACCGGAGTACCCGGAGAAAACCCACGCAGGCACGGGGAGAGCATGCAAACTCCACACAGGGAGGCCGGGGCCGGGATCGAACCCACGACCTCTGAACTGTGAGGCGGATGTGCTAACCAGTCGCCCACCGTGCCGCCTATTTATGATTGTATTATTTTTTAATGTTTTGTATAAATGTTTTGGTTTGTATTCAGTGCTTTGTTACAGCTGTGGCTATTATAAAAGCGCTACATAAATAAAGTTGAGTAGAGAGATGAGTTGAGTGACATGTTAATGCCCATGTTGAAGTTCTCAACAGTACTCCCAATAGACGTCATCGCCTGGTGCGTCATTTACTTTAACAAAGCAATGCCCATCAGAAAAACAAACAGTGCACTTACTCATTACACAGTCCATAGGAACTGTTTTTAATGCAGACAAGACTGATCTGTGCTCAACTCGGTTGCTAACCAAAACAGCACCTATTGAAGGGAAGTCAACTCAAAAATGTTCTTGACAATAATGTTCTATGTGAGCACCACTCATCTATACACAATATTCTGATTAATATTGCATTTGTGGAATGTGAATAAAATCCACCCTTTTTCCCCCTTTCTCAGGGAGAGGCTATTTTGCTACTTGTTGTCGACTGAAAATGACATCACAGCTCCTCAGGGCTACCTTTAAGGCACATTAATAGTTTCTCAGATTAATTAGAGTGTGGCGTCTGTATTAAAAGATGATCTCAATCTTGTACATTTTGCTTAAAAGATGATTCAATACATATCTCGGTACGTGAGGTGTGATTCAGTTCATCAAATCAAAACCAATTTTCCAATTCAAATCTTTTTTTTGTTGCACCCCAATTGATGATTAGCATTCATTTAGATTCTGACATGTGGTCACTCCACAGTGTTGTGTGCGTCCTTGATTTTGTTTCAAAACTTCTACTGGGATCGATGTCATGACTAAATTAGCTAGTGGCTGCATTGTCTGCTTGAGCCACCTCACTCAAATAGATGCCATGCGTTCACCTGTCAGAAAAAAAGGGGTATAAAATATCTTCTCATTTCCTAAACACTGTTTACACCGAGACATTAAAAAACGGATTGCACTGGACTATATCAATAACCCAAACAGCAGCACACACCGGAGCAATCAATTGTGTAGTGTTTTTACTTTCTCTGTGTTAATGAGCTTATGATGTGCAATCTTCGTCTTCAATGACAGTTAACCTTCCAGTATACACGGTCGTTCCACAGTGTTGTTTGCGAAAACGATTAGTTCCGTCCACTCTGCCTCAATTTTTGTTGTTTCTTTGCATTTCTTAATAACAGTCATTTCGACCTAACTCCACTTTCGCTTGACATACATTGTAAAATAACAGTAATGCCCCTGGCCACTATGTGCAGAAATAAGCCATACTGGCCCTACTTGTTTCCTGCTAATGTTGTCCATTTGTGCTAATTGCGCTGTGGAGAGTGTGCATGCATGTACAATAGTCATGCATGTTTGGACAATGTGCATGCATGCCGTGGGAGGATTATTGTAGATTTACAAGGCCCGCGAACAACGAGCAGAACAACCCGGGGGACATATACTCAATAACTATCACAATGAAATGCTGCTAATTCCTATTTAAAGCTGCCCCACAGGCCCGGCACCCCCACCCGATCTCCCGGCCGAGGAGAATCAGCGACAGGATCCATATTCGTGTTCTTCTCATTCGCCGCTGAGTTATTTTGCAACACCGCCTCCACCCTTCTTTGTGTTGTTTCGAAAAAGCTGCACGAGATGAATGTTTGCGCCGGTGGAGAGTCTTCTCAAAAAACGGCGTATCGTTTGTCTTTGAAGTGGCCACCCAAAGGCCCCAGCGATCCTCTTTCTTATCGTCAAGAGCCGCTGAATAATTCATCAGTTTCCGATGTAAACGGGATTGCTTTAATTCCTGGCCAGCAGGTTGGCGGCGGCGGGTTTTGCTGTCGCATTAAACTCAGGCGGTAATTTGCGTTGTCAGCTTGCACTCGGCAATTAAAGGCAATGCGCTCGTTGCATGCTTGGACAGGTTTAAAACAATATATTTATGTGATGCATTAGGGCTAACAATAAGCAGCGGTATCGCACCAGCATCATTCGGGAGGAGTCTTAATTGCACACAGAATCAGGGACAAGGAGCCGCTTAAATATTTTAGAGGAACACATCAGACAAGTCAGCCTGCTTCTCTCTCGTCTGCTTTGTTTGGCAGCCCTTATTCTTGTGCAGGTGTATGCGTTCCATTGAAGGAGTGCATACACAACCACCGACAAGGAAACATTTCTATGTTATTGTTGCTGGATTTGACTGTAAGAGCGGCTGCATGCGCGTCTTTTAAACTAGGCCACCGTCATAATGGGGGTTTGCATTATTAAAGAGGCAGGCCGTCTTAATTGAAAATGTTCCTTCATCTTCAGCCTTGGCTCATTTATCCGCTCTCTTAATATAATTGCTGTAATGCATAGATGCTGTCAATGGGACACAGGCATTTATTGCCTGTGCACGGAGGCTTTAAATGCAAAGGTTTAAACAAATGCATGCAGGTAAATGCAATGAAAATGAAGGGTGAATGATTGTACGAAAAACATTTTATGTTTGATTTCATCTGGATCTGGATTTGAATCTTTGTTTTTTTGTGAGTGTGTGAGCCCATGGTGCCAAGGCTCACTTGAAATTGCTTTGTTCTTTTATTGTTATTATGCTTAGGCTAAATAAATAAAACACAAGTTTGAGGACTTTCTCATGCTCAAACATGCACAAAAAGGGTGTGTTTGTGGGCATGTTGATCATGGTGACTTCTTATTGGTGCTGGTGGGTGTGACCCCCAAATTGTGGGAAAAATAACAAATAAAATTCAGGCCCTGAAGACAGTTTCACATTGTTAAATTTGGTAGGTTTGTCCACCATGAGCAGATCCACAAAAAAGTCTCAAGAAACAATGCATGAAATACACCGGAAGTCTGCCATTTTGGTTCAAGCAGATATTTTAGGTTCACCTTGGACATTTCCAGGGGTTCTTCAAGAGCTTGTTTTTTTATTTAGCCCATGTTGCCAGTTTCACTTACTAACACAGCATTCGGCAGGTACGTCTATCATGGGCAACAAAAATGCCCCAGCAGACACAGGGAGTCTGCTTTTTTGGTTTAATCAATCCTTTTAGAGTCCTTCACTGTTCACACTCCAATATCCCTTCATTCATTCATTCAATGGGAAACAACCACTTGAACCAAGCTGGTGTGATTGAGGTGCAGGTGTCAAGGTGCAGAAAGTCTTATTAGTTTAACACTGTCAATAATTACTTTTGCACCTCCAGTGGATGCAAGATGACAGGAAATGTGGAAAATTATTGTTGCTCTCAAAAGCAGTCAAGGGATATACTGTATATTTATTTTTATTTTCCAAAATTATCTTAGAATAATCTGCTCTTTTCCAGGTTTTGCCTTCTTCAAGTTGAAATCAGATGCTATTTTTGTTGGGCGCGCCAGAATGTAATAGAAGTTTCCTAGCATTACACAGCATCAAAAAGATGCCTGAGTAGAAGACAATTCCATAAAGCACTTTATTTTTTGTATCCACGGAAACAAGAGTTGATTCACTGCACACCTTTGTTTTTTCTTCTTCCAGCCATATTTTATTTGAAGCTAGACCAAATAAAACTTTTCTTGAATTTCATTCTCACTCTTACCAAGTAGTCTTGTTTTTTTTCTAGCTGTGACGGTAATTGATAGTGTACGGCAACAAGGTGTGACAGAAATTACTTTGCAAAGCAAATACATTTGTTTTCAATCAAGCTCTAGTGTAGTCAAAAAATGCTGCAATTGAGATTGCTAGGAAATTGGAAAAATCTCCGGTCACATATCTGACAACCTTGAGGAGCTAGTACTTTTTTGATTTGTGAAGGCATTGTTGGAATTCTCTGCAGACCTGACAATAAAACGTTTTTGGACCGCATTAATCCATAAAAAAAAAAAAAAAAAAAATAAATATATATATATATATATATATATCGGTAGTAATATTTACATACACATTTTCCATGCTGAAGGTATTATCTTGTATTGGAAACTATCTTATCATTAGCGTGAGGTGCAATTTTGTTTGATTAACTTTTTTTTCAACTGGTCGGTTTGATTGATATGTCCCAATTTCGAGCCCTGCTCCAATTCACTTTTCCTTGTCAAACATTTCTGTCTTCCCAGTTGCCTTAGTCCAAGCCTTGGGCACAGTGTCATTAACTCCAGTAAGCCCCTGAGTATCAAATCTCACGGGAAATGTCTTTTTTCCCCTTTATGGCCAGGATGGTTCATTGACCGCTACCCAACCCACATCCACCTCCCCATCTCCTCAGTGTCACTCCTCCCACACCGTCACTTTGATTTAACATCACATGTCTCATTCATTCCCATAGTTTATTTATTTATATGTACACTGTATATAGTGTTTAATAAATAAATGAGAACGAGAACATCCAGCATCATGGAGTACATTAATGCAGATTCTTTACATTTTCAGCTCATTTTTGATCATTTTACCATTTTGAACAGGAATGAGGAATTGTGTGCATTGTTAAAGAAAATATTTGCATGAAAAACACGGTAACTGAGCTTGGCCGCTGTGCAACTGAGTTCATTGCACGCCATTCATCTTTGAAACATTGTTTGTTGGTCTGATACAGCAAAGGCCCCTTGTGAGAATGAGCATTTAGGCTGACTTTAGTGTAGTATTGTAGTATTTTAATGTAGTATTCACATAATGCGTGCGTAATTAATGAACTGGTAATTGGTAGCTCCAAGTTTCCTCCTAACAACTGTTAAAGTTGGTTGAAGTTAAAGCAACATGTTTCAAACAAAACTCATGATGTTAAAGCATTGCATTGATATGCAACACATTTAGAATGCAAATTTAAGCACCAGATTCTATTGTTACAGTGCCGATGCATCACAATATCGTTATTTTGTCCCACCGTATCTGACATCTATGTATCAGTGAGAATTTATACAGGAATGAATAACCAATGAAAGATGCTAAATAATGAACGTGACATTGATGGTCTTAGATGCAACTCATTTGAGGTTGTTGCATTAAGAGTGAACATTACTGGTGGTGTGGTGTGCATCTTCTACCCATGACTGTCACCCAGCATCGCCAACCAAGCGCAAATGTGAACGAAAGGACAGACGTGCTGAGATTGAAAGCTAATTTTAGTCCAAGCAGTGTCGGCTAAATATCCCATTTCCTCCCTCTTTGCGGCCACATTACACATTCCCGAGTCCACCTCCAGGCTGGAAGCTTTTATGCCTTGTAAGAGAACTCATGAGAAATACTGACTTAAAAAGCCCCAGAGGGCACAAAATCCAATTGGGCTTTAAACATCGGCAGAGCCGTCGGTTCAGGAAGGTTGTTTTCTTTAAGGAGAAATGGCAGGATTTGTGACTGGATATTCCACCACCTCTTCTGCCACAAAGACCCATCCCAATTTCACAATTTAAATCTAAAAGTACACCAAAAGTGGCTACTGTAGGGAGTACAATACAATTTTGGACTGTGTCAACTGTGTCACTATAAATACATTATTCAGTGGTAATATGATGTTATATTTTTTGCTGAAGGCCAGTTGACTTCATGGATCGCAAATGTTAACACACGTTATTTCTTGTGGGAATAAAGTAGAGAGACAACTCTCAATGTTTGCTAGTGCTTTACCAATCCGCAAATTTCCAACAAGGAGCTTGGAGCACCTGTTTAGTCGGAGTGCTCAAAATTAACACATTAGTGATAGAAGCTGCAGTTATTGCGAGTTGAGGAACGGAGGAAATCCAATAAGCTGTTGAGGTTTGGGCGGAAGAATCGATGGACAAAACACTCGAGAGACCGCCGCTCTTTGCAAGTGCGGGTTTTAAATTTCATCTCACAAGCCACTACATGTTTATTTAATCAAATGCAAACATGCGCTTATTGTAATGATTCAAATTGACTGGGAACGCTTTATGACCTGATTGCCTTCCATTTACTTGAACCGTCGTATAGAGTGCCGCCTACACGGAAAGCATTTTATGCAGGTTAATGTTAGGGCAGGTTTCCCACCCATGCAGTATAATGTCAAGGCATATTCTGTCTTCCAGGAAGCTACCCTTGTGTCTGACTGTGAGATACAATCAGTGCCATATTTGATAAATCCGCCCCATATTTCCAGACAAAACTGTGGTATTAACAGTCCGAGAGTGTGTGTGCCTGAAAATCCCAAACTGCGCAGTCTTGGAAGCGATGCAATGCATTGTGGGCCATTTAAACAAATCCACTAATCTCATGATAATTCTGACTAATCCGGTATGCCTCTTCAAAATGTGCAGCCGGACGCTACTCTACACGCGTAATCTGATGGTTTGCCACCATCTAGTCACAAAGCATGTGTTCTCTACAGTGGCACACACTACATTACATTGCAGTCAATTATATAGCGTACATGTGGCTTGAGTAACCTTTCTGTGTAAGGCTGAGAGTATTGAAGCAATTGTTTTTGTCTGTCGTTACCAGAGCTGGGCATTTTAGTAAAAATTTGCGGTCTGTTTATCGGCCACTGCCTACAAAAATAATCGGCTATAAGGCCGTTCCGCCTATGATTTTAAACGGGCTTCCGTTAGCGTTTCGAAATACCAACTTCGACAAACTATCACTCGCGCACCCCTCCGACCGATATTTGAAACAAAACACTGACTCACTGCAGAATGGAAGCCTCACCGCAGCCGGACTCGATGTGTCTCCTTTTAGTGCCTTTAAGGACCTTTTCGGACCTTTATGTATCTTTGAGGGCCTCGCGCCTCGCCGCATTTAAAGGAGACGAATTTAGTCCGGCCGTCTCAGTCTCTTAACATCGGGAAAATGTCACTTCCTCTATTACTATTTTTTTAAGTTTCCCGTTTATCGCCTGCAAAATGGGCGTCACATAGGCTTAATGCCCAGCTCTGGATGTTACATACCTGTAGACACCTTTACTATTTTCTGACTTTTTGGTGTGATTTAGTGCTTGATGTAATGCAGTGTAATGCAAAACTAAGCAAATTGGGGTTTCATTTAAGGGTTTGAAATTGGATTCAAGACAGGGTAGGGCTGCAAAGGACAGTTCAGGTTTCAAATTAACATCTCCACACAGTTTGGGGTCAGGGTTTCAAAGTAGAGTTTCAAAAATGTCAAACTATTTCATGAAGGAGATTTCAAGATAGGGTTTCATGCCAGTCTTAAGGTCGTATCTCACTGAGCAGTGAAGGTTTGCAAGTGTGTGCACATGGTGTTTTTTCATCAGGGTTCGTTCAAGGTCGCAGAGATATTCGGCAACAATTTTAATGGGCTCAAATGTTTTTTCTTGTCGCAAAGAAATTTTGAACATGTTAAAAATGTAATGGGGACAAGAAAAACTTTGCGGCCATTAAAATAGTTTGGGACTGTTTGGCTGATGTCTTTGCAACTGTTTGCAACATTGAACGAACTCTGACAAAAAAAAAAAACAACATTCGCTATGCACTCACACACACTTGCAAACCTTCACCGCTCAGTGAGATAAGGGTTTTAGGCTTACTTTAGGAGCTGTTTTTTATGATAGGTGTAGCATTTTACATTGGAGTTTTAAGACAGGGTTGGGGTTTCTGTTTAGAGTTTCAAGACAGTTTTATTTGAGGGATAGGATTTCAATTTAGGGTGTCAAGAAAGTGTTACGGTTTAAAATTTGGGTTTCAAGAAAAGTTAGGCTTTCAAGTTAAGATTCGTGTTTAAATTTAGGGTTTCAAGCAAAATTTTCAATATAGGGTTTCAAACAACTGTTAGGGTTAGGATTTCATCCATCCATCCATTATCTGTACCGCTTATCCTCACAAGGGTCGCGGGGCGTGCTGGAGCCTATCCCAGCTGTCTTTGGGCAGTGGGCGGGGGACACCCTGAATTGGTTGCCAGCCAATCGCAGGGCACACAGAGACAAACATTCGCACTCACAATCACACCTAGGGGCAATTTAGAGTATCCAATCAACTTACCATGCATGTTTTTTTGAAACCGGAGTACCCGGAGAAAACCCACGCAGGCACGGGGAGAACATGCAAACTCCACACAGGGAGGCCGGAGCCGAGATCGAACCCACGACCTCTGAACTGTGAGGCGGACGTGCTAACCAGTCGACCACCGTGCCGCCGGTTAGGATTTCAAATAATTTTAAAATGGGTCACTGATAGTGTAGTGGTACACACGCCTGAGTTGTGTGCGGGCAGCGTGGGATCGATTCCCGCTCAGTGACAGTGTCTATGTGTGCCCTGCGACTGGCTGGCGACCAGTTCGGGGTGTAGTCCGCCTTCGCCCATTGACGGCTGGGATAGGCTCCAGCAACTCCCCGTGACCCTGTATAGGATAAGTGGTTTGGAAGATAATTTTAAAATTGTGAGTTTCAAACAAGGACTAGGGTTTCGAGTTAGTTTTCAGTATAGTATGCAAAATACTGTAATGCAGTCGAATGCAAACATAATCATTAAATAATTTTGGATTGTTAATCATGTACTATTTATAAATGATAGTTAAGCAAATACGCCCTAAGCTCGATCGTGCAGGGTTTGCCAGTGTTAGCAAGGTAAAGCAAACGTTACATACATTTTGTTTACTGCTCAATGAACAGCAGTCAATTACAGTTCTCAGATGAGCCAGTTTGTTTGTAAGTTTTCTAGTTAGGAGGATTATGCTTCGTGTCGTGCATTTGAGTCCACTGAGTAAATACTGCCACATTAGCTTCCGCTAGCCCCTGAGTAACAAGCTGTTACCTGTGCTGAAATAGTGTAGCGTGGGCATGTTATTTTTAACATTACATTAATGTTGAGTCTGTGTTCTTTGTACATGTATGTCCTTTATGGGCCTCCATAAAGGCTTGAGCTATATAAATTAGATGGATGGATGATTACTCGGACTGTGATCCAACTTCGAGGTGCCAATCAATAGGTGTGAAAACCCCCTAAGCATAGTCGGTGTCACTGACAAAAATAAGCAGACATCTATGCATTCTATCCAAGCTGTTTAAATACTTTGAGTGTTATGTTTATGGCTTCCACTATTCCTCCTCCTCCCTGTTCTTCCTTCTGGTGTCAGGAGGGACGAGGGTGACGAGCAAGGGTGATAATGACTTGTCAAATTAGAAGTAATGAAACCGGCGGCAAGCGTAAACACAATTTGACATGTTCCGATGACGTTCTCCCATTTCTACCGAGGGGAGATTAGCGAATCATAGCGCCGTCACAATCTCAAGGGATCGCCTTCGCACACAATGGAGCGTGCACAAAGAAAGAATGGCTGGCAGCTCTCCATGCAGCAGACTGACACCTGCATAAACAAACAGACATCTCTCCCATGCGCTTTGCATTTGGAGACCTTTTGGATATGAAATGTACCGCGGTCATGGTCCGATGGGGTTTGGCTCGGCCCGCCTCCAGGTGTCCTGCTCACACCTCGTCAGCATGATGGATGGAGTTCATACACGGCCTAATCACGGTTTTATTTGGATGCATGTGTGTTGTTTTAGGAGAGTAGAGTTTTCCTGGTGTTCCATTTAACGCTTGGTCGTCCTCGCCGAGACTCCCGCTTGCAATCCTGCATTAGGTGCCAACGTTTTTAAATGGCCTTTTAAAACTTATTTTTTAAAGTGTGTTTCCAAGGGGTTGGGTTATTCTTACAAATAACACATTTTGAAATCAGAGTTGAAGTCAGAATCTGGGTTTTCGGCTTGGGTTTCAAGTTGGGCTTTCAAACCAGGCTTCGGGTTTCTGGATAGGGTTTCAAATTAGAGTCGGCTCAGTCAAGTCAAGTAGAAGATTTTTGCCAATCTAAAAAATTCTTTACTTTAATAGAACATTTTGGTTGCTTTTGAATGTATGGTGAAAGATTAACATTGGTTTTGAAGATTTTTTTCAAATTAGAAGTTTTTATGTAAAAAAAAACTGTCACAACTTTTCATGTCACTACCGAAATGCAAAGAGTATTTGTCTGTAGGCAGCGCTTGGTTTTAGCCACATCCCCAGAAATTTCACCGGTAAGAGACATTACCTTCATGTTCATCAATGGACACATGGCGAGTAATTAGTTGGCAGTATTATTAAGTTATGTGCCCTCCAAAGTCTGAAAATCAGCATGTAGTTTTAAGGACCATCACTACCGAACACCTCATTTCGGCAATAAAATTAGCACTTTTTATTTTAATGCTAAATGTACTGTTTTCTATCTCTGTACACATGCTCAAAACTCTCTGTGGTAGCCACGTTGTGCCTAGCATTGTTGAGTATTGTCAACAATTATCATAAAACGTCACTACCGAAACGGTCACTACCGAAACGGTCACTACCGAAACGTTTCGGTAGTGACATGATGGTTTCGGTAGTGACAATATGATGTTTATTTTTTAATAAAGTAAGTTTTAAATAATATAATACATAGATACATATGTCATACATAGATCTTTCTGATTTTAACAACATTCTATTTCATATTTTATCTTAATTCGAAGGGGAAAACACCAAAATGCCAAAAAGCCTAGCAGAGACAGAGTACAGGTGAAGGGTTACAATGACCCAGTGAAATCCAACGAATATTTAATAAAGGAAAGAGAAAGAAATAAGAGATGGAAGGAAGAAGGAAAGCTGAAGTCTACCAATGAATAATCCAGCAGAGAGCAAAGTAAAGTCAGAAGAGCATAGAGGAAAAGACAAGACCACCAGATGTCTCTCAAAAAACAGATAGAGAGGGAACATACATACAGGGAAATGTATGTTACAAAAATGTTTGTCATTCCAATTAACCTTTCATTTGGAAGGTGAAACCACAGTTTTTCAATGATGAAGAGCCCTGTGATGGACAGGTGACCAGTCCAGCGTGTACCCTGCTTTTGCCCTAAGTCAGCTGCGATCAACTCCAACCCCCTGCGAACCTGAGTACAGCACAAAGCAGTAGAAAATGGAAAAAATAATGCTTCATTAGTTATAATACACGTTAAAAGTTAAAATATAGCAAAACTAGTTAAGTGATTACAATGCTACCCTCACACAAAGTATTAATGCAACAGCAGCAACAATATGGTCACTACTGAAATGTTGTAGTCACTACCGAAAAAAATGATGTTTCAACAAAAATAAAAAGCATTGAATTATCAACCAACAATTTTTGATAATGATTCTTTAAGGGTATGTTTTGGTTTAATTAATGATGACTTATGAAGTCAATATGATCAACTTTCTACATTTTACAATGAAAAATAGCATATACATTTTGATTTATTGCTGAAAAAGTCATATTAAATTCTGTTAAAAATTCATTTAGATTGGTTTTGATGTCAAAACCATATATATTAATTTACAAAAATACTCTGTAGAGGGGGGAATGGGAAAAAAAATGAATCGGTTAGTAGAATTATTTTTATTCTTGTGTAATTGTGTGTTTCGGTAGTGACACATTTTAGGTACAGGCAAGATATTAGGGAAAAGCTAGAAAATACTATTTGAAAATTAACTGTACTTTTACCATATTTGTGCCCCTTAGATATGGTGCAACATGAATACAATAAAAGTTTTTCTGAAATAAAATACAAATTTCACACATTTTCCAACTCTGAATTTGAACCATTTCAGTAGAATGGCCCATATATATATATATATATATATATATATATATATATATACACACACACACACACACACACACACACACACACACACACACACACACACAAGCCCGGTCGTATGCCATATTCTGAAAAGTGCTATAAGAGTAACGAGTCACCACACAGTGCAGTGACGTGTCTCGGTGTTGGTGTGCAAAGTCCGAACATTTCCATGATGAACAATGTTCTCATTGGTACACAGTTGTTGTTTGTGTATAATTGGAGACAATAATCTGGTGATAAAGCGTCACTTTCCTTGTTGTTCTGCTCCATGCTGCCGCTGGTATGAATCTACTGAGGCGAGCTGTGATAGGGCTAGCCGGGCTAGTTGCATTTTTTTTTTTCTACTGTCATCACAACATCCTGATTCAGCTGGGTTGTTTCGGTGATACAATTCTTTTAGTCTGAAACAAACAAAAAACATACTTTTGGGCTATTTTTAGTGGCCATGTGTAAAATTACAAATTTAAAATCAGATTAAGACAGATCTTTAAGATTTCAAACGAGTGTTTCAACATCATTTGTTTCTACATTGTTGGCATTATTGGTTAGGATTTAACCTAAGGTTTTATATTACATTGTAATTGTGCTGGTCTTGTTGCGGTGTGAATGGGTGAAATTGCAGTATCAAATATTGGTATGTCAGGTCACAGCCTGATCTGTAAAAATAGACCTGTGCACGACCCTACGGCAGTCGTCACCAACGCCCATTGCTCATTTCCCAACTTTCACCCTGGCAAGATAAAGACGCCTTTATCCGACCCCCGCCATTGGCGAGATACTATTGAGGGTCCAGAGCGCATCAATTTGGGCCTCAAATGACTTTCACCAGCTGTCCAAATCCTGACAAGCTTTATGTTCTCCTTAAAAAGAGCTCTTTTATGGGCATAAGAAAGGCAGCAAGAATGAGAAATGGGAATAGAGAGGGAGGTAAGTCAAAAAGCTAATGTCTCACTGACACCCTTTTCGCGCACAACATGGGAAATTTCTGTTCTATAACGGGTCCTGGTTAATTTGAAGTCAATTGGAGAGTTATTAAAAGGATCTGAGTGAGCTGGGATGAACTTGGTCAAGGGCAATAAATTCACCCTGGAAGCTAACGTCACCTTCAGGCGCGAAGGTCTTTTAAATGACATTGCGTGCTGTTTTAATGTTACTCTGTGAATAAATCCCACAGTTGCAGGTATTTTTTTAAAGCTTTATCCAAGCTTAAAGTTGTCCTTCAAGTTATAGTCTTGCCACTATGTATGCAAATATCAGAAATTATATTAGCTTCATTTCCCTGTTGTTGTCTATATCCGTCTTTGTGGTTCTCAGGTGGCAGGCTTTGTGCTTT
Organism: Filicampus tigris; assembly: GCF_054856515.1. Taxonomy (NCBI): domain Eukaryota; kingdom Metazoa; phylum Chordata; class Actinopteri; order Syngnathiformes; family Syngnathidae; genus Filicampus; species Filicampus tigris. The sequence continues at coordinate 9,517,318 of NC_141230.1, forward strand.
AATGCAACAACGGTGTGCATTACAGCGCAATTTATAGTGCGCTCGCTACAAATAAGGTCTGGGTGGGTGGGGAAAAATAGATACAATGCACACTGCACCAGACATAGAGGCTGTGATTGAATTTGTTTACAGTGACAAGCGGATGTCAGCAGATCAGCATGCAATCATACAGTGGCACACACGTTCATCCAGAGTCTGTTTACTGAGCTCTTGTTCAAAGGCAATAATCACGTGTCCGTCTGTTATTAGCGTTTCATGGTATTTTATTGCTCTCATTTGTGATTCGCTTCATTTCAGCCATGTTAGACTAACAAGAAAGATGGAAAACAGCAGTTGTTTTCCGTCAATGTCTTGTCTGCCGTTAGTACTGTATTTTGCAGAGCTGACCCAGACCCTGGGCCGGACCGGTCGGATGCCCATTTTGGGGGCGGGGGGTGGGGGCCAAACCACTAATCGACCCTCATGCATGTGGCGTGCTCGCGAGGCAGCCAAATTTCATCTACTCCCGCAACGGCCGCATTGATTCACATGACCGACGCATTGTGCTGCACAGGTCTGCAACACATGCCACACACACATCAGGAATTGTTGCTGCTCTGATCGGTCCATTATGTCACATGTTACATACAGTTTCCCACACGGAAGAGAGAACGCACCACGCAGCTCGTTGCTGCTGCAAAAACTAGTTTGTCAGCGGCGTATGTGTAAAAAGAAGCTACTCACCCACGTTCCCCCTTAGCCGGCACCTTCCAGATTGTTTTCGCAATAAAATCAAATGCATCATCTAGACAACTCGGTCCATTTATGGTTGTAGCAGGCACGATATCCATTGTTGTCGCTGTCTTTTTGAAGCGACGTCCCCTGACTTGGAACCCAACTGTTTCAAAACAACTTGTGTCCACGAGTATAGTCAAGCTGCGCGCAGCACTCAAGGATGACGCCAGCACATCAAGGTGGAGTTCACTTCTTCTGTCTCATCTTCCCTACTTACGGAAATACGCCATAGCAAACCTGTTGTGTATAGTGGTTTCCTATTATGCTTTTATTTTGAGGGAGGGGAAGTGCGGAAAATAAGTAACTTGTCGACTGCGACTTCTGGCCGTCTGTTGGACCCAAATAATTATACACACAATACGACAAATCCAACCCGGGGGCTCGCAATGCAAGTAAGCACACGCAGTTGTGTAAGTACTACTGGCACATTTGAAGCATGTCCACAGCGGGTTTGAATTATAAATTTGCCATCTAATGATCTTTAAAAAGCCTCTGCATCTTTCCCGTGACGACGTCAATTAAGGACGCTTTTTTTTTCTTTCGGTCAGGGGGTGGAATGGGGCGGTGGCTGACAATTTTTATGAATATGGCCGGAGGGTCGCAGCCGGAAGGGTACCCAGGGTGGAGGGTTGCAGACCGGCGAAAAAGGGTCAGGTGCCCAGCTCTGGTATTTTGCCAGTGGCTTTTTTAAAATTGCACATTCGCAAAACAAGGTATTCTGAGGTTCTGTTTTTATGGAATCATAAACACCTGCTGCTCTCTAATTGGTCAAGCAGTTCTGCATTATTGTATACGGACTAGAAAAGACAAAAATAACATTAATTCTTATGCTAATATGCATTGTTATTGAATAAATGCCGATATTGGTAACATTAGCTTGCCATACTGCATGATGATTTCCGTTTCGTCCTAAAGTGGAAAACCAATGTTAATTGGTCTCAGCATTATTTATTCCAAGTATTCATTCCCTATATATATATGTATATATTTATAATGTATTATTATTAATTATTATTATTATTATTTTTTTTTTAACCCAATACTTTTGTCCATTGTACTGTACAGTAGCATTTTCAAAACAGATGATTCACTGCCTGTTCTGCTGTTGGCAGGAAAATGTGCTGCAACTGACTACAAATATGAATCAACCCAAATGAGGTAAAAAGGTAGATTATTGGATTCTTCATTGGATAATTAGCAGCAAGCGGCCAAATGCCAGTGCGCCACCAAAGGCTGCCCCGCAGCAGTCTGGCATTGGTTTTGCTCAGCTGGTGTCGGCGGGTAGCTGCATGGCAGAAGGCCTGGAAGACACGCCACTTGTGTTATTTGCATATGCAGCCGTCACATCACATTTCATCAAAGGTTGTCTGCTTCTGCCGGCTTGAGTCTGTTTACTCTCCCAATCTCTAATTGTATGCCGACTTTTGTTCTGCACAATTAAGCTCCAACTCAAGTGTCAGTACCATTTGTTTTGTATAAAAACCTGCACAAAAGGCCAGCCACTTTGTCATAAAGCCACATAACTGACTTATCCATGGTTAGTAATTTAAAGGGCAAGGTTCCATTTTTGGTACCGTCCATCCATTATCGATACCGCTTATCCTCACAAGGGCCGCGGGTGTGCTGGAGCCTATCCCAGCTGTCTTCCGGCAGTAGGCGGCGGACACCCTGAATCGGTTGCCAGCCAATCGCAGGGCACACAGAGACAAACATCCGCACTCACAATCACACCTAGGGGCAATTTAGAGAGTCCAATCAACTTGCCATGCATGTTTTTGGAATGTGGGAGGAAGCCGGAGTACCCGGAGAAAACCCACGCAGGCACGGGGAGAACATGCAAACTCCACACAGGCCGGAGCCGGGATCGAACCCACGACCTCTGAACTGTGAGGCGGACGTGCTAACCAGTCGATCACCGTGCCGCCATTTTTTGTACCTTAAGGGGAAAATCAACCAGAACATATTTTTTTCAAGAATATGTTCCCAGCAGGCCCACTAGTTGAAACATGGCATCCTGATTAATATTGCATTTGTGGAATATGAGTTAAGCAGCAAAATCCACCCCGTTTTAGCCATCTCGGGGGGGTCATTTTCAGTCGACAGAAGTGACAAAATGGCTGCCCCTAGCGATGGCTAAAATGTGCGGATAAACTCTTATTGCACAAACACAATATTTATCAGAAAGCCTTGTTTCAACTAGTGGGCTTGCATTGAACATGTTCTTGAAAAACATATATTTGGGTTGACTTCCACTTTAACTCAAAATGGAGAGGCAGTATAGCCATGTTATTTCTTCCAGCTAATTGTTGAAGTTGATCCTAATCCTGATAATAAAAATATTGGCATTTAAAATAATGGATGAAAAATTCGAGTGATTCGTCATAAGTATAAATACAGTGGTGCCTTGAGATATGGGTTTAAAGAGGAAGTCAAGGCAAACATTTTCGCAAGAATATGTTTTATGCAATCCCACTAGTCGAAACGTGGTATTCTGATTAATATTGGGTTTGTGGAATATGAGTTAAGCAGCAAAATCCTGTTGCTCAGATTTCAGGTAACAACCAATCATGGCTCAGCTTCAGAAAACAGAGAACGGCCAACAAGGAGACGGCACTACTGTACCTCACTTGCCTACCCTGCCTGCACGACCCTGAGTTTTTCCTTGACTCTGTCGCCTATTGCTTGCTCATGTGGGATTCAGTTGGGGCTCAGTTAGTCTTTTAATAAATGAGGAATGTGGCCATTGACTTGCTCCTTGGGTAAAGTTCCCTGAGACAGCTTCTGTTGTGATTTGGCACGATATAAATAAAATTGAATTGAATTGACTCATAGAGATATGTGAGTTACCGTTTAACAAAACGGACAGGTCAAAAGTGCTGCATGTAGACCGATCAATAATTGTATCAAGTGTTGATATGCTAGCGAGTTTCATCACTAAGAGCCAATGCAAGAAGACAGGACCAAAACACAAATGCAAATCATCGATGCTGACGCCTTTAACCAGTGATATTTAGACTGACTAACAATTGTATGTTTGAACAATAAGTGTGATGATTCAGAGACTGTGCAATAGGGCAAGACTGAAATGCAAATTGGTTACCGAGAGAAGCAACCAATTAGTGGTGATGCCTGCAACGTGTGATATGACAAATGACTGTGTGTATAGCAAGTGCCATCAAGGTAAAGAATTTCTACTTTCATCAAGAAGCCATGAGGACTGATATGCACGTTTTGGATGGCTGAAATGACCAATCAGAGTTGCTGCCTGTCGACCGACCACTGACTGCATGGAGAAAGTACAATAAACTAGTTATACCTCAAGTTGCATTTGATTTCGTAAAATAAAAAAAATAAAATAAGATAAGTAATGTCTTTTTAAATTTGGGGCCTGTTTTTTTTTCAACCTGTACAAGTAATTTACCTGTACCAGCAACTCATTCAGCATGGAATTTGAAATGCGACGGGTTAATAATCACACTCATCTCCATTAAGCGATTGTGTATGCAATTTCTGCATAAAACATACACTAACATTGATTTGGCAGCTAGTTTTTTTTTCATCCGATATAATCTTTACAAAACGAATTGGCTCATTCTAATCACTGAATAGGACAGGAAAATTACAAAGAGAGTGACGGAAAACTGACGAGGGGGTAAATCTTTCCCATGTCTAGAAATTATCGGTGTTTGGTCCACATTTGCATTTAAATGAGCAGTGGTGAGCCATCAGTGTGAGTATGGCTCGGAGACGGTGAAATTTGGAGCGGCGCAGCACAGACGGGAGAGATTAAAAGGACATAAACTTCTCTAGTGTTATTGCAAAGACAATGAGGAAGAACGTGGGGATTATGCACACAATTACAATAAATACAGTGCAAACTACAAGGTCAGACACAGTGCATTTTAGAATTCTGTTCGACCTTAGATTCATAAAAAAAATCCATAAATAATAGTGGAAATGTAAATAATTTTACAGTCAAACCATACCTTTATTAACAGTAGAGGCAATATACAGTTAATAGTCTAAAAAGTGTTAAAGTCTAATAGTGCATAGTAAATCTGTTATACCGAAAAACTCGGACAGAAATGTGTATCGCTTTCCTAGTCGTAATGAGTTGCTGTTCTATGGTTATCGTCATGTCACAATACGTCTTTGACCTCATTGGTAATCATAAAAAATAACCAAAGAAAAATGGAAAAACACTGTGGAAGTAAGTTTCTGTGTGACCTTTGGAGCATATTTTTCCTGGAAATATAGTTGGGATTTGACTGTATTGTACAAGGTGGAATGTGGCGTTTTTAGTGGGTGGATGCTTAAACGTGACCAATCTAATGACATAAGTGTGACCTGACCGTAATGTTTATACAGCCCATGCCAGTTCCTATCAAATCTAATCTAATGGACCGGCAACAGAACAGTAACAGGATGCAGTCATGTGGCTCCCAGACAGCAGAACTGAATGAAGCAAGCCTTTATCAGTCTAATGTGTTCTTACATGATTATCACGGTCAAACTTGAATCCTACTTCAAATTTCATTTTAAAGAGACCCGAGGCTCCAACTCCATTCTCTTTCTTGACTTCGTCTCTTGGAGCTAACTGAATCGCCATGACGATGATCATGGGAAGTATTTACATGAATTGATCTGAGATGGCAACCCCATTTATGAGCTTTATGGATGACAATAAGGATTTTATTGTTGTGAGCAATATAAGCAGGTTTGGAAAGGGCAAAGCGGGACGGGTATAATCGAGCTTAGCATTAGCTTGGGCAGAGCATTGAATCATTTTAGCTGTTTGGCACTAGCTGCTTCAACTCATTCACTTTAACAAGATCTCAAAAGATCGTGGTACGAAATGTTGAGCACTGTTTTACATTAGAGAGGTTCTACTTTCAGAGCGGCATCGCTTGGGACAATTCTCAGCACGCATACATGAGGGGGGTAGGCCATGCACACAAATCACATATTGTTGTTGATAAATGTTTTCTTTTCGGGATTAGGTTGTTAGCGGTGACCAATCTATAAAGGGGGTCAGGTAAGACCTCTCCAGCTTGGGTGCCCCACCCGAAGTCAAGGGACTGAGGTAGAGGTGGGCGATATATATCGTCATCGATATCATCGTCAATCTTGCTTTCACGATGTGTAATTTTACATTATCGAGTATTAATACTACCTCGAAAAGCGAGTGAGCCGACGACCGCAAAGTACGAGGAAATGCTGAAAATCAGTGTGCCTTGACGGCAGAAGAGGAGGAAGTGATCACCATTTGCCCAATCAGCGGGCAGGACCCAGTGTCGTGTCTCTGTCCGCAGTGCAGCCGAGCTACGTTTCAAGTATGGAGGAATGTCCAGCGGGGAATAATAGCAAGGCGCGAGTCCACGTCTTCCGTAGTCTGTGAATGGTTTGGGGTTGACAAGACTGACGCTTGTGGGAATAACATTGTTAGATGTGCCAAAACGGTCACATCGAAGAGCATTTCTGTTGCACCACGAGCCATATGGGTTACGAGGAAAACTTGGCAAGCACGCTAAACAAAAGCTTAAACACACACACTCAGAAAACAGTCGCCGAGTTAAACCAACAAATATAAACGCACGCACGCACGCACGCACGCACTCACTCACGCACACACACACTCAGTACTTTAGCGAGCAAGTCAAACGTGACATCCTGAATGATCGGTTAACATTCAGTTTACACGCTTGTAGTCCGTATCATTCATAACTAGCCTCTATTCCCGAGGAGTTTGTTGCACAAAGTACAACGGGGCTTATTAGTGTGTTGCCTGCATACACCCAAACATGAATAAAGTCACAAGTCTCCATATCACAGCGATGAATGAGTGGGAAAATGCACTTTTCAGTAAATTGCAGTTTTGTTATTCAACTTTATTCTGAATACGGTGGCCAATATATGAGAACAGGTGTTGTCATGACGACGCCTTTTTTTTTCTCTCGCTGTGTGACACTTCGTCACACGTCATATCAAATACATTTATTTCCCATTCTGATTGCTTTAGTTAACACCCTTTTCTCCTTCTGATTGCTCTAAGTAGTTGGCAGTGGTACACCAGTACTTACTGCGGCTGAAAATGTCACATCATTATGGAATAACACCAGAGACCTTTCAATGACATAAATATTCCCAAAAATCAATGTAAGTCTATACATCATTTTTTTGTTTTTTATTGTTAAATATTGTCGTAGAATGTCGTTATGTTTTGCAGAAGCTGTATTTAGCAATTTAAAAGAGATGTTGTTCACAAATGCTGTCTATCCACAATTGGTCTGTGAAGCAAGTGCAGATTTTTTATATTTTTTGTAGAATATCGTCAAATTATCGTTATCGAGTTTTTGGAAAAAATATCGAGATGTTTTTTTTTTTCTTCCCATATCTCCCACCCCTAGACTGAAGCATGCAAACTCCCGGACATCAATATCATGACAATCCTTCAGGGTGACAACAGAAAATATGAATAATAATAAATGAAGATAAGGGAAAACGTTAAATATACAAAGTATAATAATAATAATACTTTTAACAATGAACAACATAATTATGCTATTGGATGATGTATTAAGTTTCTCATGACATAAATCACTACCACTGTACACATTTAATAGAGCTTCACTGCTTCCTCAAAGTTTTTCCGCTTCAGCTGAGCCTGCCTCCGCAAGGGGAGAAATCTAGCTACTAGAAGGCTCCTTTGCATACTAAGTGGTGATTGGGTGTTTACTAGGGAGAGTGGCTCATAGCACAATGTGGACAAGACAGAGAGTTGAGAAAGCATCTGCCAATTTGATCTGAGGGGCCAAGTCTTTTGCCTGCCCCCTCTTGCCTCGGCCCAATAGTGATTCACGTTAGATGGACTCATGACTTCTTCAGCAAGATGTTCAAATGCAAGTCATAGAAACCTGAGAGGAGTACCTCCAAATGGTGGACTAAATTCTGAGCTCAGACCAAGTCAAGGTCTAGCGCTTATCCTCACATGGGTCGCGGGCGTGCTGGAGCCTATCCCAGCTGTCATCAGGCAGTAGGTGGGGTACACCCTGAACTGGTTGCCAGCCAATCGCAGGGCACATAGAGACAAACAAACAACCGCACTCACAATCTCACCTAGGGGGAATTTAGAGTGACCAATTAACCTACCATGCATGTTTTTGGAATGTGGGAGGAAACCGGAGTACCCGGAGAAAACCCACGCAGGCACGGGGAGAACATGCAAACTCCACACAGAAAGGCCTGGGCCAGAATCGAACCCACGACCTCTGAACTGTGAGGCGGACGTGCTAACCAGTCGACGACCGTGCCGCCACGACCCATGGTCAATTGCCGTTAAATAAAGTTCAAGTATGTGCGCTCTTAGGCCCTGTTTTTTTTTCTCACATACTGTGGGCCGCTGTCACAGACTGTGTATGTGGCTATATTGAGTAATATGGAAAACTTGTTGCGATCACATGACCATAATGAGCCAATCAAATCATTTATTTACCTGAGGAGACTTTCCGAATTGATGTCATAGTTGGCTTGTTCAGAAGTTCGGAAAGTTGACTCAGGAAACAGACATTTTAAAAATGAATGGAAGGACCAGTACCAGAAGCCAGCACAAAACCACTTCAAAATGAAACACTACATGACTGACACCCCAACACAGACAAAATGATAGTTCGCTCATAATGGCATGGATTGTGGGGCACCATCGTAAGTGAACATAGATCGACATTTTGGTTGTAAAGGAATATCTCAATGTAGCCGCTTAAACGTAGCTCGAAGGTAAACAAAATCTGTTTTTAACTTGAAATGTGCAATGCAATGTCCAGAATCTACATGGTCTGCTTTACTTAAAAGTTAATCATAATTTGCCTGTTCAACGTTCCTTGAAATTTAGGACAGTGCCGCTTCGGGATGGATACCGAGCGCTGGTACTCAGCTGGCCCCACGGCTGAATTTTTAAAACTTGAAGTATGGATAATCTCCACCTCTAACAGTTCTATTAACAGTCTTTGAGAAATTACTCAATTTAATGTTAGATTTATTTCGGCTTTATGAACTTTATTTTTTGCAGCCCAACTGCAATTTCCAGCCTTGTTGCTTTTTTTTTTTTACTCTAATAACTGTTTATATAATATCTAGCAGTATAATAGTGATTTATTCAAATCATTTATTTTATCTTATTTTTTTTACTGTATATTTTTTTATTATTACATTTTTATTTACATTAATTTTGACGTAGTTAAAAGATAAGTGCATTTCTTTAAAAAAAATGTGAGTTCAAATATTTTTGTTTTGTCATTTTTCCAAACAAAAAAGTACTGATAAGAATGCTGTGAAGGCACTGGATTGATAAGCAGTGTCATTAAAACGAGTAATATCCATAAAATCTCATCGATACCCAACCCTAGTACTGCTTCATTTCGAAGTTTTGTATTGTTTGGGTAGCAGGCATCAAAATGCAATTTGTACTGAAATGTAGGCCGATCATGTTTGTGCAAATTTACTGGGTATTTAGCTTATTGGTGTATTTAAATGTGAACTATTCGAAGGGTTTGGATGGTTTTTTTTAAAAAGCACATCGTATTTCTGTTCTTGGAAATACATTTACCAGTATTCATGATCATGCATTGTTGGGATTGAAATTGTTTCCTTTACAGAAAATGTGCTTCTTTCATGGACAACAAAATGTCCAATTTGCAAAACCACAAATGTTATGAGAAGGAAAAGGAGATATGCGATTTTTACTTAGTTTGCTACGCATATAGAAACATTCCGTTGTTTTGATCTGTGTCCTAAGAAAATCTTTGCAACCCCTCAGAATTTTAATTGAAGATTCTTGCTTTAGAGTTTCTCCATTTAGATCCCATGCAAGAAGGAGGTACATTAAGAGAAACATGAGTTACTGAATACCGCTTGACTAAAGATTATCAGAGAGACGAATCAATAACTTCTTGAACAGTTCTTGAAAAGGGGCAATAGAATCATTTTTATACGTGAGTTTAAATAGTCATTTTTCTATGTGTGCCCTACAATTGATTGGGGACCAGTTTAGCATGTACCCGCATCTCGCTCAGAGTCAGCTGGGATAGATTTTGCCGAACCCGAGGTCCTAGTGAGGAGAAATGAATGGATGGATGGATGAGAATTACAAGTTGTGATGCCACCATTAATATGTAGACTGAGCTCCTGAAAAACATATGACACCGACTAAGACATGTTGCTCCTGTGGATCCAGAAAGAAACACAACCTGCTTTTAGCTAATTGGATCATAGATGTCCGGTCATTAATTTCAGTTTAATCAGCTTAAGCCTTGGCGGAGGTGTCCTTGTTTTACTTATAACTTTAGAATTATTTGAAAATGATATATTTGATACACTCCCTGTCCAACAAAACCTAGTGCCAAATTGCTTTGTAAAACACAACCCAGACGGCCCATTCTGGAAATGCATTACTGCCTTATGTCATGTTTATTTGGATTTTTATTTGGGTTTATTTGGATGCGAAGGCGGAGAACCTGATAGAGGCGTATTTTAAGACCAGCTGTGAGCACAAACAGTGCTTACAGCTGTCCACTGTTGATTGGATAGCATGGTTCAAACAGGGCTGATTTGCTGCATGATTGCAGTTGATGTTTTTTTCTTTTTCTTTTTTTTTTTCATTCGCCTCAGACTTTTATTTGTACAGGCCAGCCATTTACTGTCAATTCAGCCCTGCTACGGCAAGGCTTTGGTCCAGCTCTTAGCCACTGTAGAAACCACGGGTGATAGATTGGCCTGAGACCGGGACCACCTATATGCTGGGCAAGATGGGAACACAGTTCCCTCAAACAAATGCTGTGCCCCCTCAAATCAAATCCGCGCAAGATTCGAACACTGTTTTGTCCACTTCGTGCTGTGTGCTAGCTGTCTATGATCGACTGTTTGCAGTGAGACTGTATAAATGGCTACAAAGTCATTTAATGTTATAGTCTTCATAACTTGTGTGCCTTAAACATTTATTCATTTTGTATGTATTTGTATAATGTTGATTGAGTGTAATATACATGATTTGTACATGTGCAGTGTGATGCAGTCAGAAATGTGGAAAACAATGCGTGCATTTGATTCTGACTTTGTTCGACCATGTGAGTGCCATCCCAATAGGCATGCATGTAAACGCCTTCTTATGATAGCAATCGCCTGTTTTACAAAGTGGTTTGAGTGTTTATGTGACATTATGGAATCTTTTGCTGTGAAATTAGTCCGTCCGCCACCAGAAGTGATGCAATTTTGAGTTTCAGACATTTCATTCATCCTGTGAGAAAATTAAATTGACTCAGAAACAATATATTAATATCACAATTACACCCCAAAAAATATGAATATTTTCACAAGTGCCCTATAAAGGTTACTACAGGTAATCTATTAAATTTGGGTACCTTCATTCATCACTTTCAGGGGATTCTTTACATTACATATTGAGACAAAGTATGGTTACTGAGTAACATGTTCTCCCCGTGCCTGCGTGGGTTTTCTCCGGGTACTCCGGTTTCCTCCCACATTCCAAAAATATGGTTGGTAAGTTGATTGGGCACTCTAAATTGGCCCCAGGTGTGATTGTGAGTGCGGATGTTTGTCTCTGTGTGCCCTGCAATTGGCTGGCAACCAGTTCAGGGTGTCCCCCGCCTACTGCCCAAAGACAGCTGGGATAGGCTCCAGCACGCCCCGCGACCCTTGTGAGGAGAAGCGGTACAGATAATGGATGGATGGATGGATATATATATATATATATATATATATATATTTTTTTTTTTTATTTATTTTTATAGTTTGGACTCAGGATTTAGGATAACAGGATTTAGAGAACCTCATAAAATGATGTCTGCACCGAACCGCATGAGGTGGTTCCTCTAAGTTGTGTTCACTTGTGATTTTAATTTTTTTGTTTGTTTTTGTATCTGAAGTAATAAAAAAACAAAACATTGGGTGGCGTTTTTTTGTTTTAGTTTCATGTTCCTATTGTATTATTGTCAGTTGACCTATCCGGCTCATGTGATTTGTGCATGAGTGGTAATATCACAGTGACTGGAAAAACCAACCTTGCGATGCCGTTGGTGAAAGATAGCATGTGTACAGGATTATAGATTGTTCGGCTGTGTGTGTTAATAACCAGTAAATAGCGACACTCAAGTGCAAAAGTTTAAGTGCCCAGTTAACAATAGCCATTACCTGCTCCACCCAAGTGTGTTATTAGAGTGTTTTACACTACAGTAAGTAGTCAAAGATGCTGTGTGTAGCAATCACTGTCATGGTTCTGCTTTGTTGTTGCTTTCGGCTCCTGTGAGGGTGGTGGGCGTGTCGTTCTGCTGCACACCTGTTTCGAGTAATTATCAATGGACTATTTAAGGACTGCCAGACTAACAACACACTGTCGGATTATTCATCTTGCTCACGACTTTGTCCACAAGTGATTGAATTTTCTAGATTTTCTATGTAGTGATGGGTTGATGATACCTCATGGAGTGTGTTGACACAGTTCACGAACTGTGTTAACACTGTATTGATACTGTGTTGGTCAGTCAACACGGACCTCTGCTGTACATCAAAAATCATTGCAGGTCACGTTAGGTAATAAAGAATAAACTTGCATGCTGACCCAACATTAGCTTGTGAAATAATATTAAATCTTTATTCAATTGCCAGTTTTGTACTTAAAATTTGATCTTTGTATATTGTGTTTGCTCCATTTGTTTGCTGACTGAAGTTGTTGATGAGAAGAGTTCAAAATCTGCTTGTTTGTGTAAAGGCTCAAATGAGCATATAATATATAACAAATTTATCTAACACAATTTAGAGATAACGTGTAATTTATGTATGGGATTTTGTTAACCAAAATGTTCAATCTCCATCCAACAAACCCACAACATGTCGATAAAGTTTGTTTCCTTATAAACACAATTTGACACGGCACAGCCAAACGACACACTTCCTGTATTGGTGACATGATTTTTTTGGTTGAAGCGATACACGCACCAATACGGGGTTTCACACTTGAGATCTCGGCACAGTGCCGATTCACCAGTGTTGCCCGTCCCATCACTAGTTCTATGTTCGTACCCATTTTTCTCTTGCCAGGATTTTTCCATGTTCATGTAAGTAGTGTGTTTTGGTTTCTAGGTATATCCTCGGTTTGTATTCTTCGTGTTTGGATTTTTCTTGTCCTTTTGTGACAAGCAATTTCTGTTTATATCTTTCCTTGCCTTTTGCAAGCACTTTTTGTTTCATCTCTTTTTCCTGGTTTATGTTAACGAGCGTTTTGATTTGCACTTTGCCGGTATTGTGACCTCTTTTGTAAATAAATATTTTTTGTCAATTCTCATCTGAGTCTGCATTTATAGAATCCCCCTTCAGTCCGGAGTACTCGATTTAATCCTAACAATCACTAAATTAGCAGCATAATAATGACCAAAAATGGTCAAATAAAATAATGTCACATGATGCCCATTAACTTTTCTGCCTCAAGTACGCATGGCTAGAACTGGCTCTAGACACGTGGAGATGGACGGATGTGTGTGTGGAAGTGGGCGTTTACAGAGAAGAGAAAGTGACAGATCATTATTAAGAGTTCTTATCAGCATAGATCATTGACTCTCGTTGAAACCTATGAGAACACTGCTGCCTGCCTAAGATCTGATAATTACACTTCATTAGAGGATCAGGTAGAGATGAGGCTTGGAGTGAGAGGAGCAATTTCGGGTGATACAGGGCTTTGTATGAAAAGATGGTGGAACTTTAATTATGGAGGTACTGATGAGTTGGCTGCGGTGACCATATCTTTGTATGGCCTACAGCAAGTTATATATGAACAGCGTGAGAGATGTTAGCCAATGACCTGATACCGATTTAACATTCAGAGATCGCGCAAGAAGGTTGGGCCCAAAGAGAAACACAAATTATTTGGAGACAGAACCGATCAATCTTTGGTGCTGCCTGTAACAATATACGTGCATCAGCCAATGAGTTCATAAACAATGAGTGATATGACAGCCAATGATTAGATCAAGTTTCTACATTCGGAGACCATGCAGAAAGTGGGACTTACCTACAGATGGTGTTCAGTGAGATACAGGATGTAAGGATTGACATGTTGACAGACCAATAACTGAATGAAAAGTGAGTGCAATGCCAGCCAATGACTGTAGCTTTTTCTTTCAAATCCCAAGTGTAATATTAATTATAATACCATGTTTAGACTAGTGGGGCCACATAGAACATAATATTGTAAAGATTTTTTGGGTTGAATTCCTCTTGTGTGAGCCATAAAGACAAATATGGGTTACGAGGTGGCAAACTGACAATTTCAGTGATTAACTGTAATTGTTGACTGACCCATGAACTATGACTGATGGTTTTAAAATCCCAGACAGAGCCTTTTTCAAGTAACTAAAAGAGAATATCTGGCCGACGTTAACTCAAGCGACACGCGAACTCTATCATTGTGTGTTTATGCATGCATGTGGGTACATTTATTCAAGCTGCTGGCTCTGTTTTTATTGCCTTGGTGTTGTGTCAAATTTGTGTCAAAAACTCAATGTAATAATGCTCCGAGGTGCACACACATTTTAGTAGTTTGACAACCCCCATTGCCCACACCTATGGCCCTCACACATGTTCTGTAACATTGATGGTACATGAACTGCAAAAAAAGCTAGTTAAAAAAAATAGAAGAATGCTGCAGTCTCAGATGCTGCAGTGGATTTCACAAGCGCAGCCGCTCCGCAACATGTGCGTATGAAAGCCTGCCTCACAGTTGGGGCTTGTTTAGGAGTGGCCGAGCACAATCGTTATAAAAGGTGTGATGTCCCAGAGGTGTAGGCAGGATCGCGTGCGTGTGTTTGTGTGTGCTTGCACAGAGGGAAGGAGAGATGGTGACTGCAGTGTGCTTCCAGTGGGAAGCATTGATTTTCAAGCTCAGCATGGGGATGTGGGAAATGTCAGACTCTAATTGAGTTGATAAAAGCATTTTGAGTTTCATATCTAAATATCTACAGTACACACACACTCATGCACACACGTGCGCACAGACAAATACACACACAAAAGGGCTCCACTTTCGACAAGCCCCCAGTGGGAGGTCTGTGGAGGCCTGTGTGCACAATACTGTACCTAATCTTATGCATTTGAAGTTTGACCAGTCCAACATACTGAATATTTACAAGGTTTGTCTGCATACATCATTTATAAGCAGTCAAGAGGCAAGGCGGCAGTCACACCAAGCGGCAAAATTGTTTGGGGGTTGCTCACTTTCCAACATGAGGTTCAAATACAGTGTCCCCTATGGCTCAAAAAGACTTAACACTGTACTTTTTTCTGTTTATGATGTTTCTAATAGGAGTAGGAATGTCAGATCAACCTACAATACAATCTTAGAGCTATATAATGCTAGTGATATTGCAATATGATGTTTTGGCAATTGTGGATTTTGGAAGACAATCAGCAGTGATAAATAGTTAGAAATATCTAATTGCAGGAAAGAGGAAAAACTTCAAATATCAAATAAAGGAAAATTATGTAAGAAGAAAATATTATAGATAAATACAGTAGTAGGACTTTGCACAGTAACGGTATCAGTATGGATATTTTCATACCGGTATAGCTAAAGATATGATAGATTGTGATATTGAGATTTTATTTCCCCCAGCCCTGGTTTAACAGCAGTATTTGACATGTTACATGTTACACTTAATACTTTTCTTTTTTCAATACTCTAATGCAGGGGTCACCCACTCCGGTCCTCCAGGGCCGCGGTTGGTGACCCCTGCTCTAATGACTTGTACACACACCGAAGGAACAGTTGAGTACTGCTGTTATACAGTAACAACTGCATTGACTGAAAAACACATCTGATGATGCTCGAGTCAGAGAGCAGTTAGGAATGTTATGATGTTGTCCAATGGTGGTACATATAATGATTGACACTGACTGGTCAATGAACGCATGAATAGTGAGTGAGCTTCCTGCAGATGATGGCATAGGTTTTACAATCGGATTCCAAACAAGAAGGTTGAACCTATCTTCTGATGGCATCCAGTGTTTTTTTGTGTATTGATTGAAGTGTAGACCAACCAATGATTGCGTCAATAGTAAGATTGCAACCACTGACAATGTTGGTTCTGTTTTTGATCCTGGTCACTATCTTCTGCCAATTACTTCATAAATAGAAGTTTTTATATTTGGTTTCAATGTAAGAAGGCAGGATTTATTGTGAGTTATATTCAAGTTATTGGGTTTATTTATTATTTGAGGAATGTTTGCCGTCAATGTTATACATTAATGGCCACATTATGCCGCCGTCCCTGTGTGACCTATATCTTTGCTGCTGTAACAATGAAAATTTCCCCACAGTGGGATCAATAAAGGCATTCTTATCTTATCTTATCTTACTAAACAGCCAATCAGTGGTGTTGCCGTAATGCCAACTTTCCATTGATTTTTTATTTTTGTTTTACCTTTCTGAAAACGGAATCAATAAATATTGTTTTAATAGCCAGAGATTGGGAACTGGTTAGCACATCCGCCTCACAGTCCAGAGGTCATGGGTTCGATCCCGGCTCCGGCCTCCCTGTGTGGAGTTTGCATGTTCTCCCCGTGCCTGCGTGGGTATTCTCCGGGTTCTCCGGTTTCCTCCAACATTCCAAAAACATGGATGGTTGGTAGATTAGACTCTCTAAATTGCCCCTAGGTGTGATTGTGAGTGCGGATGTTTGTCTCTGTGTGCCCTGCGATTGGCTGGCAACCAATTCGGGGTGTCCCCCGCCTACTGCCCGAAGACAGCTGGGATAGGCTCCAGCACGCCGCGCGACCCTTGTGTGGATAAGCGGTATCGATAATGGATGGATGGATAGCCAGAGATTAAAATCTGCTGCATATACTGGTCTCAACTCTGTTAATAAGAGTTTGAATTGAACACATGCTTCTGCTTGTAAGTACACTGAAGGGGTCCTGGTCTCATTATTAGTAGCTATAATTAGGCAAAGTTTCACACATTGCGCCATGATGATGCTTTCTGTTTCGATTGCATTCTCACGTAACCACACTATTTTGTGGCCAAGCCCACTGGTAATTAGCAGCCGTAATTAGGCAGACAACTATTCATATAGGGAATGCGTGCATGTGTGACTTCCCTGCTAATTAAGAGTATTAATTACAATCATAGCTGTTCCTGTGAGACACCGTATCACTGCCAGTCGGGGCTCTTATGGCTTTATCTCACCCCGCCATCACCACCACCAACAACTCACTCTCTTACACCGTCATGTACTCCAAATATGCAGTACAACAGCAGCATATAAGACTTGCTGGTATTAGGCTGATAGCGGCCCATAGGTAGCTTGTGTATTGGGAGGGATTTGCATACCAATGTGCTTCCCATTCCTCAATGCAATTGGTAATATATAGTCAGCCCAACCAGACATTGTACAAGTGAAGCCAAAGCTAATTGTTTGAGTCCGCTGAATTTACAGTATTTATATCAGGATGAGCATTTGAATACATTTCCATAATCGACTAATTGGTCAATTTGCCAATTTTAGGGTTCAAAAAACACTATAAGGTATTTTAATATTAAGCATGTTTAACATTATGACCTGGTTAAGACAAACTTGAGTCATAAAAAGTTGCATGCGGGGGTCATGTAGAAAATAGGGGAGGGCCCTGAGGAGCTTCAGCACAAATATCTCTTCATAGAAAGTTAAAGAGCATTGCATTGCCTTTTTTATGAGCTTGATGCGTATTCCTGGTTAAATATCTTGCATTGCACTTTTTGGGGGTTCTGTTGTGCATCCTCAGCACATAGAAGAGTCTGACATCATTTATGGAGCGTTTTACAGCCCGCTCCCAGATGCAATGCGAGTTGTTGCATTTCAATATTGCAGGAGTGTTGCCTGCTGAGGCCAAGATGGCACACACATGTTCTGAATACGCAACAAAAGCACGAGAGGGAGCGTGCTTACCACAGATGCAAATTTGTGATATGGAGTGATATAGTTTTATTAATATTCCTTTTGCAAAATATATGATGAATAATGACTGCACTTATGAAACGCCAGTTAGATCATATTAAATATTGATCACAATAAAATTCGCTCATATATTCAGCCCTTAATTTAATTGAATAAAAACATAAATTGACTAGAAATGAAAATAAATGTTATTTAATTTCTAGTCATTATTCTTCAAATGAGAATTAAATGTACATAAAGATCTGTTGACCTATCAAAACTAGCTGGCTAGAATGGAACACACTCACGCTGATGATACAACACCCATAATGCACTGCTACAGGCCCTTAAAGGGAAGTCAACCCAAACATATTTTTTTCTAGAATATGTTCTATACAAGCCCAATAGTTGAAACAAGGCACTCTGATAAATATTGCATTTGTGGAATAAAAATTAATCCACCCCTTTTTGGCCATCTCGTCATCTCATCTTCTAGCCATTGTGTCACTTCTGTCGACTGAAAATGACATCACAACTGCTCAGGGCTCAGGCAACGACCAATCATGGTTAAGCTTCAGAAAACAAGTCAGCTGTTTTCATGAACTCATTTAAAGGGGGCACTCTAAAGCAGGTGTGCTATATGTGATTATTCTTCGTGAATACCTTTTACAACCTACAATTGACCATTTGCCAAATATGTTTGCTTTGGAAATGACATTGTTATTGTGTATGTTACTTAATTGAATATCGCTTTACACTGTTGAAAGAGTGACCAATAAATTTGCAAGCAACGTATTCATATTTAGAGATTTAAAAAACATTGTACTACATGTAGTTCATTGACCTCTTGTTGTAAGACTGAAAGCTGAAAAATAGGTCAGACAAGATGGTGCCCATATATAGGAATGCCAGAAGGTAGGACACTAATGTGAAGTTTTTGACACTCACGCACATTCTCCCATTCTGTTGCGTTGAAAGCAAATGTCAGCAAGTACTGATTACGGTTCCTGTGTCGTTTGTTCACAGTGGATGGCTGCACAGACTGGTCAGTGGACTACCTGAAGTACCAGGTGCTGCAGGGCGAGCCGGTGCGGCTAAAGTGCGCCCTCTTTTATGGCTACATCCGCGCCAACTACAGCCAGGCTCAGAGCGTCGGCCTCAGCCTCATGTGGTACCGCAGCTCGGGCCTGGGCCACAGCGACTTCGAGGAGCCCATCTCCTTCGATGGCGTGCGCATGAGCAAGGAGGAGGACGCCATCTGGTTCAGACCTGCTGACCTTCAGGACGTTGGACTCTACTCCTGCGTGTTACGGTAAGATGGTGAAAATTTGTGGATAATTGTTTAACACAGAAGCTTAGTATGGAGCAAGAAGGCACACTCGGTTACAGCTGTACATACTACTTTTCAGTTCGGTTTGAGTGTTTTTCATACAAATGTTTATTGTTATTAATTATGACTTTACAACCACATAGGCATAGTTTAGTAATGGACTACGCCGCGTTCCGACTTACAAACAAACAGCTTTATTTCGGCACAAGAGGAATGGAATTCTGTCGTCAACCAGAGGCCCACCCGTACAGTTGAACCTCTGTCGTCGAATGCTCCGAAACTTGGATGGAGACCCAGCTACGATGGGCGGGTGTCATAAATTGAAATTTGAAAGTCTCTCTCTCTGGGAACTAATGGTCGAGAGCCACAATGCGGCTAACTTTTGTGCTCACGGTCTATTGATTTTGGAGACGGACCAGGTAATTTATAGATGAGGTTGAAAAAAATACAATGGGTTTAAAACATGGAAAATAGTTTAATTGAAAAATATAATAATCATTTGTTTTCATTTTAAAATGGTCTTATTCATAATGAATTTAAATCAAATCAACTTACCAATTTTTAATACATTTACAGTAATTAAAACACGTGAAAGGTAATTGTTTTGAATTTCTGCAGTGAATCTCGTTAGGTTGGGCAGATGCATCTAATTGTGTGGCAGTTTAGTGTACAAAGCACACACTCAAGTTATAAGTAGCAGTCTGTTGCAATCGAGGTGCGTAATAAGATTAAGATGCACAGTGGTGTCGCGGTAACTTATTAACCTTTGCGGCGGATAACATCCTTCAATAATTGGCTCATTGCAGCTCTTCATTTCTCAGAGTTTTTAATAAATTGGGTTAAAGGCCTCTTAAGGAACCAGAGAGGCTTGAAGTGCGCTCTCTAAGTGTGCCTGTGCGATGGAGAATCTCTGATTGATGCTCCCGCAGTTTTGTGCAACAAATGAATGTTTTTTTTGAATATCTGACTGTGGAATGTTTTTCTTAAAAGTTAGAATCCTGAGCCCACTGTAAGTCTGCTGTCAGAAAGTGCCCGGGGTTTCTTAATGTGCGTTGAAGCTGCTGGGACTTTTTCAGATGGCACAATGTGAGAGATTTTCCTCTGAGCTGAAATCGATTGTCTTTTTTGTCAGAGTGTAAGCCTTTGAGTCACACTTGTGACCTGAGCATGCCCACCTGAATGCTCCTGTCTTTATGCTTCATTGCGTACCTCCATGCAGACTTTATCAACCTCAAAACCGAGGCGGGTGGACTTCACATGTACTTTTCAGCTGTATGAAGGACCAATATAGTGTAAAACTTAATCAGCGAATTATGTACTGGCACTGGAGCTCTATTATGCATGTTTTCACAATTCAAACAGTTCTGAGTGTCTTAAATTTCATTATTTGTGACATGCATTAGTAAAAATACCTCAGGGGTCAGGAAGAACACCCTACTTGTTGTCTTGCTGAAATAACCAATTTAAAGGTGCTAACCTTGTTTCATGCAAGTGACTGTCCTTACCAGCCCAAATACTGCTGGGTCGATGGGGAGTCTGGCTTTCGTTTCCATGATGAAAGAGGTCAGAGTACTACACTCTGTGTAGATAACCACTTGAATAACGCTAATCAGTACGTTCAAAAAAAAAATCACTGCAGCTCTGCTTACAATTTGGCTTTGATGGCATAGCAGAGGCGTCACAGAACCCATGAAGGATGTACCCACATCCCTGTTTCTGCATAATAGTACCTCTGCATGATAGTGTTTCGGACTCCAGCCCTCGCATCTTCACTTTGCCTCGCTCGCTCACGTCACATGCAAAGAAAGTTGGTGAGCGGGAGGTTATTATGATAATTATAAGCACTTCCGCAGAACGGCTCGCTCAAAGACACATTTTCAGAAATAGAGAGATAAATAATGTATTGGGTTGTTTAATTTCCAGATACTCAATACACACAGTTAAAAAGTCAATTTTCCATTACAATAGATGTCGCCTTTAACTGTTGACACGAGGTGAGGTAAATGTGCGGTGGCTTGTGTTTACCTGGGACGAAATGCAATAAAGTTTGTCTTTTGGCTTTAGTTTTAATGCTCACTGAACCGAGGTCTCGTGAGGTTTACTGACATGTCCTTTTTCTCTTTTTTGGGGGACACATTTTTAATGAAAACTTAGTCAAACTCCAAATTGTAGATTTCATAGAGTTCCACTTTGGATGCTCCACTGTGTATTGTTTTATTCCACAGCTGCAACGTATTATTATACCTGTATGACCGTTATGAATGGTAAAGGGGAGCATACTGCGGAAATGAGTCTCTGGAGTGCCCGCCCGCCCATCAACTGTGAAATTACACAACCAAGTACATTTTTGTGAGCTGAAAATGTGTCTCGAACCAAGCCTGTCCTCCAGCATTTCCTTTCCACTCATGAATTGACTGTTACCTGAGCGTGTAACCGCTATTTTCATACGGAACTGCTATCATGTCACCACCAACAGCAAAGAAGAGCTGCCGTGTTGTTGGATGCACAGATTGGTGTTATCTGTGCAAGCTTCAGATAACCGGCACCTAAAAACATGACATAATGTTACATGGTAGTAATCATAAGCATAGCCGCCACAATGTAATGTGTGTGCCTCAATACGAAGAACACATTGATATGATGATCAAGCAAGCATTCAGTAACATCCTGTTTGTATCTTCTCGCCTACTTGGTCAAAAGTCTCCTCTTGCTCTGGGTGCAATTCCAATTCAAGCGTACTGCATATGACTGCGCTGCTGTATTTTCCTCAGCAGCCAGGTTTCTCTCAGGATTCAGACTCAGTTAGTTGTCCTGGTAAGCCTAACACGTACACCCCGCTATGTCTCAATGTGAATTGAATTGTGGCTCTTTTACATGAGTCATGTTATTAGGAAAATTATTTTGAGGAAAAATAATATTTTCTTTAATATATTATTGATACTTTGCTTGTACAACTAAAGTTTTTATGATGGAGACCGTTTAACTCTGGAACTATCGACAGTAGGTCTGCTCAATATAGTATAACGAAAAAATAATGTCATCGTGATAGTGGGGCAAGACGCACGATAAATTGATTCTTTCATATAAATTATATAATGAAAAAACAGTGAAGGCGGCTTCATCTCTGTTTCGTCTGCATCTACCTCCTCCCTCCCCTCACCTGTTTTAATGGGGGCAACGCTGATTTGGGATCAGTTATAATAATCCTAATATTGAATCTGTCATGTGAAGTGGTTCAATCCATGTGTCTCTGTCATCGTGCATGTGATAATTAACGTGTGGAGAATCACATCACACCTTATTCAACTCCTGCAGTCATATCAAGCGTGACACAGGTGAAACACTCAACAGTAAATCGACCTCTGGCTGTCCATCAATGCAGCGACCTTGCACACACACCCTACTACAATGTCACTGTGTGTGTGGATGTTTAACAAATACATCTGTCTGCTCCCAGTGGACCTCAATGGCTCAGCTGTGTTTTTTCTGATCAAATTTGCGTTGCTTAACAAGGTAGGCGATTGCCCACATATGCAAATATGTGTTAACAATGCATGATTTTACATATCTTTCAAGTGGACATGATTGGCCTCAAGTGCTCTCGCTCCCTACTCTTACTACCTTACAAGTCATTGCTCTTGCACGGGGTTGCCTCTTTTTGCTTATGGCAGTATTTTCCGCTTGCACCTTTTGTTGTCCCCTATGTGATAGAGCAGCTAACTAAAAGTTATTGTGGTCAATTTCAACAATTTCAAAACAACTACAGTAAATAGCTTTAATACGGAGTATTGTCGGTTTATATGAACTTTTCATGCAAGGACGTCTCCACACCACTTGCCTGCCTTATACACCCGCTATGAAAAGCAAAAAGAGCATTTATTTGATTGGCCCTGAGGAGTTACAATGCAAAAAAATATTCAGAGTATTTTCCCGTATGCACACATTTACAACTTTAAAAAATAAGAAAAGTGTCCTGTAAATTCCCCAAAGGTTGTGCAAGTTAAATTACACAAGTATGGGTCGAAATAATGAAATGATATGTCTGGGTTTGTATTTAGGCAATTCCGGAACCAGTTTCAGTCCGCTTAGTGAAGTCTCCTGTTGTGCTAGATTGTCTTTGTTCACTCCTTGCACCCATTCTCCTGCTGCTGCCTTTACATTTGTCTTTCACACTCGGCGCACGCTATATGAGTGTGCGTGTTTTATAGCTTCAGGTGGGTCAAAAGTGTTTATATGAAAGAGGTGACTCCCTTATTGCTTCCATGACCTGAGTAGATCATATGAAACCCCTGTCATTTGCAATGAATGGGAGCATCTGGTGAGCCTGGCAAAGTAATGTAATGAAATGGAATGAAAAGCCAGTATGGACCTCTTCTCAAGAATGACCAGGATCACTCAGGCAGGGCAAAGTGGTGCAATACTGTACACTATATGAACACAAGTGTCAGGATGGCTGGCTAACATACCTGCATTAAATGAAAAGTGGGAAGACTTTCTGAAAAATGTTGTCCTTGGAATTTTGCTTGCATTTATGGAAAGTAGCGTTTGTGAGAATGTTGAGGGCTCACAATCTGTGTTGTGGCTTATCTCAAAGAGGTTTCCAGTCTAGTTCTTCCGCACCAAACTCATCCAAGCATTTTTTTACTGACCTTGCTCTGTGTACTAGGACACATGCTGGACAAAGCAAGGATTTAGTTGGAAGTCCAGACACATTTGCCATGGGTTACTATGGTACCAATGTAAAACACAAAAAATGTCAACATCTCTCCATACAAGCACTTGCTTGCTGTCAAGTTGTTGTGTTGAACTCCCCCGTGACAGGATTCAGTTCAGTCTCTGGCCTCTATGGCTCAGCTAGCCTGCAAAGTTGACATGTCAGAACTGAATCTCCACCTCCGCCTTGAACAAATCAAATTCCTTTTACGGGTCATGTAAAGTGCCTCCGTTCGGCTCTTACGCCACCGCGTAAATTGTATGGTTGACATGGCTCCCTGTGATGAAGGTGGAAAAACAGACTTTAACATGCACTGTGTAACATTTTAAGATAGTATTTAATGGTTTAAAATTGTGCATTTCAAGCCTGTTCCAGCTCTGACACTAGGACCAATGGCTGAAACTTTGTCACTCAAAAATTCCACCTGTATTCAACATCAGTTGTTTACAAACCGAAATGTCTGGATCAAAGACAAAATGTGCATAAATGCGTTTTAGAACACCTGCACCTTTTCGTGCTGTTTTAACCATGCATTGCTTATATCAAGTTAGATATAATCTAGATATGACAGAATAAAATCTAATGAAGGGATGGCTTTGTGAAAAAAGTCTTGGTTTTATGCCCATGCTGACATTTTAGACTTAGACAAGGCGAGATGTGTTTGTGCTATCTCGACTGATGAATTTTGCGACGCAGCGCAATAAGCGATGCACGCTGCCACATTACTGCTCGACCTTATTAATGCTTCGGTGAATGAATGGCAGCAAATCCCTGCAGCCAAGTTGTTATAGCAACCAAAGGTGCCCTTGCGCTTTTTTTGCGTGCCCATATATTTTGGATGCCGAGCATTGTCGATGCGGTGGACACAGGTTGCTTTGTAATGGCTCATATAATGACGATGACGATGATGATGAATGTGGTATTAAAATAGCATTGAGTGAGAGACAGCGGGTGAGGGGTACCTCCTCCAGCAGAAAAATTCATCACAGTTTCAGTGTGTTGATGGTTGCTAGGAAACGAGGAAACGGGGGTGGGTTCGGGTTGTCCATTCTTGTCCTTCCTGTTGGGAGGCCCGAGGGTTTGTCTCCTTTCTTATTAGCATTCCCAAGCCCTGGCTGACTACCCCCTAACACCTCCTATCACTCCTCCATAAATCCTATAGTGGTCGCGAGTGTGAATTATTGACTCACTAAAGATGCTGAATACGTAGTTACTTGTAAAGCCACAAACGTTGTGAAACAGCGGGAGGGGCCGAGCAGAGGTTAATGAAAATTACTGGAAGGACTTTACAGGGAAGAGCACTCAGTAGCGCACTGATCCCCGTTAAGGCCAAACATCTACTGTATGTAGGCTACTGTGGGGGGCAGCAAGATTACAGTGGTGTTCCTCTACTATATTAAGGCGGTGATGAACCTGGATTTGAATGTAAATCATATAACGCAGGACACATTTGTGAAAAATCACTTCAATTAAAAGCAATCCAGAGCATGATAACCAATGAAGCAGAACTGGATCCTATTAAGGCATAGGAAAAGGTTTGTGAATTCACTCAGACAAATTAATGTCATCAAGTTGCTAATCTAAATAGCATTTAGATGAAAGCCCAGTGGCCAATGATTCACATGAAATGAACAAAAACAAAAGAAAACTTTTATTTATTTATCTTTCTTTTATTATTACTACTATTGTTTTTTAACATAGATGATAAGATTGGGCATTGCCTGTATAGTTAAATAAAGGTTTCATGATGGCAAAGGTTTCATCTTGGAAAGAAGTGATTAAATCTACGCGATTTCCTTTGGGAAAATGGGTTTTGAAATTATAATAATTGAAAGTCAAGCATCATCGTGAAATAGATATTTGGTTCCACTGTAACAATATTGAACATGGCCTCAGAGTCAGAGTCAATTTCATTGCCCCACAGCAGTGAAATTTGCTTTGCAGTGTAGGATGACAATAATAACAATCATGCCAGCAGGCAGATATCTAAATAAGACAATTAAAGTGTCATGTCATCTTTCACACCATTTATCATGTACAGGGTCACAGGGAGGTGCTGGAGCCTATCGCAGCTGACTATGGACGAAAAGCAGACTACACCCTGAACTGGTCGTCAGCCAGTTGCAGGGCACACACACAGACACAGTCACTGAATGGGAATCGATCCCACGCTGCCCGCACACAACCCAGGCGAGAGTACCGCTACACCATCAGCGACCAATCAAAAAGTATGCCACCGAAATGAGTAAGAGAATGAAGTGATTCAAACAATGCAGGCAGGTTCATTGTTAGAAGATAAATATTTGTAACTGGACTCGTGATAAAGGAAAATTTTGATTTGTTGCTTGTTTTGACCCGCACGAGCCTATCGTGTCCAGATGTGAGAAGAACAAATTCTTCCAATAGAGGGTGATCAGGGCTGGCAGAGATTTTCTGTGACTTTTTCTGGACTCGACCCTCGTAAATGCCTGTCAAAGAAAGTTGCTGAGTGTCAATTATTCCACTGGCCGCCAATGTCTGCTCCCATTTTTTGCTCTGCGCTGCTAACTTGCCTTAACACAAACCAATATAAAAAGTTAACTTTCATACAATACATCATTTGGCGGTGGTTGGGGCATGAGCGAGAGAAGTACTTCTCCACTTTTGTCTTTCTATCATTTAACCAAAGAAAGGGGTTTATTGCACCACGTCACAAAATCAGTCAGAACTAGTTCATGGTCGACTTCACCTTCCTGGAGAAGACTTTGTCATCGGCAAAACTTCAGATGATGCCTGCCTTTGTGGTGGCTCCTGTAATCATTAGGGGGACAGAACATACCCCTGTGGCGAGCCTGTTGACGACAACTTTGTTCAGGAAAGGGCACTATTCACTCTGACTGCCTTCAGCCGGCAATTTTACAGAATCATTCATTGAGATTAAAATCAGACATAAACTTGTTGGCTAAAATATGAGGCTGAATGGTGTTAAAAGTTGACCAGTCTACATATAAAAGTCCTGTGTGGGTTTTTGTGTGCTCCAGGTGCTTGTTCAATTAAAGAGAGTGAGTGTAGCGTCATCCTACCCTATTCTTTCCTAATATGCAAATTGCATTGGAACAAGCTGGCTCTGGACCTTCTCCATCAGAGTTTGTTCGACCAGTCATTTAAAAACTAGTTATTTTTCCCGTACACCATTTATTTAACATGTGGTTTTGCAAAGTTGGGATGGTATGGAACGGGTATTTATGCATCTTGACCCATAATGCGGTTGAACTCACTCAAATCGTTTTCCATCAGCATGTAAGGTTTCAAAAGACAACATAGCATTTATCTCTGAATTTCTGAACTCCTTACAAACCACTTTTGTATTGATTGATGCCTATGGGGTTTTGGGCCATAATTGATGTCACAGTGTTCTCATTTAGATCAATTTTAGACTCAACAGTACCGCCAGTATTACACTCATTTCACAATTGCAATTTCTTGGAAAAAGACTTTCCTATTCATGTTTGTAATAAATTGTCTGCTGTGCTCTTTATCAACAATATGTAGGCATACAAGGTGTAAAAGTTCTAGGACTGGTGATACAAAAGATGTACAAAGTATGACTCGAGGCCTGGAGCATTTATGACACACATTTTATAGCGATGGTTTAAAGTTATTGTACACAATTGATCAACATAATACTTTAGTAAGAAGTTTGCATATCACCTTGGGTCTTTCTATGAGAAGTTGGATTTTCTATCTGGTTTCTCTCCATGTACTCGGCTTTATTGATTACTGTAAATTGTGCATTGGTGTCAATGCGAGTGGATGGCTTGATCTATTCTGTGATTGGCAGGTGATATGTCCAGGATTTGCTGCTACTTCTTTTCGTAATTCGGATGGGCTACGCTCAGTTTAATCCATAACTTTGAAGGGTATAATCTGTTTAGAAAACCAGTATGAACGAAAGCAATATACAGTATACAAAAGCAGCATGGTTTGAAAACTCTAAATGTGTAACCAAGGGTACTTTTTTCCCTATCCGCAGGAACTCCACTTATTGCATGAAGGTGTCCATGTCGTTAACAGTCGCAGAAAATGACACTAACCTGTGCTACAACTCCAACATGCGACGGATGGAGAAGGCTGAGCTCAGCAAGAGCAAAGACATCCTGTGCCCTGACATTGACGACTACATTGAGCCCGGCAAAGAACCAGATATTACCTGGTACAAGGTGAGTGAGGTTAACATTTGAGGCATATAATGGAAAGTTTAGAAATATACTCTGAAATGTCTGCCTCCACACCAAGTCTGAAATTAAACAGCCTTGTAAATATTTTGTAATCTGCCTATTTTTAAAAAGTGTAGCGTTACATAATAAGCATCCCTACGCTGGGTTTTTCCTACCATGACAAGATCAGATCAACCCACATACCCCATTGGTGCAATGCCATGCTATCATTCATTCATTCATTCATTCATTCATTCATTATCCATACCGCTTATCCTCACAAGGGTCGCGGGCGTGCTGGAGCCTATTCCAGCTGTCTATGGGCAGTACTCGGGGGACACCCTGAATTGGTTGCCAGCCAATCGCAGGGCACACAGAGACAAACAAACATCCGCACTCACAATCACACTTAAGGGCAATTTAGAGTGTCCAATCAACCTACCATGCATGTTTTTAGAATGTGTGAGGAAACCAGAGTACCCGGAGAAAACCCACGCAGGCACGGGGAGAACATGCAAACTCCACACAGGTAGGCCGGAACCGAGATCGAACCCATGATGTCTGAACTGTGAGGCGGACGTGCTAACCAGTCGACCACCGTGCCGCCCAAGGGTGTCTAAAATGTTCTATAATTCTTCATCCTTTGCGTATATTGGCAAAAGCATGTAGCGAAAATGGGGGTCACTCGTAAGAGTGTCAATAGTTTGTAGCGGCCGGGAGCAATGCCTGCATTACTCCTGCCCGCCTATAGGGGCACCACGTCAACGTTTTATATTATTTAGAGGGGAATTTGACGAAAAAAACTCATTAAATCAGTCATAAAATGTGAAGGTGCTACAATGTAATAAATTGTGAGCTCTTGGAATAAAATACAGATAAATACCTTGACCCAAACACACACAATTCACGCTTGACTTCTGTATACAGACAATGTTTATTAATTATTCTAATATACAAGAAAACACTATGATATAACAAGCCTAAATAAATGAAGAAAAAAAATAAGAAAACAAATATCAAAATTAACTGGGAGGAAAGGAAAAAGGGGGCGTCTGATAGGTGAGCGTAAGTACAACTATAGTCAAGTCAGCGGACTTTATAAAATGCACAAAGTTTGCTAGCGTTCACGATCAATTTGTATGCACCCACTGTGAAAAGCCTCGGCGAGTCACACAGTAGTCACTTACATTTGCTGAAGCTCACGTGATGAGCAAAGAGGGGAAGGACCTTCACTCATTTGCAGATGGAAGAACAACCAAAAATAAGGAAAAATAGAAGAAGGCTGCTTGGAGCGAGACCAAAGCTTGGTTGGGTTCTCATGTAGTCCGGCCACTGCGCGGTGTAGGGCTCCAAAAGGGGGCAACACTGGCGTGTTGCTTGAGCGTTTGCTGCCTCGCCGGAATTTGGCGCGTCTACCACGGGTGTGGCGATGAAGGTTTGGAGGACTCCAATTTTCAGCTTTGTGCCAGTCAACCGCGGGTGATTTTCGATGCGTGGGAGTGCAACCAAAAATGCAGGCAAAAGATTAAAATAAATTGAGAGGTGAAAGAGAGAGTTTGAGAAGTTTCTTTTGAAAGGAGGATCTCGTGTTTTGGAGAGGGTGAGATTTTTGAAGAGCCAATTCATGAAGAGATTCTTTTGAGAGAGCGTCAAGTTGAGAGAGAGAGAGAGAGAGAGAAAGAGAGAGAGAGAGAGAGAGAGAGAGAGAGAGAGAGAGAGAGAGAGAGACAAAGGTCAGGCCTTTTTATCTCCTTAAGAAAAAGGGGAGGGGTTGAGGTGTCCACCCCCCCAGCTCAGGTTTCAGTTGTTGAGCCTCAATTCATGACAATAAAGTTAGATTTGAGTATTAAATTCCTGTTTAAAACCTTTGTGCATTTCACAATTCATACTTCAGATGGAAACATCTCGTTATGTCTGCGTCCAAAGTTAGGAGTCAAAGATATGAGTTTAACCCAACATCCATCCATCCATCCATTATTGATACCGCTTATCCTCACAAGGGTCGCGGGGCATGCTGGAGCCTATCCCAGCTGTATTTGGGCAGTAGGCGAGGGACACCCTGAATTGGTTGCCAGCCAATCGCAGGGCACACAAAGACAAACATCCGCACTCACAATCACACCTAGGGGCAATTTTAGAGAGTCCAATCAACTTACCATGCATGTTTTTGGAATGTGGGAGGAAACCGGAGTACCCGGAGAAAACCCACGCAGGCACGGGGAGAACATGCAAACTCCACACAGGGAGGCCGTGGCCGGGATCGAACCCACGACCTCTGAACTGTGAGGCGGACGTGCTAACCAGTCGACCACGAGGCTCCAAAAAGTCTGTTTTAAGGCCATTCGAATCCACATCCGTTGTCTGGAGAGGTTTTCAGGTGACAACAAATGTCTCCCTATCAGGATTTTGGGTCTTCCTGAGTCCTAGCATGTCCTTGTTAAGTCAAATGGCAGGGGACCCTGGTGATTCCATTGTTTTGAAGTCGGGCTGGAGCAGACTTGATGGCATCTGGCTGAACCTTGTCTCCAGCCTTGAAGATGTGGTCCAAATGAAGGCATGTTCACTACAAGCATGTCAAAGAAATGTTATTACCGCACAAACGAATTTTTCAAAATTGTTAAAAATATGTATAATACGTCTCATTTAAGGCCAATTCAGAACTGTGGTGATTTTGTGAGCAGCATTTAAGAGGTCTCTGTTTATACTCTTGAGAAACATTTGTAAAAGATTAATTGTTTTGTTTTCATCAAATTTGTCTTTCAAAATTTAAATAGTCTTTGCAGATCAATTAAGTAGATTGTGAATGGATGCAAATCACGGCTGTGTATCACGTACTGTATCACAGTGCATTTTGCACACAACACAACACAAAGAGGGGAACTGATGTAATGTCACCCTTCTTAGGTGAGGAGCTGAGAAACAAGTGGGTTTCCTACAAAGGCTCATCGTCACAATTTAGGATGTGGCAGCCTGCTTCTTTCCTGGGTTCTCGCCTCTCCAGGGTTTGGCAATGCTTGCAGACATCGCAGAGCACCCTGGTGAAAGGTTCAGGCCAGACTAATCACAGGCAGATCAGCAGTAGATTAGCTGGACAGCCACGACCTCTAGGTTTTCCCAGAATTCAATTACCTTCCAGGTAATGACAGTGAGCGTTGGAAACTGGAGTTATTTGGACCACTGTGGGGCCACCGTGATTGAATTCTAAGAATGCCGGGAGCAACGGAGGAATGGAATCCACAGAGCCATCAATGTCCTGGCCTGAGTGCCTAAGATCTTGTCTCAGTCACACATTAATGTATACACATGCAGACTAAGCACACACATTTGTCATTAGTATTGCACATAAAAGATAGTTAAGTTCAATAAACATGAGCCATAATTGCACGGTAGAGGCCCCAAATGCAGGGAGGCAGGAGAAGGAGCGTATTGAAGAAAATATTTATTAACAAAAATCCAAAACTCCAAGTAGCAAAGAATCACTAGAGAACCAAAACACAACACCAGGAGAAACAAAAAAACACGACAGCGACAACGATCCGACAAGGACTGAACGAAAACTAGGAATTTAAATACAGGCATACTGACGAGACAACGAGAAACACCTGGACCAGATACACAAGGTAGGAAGGAGCTGATTGGCTAACACTAGGGGGTGAAATGCACACAATCACTGATGTGACAGACACAGAAATACTGAGAAAACAAAACTAAAAAAGCCCAAACACGACAACATCAACGTACATTGTGGTTAAGCAACACATTAAACTCAAAATACCTGCTCAGCTCTGGTCCTTAAAAATGGCCATGGATTAAACCCCGGTAGTGAATTTTCTTTCAACCATGTGAGACGGTTAGTTGAAGCCCTTAGTCTAACCAGATTATGCTGTAATTCCCAGGAATGTCATCCAAAGCAGTGGCGTGCCAGCATCATCCAGAAAAGAGACATTCTGACCTTCCAGGAGGTGAAGGAAGACGACATTGGAAATTACACCTGCGAGGTCC
Organism: Filicampus tigris; assembly: GCF_054856515.1. Classification (NCBI taxonomy): domain Eukaryota; kingdom Metazoa; phylum Chordata; class Actinopteri; order Syngnathiformes; family Syngnathidae; genus Filicampus; species Filicampus tigris. The sequence goes on from NC_141230.1 coordinate 9,549,307, forward strand.
AGTTTGGCGGCTTTGTGGTCAGGAGGACGACGGAACTCGCCGTTACTGGTAAGAGGTGCTCGGAGTGACGAAAAGGCATGTCACGAGTCGGATGCTGCGGGAAGTGTGGTTAATGTTGGATGAATAAGCGTTAGTCGTTTGCACTGGAGGGGTATTTGAGGCAATGAATTGATGGCAAACACACAAAATGCACACCGCTGAGCACTGCTGCAACATCCCGCTGTTGCGCTAATTGCTGCGGGAGGCTGGGGCCGGCCCGCTACCACGTTTCTGCTTCCTCTTCCACCTCAACACTTTCTAGTCAATCTATTGGCAGTAAAATACTGTCCTTAAGATACTAGGTTAACACACACATATGCACAGTGCACACAGACACGTGCTGAGCTCCAAGTGCAAAGGCCAAGGTCAGGGGATTTGTTGTACCGGTGATCTGCTGTTTCTTATAGGGCAACGACTTTGAGGCTAAATCTCCTTCTCCTTTTTATTCTTGACAACCTGGTCTAATTATTCACGGCCATTTTGAATAATTGATTGTCAACTTCAAATTTGAGTTCATGCTACAACACTGTGTTAATTAGTGTGGTTGTTTGTAATGTCATGTCATGTCATCTTCCAAACCGCTTATCCTATATAGGGTCGCGGGAAGTTGCTGGAGCCTATCCCAGCCGTCAATGGGCGAAGGCAGACTACACCCCGAACTGGTCGCCAGCCAGTCGCAGGGCAGTTGTTTGTAATGTTTTTTTTGTAATGTAAAAAAAAATAAAATAAATGAGACTATTGAGAAATTGTACTGGAATAAAATCATAGACGGGTCTATGTATTAATCTGTAAATTAATCAACATAGGTAAGAAGTATGCACTACTCAGAAAAGTTGGGGATTCTAAGCTTCATCATAACCTTTAAAGCTGAACTTTATTCACTTTATTCAACCTTCTCTAAATCTTTTCAATACACTTATCCAACTGTTCAATGTGTCAATACGTTTTGCACAGCTGGCTGTTCTGTAAGAAGGAGCTGAACTGCAAATTGGCTATTTTTCACATCTGGGGACCAAGGCAACATTTAACAATTGATCAACAGTACATTCCATCGTGAGGCTTTAAACAGGATGTTCACAGAGGGAAGTGAGCTGAGCGTGTCATCAACAGGTTGCTGTCATCAACAGGTTGCTACAGATAGGCTGGAAGAGTCACAGGAAGGCACAAAAGAGGATGGGCGTGTTACCACTATGAGTGTGTCTGCAAGTGCAAATTAAATGACTGACTCTTTGCCAGTGGTTTCTCCTGTCTCTGATTGGTTATTTTTCCTCAGGCGCGGTGGGTTCTTGCAAATATAATTAGAGCCGCGATATGGGGGCTTTGGGGTGATTTGATCACATATTATTTCATACTGACCGTTGTACGTCCCCTTTCTCGTTCTATAGCTATCACACTTTTTCTCTCTGAAGCATAAAGAAAAACAGCTTTTGGAATGTTTTTTCAAGAAAATGTGTTCAAAATTGTTTGACTTTTGCTGCAGCATTTCAATACTGGTCACACTGCTGTAAATAGCGGTAAACCTTTTGTGTTATTACCTAATTTCTGAAAGCACTTTAAAAAAAAATCTATTTATAGTTCAAGGATAAAGAATTCACCGTCTACATCCACTCTTTGTTGCTTGTATGTTTAATGCACACGCCTTGTTTTCCTGAGGGCGTAGAGCTAGCCTGACCTCCATGTTCATCAAAGATGGCTATCATAATATCTTTATTCAGCTGTAAATATACTCCATCATTCAACTTAATGATATTGTAGGAGACCGTCAAAGAAGGTCAGCGAAAGATGAAGCCATTTTCTTTTCATTTGCCGGCCTACCTGTTCGGTGAGGTTGAATCTAATCCAAACCTTACATTTACTTCAACCACATAGGAATATTCGGCCCTGCTCCATTCGAAATATGCTCCTATTTTTCCCCAGTCCTTTTATTCCATTAAAAGCAACAAATTAGCCAGAACCCAGCCATTGAATTAAACCGCCCGTTGTTTTTAATATCCTATCCCCTCATTTCAAGCATCATGCCTCTGTGACCGTATGCACACCTAGAAGCACACAAGATAAGTAATAAGTCATCAAATTAGGGGAGGTAATTACATGTGACACCCTTGTGCTTGAATGCAACACCAGGTTGATGTGGGGATCCCATTATTGCTTCTTTTCTCACAGCACAAGAAATAATTACCATTGAAGTATGCATCCCTGACAAAACCAACTCAGTGACTCAGTGCAAGTAATTAATTATTCAGCATGTTGAAAAACATTGTTTGTATGCTGTTTTTTTCTTTATCACTATTGTTTGTTTGACAATACAGTGGAAAATCCAGGGTCAATCATGCTGGAGTGGGATTTTCAGACTATTTTCCAACAAGAAATAATGGAAATACTGTAGAAACAATCTGTTCCATGGTCAAACAGCATAAGTGCAACAATGGCTATTGTTTTTTTGGGGGGTAGGGGGAATAAAAATCACAAAATGTGAAGTTACACGCTTGCTTATTGTCGGAGAGCAAGGAAAACATAAAACCAATAAAACTTCGAACTAGTAACATAACTAATCAATAACTACTAAATCTAAAAAGAAATTAAATAGTGTAAAACATAAGTCAAACAGTCATAATTAGCAATCTAACTAATGCGGAACTGCTTACGAATGCCAAGTCGTATTACAAAGATAACAATTCATGTCTAAATGGAAGTTATAAAACCTAATAATCAGGGGTGGGCATTTTACAAAATGTTGCTGGTCTGTTTTTTTTGTCGCCCGTCAGCGGCCAGTGTACCCATCTGTCATTCGCCAGTTTTCATGACAAATTGAATTGTAATCGTCAGTCCGTCAGTCAATCCATCATTTAAATCCGTCAGAAATCGGTTGGTCCATCAATCGGTCCCACCAAAAAACGTCAGGAAACCAGCATTGCCAGTGACAGTCTAACAGTCTAACAGTCGCAGACTAACAGTCGCAGTCAACGACAATTACACTGGCGGATGAAAGTCAATTTCTGTCATTCGTTAGTCTGCCATTTTTAAAAGGTGTCCTGTCAATCCACAGCAAAATGGGCATCCGTCAGTGACGGACTGACGGATCGGTCCGTCGGTCAGATCGAATGCCCACCTCTCCTAATAATAATAATAATAATAATAATAATAATAATAATAATAATATAATACATATTTCACTGAGATTTGAACTCATATCCCTGGATATTAAGGCGAGAGTGCTTAAAATTGACTCTATGGAACCACTAGTGCATCCATGTCGCAAACAAGCTAAACTAAGATCTAGTCTGACGTTCTTAATATCTTTTGTTGAAGCGCATGAGGGCGGTTGAAACTCCTGAAATTGTATGCAATGTTTTTCACAACTTCAACTTCAGCTGTGTCCTGCATATCCCGAGCACACAGACTTATTTCGTTCAATTACTGCACATCACCATCCCATCAAATGGGCATGTGATTATGCACATTTCATCCCACCCTGTTGAATACAAACCTTGCCCGAACATCAAAGTCCAAACAGCATCAGAAGAGTGATGGCTACTCTTTCCGATTTGCCGAGGGGATGAAGAAGGTCGTTAAGTTTAAGTGGTCTTAAATACAGAGCTGTGGACGCTTGTCTTTGCCTTAACCCTTTGCCTCAGTGTGACGATGATGCGTTCATCCGCCATGTAACGGCCCCCGCTTTAGAAGCAGTGTTGCAGCCATCATCTGAGCGGAGGTCAAGCTTGTAATAGAGGTTAACTATGGGCATAAACACGGGATCATTCAGATCAGGCAGATCGACGAGACCCCTAATCAAGCGCCCATGCTCCTCGGGTTAATGGAAATGTAAAAGAAACTGAGTCGCCTTTGCCTTGTTTAATGTCTCATCTCAAGTCTTCTTATCGCACATTGAGAACTGTCTTAGAGGAGTGAATTAATAATACTGTGGTGACTCTATTACAACGTTCTAACATAAACTGATCAAACACTTTGGAAAATTCTGTCTAAATGTTACAGGAAAACTCAGAGATCAAATCTGTTATCAGTCAACACCTCAATTCATTGAGCATCTAAAACAGGAATGTGCAAACTTTTTCTTCTTAGGGCCAAATAGAGAAATATAGGAAACATTCTAAAACCAAATATGCTGTTGGGGTAATGATATGGTAAGCACTTAAATGTAAATGTGCACTTGATTTCAGCTTGGTGTTAATCTTTCGATCTTTTTTTTTAACTTCTGATATTGGCCATGTTTACGTTTATTATTACAATATGCGGCAGGCCAAAAAAAACAGGCCGAGTGACACAAAGCGCCCCCATGCTGGACTTAGGACAACCATGATCTAAAGCACAGGTGTCAAACACTGGTATTCGAGGGCCGCTATCCTGCATGTTTTAGATGCTTCCGTCCTCCAACACAACCAAATAATCATATCATCAGCAAGCTTTTCAGGAGCCTGATAACGATCCTGATCATTTCATCATTCAGGTGTGTTGGGGGAGGGAAACATCTAAAACATGCAGGATAGTGGCCCTCGAGAACCAGTTTGACACCTGTGCTTTAGATCATGGTTGTCCTAATTTATATGTTCTGGAAAGGATATGCCTAAAAAAACATAATCACAACGGACGTTGACCTAGTGAGCATCTAATAACTAACTGAGTTTTGATGTGTGAACGTGTGTGTGTGGTGTGTGCACTTGTTTGTGTTATGTCGACACAAATGTGTACCAGTGAGAGCGAAAAACAAACGAACAATCGAACTCCCCAAAATGGCGGACAAGCAAATACTGATCACATGATTACAAACTGTCTATATGCGGGTGAATCATCCGTTCAATGTCTGTGGTTCTTCCTGAGCTTCCCCCATAGCATCGCTAATGCCACAATAATGCAAACACCTGATTAAAAAAACGCATTCGGCTCCCCCTGCGTTGTGTCGGGATGAAAATATTATACAGTGTGAGCGAGGGAAGGATAAAGAGAACAAGTGACTGATAACCCAAAAGTAAAGGAGCGATAGAAAGGCAGCGAAAAAGATATATAGAGCGTGTAGCGCTCCTGTATCTTATCGGTATTCCACGCCAGTGTTTCCCAGCAGAAAGCGTGTGTTCAAGACTATAAACACACTATTATCCGAGTGTTTATCACAGTGCACATTATCGTTTGCCTCCGTCGGACTTACTGTAATGGAGTCGTTTGGTTTGATGGATGCCTCAGGCGCCCCTTTCTATCTGAGAGTACCCGTCCTAGGTCCCCCCTCCCTCTTCCACTCCATTCTGCTTTTTCTGCATTAACTTGCTTCACAAACACCTGCGCGCACTGTGTTCACCACAGGCTGCGAAAGCGGTGATTGAGGTTACAGCCGATGTAAATGTAGCGTTTGGCAAGGCGGATTGGAGAAGCGCGGGGCAAAACGAAATAGAGAGGAGGATCATCTGCCGTGCATAGTTAGCCATGGAGGTAGTGTAATGCATTTGGAATCCATACAATAAAGCACTGTGAGAGCGAAGAATGGGTGGTGCTTGAAGGCATTTTGTTTGCATTTATGCAGAGCTGGGCATTTTAATAAAAATTCCAGGTCTGTTTATCGCCTTCTGCCTGCAGCCAGGGTACCCTTCCACCGTGCCTCAGTCCGCCTTTTTGTCTGGCCGGCCCAAATAGTAATCGCCTATAGGCCGGTCCGCCTACCATTTGAAACGGGTTTCCGCTAGCGTTCCTGTCAACCAACCTCGACCAACTTCCATAAGATATTCCAACGGATATAGATTGTATAACCAATTTCACAAAGCCTGACAAATGTTCAGTATGACTGTGTTACATGACACGGCTTCCATATTGTTCTTCTCTTTCAATTGGTTGTGCCATGTCCGAATGTGCTTTCCAGTTAGTCTATTTTTATTGAATTTCCTTGAAAACGTACGCAGCACACACTTTTTTGACTTGTTGTCCGATCATATTCGAACCCAAAATATCCTTTCATTGCTGGTGAAGTCCCTGTGTAATATGAAGTTATGTAATACTATAGATTAATGTAGTTTTACACTGCTGCAAACTAAAATAAGATGCCATAGTAGTGTTGAAATATGGTTTTGTAAGAGTTTTTTTTATTGGTGCATGGACTTTGTTCGTCATGGCTCAGACTCTGTTTGAACCGCATTTTTTTTACTGAACTTGAGGTGTCAACAGCAGTCACATACAGGAATGGATTTGAGCAAGGTGGATCAGTAAATCTTTAATAAGCTTGTATTGCACGATAAAAACAAATAAATACAACGAAGGAGCGGATAAGATGGGTCAGCATCAGGCTGCGACAGAAGCGGCTCTCTCAGCCGCATACCCATCATCTCAGTGCTCTTATGCAATGCCCAATCCTTATGGAACAAGATGGACAACATCCAAGCTGGTTTCACTCATCTGGAGAAGTTCAGAGAAGCCTGCAGTCATGGCTTTCACTGAAACATGGCTCACTCCTAAGACTACCGACACCGGGCTAACTCTCTCCGGGTTTGGAGCACGAGTGAGACTTGACAGGGACTCTGTCGTCACTGGAAAATCTCCAAGGGGGAAGATTCCGCCTCTACGCCAGTCAACAGTATAGTAGAGTCCCTGGACACCTTCTATCTTCACTGGAAATTGCAATGCCTGAGATATTTCTTAGTCATATACATTCACACCTACCCCAAAAACACTGTAACAGTTATAAATAATGTATATATATATATATATATATATATATATATATATATATATACATATATATATACATATATACATACATACATACACACACGCACATACGTACGCACACACATAAATTTCCAATCACTTGGTCCAGAATCTCATTGTTTCATTCTTACATTCGTACATGTACATGAGGTGTTCATAAGTTCAGTGTTCAAAAAGCGGTTAAGGGAATGAAAAGATAATATTGGAATAATGCAAATATACATTGGAAAACCTGTGAATCACTTTTATTTATTTATTTTTATTTTTTTTCACAAAGCTATTTTGGAAAGTCGCAGAGAATGATTTAGATGATGATTTATTGATTGCTATTTTTTGTGTTTTATCTTTGTGTTTGCATAAAATGTAAATAGCTAAATGTAGTTTTTCATTGCCTTAAAGGGGAGAAAAGGCCAGTCTTAAATAAGCATTAGCTTGTGCCCCATTCTGTCATGGGACATGTGATTGTAACTGGTATGTTGTGTATATATTATGGATTGTAATGATGACTGATGACAGAATAAACAATCTACTACTACTACTACTTCATGTTTAGCCCCACCAGATTCAAGAAATGTATTGTTACTATGGCATGGTCCAGAAAGGCGCCTACATATAATTCCTGTGCCTCCTTGGCTCTTCTGATCACAGCATTATTCGTCTCAAATTCCAAACTTCAGCACTCTCTTAAAGAAAGCAACGGTAGACACCCGAGAGACAGAAATATAAACAGAGACTGCTGTTAAATTAAAGTGAACCCTTCAGTATACAAAATAAGACATTTTTTAAAGATTCCTCTGACCTTGCTAACAACTTGTTCACTGTGCTATAGATATATCCATAGATAGATATATTTAACATGTGATGTGATTTGGTTTGTATCATATTTCTTTCCACCAGCATGTTATTTTCCCATATTGTGGAGACTAGCTATAACGTCATGATAACCATAGAAGCCAATGGAACTTGATTTATTGAGCTGCAGGGAGATTAGATCGATAGATAGATAGATAGATAGATAGATAGATAGATAGATAGATAGATAGATAGATAGATAGATAGATAGATAGATGCTGTTGATGAGATGACTGATGTCATATCATCTTGCGTTCTATATTTATTCCCATCCAACAGGTCAAGTTATTTCAATAAAATAACACGACACGAGCAAAGCAATAAAGTATCAGCTAGACTGGAAACACAATGCTTTCCTCATGAAAAGGGCAAGCTGGAACACGAGTTAACCCAAGAATGCAATGATTTGTTTGGTAAATTGAGCAGCAGTTTTACTCCCACTCTATAGTCTCCCATGAGTGCAACTTCTGGTATGTCCATGTTTCTTAAATGTAAAGAAAAGCCAAGGGCCTGATTTGATGAAAAACTCTTCAAAGGCTGCGCAGAACCAATATGTGACATTTTCTCTGATCTCATAAATGTAACTCTCGTAACTGACTCAGCACAAGGTGGAAGGAGTCAACATTTGTATCTGTGGCTCATACCAAGGTTCCGAAGGAGCTCAATGACCGATGAACTGTGACTCTGACTTTACTGCTTATAAAAGCTTTTAAAGGACTGGTCAAACAAACTCTGATGGAGAAGATCCACAGCCAGCTCAACCCAATCCAATTTGCATATAAGGCAAGAAGAGGGGTAGATGACATTACTATCATTCTCGTCAATTAATTGAAAAAGCTCTTGGAGCACACAAAAACCCACACAAGGCTTTTATATGCTGGGGTGCACATAAAAATATTGGCATGGCTCTCAAATGAGCACCAGAGGTTGATGTTTGGTGCTCATTTTTTCCTGACTTACAGACTTAATGGATGAACTTAAAGACTTATGGCACATCTGGGCAAGGTTTATCATTAATATGTGTAGAAATGCCATTTTTATAAATCTGAATAAACTTTTTCTGTCCCCCCCCCCCAGTTTTTACTTGCCAATTCCAACAACCTGATTAGACCAGAACTACAAAATGATAGCTTATGCAAACCATTTTATAAAAACACATAATATTCATATTAAACACAGTTGAGCTGCATGGCCCATTCAAAAAATGAATTGCCCACCTCTGACTTGCAATTCCGGACTTTGTAATCAGCTAGTTTACTTAGCACAATCCTGTAAGGTCATTCGTCCAATGTCTACTCTTATTTTGCACACAAAAAAAAAACACATCATAGTCAAACATATTGTGGAATGGTGCGGAGAACTATGACTGTAATAGAATTTTGGGGAGTTCGCTGGAGCATCTCAGTAGTACAAAACAGTCTGTCTTTACATTTTTCTTTGTCATTCATTGTCGTTGGATTATCAAATACTTTCTTACACCAAATTATCATGTGCATCGGGGGCAAGGCTGCTTTGTGCGCCAGCATACCCAGCAAGGTGTAGCACGGCCCCACACATGCTAGACTAGACTTGCGCTGGTATGAAAATGAAGTTACACCCATTTTTAATTGAGCGCATGCATGCCAATATACCAAATTAGAACCCATAATCTGGCACAAAATGTACACATGTATGATACGACATGTACATATATGATACATAATTTATTCTTTCCCTTCTGTTCATTTCATGTGAGTCATTCACCATTGGGCTTTCAGCTAAATGCTATTTACTTAACATTTACTTGGTAAAATGAATTTATGAGTGCTTATGATGATGACTTCACAAATCTTTTCCTATGTCTTAATAGTTTTCATTTCTGTTCCAGTGGTTATCATCGTATAATTTCATTTTTGCCATCTCTGGTACCTTTCTGTGGTTATATTGCTCACTGATCTGAAGTCTCACGAGATTAGCTGACATTTGAATTCCACCGAGAATGTGTGTGTGTGTGTGTGTGTGTGCACGTGTGCGTGCCTGCGTTGTGTATGTATGTGTCTGTGGAGGTGACCCGAGACATTGCTTCATCGCTCTGTGAAAGGCTGCTTCCCGCTATCAGGTCACCTTAAAAAGCGTGATCACTTGATGTGACCTTATAAAACATTACAGCCTGCGTTCATGGGCATGAATAACACTTTGACTAGGGTAGCAGAGGGACATCTCATATGTGCTAGCCTAGTAAAGAAGGACCCACATGATCCATGTGCCAATGAATGGCTGGCTAGATGGATGGAAAGGAAGTGGTTAGCACCGATTTGAGAGCAGCGGGTAAGATAAGACATGCGGTGTGAGAGACGCCAGATGGGTTTGCTCTCAAGTGAAACCTTTTCCAACTGTGTCTATATGACATGTGAACACAAGGTTGAATACACCCGTGGGCCAAAGAATGATACCATCACACCTGAGATATTGTAAGTTCCATTTACCCAGCCAGGAAGTTGACGTTTCCTCACTTATACACAAACAGTAAGCACACTTAGCCCACACACATTGTATTTGAAATCACACCTATCCAATTTGTGAGATGTTCGCGTTGTACGTTTGGCCCATCATCCAAGACTCTGCACTTCAAACTGAATGTGAGCTACTTGAATGGAGAGCAAAATATCTTCAACAGCAAATGTTCTATTTAAAATGGCTTTATGTATCCCTAAATGCATTTAGTAAATGTCTTTACTTAATCTAGCACATCAGATCAATTGTTTTTGGTTTTGTTTGACCTTAAAGCTTGCACAATACGAATGTTACCATGCATTGTAATTTATAGCTATGATGTTTCAGAAAAATTCCACCTGTAGCTGAAGCTAGCCCTGAGTTGTTGACCGGTGTTATTGAATGCTGGGAGGATAATACTAACCTTAAATTAACACACAAGGACAATTTAGAGTCTTTAATTAACCTGTGAAGCATGTTTTGGGATGTAGGAGGAAGCCAGAGTACCCGGAGAAAACCCACGCAAGCATGAGGAGAACATGCGAACTCCACACCGTAGTCAGTAAATCGCCTTTAATGTAGTGGGCAGTAAATGTATAGTTGCCTTATTCATGTTTTAATGGAATGGAATCAAATTTATTGAATGGAATCAAATTTATTGTCATTGCACATGCACGGGTACAGAGCAACGGAACTCACTTAACAGTTACAGCCCATCCAAGGGACATAAAAAACAATGACCAACAGAGGGAGACTGAACAGAGGACCATGGGTCGCCAATGACACCGCCACAATTTTCTTTGAGGAAAAAGTAAAACATAAGGAAGGGTGAGGGGGGGGGAAACAAGTCCCAAGCTTTGCTTCTATAAGGGATGGGCACAGTATGGAATTGGAAAAAAAACTGCGTCAGCCTCATGTATAGGAGACATAAACAACAGCTACTCAAGATACTTGTGGGAGTGGACGGAGGTCTTCGGTCGGGGGCAGACGTAACAATCCAGACACACTGGAAGGCGACTGCCAGCTTTTAAGGCGCACCACACCTCCACAGCACACCTGGAAGGAGATGGTTTAGGGGAGCCAACAGAAAGTGTTGATATTAGGGTAGTATATTGCATTGTGTGATCATGTGACCGTGTGTTTTAAAGGTCGCCGTGACTGCCAAAACCTGCTTAGAGAGCAATAAATACCCCCCCCCCCTCACTCCACACAGAGCACCTGTAATAGAACTTCATGAATTCTTTACATTGTGCGATGTGCGGGTTCACACAATTGAATACTCTTTGATTCCACCGAGTAATGGACGCCGTTGATCATCAAAGTGTATTTTTAGCTGAATAGGGTGCAGTACAACGGCTCATTAGTTGGGGGTCAACTTTGGCTCTTTCTCCCCCCAAGCCAATCTTTTTGTGTGCATGTCCTCTCCGCCCCCTTCTCTTAAGTGTTCTCCGACTCACTCCATCACCATCCACAGCTGTCCTCCTCGGCTCCGAGCTCACATTGTTTTAATTCAATTAAAACTGACATCAATCTGCATGTGACGAATGAAATTTACATCCCCCACAATTAATCTTGGCTGACCTACCCTGCTCCGCCCACACAGCCACCCTCTCTCCCCGCTTATTATCATTATCTAACTCTATAGAGCCGCTGCTGGAGCATGAGCGAAAATTAACATCACAATTCTGTCTTTTGAAGTTTTTTCACCCTTTTTTTTTAAAAGGGTGTGCGCCTCTATTAAGAATATTTTCCCCAATGCAGAGAATGCACATGTACATTCCATCGGGAGCTCTCTGGGACATTTCCCACTTGGCCTGAAGGTCGTTTTGGGCACCGTAACGCCACAGGCAGAAATGGTTGGAATCACATATTAGGCGTGACACTCATGCTCTCAGGCCTGAGATTACATTTGAGATGTTTGTGTGATAAATATGCACATAGCAGCCATCCGCGTTCCTGTCACATGGAAGGTCATGGGTGTAGGAAGTGTGTCCTATATGGAAGAAAATGCAGAATATAAGCAACATGATTCTAAATAAAAGGTCATTCAAGTCATGTGTCTTATGGTGCACCAAGTTGAGTACATTACCACATTTATCAACTTGAAATAAATGTATCATACATAACAGAGATTCCATTTTACTATATGTGACTCGAGTCAACTCGGTGATGTGTGGACTGACTTGACAAGGAGTTAAAAACGTCAGACTTGGGAGTTAGACTTGGGACTTGATTTGACTTGAGACTTGATTGTTATTCACTTTAAATGTTTGCTTTAAAATAAAATATCAAATTAATTTGTTACGTATTACATTGCATATCACTGGCGTCGAGCCAAAACCCCATAAGTCATGTTTTGGTGAATTGCAAATTTTTACAAAAATCTATACTATTGGTTAGCCCACACATGCGTGGGTGTTATTTTTATGCAATATCGACCAATGTAAAGAGTTGAAAATGGCTTTCTCGCTTTCGCGATACAATGTTACTTGAACAAACTTGCCATTTTGGGGGTCTACTGAAAAGTGACTATTTTGGAGGTACAATATTCCCGATGCCAGCAATGTATTACTTTGTTCCATATTTTTCATTCAAAAGATACATGCTTTCTTGTAAAAAGCGCCAAATCTAATGAGAGCTATGGCTGTATATCATAGAAGGAGTATATCATAGAAATACTCACAAGCTTTGCAAATATGAGCCCTTAAGGCAGGGGTGTCAAACTTATTTTTGTCGCGAGCCACATCACAGTTTTGGTGTCACAACTGTGAACCCATATAAATAAATGATTGCCTTATATTAACACGTACACACAACAAATCGATGAATAACAAGTTTTGAAATCATCAGCCAGTAAATAGTTTGCTCAACTATTTTTCAATTTATTTTAAAGAAGGGATCAGTAACAAATGCTTGAAATATCTCATACGTACTGTAAAAAGTGAAGACAATCTTAAAGAAACATGTCAAGTCAACACACATGATTTGCCTTCATGGGCCACATAAAATGATGTCACGGGCCGGATCTGTCCCCTGGGCCTTGAGTTTGACACTTGCGCCTTAAGGCATATTAAAAAAAAAAAAAGATTCCATCATAGCAATCTAGGTGGATGTTTCTTTGCGGCAATGCCATGACATCGTTGCTTTTTCATCCATCATCTCAAAGCCTCTTGTGGAAAATGTCAGATGTTTGGTAAACCGACAAGTGTGTGGAAGAAAATTATAGATCAACCGTTCCAAAGTCTTAATGTAGTACGGCAAGGTATAATAATGTCAAAAAGGGAAAATAATCCACTCTGTAATGCAAGATAGTGTTGCCTAACTTGATTACGAATAAAATAATAAAAATGATAAAGCGATGTGATTGGACAATTTGTACGTATCATGACATCATTTTCATGATCTTGCCTCCGATATTTTGAATTTCCTGGTTGGTTTCTAAAGGCCCAGCAATAGTAGGGAGTGTGCTTCCGCCTACAGTCTTTTAAAGGATGTGGCTTTTTTTTCACTTTCATGTTTTCTTCACCATAAAATGAAAATCATTCCCTCTGAGCTGACACCGTCTTGTAATGTCCGTATAAACCGGTTTTCATTCTCATATAATGTGGATTCTGCCAGATTTAATGTGCTGTGCCTAACACCACAATCTTGCACACAGTCTTTTATTCTTCTAGATGAGGTGTATGGCTGCTTGCTGTAACTCGGCATTAAAACGCTTGGGACCAGCGCTGTCCCTTTTAAATGTTATCAGTGTTGGTAACATGTTCTGGCTTCCTACTCTGAAATTGTTATTTCTTGAAGGTCATATGCAAAAAGGTGTATAATCTCACTCCGCATCTGCTTCCTTTCACAAAACTCCTTAGGCCTTGTACACACGGGAACCTTGTCACTATCGCTCTGCTCACAACACTAACAACATGAACCTCTCCTAGAGCGTCTCAATCCTCTCCAGCTTCGCAAAGACTTGGAAAGTGTGCTCTAATCACCTGTTTCCCTGCACTGTGATCACAGTATTTGGTTGAGGCTCCCCTTGAAATGGGGGAACGTCTGATCTCCTGAAGGTAGTAGCTGGCATGGTCAATAACGGCGTTCACAGAGTGCGCGTTCTGTTCAATGAACCTCCTTTGCAGAGCTTTTTTTTTTTGGTCTCTTTCTTTACTTGTGACATCTTTAGACCTGCTAATTTGGAGCAGATGTCTAATGCAGCAGAGGTTAACTAATTAGCTCCCGTTCATGACTCCAATTAGATAGGGAATGAAGCCAGAGCCTTTGAGGAGTTGCAAATATCACATGAAAGCTTGAGAAAATAAGACGACCGATCTCACATTTACTATTGCTTTCTGCCGAAAAAAAATTAATTTCCCAATTGCCTAACTTATAAAGGTTTATTTATAATGTATGCCATTCTGCTTTATCCTTTGTTCCATTTTAATGAAACCGTATGATGGTTCATTTGTTCAGGTTTAAAACCATTAATAGAATTGCTTAACGGAGTAATCCAACTGCTCTGAATCTCGACATTTGGTACCACACCAAATGGAATATGGACCAAGTTTACAAACCCATCAGCTGATGCCGACCAAATTGCCGAATGATTGTTCGGTCAGAGACAGAGAAATGCCGTTTTTTTTACAGGCATTTTATAAAGTGTGCAGGGCTGTAGTCCACAGAGTGCCACTTACAGTATAACCCTCATGTACTTACAGTGATTGTCGACATGGCTTTCCTCATTTTAAATTCTCTAATGAAGTCAAAATGCATGTGGGCCATTTTGACATGGAAGAGGCTACGGCCTTTGTGTCTGAGATCTGGCTATACCGCTGTTAATTGGCTCCTTACAACACTGTAGACATCCTCCTCTTCCTCTTCTCCTTGTCTTTTTCGCTCTCTCCACCTGCCTTTTGTCTCGCAGACGTCGGCGGAGGAGATGTGCTCATGGCTCCGTTGTAATCGGCGCAGCGTGACAACGCGACAGCCTGCCTCCTCCTCCTCTTGCTCCTCCTCGTAAGATATGAAAAGGCTGAAGTTCAAACAGGAGGCTGAAATGACCATCTCATTAATGCGAGTCCTGAGGAACAAACAGCACTTTGGAAATGCCCCAATATCAATTAAAATATATGAAGGTGCTCATTAACAGCCACAGAGGATAGAGTGTCGCACGTTATGGGCACAGTCTTTAATGGTCTAAATTAATTAAGGGCTACAATAGGAGTGCATGAGTGCCTCTTTGCTCATTTGTGCATGCTTTATTGGCATGTCGCCAAATATATACAGCAAGACTTGTCACCACCACTCTCTTTTCGGTGCACACTGACATCCAACCGAGGTTTAAGACTGAGCTTCGAACTTGTACGTAGATCAGAACCTCCGCTAACGCAGTGGTAAAGTGATGATTTGAGTAAACGTTTAAGAAAAGCACTTCTCTTTTAAGTGTATTTATTTCGGCATTGTTGTATGTCCGTACAGAAGGAGGAAGGTCAAAGTGTCGTTTGAGAATTGTAGTTTACCTTACTTTATTCCACGATATTTAATGATCTTTGTGTCTTGCACTCGACAAATACTCCATACAATAAAACAACAACTAATACTAAAACTAATAAAAAACTAAACAAAACCAAAACTAATATCAACGAACAAATATGCTCTTGAGGCTAAGACTTGACTGAAATTAAAGAAAAAAGTCAAAACGAAATTAAAATGAACTATAATGAAAAATCCCAAACTATGATCACCCTGTTCCCAGCCACTACGGTGCGGCATACAGTATTAGTTTGCCGTGACAAATCAGCAAGGTGCGCCTCAGGAAATGAGCCCATTGCTCTTACTGTATTTATTCACTACGAATAATGCTGTATATCTTTGTTTAGCTATCTGTATCCGTGACAGCCAGAACAATTAAATGCTCTTCCACAGAAGGCAGAAGGTGCAGAGAGTATCTAAGCCCTTGTGTCAACTTTGTTGATGTTTTCTTGTGTAAAACATGTGCCTTGGCTCAAAAGGTTGCGGAACCCTAGTTTAAACCAGGACCATTAAGGACGTGAGCGCATAACCGCGTTTCTACCACTAAAGCCAGGAGCACTGTTGCGTGTTTCTCCCTTTAAAGCCGGCGAGCGTAAACATCATTTTCTTTTTTTTAACTCCAATTCTTGGTCTCTTAGCCAATGAAATGCATCACAATATACATGTGACGGTGTCGTTAGTTGTCGGAGCATATCCGGAGTAATGGCGGACGCCGTCGATCGCAAGAGCTCTGCTATAAGTCACGGCAGTGATATAAACGACACGCTCGCGGACTTTAAAGCCGTGAAACCATCCAAACGTGATGTATGGTTAAGAGATATGTTTGTAGACAATGACAATTTCAACGTCTTTATAAGAGAATACAGCATGGTACATGGTAATTACCACTCAATTTTTTTAACTAAAAATAGTGCTTAACTTGCATATTCGATTGAAACAGTAAAGATTAATAAACCCGAGCCTGTGTGAAAGCCACATGTCTAAGCTCTCAAATTCTTTTGGAATCTGCTAAAGGATATGAGATATTAATTCTTTTTTTTGTAGGTGGCAAAAATGTCAGGTTTTCAAGGGTGACTCCAAAGACGACCGTAGGTTTTAGAGAGCTGTGTCATGACGGGCTTCGGGCTTTAATGGGTTAAACCACACTTCCCTCTGACTTGGCCCTTTTTCAGATGATTATGCATGCGCCCACCGTGCATACATACTGAATGTGTATTTGGGTCACTATATGCAGGTGCATTGAATTGTATGATGTGTGTACAGTATGTTCCTATTTTAAACCTCTTCCGTCACTGTTCGAGAACAAAAGTGGTGATTGTGTTACGGTAATTGTCACTTGTGTCACATGACATGCTAAGCAAAGTAATGTAAATGTTAGCACAGCTTGGATTCACATTTGCACGTGTTTGTGTGCTTGTTTGCTTTGTACACCTGTGCATCCCTCGGTGTGCGTTGTACAGTATGTGTGCATCAGTGCGTGCCAGGCAGGCCAGCTGTAACAGCTGCAAAGGAAAGGGGGCATCGGCTCTGTTACACCTGTTCCTCCCCAAAGCCACGTTGTCGCTTTGGGCTCGCAGGTGTGTTTGTAGCTCACTGCCGCTCTCAGGCAGGCACACACCTGTCTCCTTTTAGCTGGGGAGTTGTCTAAAAAGAACTGGCACAGGCAACTATAGTCCTGTGTCTCCATTTTTAATATGCAGGGGCTGAGGAGGTGGTTGAATGTCGCTTATGGTCGCCTTCTTACGTCAATTCTCAGAGTTGACTAATTGACAATGGCAGAGCTACATTTGCTCATTGTCCCTCATTTAACTATTATTATGAACTGTCAGGTATGTCTGCTTAATCTAATATAAGAGCTGTCTGACTCTATTCCGATTGAAACAAATATTCCAATGAGGAAATTATAATAGTGAAATAAAGTAAATTGTACAGTCAATCTGTCAGCATTCAAAGTCATGTATTATTGTACAGGTAATGTTTAAGGAACAGTTAACATTCGAAACTGTTACAAAAATGCACGTTAACCACTGCAATATGAGAAATGAAAACAATAAAATGCAAACCCAACCTTTAGATGATGTGTGAGGAACATTCCGAGAGAGGAAGATAGGAATGTCTGGCATGATTAAGTGTAAACACGTTACGTCAGGGCCTAGCCAATGGGGTCCCTAGGTGAGTTTTTATATGCCCCCAAGCCCATCGACAATT
Source organism: Filicampus tigris (assembly GCF_054856515.1). Classification (NCBI taxonomy): domain Eukaryota; kingdom Metazoa; phylum Chordata; class Actinopteri; order Syngnathiformes; family Syngnathidae; genus Filicampus; species Filicampus tigris. The sequence goes on from NC_141230.1 coordinate 9,567,103, forward strand.
TATATACACTTACAAAAGAAGTAAAATAGCATCGTTTTCAATAATGCCTTTCATTCTTAAGACGCATAATTTAAAATGTAAAACGGAACATTTTCCCAATTTCATGACTGTATCGGTAATGTCAAATCATGCAAGTGACTTGCTGTTGTGACACCAAATTGGACAAACCAAAAGGAGCAAACACTTGACCCATCATTCTCCCATTTTCCCTCCACTTTATTTTCTTCACGTGAATGGGGTTTGCGCATTACAGACATTGCATTAACGTGAACATTTTTTTTTTTAATTCCAAAATTGGGCGTATGTGTTTTCCACAAGACAGTGATGATATGTTATTGTAAATTTTCATTTCTATAACATATTACATATCTAGCCATCCAGATTTGCTCATGTTTCCCCTTTCTCCTAAACAAATGAGGCTGTTGTTGTATTTTTAGTAAATAACTAATGTACATGTTCTTATTGCCCTTTAATTTGAAACATTCTATTGAACAAATGATTACTTCGCATTTTGTTGCTCATTGAATCATTTTATTTTCATATACCATTTCAACTGCAAACTATGGCCATCATAAACATACAGAAACTAACCAGGGCACTCAAGTGTTAATTCAGTGGAGGTGATGCACAGTGTGTAATCCCCCCTCTGCCTGCATCTCAAATTAGTGTCATACTGGCCGCCTCTTGTGGATTGTGTCAATTATTCAGTTCTGCGCAATGTGTTTTGTTGCAACAATACCTTTGCAAAGACTACAGCATGGTAATTGTAGCTTTGTTTGTTTACATTCCTTTTGCTTTCAGCCATGACTGTATACGACTACCGGTATATACTATATGTATACGTCACTTTATATACTCCGGGTAGGAACACTGATTTCAAACTAATTCACATTGCTCCTCTTCGATTATTTAATCGTTTCTATAAATTTCAGTTTACGCTTCTTTACTTGAATAATTTCTTTAATTTAATAATTCCTTTGAATATGTTTATATTGGGGCGGCACGGTGGTCGACCGGTTAGCACGTCCGTTCAGAGGTCGTGGGTTCAATCCCGGCTCCGGCCTCCCTGTGTGGAGTTTGCATGTTCTCCCCGTGCCTGCGTGGGTTTTCTCCGGGTACTCTGGTTTCCTCCCACATTCCAAAAACATGCATGGTAAGTTGATTGGACTCTCTAAAATTGCCCCTAGGTGTGATTGTGAGTGCGGATGTTTGTCTTTGTGTGCCCTGCGATTGGCTGTCAACCAATTCAGGGTGTCCCCCGCCTACTGCCCAAAGACAGCTGGGATAGGCTCCAGCACGCCCCGCGACCCTTGTGAGGATAAGCGGTACAGATAATGGATGGATGGATGGATGTTTATATTGAAGGTGAATTTCGTGCAATACCCAATATTCCCCACTACTGTAATACCGTGCAATACTCAACGTTCCCCACTACTGTTAGTCTAGTTTTATTTTTATCCAATGCTGTTCCTTACATTTCACTGCAGCACTGCAGCACTGTCACTTACTTAGAGTATTTTTTCCTCTGTACTATGTACAGGCCGAAATGAGTGTTCCTCATATTTTTTATGTAGATGTAGGTTGGTGTGTATATACACATGTTACTGCGTATATTTACATAGGTTTGATCCTAAATGTTTGCCGTCAATGTTATACATTAATGGCCACATTATGCCGCCGCCCCTGTGTGACCTATATCTTTGCTGCTGTAACAATGAAAATTTCCCCACTGTGGGATCAATAAAGGCATTCTTATCTTATCTTATCTTAATTTTCACTCAAATTTTTGGGGGCGCCTCCTATATTGCGCAGTACCTATAGCATCTGCTTATCTCGCCTAATGGCTGAGCCGTCCCTGCCTACATTGCGTGGATAAAAGTATTGGGGTTAAATAAGGGAACAATGGAGACTGAGAAAGGCACAATCATATCAAGCTGAGCTGGAGTTCACGCCCATGTGTTATAACAGAGTCATAATGGAGGTGTCAGACCTGGTTTTTCAGCTTTTTTGTTACGCACCTCTTTTTATTTCATTCCATCACACCTCTCCTCCTCCATTCTTAATTCAATCTTTTATTTCATTGTCTTTACTCCCTCTTCTTTCTCTCACTCCTTTGCCGTTTTGCTCTCACCGCCAGTCCCTGTGGTCGATATTTAAATCTTGTTTCATTAACACAGAAAGTGGTATTGTCGGGTATTGCCATCCTCTGCAGAATCCAAACATTCCTGCGTAGGCCTCCCGCCTGAATAACGGCACGGGTTTGAGTCCCATTACCATGCAGGCCGTCGGTACCCACGGTGCGCTGGAGCAGGCTTTACGCTGATTACCTGCATCACAGCTGATGGATTCCCACTGACCTCACTAGCCTGCAATATGGCTCTTGAAGGGGTGGGGGAAAGGGCTTCTCATTGTAATTAGAAAAGAAAAAAGGAAATCTATTACAGAATGCAGAGCAGTGAGTGAGGTTCAGTTGAGTTCTGTGACTACACTCAATGCCCTCCTCATGGCTCCTTTTATATTATGTGGCCTACCATTGTCCAATCTGAAAATAACTGCAGGGTACAGTATAAATTAACTTTATCCCACTGAGAACTAGTGTGCAATATTGGGTTTATAGTAAAACAGATTTTGACCCCAACCAAGAAATGTTTCACTTTCTGAAATGAAGCTTCTTTTTAGATTCAGTCAATTTACTTCTTTGCACAAAAAATTGCGAAATGAAAGAGACACTCTATCAGAGACGTGTTTATTCCCACGCTAAGGAGACAAAATGTGTCCGAGAGCAGAAAATGGGCTGCAAGCATAGAAACCCCTGCTGCAAAGCAGAGACTGTGGAGCATAATACTCCAACGCCGTTAGCTAAAAACACAGCAATAGTGTGAGTTAGCCATATAGCCAGGCAACTAAAGTAAAAAAAACAAAAAAAATTACATAAATAACAAATATTATACAAGAGGAAACAAACCTGACGTTTCTTTATCTGCTTTTGCCGGTGGAGTAGCGACTAAAGCCATTAATAGGCACTGCACAGTGGTAAAGGGTCATAACCGAGCTTTCATGCACTTGTCAATTGGAATCCACGATCCAAAATAACATGACCACCAGAATACATTGCGGTTGTGCTGTATATGACCATCTTGTGTAATTGAATAGCAGACATGGTTAGCAGGCGTCAAGTGTTTCAAAGCGTTCGTTTTTAATGCTATGACCAAACCTTCCATGATAAATCAGGTCTGATCTCTTGAATAGAATATATGTTTAACAAAAGGAGTTATGAGGGTGCCTTTAGTCCTCTTTTTGAGGCGGAATCGAGCAAAGCAGCTCTGCGTGTGGTGTTTAATTGTCATTGTAAGTCATTAAACGCTGGGAAACAGATGCCAACCAACAACAAGTGGCGTATGCCTGCATACATGGCGAGCACGCACACTGTTCCGCGCACCTTCATCTCGTGACATCTGGGGGGTGTCTCTGTGGGAGAACGTGTTCCATGATTAGCACCCAATTAACACTCAATTAGGGAATCTGCGTTACGAGGGTGCGGGCAGACGGTCTTCCGGGACTTTAGAATTGACATCAGAGGGTTTACAACTTGTTCTATACTGACAACATACTGTGTCGCAAGTTTGCCTTTTTCCATGCATTGTTCGTGTCACTGACTCAAACAAAATCTTATTATCCATTGTACATATGTAATATTTAGGAATGTGGTGTTTATCATGTTTTCATTTAATAGACGCAAATGTGTGTCTGCGTGGATCGCCAAGTGTGTGCCAAGTGCCTTGCATCAAAACAATTATTTTTTTTCCTGTCAGGAAAAAAAAAAAACAAGAGGTACGAGTAGTTCAGTTATTATGCGCTGTTGTTCGACAGGACTGCTGAACGCAGCTGAACTTCATTGCTTATGCTGTTGCCAACCAAAGCATCAGCACATAGTCTTTGAGATAAATTCAAGTCTGGAGTCACTCTGTTTTGGTAAACAAGTTCCTTGTGCAGTTTAAAAGATGATCTTACGTTATGCGCTGCCATTACGGCAATTATTTTTCCAGTCACTCCGTAATGTTCTGTCCACATCTGTCCAACCTGAAGTTTTATTTTATTTTAAATTCCATTTTCAGTTGAAAAACGTCAAGCAAGCAGGTGCTTGCAAACATTAGTATTGACATTATGTCATTGTTATTTTGGGAAAGGTGGGGGCGGAGAACTAACACAGTAATTATTACCATAAATCTGTTTGTTCAAATAAAGTGCTCCCTGAGGAGGAAATGCTTTGAAATAATCAAAAGTATATTCACCTACAATAAACAGCTCATACACTGAATCGACACAGAACATACATATTGGAAGACAAGAGCGAGGACGTGGGCTGGTTTAAAGCCTTGCTCGCTGTCATGTGACGGTCTTTCCAGCCAGAGAAAAAATTCTCTTGCTCATTGTGCTTGCCACTTGGACAGCTAGGTAACATTTGCATAATTTGACCAAATGAGGAAATCTGTCCTCTTTCTGGGCGCTCTAAAGCAGCGCGTTCTGCATGGGGGGAATTTCCGGTGTTTGCAAATAATCAGGGACCTATTCGTGTGTGGTGGACTAATTCCCCGCGCTCCATATCCTTTAATGTTGTGGGCTGATTTTTTTTTTTTTTTTTTCAAAATCCTGTTTGAGCCAGGCTTGTTCTCCCTTTACTGGTTCTGCCTCACTTACCAAATCTGCACATTCAGAAATACAATACAATTTAAATGGATTAAGCTTACGTACCAATTTAATACAGCACTAACAGACTAGCTGGTATCTTGCTCTAAATGTCATTGTGGAGTAATGAAGTTCACTAGTCTGTTCAACCCCTACCACTATGTGGTGTCAGTGTGCAACCTCACCATCAATTAAGTAGATTTGCTTTGTCCTCCAATATTTTAATAAATACAATATTTCTATTTTACATGCACACACTCTCTTGTACTTTTTTTCAAGAAATTAGATACCATTTGTTCACACACATACAATAAAAATTGAATTGCTCAGCCTTTTTGAACTCTGCTGTTAACCAAAACAGCAGCACCTACCAACGCATGTGAACAGCCTCTCGGTCAAATAAAATTGTGGACACTTATGGCATGTAAGTAAATAAGTAATTTTTCCAATTAGTTCCCTGCGCTGCAGTGAAATGATCTTTCTTTACGTGGAGACATTGATGAGCCGGCGGACAATGACATGATAGCGCCATTATGTGCCTCCATGTGTTCGAAATCATGCTCTCTCCAATGTGTAGCACACTATATAGTCCAACCATCCATTATCTATACCGCTTGTCCTCACAAGGTTCGCGGGACACTACATAGTGAATTTGCTATTTTGTTGTGTTGTTCAAATGTGTAGGGAACCTTATGTCTTGCCTTATGTCATGCCTTCAGTGTATCCTACAATGCGTCTTGAAAAGTAGTGAGCAACAATGATAATTAGAAAATAAAATGCAGTAAATACCCCTCCATCGCGAGTTTGCTTATTAGTTTCTGTCCAATTTATTTTTTGGGGGTGATGTAATTCCTCTTGCGGCCATATTATTGTGCTTAATACTGTGTAAATTTGAAAGAAGAAGTGTTTCAAGACCAGCCTCTTCTTTTTGCTTTCTTTTTCCCTGTCAACACAGGGATCGGTGCACTTTTCCACTGTTTTAAAAACCCACTATTCATTTCAACATTATGCAAAAAAATGTGCTCTATCACATCAACGTAATTATTTTTATATATAATCGTAGGTGAAGTATTCTCTAATTATATTACATAGGGCACGCCTCCCCTACAGAAGGCTGCCATGTTTGGCTGCCATCTTTGTGCTACGGATACTCGAAGGAGACTATCTTCTATCTAAGAATTATGACTACTGCATGTGTAAAGAATGCAATACATTTATTTCATGACTTGAGGGAATACTAAAAGTCGTTTGTGATGACATTTTGCTTGCACCCCTGCTAAAGAAACTGTTGGTAGGCTTGCGACGTATGTCTCTCGACAGCACTGTAGTGCATGTGCTTCAAAATGCACGCACTTCCATCTTTAGTCGTTGCGTTCTATTAGTTGACCACTAGATGGCACTGAATTCTACCCATTGTTCAGGGGTGTCAAATTCATTTTTGTCGCGGGCCACATCGTGGTTCTGATTTGACTCGGAGCGCCGTTACGACTGTTAATCTGTGTAAATGTATGATCGCCTTATGCACAACTAATTGATGGCTCACTAGTTTTGAAATCAGAAGCCAGTAAATAGTTTGTTCAACTGTTTTTCAGTGTATTTTAAAGAAAGGATTGGTAACAAATGCTTGAAACATCGAATATGTTGTGTTCACAGTGAAGACAATTTGAAATAAACATTCCATGTCAACACACATGATTTATCTTCGCGGGCCACATAAAATGATGTCGTAGGCCGAATCTGGCGCCTGGGACTTGAGTTTGACACCTGTGAAGTCAACCCCCCAAAATTCTTTGCAATAATATGTTCGATGCGCCTTCACTAGTGTAAACATGGCATTCTGATTAATATTGAATTTGTGGAATATGAGTTGAGCGGCAAAATACACCCATTTTAACCATCTCTGGGGGCGGCCATTTTATCACTTCTGTCGACTGAAAATGACATCACGGTTATTTGATGCAGTTTTACTGCTTAAATCCTATTCCACAAACTCAATAATAATCAGAATCCCATGTTTCGACTAGTGGGCCTGCATAGAACATATTCTTGTAAAAAAGGGCCATAGTTGCTATAAAAAATGCCTAGGGAGTATGTAACTGGGTATTTCAACATTGCAGATTTCAATTATTGTGGAGGTGGTATAGAACGTAACCCTCACGATGGATGGGTGCTTACCCAATACAGTAAAAAGACTTTCCATTTCGCGGATATTTTTTGACGTTTGTAAAGAGACAAATTGATGAGTGAGAATATCTTTGATATGATTCATAATTTTCTCTGTAACATCTCTGCATTCAAAACCTCAGCCCTCTGTTTGCACACTCCAGCGCACACGTTCACACCTCAGCTTGGGTGGGGTTCTTTATTTCGTTTGCATGCCAAAATTCATTATGCCATCCTTCTGTTCTCACGCACCCAAGCATGTCAGCTAACGCGCGGAACAAATTTCTCCCCCTTCTGGTCTTCCTTTCCCACCCAACCTATCCCCCCACCCCACTTCCCCTTAGTTGCTTTTAAGCATGTTTAGGATGTGATTCACCTGCATCAAAGGCCCCCTGTGAGGAGACTCACTTTGCATCGCTGGGCCATTATTAGTCATTACTGTCAAACCCTTAGTGCTTCTCTTCACAAGTCTGAATCTTTGAAGTTAACAGGTGGCTAAGTGTGAAATGCACATGATCCTGGTGTGGTTGCTTTTGCCAATACAGCCTCTGCAAAACATGAGTTATTTCAAGTGGAACAAAGTGGGACTTTGGTGGGCATCTTAACTTACCCCTGGGACTGTTTTGTGTTTATGAAACCCCAGTCAAACAATTGCCTTTGGAAAACGGATTTGTTACATTTTGCTCTTCTGGGGGATTGACACAGTTGGGAAAGAAAAACACAATGTGACTAAGGCAAAACTTCAAATCATGGCTGTCCCTCTGATGCCATGCCCAATTTACTGCAGTCACAGCGTGCATCATCTATTTAATGCAAATAAAAGCCTCACTTTTCCATCAGAGAAAAAAAGTGGTAGTAACTATCTCAGTTCATACAGTCTACGATTCAAGTCCAACACACACAGACTGGCATTAAAGAGCTAACTGCTGCTGACTTTCCCAGTTTAACTACGTTGCTAAACAGCACTTTCTGAATCAGGTAAACAGTCTTTCCGATGAATTCAAGTGTGGGGTCTCACTGCATTCTGTAAACAGGTATCCTGCACAGTATTAAAGAAGATCTTATCATACGGAGACAGCATTCGAGTAGACGAAGTGTGATCGCACCTGGATGTTGTATGCGTCCATCATGTTTATGATCTTGTGAACTACAAGTCTACAAAAAACGTGTCTTGCTTGCAATTTATCGGTATAGTGTCACTTTTTTTTTTGTTTCTCTTATTTATAATCCTAAAGATCGATGTATTTGTTAGGCAAAACTGCAGTTTTTGGTAACAGAATGTTTTATTTGGATCACTACCCAAAACAAACAATTTGTATTATAACATTCTTATGTTATATGGAGATGTCTTTATTCATTCGCTTTCCAGTAGAATCTGTCTTGACTTTGCTCTACAATGTTGTGTATGGCCAACTTTATTGCTGGGAATGGCGTCACTTATTCAACTAATTCTTCCTTGATTCGAGCATGGAATGCATAACTATAGTCCTTATTATTTGGTATCATTTGACATAACTTGTTATTCATTATACCGGTAATGTTGTTTCATATTATTCCAAATGTGTGTTCGACAAATACACTCAATGCCCCACCCATCATATTGTCGCTTTCCTGTGATAAACACTTAGATTATTTTTTTTCCATTTATCTTATTTTTACGTGAATGATGTTTCCGCATTATAGACATTGCATTAACATGAAAATTAAAAAAATAACATGAAAATTAAAAAAATAAAATAAAATCCAAAGTTGGACGTTTTTCACAGAACAGCGACGTTATACTATGACTATATTCGTTATTTGTCATGATATGCTGATTCATTCGGTTTTTAGTCAACAGATGCAAATCTCCAAAATTGTCTCATTTTAACGATAAACATATGCTTGTCTGACTAGGCTATGTTAGCAAGGACATTTCATCAAAATGACGAATCCTTATTGATGCCTACTATGTAAGATTTCATCCTGGTCGACTTTGTTGAGATGTTCCCTCTCAAAGTTGTCTCGATCAAAAATTGCACTGTCTTGTACATTTTAATGTTTTATTCCAAAATAATAATCCATCACTATAATTAATAATTACCCTGCACTCTACCTTGATATTGTAATAATTTCGGTACAATATAAATCTGAGACAGTTTATGTATTATTCTTACAAGATTTTGACCTGGATAGCAAGTTTTCCTTCATTTACCTTCCTTTTCTTTGTGTTTGGCTACCGTTACACAGCACCACACATTTTTTTTTCCATCAGGGCCACTGAGGACAAACAGGAGAACGTGATGGATCCCGTCCAGATGGTTGCGAGCTCAGGCACAACAGCAGGAGTCCTGTTAGCACTTCTCAACACTGCAAACAGGCACATAACTGTTAACAGTGCGAACAATGAAGCCCCGCCAAGTGTTTATTTTATTCTCGCTGGTCTCCTAGTAAGTTCATCAATAATGACAAGTGAATTCAGGTATTTAGATACATTGTTGCACATTTGTCCGATAGGCATAATCTAAGAACATAATCATCAAGTTGGTGATCTGATAGCAAGATATTCACAATTGACTGCTGGATGATTAGGAATAAAAACAAAACTCAGGGTTGCCATACATTTGAGATTTCAAAATTACCGTACATACTTTTTCCAGACCATAACTTCAATACTTCTCGGTAAAATGTTCACATAAAAAACAAACTTTGCGGAAGACTTGCGAAATCACGCTTATATCATGATCACTTGCCTACGAAAATAATAATAAAAATAATAATAACTCGCAAAGTCACAATTCCATACGTTTCCATACGTCAAAATAGAAAGTTTTACTACAGTATAACAATTGATTTTTCCTTGCAAATCCAGAGGGCTTGACTTTGAAGAGTCATAACAATGCCATAACTTTCTAAGAGAATGTAAATGCTATTCAGTGCTCCAGCAAAAAGATTTTCCGGGTAGACCATGGTAAATTAACTACCGGTTTGACGATAAAATCAGGTTTTATTATTACACATATGATATGTATGTTATTTGTGACAATTGATGCAAGTCGCAGGTTGGCAAAACTGTACTCTGTTGACTCGTTGACTGGGCAGTGGATCAAACTGTTGCAGGGTATCATCTAAAAAGCTACGTACGTTCAAGTGCTCCGTTTCTGTTAGTCAGTTTTTGTGCCAGGCAGTCTCTTGGCATTTTATTGGCTTACGGTATTTTGTTTTCTTTGTGTTAATTTCATCCTTCTCATCTGTGAGTTAATTAAAATTTTATGGAGTGAACTCCTTGTGCCACTTTTGTCTCTTCCTTTTTCCTCAGTTCCGCAGCAGCTTCCCAGTCATTAAAGGTGATGTAATCACCAAATAAAGTAATGATTAAATCACTCATTATTGCCTTACATTTTTTCACATATTCATCATTTTTTGTTTTACAAAATAATACTGTTGTAACAGTTTTGGAAACATACATATTTTCCCATGCAATAGTTTCCATTTTCCATACTTTTCCAGACCTGGAAATTTCATACTTTTCATACTTGCGTAGGAACCCTGAATACATTAATGAAGCTTGATGGTGCATGAGCCAAGAAGAACACATTCCATTTTTCCTGCAGAGCCACAAATCATTACTCTTTTGGTAACATTGTGAGGTAAGGTTTTTGCTCAGTGAATAATACATGAGGCTTAAGCCCATTTTGTGCTACGTGTAAAAGTCTGAATTGATCTGCATTTTTTCACCTTCTGAGGTAGTATCAGCACTTTAACAGATGGGATGGTAGCAAAGGGAATCCTGCAAACGCCTGGCCAGTTCGTTATGTAAATGAGGCTTGACTGACATCATTCAGTCATATGCAGAAGTAACTCAACTGCGGATGGGCTAATTTTTGTATTGAGGGTAGGCCTTTATTTGTGTGTGTCATCTTCCACACCGCTTATCCTGTACAGGGTCGCGGGGAGATGCTGGAGCCAATCCCAGCTGACTATGGACGAAAGGCGGATTAGACCCTGAACTGGTCGCCATCCAGTCGCAGGGCACACATAGACACAGTCACTGATTGGGAACCAATCCCACACTGCCCGCACATAACGCAGGCTAGTGTACCACTACACCATCAGCGACCATCGCCTTTATTTATATTTAAAGCAAAATAAGAAATGATAGAGAAATGTTGATAAATTTCAAGAAAGCACCCGCAGTTGCAGAAGTATTCCAACCTTCTCTGGGTTCTGTGTAAAAGGAAAAGGTGGCGAGCTGCTGCTGGTTTGGGGCTGCAATTTTGCAGAGTCTTTGTGTAAAGGCCCTGATACAACAAAAAGACGCTGGCCAACAGTGACAGACGCTTACCCACTGTGGCGTCCGGCCGGCTGTTGGCACATCACGCTGGAGGAATACACAGCAACGACAGACAGTGACGCTGACCATTAAAGTACCTTCTGCGCATGCATAAGATGTAATACCCTTCCATACCATCGGCGGCGGTAGTCACCATTTCTCATGGTTAGAAAACTCCAACCGGAAAGCTGTTGGCCTGGGGCAAATTATAAAAACGTAAACAATGCATTCAGCTCTATTCTTCGCTCACGATGAACTCCCACGCAAAGTAAACCATCACGTTCTCGACATGGTATTGTGAAATACTTACATTGTCAATCCTCGCTCTTGTACTTGTAATAAGATTAAGGCAGCGGAGGCGTGCTCACTGATTTTCCGCATTTGTCACTTCCAGTTGGTGCTTCTTGCGCTGATTTGCTAGCTAACAGCCAATCAGAGTGATCAAATGTCACGACTGGCGACGCCGATTCAACATATGTAAACGCCCCCGAGACGCTTACGGGTTCAACGGTGGTCACTACACCGATCAGACAGCGCTTAAAGACGCCACGACGTTTCACGACCTCCGACGTCGGTTTGGTGTATCAGGGCCTTTAAAGTGGCTTTAGTGATACATTTCAGGCACATGCAGGGGTGTTTATGTACGCAACCAAAGAGATTAGGAAACATGCATTGATGGGAGGAACTATCATGGAGAAATGTTGACAAATAACAAGAGTCAAGACAGACTGGCCAAACTCCCTAGAACAAGAACATTGCAGAGTAACAACATGGCAGGGTCTATCGTCGTAAATAATCAATGTTTATTTACTGGTACTCGACTACAAACGGGGGAGGTGTTTATTAGGAGTGGCTACATGAGTTGACTGAAATGCTAATCCTCATCATCTCGTCATAATGTAGGAACATCCTTTATACTGTGCAGGGGACTCATCTCCAACATGTGGAAAGACTTTTGTGAGGGACTTATTACCCTAGTATGTGCTGCTGTTTTGGTTGGCAACTGAATTCAAAAGGAGCTCATAAGTTAACTTTTTACTGTCTGTTTGTGAATGTTAGCAAAAGTGAGCTGAGTGAAAAGAGATCATTATAGTTCCTGGTACTCCTCCCTGATGGTTAAAAGGTGGAGCCGCACTTGGTGACTAATCACACAGCATCAAGCAGAAGTTGACGAAATTTGATTCTCATCCAAATAAGGATGCTTCAGCCTCGGTGGCGGTCCTTACATTATCACCATTCCAGTTTTCAAATCGTATCGCTTTTATTGATTGCGGATTGCCGTGCAAACAGTTGTGGGAGTAGTTAGCATCGCTAAAGAACGTCAGTGGCCATGCATCAATGTTTGCGGGCTTTCAGGGCTTCATGTTCACGGAAACATCGGACGGATGGTTTCTCATCAATCCCTCCTCCTGGGAAGTGAGTGCCATAACTGGTTCAGACAGGAGTGATGAGGTAGAGGTGAAAGTTGCAAGATTGTGCTGGGGCGCGTCAGGAGATATAAATCTGTGCGGCGGGGACGGACTGTGCCACCGAGCACGGGAGGTTTGAGAGATGGGGTGGAGGAGGCGAGGGGAGGATGGGGTTGGGGGGTTAAAGGTGGGAGAAATGGCGCCCGCAGTATGGTTTAGATGTGACAGATTGGAAAGAGCGTCAGGGGAGGCGGCGAAAGAGGGAAGCTAATGATCTCCATCTGTCTTGGAAGGCTGGGAGAGAAGAGCATCGTTTGGCTTTGGGAATAAGGGGGAAACAAACACACATGATTTGCAGCGATCACCCTGGCAGCTTGTAAAGTGACTGGCTTCATTTGAGTCGCCGTCGCTTACAGGCGCTTTGGATCATCACTTCACTCACACTGATGATGAGCGGAGCAGTGCGTTTGCTTTTGCGTGATCAATAGAATTTATTTTGGACTCTCGTCGTGTGTCACTATTTACCCTTCCGGGGCCTTAAACATAGTAAACCATCACGCATCCTAAGATTTTATATTTGATGTTGCTGTCTTCTTCCCTGGACCTACACTTACTCAAATGTATCATGTACATTATTGCCATTATAGTGGCATCCATTCATTTTCTATTTTGACGTTGAGCTGGACCCTACCCGAGTTGACTTTGGGTGACACGTCAACTATTTCCATTTATGGATAAATGGAGGCCCACAGGCCAAAAGCAACATGGAACATTTTGCGGGAATTCCTAGCAAGTACTGGTTCTTTAGTACATGTTACAACAATATCCCATCTTTTTCATACAACATGTCTGGGTTAGGGCGGCACGGTGGTCGACTGGTTAGCACGTCCGCCTCACAGTTCAGAGGTCATGTGTTCAATTCCGGCTCCGGCCTCCCTGTGTGGAGTTTGCATGTTCTCCCCGTGCCTGCGTGGGTTTTCTCCGGGTACTCCGGTTTCCTCCCACATTCCAAAAACATGCATGGTAAGTTGATTGGACTCTCTAAAATTGCCCCTAGGTGTGATTGTGAGTACGGATGTTTGTCTTTGTGTGCCCTGCGATTGGCTGGCAACCAATTCAGGGTGTCCCCCGCCTACTGCCCAAAGACAGCTGGGTTAGGCTCCAGCACGCCCCGCAACCCTTGTGAGGATAAGCGGTATCGAAAATGGATGGATGGATGGATGTTATGAAATCAAAGTTGAACTTGTTGACATTCTGACCGTAATTCTAAAATGTATGTTTGGTGCAAATTCAGTGAGTTTTCGAGCTGTGCCTTGAGTGGTACTCACTTAAGCGACCTGATGCACTTCTTAATAACACCATCACGTCGCAAAATAATGTAGGACAGGTGCAATACAACTATCCATGGCTTACTGAGGAATGGAGGCTTTTTGCATGTTTGAGGAAGACTGCTATTATGAATCAAGCAAGAAACACAGTTACCTTTATGGTATTTTCCAATATCTCACCTCCAAACAACTCTAAACCTCTACACAACTATAACACTTAATCAATATTTTATTACGATAAAATTAAACACATCATACTCAGCAGACCTCCTTTCTTTAGCTCCTACCTGGCTGTGTTGATCATTGTTCCGCTCATACATGGAAAAGATTTGAAATGATTTGTCTTGGTCTCATTTCTGCTTCCAAGCATATTACCTCAGAGAAATAAACATATTGAACTGTGTTTGTACATCTTCACATGCACTCAACCCTTGAAATATATTAAAATTACAGAGTCTTGAACTAAGGGGGACAGTTGTTTTTCAAGCTCTCTTTTCTAATTCACTAAAATAGAATTCGCAGTGTCCTCATCAGCTAACATCAGCCTTAAGTTGCTACCTGAGTAAAATCTAAATTACATGACCGCCCTGTGGAAAAAAAAAAGAAAAAAAAGAATCAGAGTGCTAATTAACAGTTAAGCTGCTCTGAGGGAAAAGTGCATAATTATTTGGTTTGCTGGGGAAATTGCTTCTGCTGACAAACAATTCTCAGCCTCTGCATTGTTTTTATTTTCTGTGTGCCGTAATCTCAATGCTGGAGACTTTTTTTTACGCTCCCCACCACAATTCTTTTTTTCTCCAAGGGCGGAACATTAAATAAACTCAGGCCGAGGGATGTGTGGACAAGTGTGTGATTCTCATTTAGCTGAGAGATTAACTCTCCGGTAGCGTCCACATAAGGATGCAGGAGTGTTATATATATGAGGAGGGTGTGATGCTCTCTCAGGCGTGCAAACCCACCAAAAAACTGCATTTGGGTACATTGGCTTTCCACTCGCACCATCAACACTCTATGATAATAGAAAAAAAAGATGGATGTCAAGTAGTTTTGCCAGCGAAATACAGTATAACTGTATGAATCTGAAATGCATGAGTACATTTCATTTACTCAACCACAGATAATGAGCGGGCTGACAGTTTTATAGAAAAATGAAAGAATGAAAGAAATGTTCAGATAGTTTTTGTCATCAATAAATAATGGTGCTTGAAAGTAGATTTCTATTTGAGGGAGGTGTTTATTCTAATTACAGTAAATGCATAAAGCATCCAACAAGTAGATGAGAGTGTCTATTAGAGGTACGAGCACTCTGTGATTTAGTGTATACATTACATTTATTTTGTCCAATATTATATTGTTATGTGAATATTAGTTTAATGAACATTTGTATCAGAAAGTAATACATTCCTCCCACTTGCTATATATATTTATATTCAAGGAAATGCAGTATTATCTATTTTGTTGTGTGTGAAGACTTTGTATATGTAAAAGTAAAAAGCTTGAGCAAGTAAACATGCACTAGAGGAGCAAATAGGGTCCTAATTGCAACAAATACCCCACCCCACTCATTGTATTAAACATCAGGTAGTGTGTAAATAAGCGACCATTCTCAGAGGAAATTAAATCACTTACAGTAAATTACTTAAAAATGTACGTTTACAAATAAACTCTTCTTTTCTAATGAACACCTTGCCCCAATGGACGCCTGGTCCTCTCAGCAGCTGACTAAATAATGCAACTAATTTTACTTTACTTTAGAATTTTACTCCCTAATAAACACCTGGTACTCGCTCCAGTTTAGTAGACAAGCGGACAATATTAAAAAGAATACTGTGTATGTGTAAAGCATATTTAAAAAAAAAATGTTATATTTTATATTGCCAAGAATCAGAGATGGGCACTTCAGTATTTTTTTGGCAGTCTGTCCTCCATCCACCGCCCAAGACCTGGGTGCCCTTCCAACCTCGTGCCTCTGTCCTTATTCATAAAAATAATCATCCTTTGACCCCGTCCATCCTTTTAAAGCGCTTGCGTCCTTTAATTCCATCAGTCCCGTCCGTCCCACCCCCCTGAAAAAAAGCATCCGTGCCAGGGAACATCACGAGAATTTTTAATATTTCTTTGCCAAACTTTTGTTTTATAACGTAATACGTTTTCAGTTTGTATTGCGTTATTTCACAGTAAAAAATAATTGATGCAATATAACGCAAGGTTATTTTAGGAGGAAACGAAAGACTCCAACTTCCAGGTTGTTTAAGTGTACGTCAGCGATGGCAGAGATTTTTACGGTCTAAAGATGTCCCACACAAGGCCATACTTCGCATGCAAAGGGATAAGGTTAGAAAAAAAAAAATCTATCCACCTTTTTCCTACACCCAATACATACATTATGACGTATTACACACAAAGACAGGCGGGGCGGATTTCTGTGAGTCAGTGAAATGGCATAATCCATGGTATTACATGTGTTGAACCACTAGAGGACAGATGCTTGTGCAATGTTACTGCAGGGAAGGCACATGAAAAGTGGTGTGTAGGCAGTTAATTAAGGCAGCTCCGTGGTATCGCAGAAAAGAACAGTGGTCTTGCGTTTTAAAAGAACACAACACAACAAGTCAGTCAGTATTTGACCCGGTTAGGGACGAATAGAGGGACAGACGATAACCCACTTCCGTCCTTGCTTAGTCCATCCTTTTTAGAAGGCTTCTTGGCCTCTGTCTGTCCGTCCACAAAAGGGGCCTGGACGGTCGGACCGCTCCCTCTCTGGGAAGGAATGTCCATCCCTCCCAAGAACAGAGACAGACTAGGCAACACTAAAGTCATAGCCCCACAGAACATAAACATGGGCGTACACAACATTATGGAGCGACCATCTTAGAGTTTACTGGAACGCTAATCAGTATTAAAGCCAGCGTCTCAACAAAACATAAAATAATCGTTAGGGAAGTCGTTTATGACATGCGGTAAGACTCCACACTTTAATTCATCTGAGGGACTGTCTATGTGCTTCAGTTTTTGGAGCAGTTAACTGTTTAATGTCCAAGTGTGAATGATTCTTTCATCTATGAACTGAGTTAATCACTTGTAAAGCCTGTTTGTCGATAGAAAGTGGCAAAATGGCTGCCCCAAGAAATTGATAAAAATGGGTGTTTTTTCCTGCTTAATTCATATTACACAAATGCAATATACTGTATGTATATATATATATATATATATATATATATATACATATATATATATATATATATAGAGAGAGAGAGAGAGAGAGAGAGAGAGAGAGAGAGAGAGAGAGAGAGAGAGAGAGACATACATACACATAGGGGTTTACATAGAACAATAATAGAACACATATAACAGCTAGTGAGCCAGCCTGACATAGTGGTGGTGGATAAACATCAGAAGATGGCAGTCATGATAGATGTTCAATCCCAAGTGATAGCAACATCCAGAAACAGAAACACGAACAGCTGGAGAAATACCAAAGACAGATGGAAGAACGAGAGAAAATGTGATCGGGGCAGTAGGGCCAGTAAGCCCCAAGCTTGGTGGATGACTCCAGCAAATACTAGGAAGAACGTCCGACATCTCCGTACAAAAGTATATGATACTTGGTACAGCTGCAACATATCCTGCGTAGACCCAAGCTTGAAGAAGTGCGGAAAGAAGTCATTAAAACAATAAAAATTTGTGGTCAGGGTTCATATTTGCAGATCATTTTGTCTCATGATGGCTCATAATTATTGCTATTATTATGTGATCAGATGTGAGGTGGGGTTGGGGGGATAAAGGATTAGGTGTAGTATAGGGAGTGTCATGGAGACGGGTAAAGAGGACCTGGTGAAGCAGATGGCGTTGAGATGAGCCTCAGCGGGCCACCTCTCTGTTTGCTCCTCACTTACTTCATGTAAACATGCAGATCTATGCTATATCAGTTTTCTCGGTGGCATGTTGACACCGTTGTCGCAATTTTTGTATGGAGTCCCCCTTTTGGATTTTAACTCAAAGATGCTCCTTACAATGTGCCAGGACTGCGTTAATCCTGTGGACCCACCTGCTTTGCCCACCCCCTTGACGTGTCCTCCTGCTCTGAGATACAATGGATATCCCCCTGAAAAGCCCACTTCAATAGATCTGCAGCTGATAATAAGAGAGCTTATTCTCCATCGTTGCCTGCAGACACATTTTTATGGCCCTCTCACACTTGTTTTACATGTTTTCTGTATTGACTGTCCCTCCTCTATTGCATGACCACAAGAGCCGAGCACACGTGTATTAATTGTGGAGTTGACGTGAAGTGCTCAGCAGAAATGGCCGGTCAGTCCATCACTGTTTCAGCGCAATTTAAGATGTGACATCCTACATTTGATAATAAAACATCATTACGCTTGTTTACTTAACAGGTGTTTATTGCTACTTTAATTTAAAACTATTATATTTGGTTCTCCTTAAAAAGGACAACGTTACCATATTTTCTTTGGGAAATATTAAATGAATTTGCAAATAGCGTTTTCACATAATGAGCAGAGGCACTAACAATCAAGAGACTTGTAAATGAAAATAACATTTCATCAAACAGTGGATAATTTGAATTACCAGTTATGAGGCGCAGGGTTTGAATCTAGTCTCCGACCTTCCTGTGTCTGGAATTTGCATGTTCTCCCCATGCTTGCAGGTTTTCTGTCTTCTTCCCACGTAAAAACATGGATGCTAGGTTTATTGAAGACTCAAATTGTCCACAAGTGTGAATAAGTGTAAATGTGAAAATGGATGGTGATTCAAGTGGCACAATTCAGATATTTATGAACCATGTGGCACAGTTCAAATATGGGTCACTTAAGGAGAAAAGAATGAATTTAATTGGCTATCCTCAGATCAGAATCACACCATATAAGATAATACATACATGGGGTTGTGGGATAGGACCAACATTTTGATGTTACAAACAGGGCGTTATGAACTAGTTTGCACTTCGGCTTAAGAATATGTTAACACAGGGCACAAGAAAGCACACTCAATTACTGACGCACATAGTTCAGAGCTGCCTGCTCTTTACGGATGGTCCGTATTTTGTTGGGGAAATCACTGAACACTAACTCTTTATGCTCGTAACACTGATTGATCCAGACGTTTTCCAAAATCTAGGGTCACATAATTTCTCAAACAGGTGCTTGAAAATGAGCAAAAAGAGTTCATAGATAATTGCGCTGTATGTTTGACAATACGCCAATTGCAGACGCAGCATCGTTCCACTTGTCAACTCCACTGATGTAGTGCTCACGCATGCACAGTGAAGGCTAGCAGACAAGTCCAACATTAGCCGAAACCTAACAATTTAAGGCTAATCTCGATTGCCGCTAACCTTAATAGATTCATATCAGCAGCGAGTAACAAGAGCAGCATCAGACCGTGAAACTTCATGGCCAGATTATGTCCAACAATGCTCAGACAACAACTGTGTGCTAACGAAAACTTTATTCATAGAATAACGATTGTCACAACACTTTATCGCACGTCTTTGCTGTCGTAATCATTGTCAAAATGGGCTCATTGAAGTGTGGATAATGGTTACATTTGTTTTCTATGTCAGTTTTTGAAAATATATCTTCATCTCTATATCCATCCACATGAAGTCAGTGGCACTAAAACGTTTGCGGACTGCTGCCTTTATTTAAAAAAAAATGTGTATGTATGTATGTATGTATGTATGTATGTATGTATATATATATATATATATATATATATATATATATATATATATATATATATATATATATATATATATAATCGACAGAAGTGATAAAATGGCAAATATGCAACATTAGAGTGTAACATAATAATTGCAGATTGTGTCTAGTGGAATAATATGGAGGTTATTTGATTTTAAACCAACTCCAGGCAAACAAAATGGTACATAACATTTACTCTTTTTATTTACTTATTGCTGTTTACCCCTGCGTTGACGCAGACCAATGTTTATATTTGCATACTGTGCAGACGTTTGTTGTTTCAGGTACTGACTTAATTTAATTTGATATGTGAAATGCAATGTGTCACTTAAAAATACATGGACTTTTACGGAATTGGTTACTTCCAACTCGAGTGACAATCCATGCTTTATGCATGTGCTTGAGCTATGGCAAGCTTACTGTATATGCAATGTGTTGCACTGTATACCCACACTTGATGTCGAATAAGCCGAGTGCGTCTTGGGAAATGTGATCATGCGTGATGTCAGCGTAGGTCAATACTTCACTGTGCATTATTGATAACGGGCATGCCAAGCCTTTAAATGTAAGGACGGCGTTTGCAACCTTTTGAAGAAGTTCACAGCAATACCATCCTGGAAAGACACACTCATTCAAAGGCCAAGTAAAAGTACAACGTGATTGGAGTGCAGAGACAGAAAAGCTAAGAAAAGAAGTAGCAAAGTTTACTGTGGCGGGAGAGGGACAAAGGGGGGAAAAGTTAGTGCCTTTTTGGTGAGTGCAAAACGGGGGGTAAAATAAGGTATTCTTTCGAGATGAAGTGAGATCAAACGCTACGAGGGGCAGACAGAGGGACACAACAGAGCCGGATAAGAGCAGCGAATACTAATATCCAGAGACAGGTGAAAAATATGGCACATCTATCAGAGTGTTTCCAAGGCAACGGCAGCACTGAATGTCCACCAACGACAAGAAACAATGTGTACTTGGCACGGATCTCCTCTTGAAGATACTTCTCTCCTCACTGTATTCAGTCGTTTTCTGTTCATCTTTGTCACCTCTGCCAAGGAGGTGATTTTTCATCGATGCATGTTTGGTTGCTTGTGAGCTACTTAATGTGTTCATTTTTTATCCATCCAATCTTTCCATTGTCTTCTACTTATCTGGGATCAGGTCATCGGGCAACAGCTTTAACAGGCAAGCTTAGGCTTCCCTCTTCCCAGTCACTTCGTCCGGCTTTTCTGGGGGGAATTCTGAGGCATTTCCACTCTCCAGTGTCCTGGGTCATCCACAGAGCCTCCTCCCAATGGGACATGCCAGCAACAGGGAGGAATCCAGAAGGCATCCTAAGCATATACCCGAGCCACCTCATCTAGCTCCTCTCAATGTGGAGGATCAGCGGCTCGACTCAGAGCCCCTTACAGATGACCAAGCTTCTTATCTTATCTCAGAAAAGAAAACTAATTTCCGCTGCTTGTACCGTGATTTTGTTCTTTTGGTCACAACACAGCTTGTGACGATAGAAAAGGGGGGGAACAGAGATCAACCGGTAATTGAAGCGCTTCATCTTCTGGCTCAGCTTCTTCTTCAAAGACCAATGAAGGGTCTGTATCACTGCAGACGTTGCAACAATCTGCCTGTCGACCTCCTTCTCCCAGTCCTCCCTCACTTGTTCTCGCCCACTCAAACCCCTACAGGGCGCGTTCAAGTTTGTGACTTGATGAAGCCAACAGAACCACATAATCTGCAAAGAGTAAAGACACAATATGGAGGCCAGCAAATCTAACCTCCTTAATGCCTCAGATGCGCCTAGGAATTATGTACATAAGGTTATGAACAGTATCAGTGACAAAGTTTACTAAATACATCTCGCTCTCACACACACATACAGTATTTACATAAATATATATATATATATATATATATATATATATATATATATATATATATATATATATATATATATATATATATATATATATATATATATATATATATATATATATATATATACACTAATTGAGCTACTACCACACTACTACTTCAAAGTGAGGTGCAGGGTCCTTTGTTCGCTTTTCTATTGTTTGTCCACTGGCTTATTTTCTCTCTTGTGTATATGTACTTCCTTCTTTTTTTTCCTTTCTTTGCACATAACCAACCAACCTCCAGGAAGCTTGTCATAATTCCCATAACGCTATCCCATTGATTGTAGTGCACTTGAACATCACAAGCATTGCCCACATACGAACCCCTTTTCATGCACCTTCGCAAGTGAACCACTAACATGCAGTGTATGCTTTTGTTCTCATACCTTCCTCATCTTGTCTCCCTCTCCACGCCCTTCGCCACTCCCAAATTACATTACATTTACATGCATGAATAGGCACACTTCTGAACGTTTGAACTTGTTTCCCTCGTGGTGGATTCCAATGCCTTTCTTGTAGGGCTTCATGCTACAAATGTGTGTGTGTGTACATATATATATATATATATATATATATATATATATATATATATATATATATATATATATATATATATATATATATATATATATATATATATATATATATATATATATATATATATATATATATATATATATATATATTGCATTTCATCCCAAGGTCCTTGCTGATGTTATTGTGCAAAGAGAAAGTTGACGGCAACAGTGCTTCTTCTTCATGGTCTTAAAGGAAGAGGGAAGAGAGAAGAAGAAAACAACAAAGAAGAAGAAAAAGAAGAGGAAGTCAATTTTAGGATAAAAATTCAAACTTTAACGTTGCTATTAGCCAACATTCCGTCGTAATCGTCCGCTGCCGGGCTTGTTGATGACATCTCACAGCCAGTAGCTTGGTCTTTATTCGTCATTGTGCATTTTTAAAGTTAAATTTGTTGTATAACAATGATTTGGAAGGGTGGGAACCATGTCGGGGGGGTTGAAACTGTGTAACAGAGACGTAAACCTCCCCAAATAAAAATTAAGAATAATATATTTTTTTAAAAAGTCAACGTCTACTTCCATTTTTTTTACCTTTGGGGGTTCTGGTACCCATTAGCCGCGATAAACATGGGACGAGTGTGTATATATATATTGGTTTTGTTTGATTTTTCCTCGTTCAGACTTGAGCATCTGTGTAAGGCTGAAATTGTGCAACTTTATCTCGCTACATGTGTTACAGACCCCCACGGGCTGTACCAAAAAATGTGTGTTCTTGTGTGGCAAAGATGCCTGCGTGCGTGCATGTGCAATTGAGCATAGACAACCATTTTGTATGCTACTGTGCCGGCTTTGTGCATGTAATTACTTGTTTCATTCAAATCAATCCCACAATTGCTGTCCTTTCATGGTTCACAGTAGTCTAACAACAAACGTTTTTATCATTATGATGAGGGGTGGCCATAATAATTAATAATAATAATTGACTAGATGATCATGAAGATTTTTGTCATTTATGTGGAATTGATTGTTGATTGTGATCTTATCTCGAAACAATTGAGGCAAAAGTGAATGCAATACTTGGTTGCAACCATTCCGGGCATCATCATTGGTTAGTCAGTTAATTAGTATTCTGCGCAATACGAAACTGGCATGGAAAAGGAGTTCAAAGCATTTAAACAGAGAGTTCACGATCCCTTGGCACAAATAGATACGAAAGAGTGAGTTTATGCTTGTAGCTAGCACTTTAGTTTTCCCAGACTATTAAAGAGCCCATATCTATACAGCATTCGACTGCATACCGTGTACATGTTGGCATGGTAATGGTTTTCAATAAGAACTAGTAAACTATGATTATTTTATTTTTTCTTGTTATGCGAGTTTTTGTTTTATGGTGCGAGATTATTTTTTAAAAGGTAAAATAAGTATTGATTATTTTAAAAAATGTAAAAATATTTAAAAGGATATCATTAGAAGTATGGGCTTACGAACAACATATAAAGAACCATAAACAAATAAAAAATAACACTCTACTTAAACTAAAGTAAAATAAGTCCAACAAAAGTGCAGTGCATTAATGATGCTTCAAGTCAAATTTCAGATGAAAAACACAACATATGATAAACCCTACTGTAAAAGTCTATATACCCCTGTTTGAATGCCAGATTTTTGTGACAAAAAAATGAGACCAAGAAATCATTTCAGAATTTACTCCACTATTAATGTGACATATAATCTGTACATTCAAACTTGTGAACTGTCACCATTCAAAGTTCCTCTGCTTGAACCCCCAAGAGTTCTAGCAGGCTTTTCTTGACTATTCATTGCGTAATGTTCCAGTCCCAGCAAAAGAAACCAACCCCAAAAGCACAATACTCCCACCACCATGCTTCACTGTAGTTAGGGTGTTCTTTTGGTGAAGAGCAGTGTTGTGTTTGTGCCCAACATATATTTAGGAAATATGGCCAAAACCGTCAACCTTGGTTTCATTGGACCATAGCACATTTTCTCACGTGTTACGGAAATTGTATTGTGATCATTAATGGTGGAAAATGTTTGGAATTATTTATCTTGACTTGGCTGGGATTTTGTCTCGCTGTCAGGGGATGGTTTCAAAGATGCTAGCTTGTCCGGACATTCCCCGTGGGTATTCTGGTGCGTACTATGCTACTTCTCAGTTGTACTTTTAGATTTATGCTGTTTTTCCCCTTGAGACCCGTTTCCATGATGATGCATTTGTCTTTGCCCGACACGCAATCATAATCAAAATAATCCAAATGGGGCTCTGTCCATTTCTCCCATCTTCGCCATTAAGCTATTCTTTTGTTTTGTTGTTTGTACATTTTAACTCATCACAAAAAGCTTACAAAAACGAAATTGAAGGATATTTTTGCAATGATTATTGTTTGTTTTAGTTTGTTTTGTGAACAGACAATGTTGTTGTTTAGTTACCGTTTTTAAAAAAAAAAAAACAACATGTTTGTTTTTATTTTATTTTATTTCATTCACGAAAATGTTTATTTAATTTTAGTTTTCGTTATTTTGTTGGTTTTCGTTTACGGTAATAACATTGCTGCCATCTAAAGTTCATGTAAAAATATTGTTAGAAAAAAAAACAATGAATTATAGGATAGAGTAAATTTGTGATCCATTCATATTCTCTGATTAGAATGGGTTGAATTGGTTAAGAACTTGTGTACAGTGGCAGGGCAATAGGGACCTGGTTGACCTGTGAATATCCAAAGTCCACATAACCATGACAAATGTTTTTTTTTATTTTTTTTATAACCTTCATCTTTTTTGTGGGGCAGCAGGCACAGTACCCCCCATAGTTGCCAAAGAAACAGCATCATGATCATACTATCATGTCATCTCATACAATCGTTTTATCTGGCTTTGGGGGAGAAATGATTGTGTCACAAATTCTGTCTAACAACAAGTGACCTCTACAAAAAGATCCAGTATCTTAGTAAAAACAAAATTACATTGCCAGGTTATGAATATTTGATTGACTGCAATTGAAAAGGAGTAAAAACACCTCCGACGGCAAAAGTGACACTAGTGGTTGGCGATTTAATATGAGGATGAATTA
The DNA here is from genome assembly GCF_054856515.1 of Filicampus tigris. Classification (NCBI taxonomy): domain Eukaryota; kingdom Metazoa; phylum Chordata; class Actinopteri; order Syngnathiformes; family Syngnathidae; genus Filicampus; species Filicampus tigris. The sequence continues at coordinate 9,592,234 of NC_141230.1, forward strand.
CTTGAGTGTTGTATTTAAGTCTTCCATTGTTCTGCAAAACTGCCGGCTATGTGTTTATTTCAAACCCTCCTCACATCTGCTGACTGCTTAATTGTACCTCTTATTGCACACACTTATTGCATTCCATCAACCGGCCTTAAATATAATCCTTGCAGAGTGTGTAAATAAACTCATTAAGACTCACTGTGGCTGCCTTTTCAATGAGGAACACTGCATAATGGACGCATAATGTGTGTGGGGGGAGCTTGCTTTTGCGCCCTATTAAAGCCTGACTTAAGATGACATTTAATTGATGCTGACTTATTGTGAAATGGCCTTTTTAAGTTTCTGCCAAGAGAAAGTCTCACCTTGTTACTCATGCAGTGTTCCACTTTGAGTGACACTGTCAAAGGCATTAAGTTTGAAATATGTTTAAATATGGTTGTAAAACTGTTCCGATAATTAAGTATCCTACAAGTGCATATGCTTCTATTAGCTTCAAAAGAATTACACTCTGTACTTAAGTAGGGGTACGCATACGTAAAAAAAAAAGACGCATAATTACGCAGGATCAGGAGCAACTAGGGGTTCAGTATCTTGCTCAAGGACACTTCGACATGGTTACAATGCCCGGGAATCTAATTCCCAACTTCTGGGTTGGGAGACGACCCCTGTCAATGTCATGTGTTTGTAATGTTGCACAATGTGTCCCTACAGCTTTTATGATGTAAACAGAGTAAATACAAATGTGAAATTAACTTTGAATAACAACTGAAAAAAATCCCCTTTTTTGCTTGTTTGTTTGCTTTTGTTTTGTTTTTTTAAATAACCACAGATGGTGTTTTTTCAATCAATCAATCAATCAATCAATCAATCAATCACATTGTATTTATATAGCACGAAAATGCAACTCAAAGTGCTTATGTACTGGCATAAGAAAACACGTTCACACCAAAGCATACTTGAAGCTTACAACATTAAACAATTCTATTAAATACGTAAATAAATAAATAATATGTGGAATATATTACTTCAACAAATCAGTTGCTGTTGTTGTTTATGCTCCCTAGTTCACTTTGTATCCGCGCTCCCCAAGATGTTAATCAATCAAGATTTCAAATGCGGTCGACTTTACCCCTCTTTATTTACGGTATGTCTTTTTTTTTTTATCGTGTTGTCATCCACAATGGTTGGAAATAGCAGCGCACCTAATTTGACAAAGTACAGAGTGACATTACAAATAGGTAGAAAGTAAAAGAATACTTATCAGAAAATTAATACTGTACTCAAGTAAAGTACAAAAATCTGAAAAATCTACTTATGCAAATGTATGAATTTGCATGTGGCTTCCTATATATTCTGGGGATATTTTTGCCCGTGACATCATCAGTAGAGTCGTCGAAGTGGCTGACAGGAGTGACTGGCACAATAATGGTGGATGGTTGAGGAGGAACGACACTTCTCCAGTGGAGCTTAGCAGCCTTCACAACGTCTTGGAGAAGGCAATTTCCGAGTAAAGGACCGCACAGCCCTGTGAGGCTGTGAACGTCAGCTTCGCTGTGACTGCATAAGTATCAGGCCTGACGCGCCCATATCCATTGGTATGCTCGCACCTTAAACAGTATCCCTCTGCCTGCCAGCCTGCAAATTATATCTTTATTTAAGTGTAGGCTAGTATTTATGTGAAGACCCTCTTGAAATAAGCGGATAAGCAGTAGATGATGGATGGATGGATGGATGGCCCTCTTGAAAATCATAATGAAAGTGTGCCAACATATAAAACAGATGTATTGCACTCAGGTAATCAAGAGCTCATCTGAACTGGGCCAACAGGATTGAAAAAAGAACCCACAGCCCAAAAGTTCCCAGGATTTATCTGTGACCCCACAAACAGCACGCAAATGTAGCAAGGAATCCATTCCAAAGTGGCTCCACCACCCTGTAAACGGCCTCAGAGTGTGCGAGTGGAGAACAAAACCTCAAACATGACCTCACTGCGTACCGGTTCCCCTCAGGGATGCCTCTTGAGCTCGCTACTGTTCACCCTGCTATCCCATGACTGTCAAGCCAGATCCAGAACGAAGTACATTTTTAAGTATGCGGACACTGTGGAGTGTTGCGGCTTTAACAACGTGGTCCTCAACATCAGCGATATAAAGGAGAGGATTATGGACTTGGAAAGGAACCGTCAATATTACATATCACTCCAATTCAACAACCTTCCTTGGGGTGCAGATCATGATCGATCTCACCTGGTATAGAAAACCGCAGTCCGCAGGACAATATTGACTACACTTGCATTAGCTGAGAAAAGCATACTTCCCAACTTCACACCTCACCACAGAGGACTGAAGTTAAAAGAAAAGAAAAAAAACAGCAACCATATTCTGACAAAAAAAAAAAATCGTCCCTTTCTGGCTCCATCTTATGTCTCTTATTTTATCTTAATTATTATTGTGAAACTAGCTCAATTCGAGGAGAACAAGCCAGTTAAAGACTGTAGAGGCAGAAGGCTTGACAGAGGGGGGTTGTAAATCATTTATGGACTCACTGCACGTTTGCCATTTTGGCAGACCAGTCTGCACCAAACTTGGCATTCTGGCACAACAAGGGTTTGTCCTTAGAGATGTGCCCAGCGGAGTGACAATTTGGTGGCCGAAAATCAGTCTAAACTTACACCTGCTCAGACCATGTGTAAATACTGGTGCACCCAGTCTAACATCATTTTGGTGAATTTCTGCGCTCCATGGACATGTGTGGTGGATGTCAGAAGTATTTCATTCAGAAATCTCAGAATCATTGTAGAAATAAATTCACTGAGTACATAAATTATCATTATTAATTTTTTCATTCTTCATGTTCAAATAAATATTGCATTTATTATTATTTAACATTATTATTATTATTATTATTATTATTGTCATTATTATTATTATTATTATTTAACATTATTATTATTATTATTATTATTATTATTATTACATTGTGACATTATTGACCGTGTCTGCTATGATTGGGGTCAGGGTCGGTCTCCATGTGCCCACTTCACGGTGCAGATGTGCTTCTGCTATGTTGAGCCTCTGGTACACAACAAGCATGCCACAGAGTAACGGAATGAAAGGAGCCGCTTTGATTGACCATGATTGAAGTCGGCAGTTTCCGCTCCCACATCGGTGCAGCCGTGCCTCGCGCAGATCTGCCGACCTGCATTCGTTTGTGAAATTCCCATCACCGAGTCTTACCCGCTTCTGTGTGGAGATATGCCACATGCCATGCCAGATTGGCGCTGGTCCCGAAAATAGAGACCTCAGACCTCCTGATATTAATAACTAATGCGAGGAATGTAGTAGCTAATATCAGCTTGTGCATGACCACATTTCGTGCACCCTCACATTAGTGAGGGGTGTAGCCTTTATCAGAGACACGGTAGGCGGGATGGGTGGGGTTATTAAAGTGAGGCTACATTCAAATCTTGCTGGAAGCTTAAATACTGCAAACTGCCCCTTCAATGATCTTGCTGACAAACACTTTGTGGCCAGAGCTCAGTAATCACAAGGAATCCAAAACACCCACACCACAGACTGTTCAACCTGCTGGCCTTTGGCAAGAGGTTCTGCAATATCCAGTACAGAACCACCAGCTTCTGCAGTAGCTTTATCCTACATGCCAGCAGACTGTTAAACACCCTCTGATTCATCCCCCCCACATATCTCTTTCACTGACTGACCCAAATCAGAACTCTAGTTTCTGTCACAGCAGAAGTTCCGTTTGTAAAATTACTGGACCAATATAGCAATTTTGTTTGGTTGTGATTGCAATATTTCTACTCTCTTTACATTTGTGTATATTTTACATCTATTTCCATTTTTTTCCTGCGTTTTATACACTAATATATATGTGTTTGTTTGAATTTACACTCGTCACTTTTCCCTCATTGCTCTGTCATTTGATTTTATCACTGCTTATTTAATTTATTTCATTTATTTGCATGGTTTTAGCAGAACCAGATCGAACATCATTGTGTTGTTTCATTGTGCACTGCTGTGCATAATTGAAAAACATGACAATAAAGGTGTCTATCTCTCTATCAATCTGAGGCAAAACGCCATAGAAAACAGAAACTGCCATAGATAAAAAAGATAAAGATAGATAAACCTTCAAACAACTGCCACTTTTACTCACAAGGAGCAGCAACACATACAAACAGGGAATGCAATTATACTAACAGACATATATTATATTAACTCTGTGGGAACAACGGACATTAAAATGGCAAAATGAGGTGCTGTATTACACTAAAGCACCGTTCTCGTCATCTTGCCGTTCTTGCTGCAGGTTTTATTTTGTCCAATAGCAACCAATTAGAGCCACGTATACTAGACAGACAGGCACAAATAAATTGTGAAACATGTGATTTAACAGAAAAGCTCTAATAACTCACCCCAAGTTCAGCACTTTACTACACAACCGACGTTAACCAATTTTGTAGCTAAGTTGGAAAGTATGTAGTCTTTGTCTGTAACCTATGCTGACACAGTAGTAAAGTTCTAATTAATTATGGTTCGAGACCGGCGCAAACCAATGCCCTCCTGTGTACGAATTCAGTCTTCAACCTGGCACACCGCCCAACTTTCAACAGCCTTTTCATCTTTGCTCACACTTTTAATTGTTTTCAGAATTGCATGGTGACCTGGATTTTATGTTTGGTTTTTTTAGTTTTGTATTTTCAGCCTGTCTGTCTTTTCAATGATTGTGTCCACCTGCCTGCATTCCACCCCCTTGTGTTAGCCAATCAGCTCCCTCCTACCTTGTGTCTCGTCCAGGTGTTTCTCGTTGTCTTGTCAGTATGCTCGTATTGAACTTCCTGGTTTTCGTTCAGACCTTGTCGGATCATTGTCTCTGTCATGTTCTTTGTTTCTCCTGGAGTTGTGTTTTGGTTCTCTAGTGTTTCTTTGCTACTTTGAGTTTTGGACTTTTCAAGATTTGTTTGTGCTGGTTTTTGTTAATAAATATTTTCTTCAGTACCGCCTGCTTCTCCTACCTCCCTGCATTTGGGACCCCCTTCCCGCAATCATGACACTGGATCAAATGATCTCCTGAATTTTAGGTTGACCACCCCTGATTCAACCCTCGAAACAGCAAACGCAAAAAGTTGACCCTAATGCAAATCTACAGTAATATGCAGGAAAATCTAAGACTCTACAGGCTTTCATTAATTTGCAGTTTTCCTCCAGTTGGCCACTCAGAACAATTCATCCAGAAAGTCCACAGCATTTTTACGCCACTGCACACTGATGGGATTGTGCATGATTGATCATACCGCTTATAGTTACAGAGTCCTGCTCTGTTTTTAGCATATCTAAATGGATGCCTGCACACACCAAGATACTGTACATTGCATTTAAAGACAACTCACAGTGCCATATCTCAGGTTTTTGTCATTAAAAATACCCATAAAGATGTTGCAATTTTCATAGCAGAGACTACCTCATTTATCGCTCCATTTATGCCAACTTCCTTCATATAGATAGGATCTCAATCAGCACCATTGTCACAGCGTTTAAGATTCAGCAGAGATAGTTTGTGTCACCTTGTGAAATTACATTCTGCTTCGTTCGCAGCAGGGAAAACTCTCTCATTACTGCCACTACATGGACATAAGTATTTGAATATTAAATGGAAAGTGAACTTAACTTTCTAACAATGGAATTGTATGGAAAATTCCCATAAGGATTATCATGACCAAATTGACATCAATCGATATTTTCACGATTTATCAAACAATTTTAAAGCACAGAAAATGACAGATACGCATAGCAAAAATATTGCAACACTTCTTGTGAATACAAAAATATCAAAAAGCAACCCTATGTGCTTTTTCACATTAGCTATTGTAAAAAGCAAGAACCAATGTTAATTTTTGCTCATGCAAGTCGCTCAATATGATATTAACAGTAACTACTGAATTATTTGAAATGGTAATACTAACCATTTAAAATTTTCATACTGTTTATCAGTCAACCATAAACGGTTTCATTCTAACTTTCTACAGAAATGTACTAATGCACAATTCTCACCCATCAATCCATATTTTGCCTCGATGCACTCATTTTGAGCAGTGCCCACCGCCGGAATGGTTCTTGACACGTGATGAGGGCGGCACGGTGCAAGCTTGCCCACATTTGGCGCTGGTTGCTGAACCACCAAACAGGGAGTAGCCTGGAGCATTTTCTCATTGTTTTGGGTGGTTAAGGCCTAAATAGACCAATCCGACGTTGGCCAACTATTACCGACGCTTACCCCCTGTGGCGTCGGGCCGGCCATTAAAGTACCTTCTGTGCATGCGGAAGATGTAATACGCCTCCACACCATCGGCGGCAGTAGTCACTATTCCTCATGGTTAGAAAAAGCCAACCGGAAAGCTGTTGGCCGGGGACTGATTATAAAGACCTAAATGATGCATACAGATATATTTTTCGCCCGCGTTGAACTCCCACGCGAAGTAAACCCTCACGTTGTTGACACAGAAATACTTACATAGTCAACCCTCGTTCTTGTACTTGTAAAAAGATTAAGGCAGCAAAAGCGTGCTCACTGTTTATCCGCATTTGTCACTTCGCGTTCGTGCTCCGAGCGCTGATTTGCTAGCTAACAGCCAATCAGAATGACCAAATGTCGACAACTGGCGAAGCCGATTCAGCATGCTAAAACGCCCACCAGACGCTCCCCGACGGGGTACGACGCTACGACGGTGGTCACTACACCAATCAGACGGCGCAATCAGACGCCACGATGCTTTCCGACCTCCGACGTCGGATTGGTGTAGCTAGGCCTTTAAGGGTTAGGGTTAGAGGTAGGGTTAGGTGAAGCTTGGCAATATGAATTTTACAATGTTACAATAGCAAAAAAAAAACATCTTTGTTTATAATAATTAGAAGGAGAAGCTGAGCAGCTATAAAAAGGAATGGGTTCATCTGATTCTAATGGCAGAGCAGATCTTTTTATAGTTTTGGCTCCTCTGAGAGGCACAGCTCCATGAAGACCGCTTCGAGGTGTACTTTACGGTATGCAGGGAGCAGTTTGACAGCCACTTTGAGAGAGTTGGTTCAAGCCTCAGTAGTTCAAATTCACCAAGTGTTAGATTGTACACCACCAAATATAAAGAACTCAATTTTCTCCTGCACGCTGTTTTTACTGTAGAACTCCAAAATAAAATCTCTTACAAATAAAGTTGAGTATTGTTGTCACTGTGAAATCACTCCGCCACCATCTCTCCTATTGGATACACCTAGACGTCGTCACAGCACGCTGTGTTCGAACTCAACACCTTTCAATTTGGATGCAGCAGCAGGTGCCTACCTCGGGCGCCGCCAGCCTCAGCTGCACATTGTTGTGCCGTAGCACAAAAACACAAAATGGTTTTGTCGACAGCGCACTGCGCTTTAAGTGCAGTATGAAGAGGGCCTTCAATTGTCATGATGCGATTCATCAACAATTTCACATAAATACCTCCGTATTGTATTAATCTATTATTATACCCATTCCTAATAAGACAGCAAAGTAATTGAGACTAAATCAACAACAGCTCTGGTTGTTGCAACCAGTTTTGATTGAATTGCGTCAAAATGTCATGAATCAACAATCAATGTGACATAATCAGAAAAATACTGATCAAGTCGACTAACCAACTATTATGCCAGATAAATATTGAGATTATTTTGTTGACAGTTGTGCCTAATATCTTGCATTCACTGAAACGATCGTCAAGCGGTCACTCGCCCTCCCCCTTCCTATCCACTCAACAGCGTGTCCTCATTTGTTTGCCCACTGCATTAATTAGCTGTAGGATCACACATTGTGTAATGATGTAAACCGCTTTGATGTGTAATTAAAACTGTATCTGTATGCTGTCTGATTACCTATTAACAGTGCAAACAGTTGTGCCAAAGAGCCTGTGACCGCCCCTCTCGTTGAAGTCAACCAACTCCACCGTCGTTATTTACATACCAGCAAGTGCAAAAAATATATATATATTTTTCTTTTTTTTTTTTTTTTTTTTTTTTAAGCACCTATGCTGGCAGGGTTCTTGTTTTTTTGTTTCTTTGAACTCTCGAAGCAATATGCAGATGCACACAAAAGCCTTTAACTGATCAATATCACCTTCTACAAACTATGTGTTGAGTATTATTTTTCTCAAAGACCAGCAAGCACTGCATTGTCGACTACATCCCAAAAGAGCTGAGTTTTCAAAGGGCTTGTTAGAGAGGTCTGGTAATAAGTCCGGAGAACAGAGCTTGTGAGGACACTCAGAGGAAGCATCTTTATTTGGGGAGGGAGAAAAAGTCCTAAAAACGCTGCCGTTGCAAATCCACCGCTTCATAATTAGATGTGCCTGAAAAGTATGCTGCCGGGAGTCGTCTGTTTTATTCAATACAGGCTTCTCTTTTTATCGCTAAAGTGCAAATGTGTGTGTACTCTAAGCTATATGGCAGAATAAAAATATCGGTATGACTACTGAGAAGAAAAATGATGGCAACACGGCATCCAAACATAGATGCGACCTCGTTTCAATCACCTTCTAACTGCTCAGTCTTGAACTGTAGATACAACGAACACCCTTTGTGTTCTTTTAACGTCCCGGCCCTTTAAGAGCGTGACCTTCCTCACAGAACACACAATTGCTTTTAACCACAATGAAACTGCTCCATGTTGTCAGCATTTCCCGGAGGAAGCAGCAGCTCTCAGGGCAAGCTTGTGTACAATTAGCATCATTTCCAAGGCCCATGATGTCTATGTTGTGGTTAGATGCCCAACGCATTTGAACAATTTGTCGCAAGTGCATCTTAAGATGAGTTTGTATCAAATAAAACTGATTTTGATGTTAAAAAAAAAAGAAAAAATTGAAAATTGCACTTGGCTCAACCATCTTGCTTATCTTTTTGGGGAGTTGCTTCCAGAAGCTTCACGTTGTAGCATACTTTGTGATCTCAGCAAATGGTTTTCTCATAGGTAATTATCCAAAAATACCCATTGTTGTAAACGGACATGAGAAATGCACATCCAGAAACTAAAACCCTGCCACAGTTTGGCTTTTGCCATAGGTGCTTGTACTCAGGCAGCTCGTTTACCTGCCAGTTGAGTAGCTGCACCAGTGGCTAAAGCCAAACTGCGGCAGGGTTTTTGGTTTTTCTCTGGTTTACCTATACATTTAGTGAGTTTTTAAAGTCAGCCCTCGAAAGCATGTATCAACCAAGTATTTTTTATTTGTGTTGTTTAGGCAAAAAAAGAGCAGAATTAGCAACTCTGCGAGTTCCAACCATCTTCAGAGTTTTGTAAACATCCAATCTGAACGCTCTGTGTCAAAACCTCAAGCTTGAACGGTTTAAATTTGATAGGCAGAAACTTCTAGGTAAGCACGCATTTGGGCAGCAAAGCCTGTCTACCATCTTTGACACTTGATATGTTGATATCTTTCTTTATATCCAAAATTCTGGTGTACAGACAATGGACCGACTAGAGCAAACAGAATCAAAATAGGAGTGTACTTAGTTACCTGGCCGGCCCATTTAGAAATTGCCGTACGATTGTCTCGTGACCAGCCAAAAGTGTAGTCTGCTCTTCCCCTAAAGTCAACTGGGAGAGCTCTGTCAGGGCTCTGAAAATGATAAAAAGTATAGAAAATGAAAAAGAGGTGATAAGATCAGTTGGAAAGCCCTCGCAAATGTCTGCAGGACAAATGTTGAATACAAATCCTGTGAAAACGATTTTCCATTTTCTGTCCATTTTCCCCTCATGATGTTAAAGTGTGTCTCCTCTCCTTTTCAGCCCCTTTGACCGACAAGCCGCCCAAGATCCTGTTCCCCTTGGAAAACAAGATTAGCAACATGGAGCTGCAGCTAGGTAAGATTTGTTCCACTGGTATTAGTACCTCCCTCTCTCACATGACACCCAACAGACTTCATAAATCCTCTCCAACACGCTTGAGGATACCGGGTGACACCTGTATTTGCTTGTAAAAAAAAGTGTGCGGGTGTTTCCTAGGGATGGGCATTATAAGCAATTGATTGGTCATTAAAGTGTAAGTGAACCCAAATATTTTTATTTTCAAGAATATCTCCTATGCAGGCCCACTAGTTGAAACAAGGCAGTATGATTGATATGAAATATGAGTTAAGCAGCAAAATCAACGTTTTTAGCCACCTAGGGGGTGGCTATTTTGTTATTTCTGTCGACTGAAAATGACATCACAGCCTCAGGGCTCACATAACGACCAATCACAGCTCACCTGTTGTCTGAAGCTGAGCCGTGATTGGTCGTTACCTGAGCGCCTGAGCAGTTGTGATGTCTTTTTCAGTTGACAGAAGTGACAAAATGGCCACCCCCAGATATGGCAATAAACAGGTGGATTTTGTTGCTTAACTCATATTCCACAAACACAATATTAATCAGAATGCTGTGTGTTCAACTAGTGGGCCGTAGTGCGTAGAACATACTCTTAAAAAAATACACTTCGCTTTAAGTGTGGAAATAATTGTTGATTCATTGAGTCTATAAGTAAGTGAGGCAAAATAGCGTAATTCTGGGCTGCGACCAGAAGAGGCGCTCTCACTCTCAATTTCCGGCAAAGGAAGGAAAACGTAACGTCAACTATGATGGCACTACGTTGCCTACTTGATGGCACTACAGGCATTATTCTGATCAAGGTATATCAACCACTCACAAAAGTTAGGGAGATTTGCTTTTTGGGGAATCTTTAGGAAGAATCAAATTGCACCGCTATGTTCAAATATGACATTAAACTGACCTTATCTAAACGTTTCATGATCCACTTTCACAGTTCCAGTACGTTTGCACAGCTTGCTTTTCTCTACAAAGGACCTGAAAGTCAAAATTGACAACAGGTGTTTGATACATAAATGGACATATTTTCTTGGTTCAATTGGAATTGGGATTGAACAGTCGTGTTCATCCTTCTGTTTGCGCTTCGACATCATGAGACCAGACAACACCTAAAAATTGGTCCAAAAGCTCCATGCCATTGTGCAGGATGTTCTCAAAGGTAAATAACCACAGAGCTTAAAGTGTAACAGAATGACATCAGCAGGTTGAAAAAGAGACTGGAATAGTTTTAGAATGGCAAGGAAGCAGACTTCCTCAGAAATGTATTTATCGATTCATGGATCAAACACCTGTTGTGAATTCTCCCCATTCAGCTTCTCGTTAAAGCACAACAATTTGTGCAAAAAACACTGAACAGGCTGGCATGTCTATTGAGAAGTTTAGAGAAGGACAAATTAAGCTCATCTGCAATGCTTACTGCGCATTTTAGGTTCATCTTGACATTTAGCCAAATATCAACTTCTTCTCCGAAGTGTATGTATATATAAATCAATTAATTCCCCAATTGGTTTTAAAAAATGAAATTCAAATCACGCCCCATCTCTTGTGTTTTGCAAATGGCGATGAGTGCTAAGACCCCCTGGGCTATTTTGTCAACAATGGTGAGCCCATATGGCGCCTGGTTCCATACGCCGGTTCGCCACATGGAGAGGCGGCCGCTGCCAATCGCCGTTGTTTGTCTTCTCCTTGACGCGGGGGTCAAAACATGGCCGACCACGCGTGTGCACGCATGCAGGATGGGCGCAATAGCATGCTGCCAGACACATGGCGCGGGCCTCGTTGGTGAATGGTGTCTGTCATGGCGAGGCACATCACACAAGATGGAGAGGTCTGGAAAGCTGATGAGGGGCAGATAGGGAGGATGGGGGTCTAGACAAAGACAGCGCAATGATTCACAGCGAGTTAAGCTTTTTGTCTTCCACCTCACGCCGCCAACGCAAGCAGGTAGCTGGGTGCACAGTTGGCTGATCAAGAGTGAAAAATTGATGCCGTTGATAAACTGACAAGCTCACCCTCGCATGTCAGCACAGCCATACATGGTTGCACAATGCCGGGCCCTTCTGCTGTTTGTATTGTTTGCACTGAGATACTGAGGAAATGTGTTGCTGTGGAATCCTCCAAAGTCGAACACATTTTTTTTCCGTCACGCTGGTTGACCTTGTATTTTAACATTGTCACACATGTATAAAATGAACTCAACCGCTAATGTGAGGCAAAATGTTACATGGGACATATGGTAAATTGACTTTATTAATGGCTTGTATCCAAATACTGTAGTTGGCTCTGTGGAGTGTGAAATTACACAACCAAGTAGATCTTTAGTTATCTGCCTGTGTTTGAAAAATGTCCCCGTGAGCAAGATGTTTTGCACTTCTGTCTCACGGTTACATAACAGTGGGGCTAATGTACATGATAACCACCCCTACAATGGGTTTATGCACCTGATCCAGAGCCAACAACGGTTGGCGTCTGACCACCATACACTATTATGCAGAGGCACTATCATGCAGAAACATTCACATTGTCCACAACGCTCCTGCTAAGCAAAGCAAAGTTTCTTTGGATGGATGCACACATTAGCTTTAGCTTGAAGTTTTAGTTTTTTAGCTAAGAAGGGTATGATTGATTACTTGTCTTTTTTGATCTCGATAGCTCTTAACTTAAAATTGTAGGGGGCGCAGGCAGAAAATTTAGGAGTGCACATTGTAAATTGACTTGTAAAGTAAAAATTCACATTCTCTCTCATTTTCACTGTTATTGGTAAATACGTTGACAATAAATGCAGAAACCTCACTGTTTTGAATTCAAATTACATTGTAAAGTGTACTTTAAAGGAAATCAACTGCTAATTTGATTCCAAGTTACAATTTGCCATTGTTCATTGTTTACAAGCGTTAGGTTTTCTTGGTAACCGGAGGACCCGCCAGTTTTCACAAATTAGCCAATCACAGTGACTATCCCCAATAGTACATTGGACTGGGTAACCACTCACTCACTTAGATGAGACAGGGTCGGCCCCTTAAACCGGCTAATTTCAGAAATGAAAGAATTAGGGTGTGTAAAGTGTTTTGTCATTATCCATCTAGGGGTCTTATTATTTAAGTTTATGAAAACACCTGGGAATTTTTATAAATTGTGAAGAAAAAAGTAACGTAACATTCTACTTTGTTCACGAGTTCCAAGCATATGTCAGCCGACCAGTTGGTGGCGAGCGAGAGAAGCTAATGTAGCAGCCTATATCACTCAGTGTTCCTCGTCAAACAGACTCCAACAACAAACTCTAAAGCCCATCAGAAGATCAAAATCAGACTGAGAATCAGATCAAGGGGAATAGAAGCAAAAACAAGAACAAGTAAAAACGTATCAGCAAGTCCTTCGATACTGACCAAAAGTGAGGCTCGTAACATGCTGACATCACTGTTCCGAAATTTAAGGCATGCGTTTGCTTTGAGGCATTCAGGAATTGACGTTCCACTGCATATGTGTGTGCGCTCGACTGCATATTTGTGTGTGTGTGTAATAGTACAAATGGTCGACCATCAGTCAGTGCCGGTCTTTTTGGCCGCAGTCCTGGCAGCAGTTTGGTTCTAGCTTGTCCTTGTCTGCGTCTGTTGAGGGTGATTTAGCATCTCGCGCCGGCCTTGAAGGCTCTGAGAGAGAGAGAGAGAATGAGAACAATAGACGTGAGCAATGCGGCAGCAAGGTTCCACCGAGAGGCACTTGAACTCTTCTGATTGTCCCATTACACTCGTGTTTTCGGTCCATGGCCATCTGGAGTCAAGTGATGGAATCCCCCCTAGATTGAATTGCAAAGTTCTGCGATCCTAATTCCACAATCAAATTACCTGACATAGTCAGACGGTGCTAGGGAAGGGACTTATTGCTGTCCTGTTGACCATTGTTTTTAGCTGTAATGGATGGAAAGTTGGATATTCCCTTGGGCTTGATGAGCAAGTGGCCGATTATATTTTGCTGAATTCAATGGAAAATGTAATCACAAAGTATTGATGACATCATGACTTTTCTTAGCTTGTGTGCAAATCCCAATGAATGGCTGGAAGTGTCATCGACTTGACAAATAAATTCATCCCACAAGTAACCCAGTAACAACTTAAATGAACTCAGATGCCATCATTCACACAGAGACATGAAAGAGCCCATCTGAACTCAGTTGCTAACCAAAACAGAAGCACCGGTTAAGTCAGGTTAACAGCCGCTCAGATGATTTAACATGCTGCATGTTGGAATCTTTTTTAACATCTACCTTATGTGTCTTCCAGTAGACTGATGTGATCGGTACACAAAATTGTATGCGTGCTCTTTTCATAAGTCAAGTCAAGTGGGTCATATAGCAGCTTTATATCATTCTGTTGTCATACTGAACCCAATATCTCAGGGGTGACATCACTGGGGGCTTTTTATGTTTAAAAAAAGCTGCAGCAGAAGACAATGTGCATTATATCATGCACAGATCCGCCACAGACTCCCTGCAGAGTGTCCCACACCAGGTAAATATTTGACAGCCAAGCTCTGTCTGCATACAAGCTGTCTCGCCCGCTAGCATTTATTTTTTGTTGATTTCATCCACACTTCCTTAATATTTGTCAAGTCACGCCCCAGGCAGCTTTATGGAGGTACTGTGTGACAGATTTACGGTGACCAGAATGCACACCGATAGAGGCTAACCCTCGAGGATTTTTAAGTTGGACATGGAGGGAGATGAAGTTGGAAGGTGACGGGATCTATTGGATGGGCAGTAAAATGTGTGCAGACTACACAGCAAGATGAATAGGCAACCCTGCCATGAAACACGGGGAGCCATTTTCATCTCGTATGTTGCTGCAGTCATTGCAGTTCTCAAAAAAAGACCCAATCACAGCTCGCTGGCTTTATACGATGTCAACGCAATAGACTGTCGAGATGTATTGCAAAGTGATGGATGACAAATCTAGAGTAGAATGACCAACAATGATCAAACAAGAGAAAGGGTGTTTTTAGTTTGAGGTTGAAGAAAATATGTTTATATTTATATTTTTTTAGAAGGCATCAGTCGCATGGGTTATGGAACCTACTCTTTGCCACTTTGCATTTCAATAATACTAACACAAATGAAGAGTGTGACGGGAAGGGCGGGAGGTCAATCATGTCATGTCATGTCATGTCATCTTCCAAACCGCTTATCCTATACAGGGTTGCGGGGAGTTGCTGGAGCCTATCCCAGCCGTCAATGGGCGAAGGCAGACTACACCCCGAACTGGTCGCCAGCCAGTCGCAGGGCACACATAGACACTGTCACTGAGCGGGAATTGATCCCACGCTGCCCGCACACAACTCAGGCGTGTGTACCACTACACTATCAGCGGACCTGTCAATCATTAGATTTGTAATTAATTTGTTCCAGAGTTCAGTCGCCATCATAAAATCTGTACCGACTGTAAGGGCAGTTTTAAGTAAAATTATGTCTTGTAACAAATTCAAAGCAGAATTATATGGTAACTCCCAATAGCTAACGAAACAGCGACAACAACATCTCCACAAGTTAACCTTCCTACCATCCATTTTCAATAGCATTTATTCTCATTTGGGTCATGTCTTAAGGGAGAGGCGGACCACTTGCCAGTCAATTGCAAGACACATAAAGAAAAAAGAAAACTGACACTAAAAGGGAATGTAGGTCTTCAAGCCAAAAATTTATATTTTGGGGAACGTGGGAAGATGATTATTATTTTATTAATACTTTCTAAACAATAAAACTCTCTTCATACACTTGGCTTAATGAAGAGAGAGCGTATTTGCATAAATCACGCATCTCATTGAAAAAGATGTCATTAAGTATAAGATGAATGGCACAAACAGATGAAATTTAAATGCAGGACTATAGTCGTACAAGATACAAATAAAGTTGGCCATTCACATCTCTAGCTGAGAGTGCCATCAAGCCATCCGGATTCGAGACAAAAACACAAATTAGAAGTCTCCAAAAGTAAAACTGGTAGCAGCACTGCCTACAACATGCCTGCTCAGTCTTCCAAACACACTATGTGCTGCTGAACCGTTTTTTGCACTATGGACTGGATTTACGTAAAGCAATACTTTGGCATGACGGCATATACAGTAAACAAATACCATAATAAAAATACAACTTTTCATTACGCTGAATTTATTTGTTGCAACCAGTGGGAGCCTTTTACATGCTTCTCTTCAACAATCCAGTCCCATCTTGGTGTAATGGGAGACAATGAAACCAGAATTGTGTTACTACCTCTATAGTATGTCCAGCCTACTTTCTAATTGTGTTTGTGGTTGCATCATTTCAGAAATTCCCATTTACCAAAAATAGGATTTTGCAAATACAAGTAAGATATTCAGTTCTTCTTTGGCAGTTTTGAAGGCTTCATTGTCTCATTTAGGAGCCTGTCACCACATATTATGCGGAACGGGCTTTGTGCATGACAATCACCAGGAGCCATAAACCCGTATTTTGAGTTGAACTGCTGATACTGTTTCTGTACTACAGCTTTTGTGTGTGTGTGTGTGGGGGGGGGGGTGCGTGTGTGTGTGTGTGTGTGTGTGTGTGTTGGTGCTATTCTATGGCTGTTTCATCATTTGACTTTCTCCTCTTTCTGAAGGAGCTCTCTAAAGACATTTGTTGTTTTATTAATTTTTGTTTGCTTGCGGGCTTAATTTTTTAACTACTGTATCACGTGACTGAAACGAGCAGTTTGACATGAGTACAGAGACACAGGCAGGTGCATAATTTTTTTTAAAGAAATCTTTAAGACTGATGATCAATAACATAATTTTTGTCCAGTCTCTGTGTGCGGCCCACTTCCAAATGGACTGGTACCAATCCATGGCCCGGTGTTTGGGAACTGCTGATCCACATGACTGCCGGTCATTCTTTCCATTGTTCATGCCATTGAAACGCTGGATAAAAGTCCTTTCAGAAAAAGTATTTAAAAAAATTAAACACATGCAGAGTTAATGCATTGATGCTGGATGAAATTATGTCTAGTGGGAGTGCGCTGGCCAACTGACATCTTAAAATGGGGTCAACTCCAAAATGTTCTTTACAAAAAATGTTCTATGCAGTCTCACTAGTTTAACCACGGCATTCTGATTGGTATTGCGTTTGTGGAATATAAGTTAAGCATTAAAATCCACCCGTTTTTTGCCATCTCGGGGGCGGCCTGTTGTTCAGGGCTCAGGTAATGACCATTCATGGCTTAGCTTCACAAACCAGGTGAGCCGTGATTGGTCACTAACCAATAGAGTTAAATTGAGGTCAGACAGAACATATTATTGTAAAGAAAATGTGGGGGTTGACTTCCGCTTTGAGCTGACATCGTGCATTATGACAGTCGTTATTACATGGCATCTTTTAACAAGAAATTAAATATTATGTGCGTTGGTTGAGACATTCCACAGTTTAAGTTTCACTGTTACTTCCAGCTGGATGCTTTGTTATTGGCTCCCTGGAGGACAGGGATAAGAGATTCGACTCATACACGCTGATATTAGTGTGAGTCTCTGCACTGCTTAGGTCACACGCTCGCGGGGTAGTCGTCGCAAACTGTGTGATAATTGTAACTGATTGAGGACTTTACTGTCCCCCAAAGCAAACAGATGGACGCATTGGAGCAGAAAGTAATGAAACGCCATTATTTCACAGAGCGGGACACAACCGTGTGAGAGACGACAAGCATCGCTCCGCTTACGTGTTAGCCATCTGCAGAATCACTGCAACTTAGAAGATGGCTGATTTCCCTTGCGTTGCTCCCATCTATCTTTATCATCTCCATCTTAGTAACACACACAATGCTGCGAGCGTCTTGTCGGAATGCCAGCGCCTAGGACGCACATTTTTCATTTCAATCAGGCAGCAATTAGCAGATTTGCTTGTGTAGCCAGAATAGATCGGCGCAAATCTACAGATTGGCTGTGAGCACAGGAAGGTTAATGTTTATGTCAACCTTGGCGCTCATTCCCACAATATGCAATGTGTTGACTGTTTTCCTGTTCCAAGTTTTCCAAAGTGATTTCCAAGCAGCGCTAATATCCTTAATAGACATTTTTAAATTGCGATTCAGCTTGTTTGGATTTGCCATCTATTGCTCGTTTGTGAGATTAGAAAAACAGTAAATTAAAAAAAAATAAAATAATCAGTACCTCTATATATTTGCTTATGTCTCCATACACTGAAAGGCATTCGGCACGTGTTTTTTAGTAATTGTAACGGTTCTCAGTTAATTCAATACTGTCCATTAATTTAACAATATCTTTATCATTGTGGTTGCATATTGCAGTCGTGCAAAACTGCTGTGTGTGTATTAGTTAATACACTACAGGTAAAAGCTTTCATTTTCCGCCTTTTTTCTGTGTAGTTGTTCTGCATGAACGGCACTGACAAGGAGTGTGGAGGTGCGGGAGGCAAA
Organism: Filicampus tigris; assembly: GCF_054856515.1. NCBI lineage: Eukaryota > Metazoa > Chordata > Actinopteri > Syngnathiformes > Syngnathidae > Filicampus > Filicampus tigris. The sequence goes on from NC_141230.1 coordinate 9,610,548, forward strand.
TCGACCTGCCAATTTTCTGCCTTACGAGCTTGTATCAGCGGCAGGATGATACCTGTGTTTAAGCCAGGTTGGCCACTTAATTTTACAAAGGTTTCGTCTGAGAAACTGGAATGCAGTGTAGGGCCAGATTGTAAATAATGTTTGAGAGAAATACACAGAGCTGGGCATTTTATTAAAAATGTGCAGTCCGTTTATCGACTACCGCCTACAGCCAGGGTACCCTTCCGCTGTCCGTCTATCCACACCCCCTCCCATTGGGCGATATTTGAAACGAAAGACTGGCTCATTGCTGCATGGAAGCGTCCGGACTCTATGCGTCTCGTTTTAGCACCTTCTAGACCTTTTCTGAGCTTTATGTACCTTTAAGGACCTCGGAAGCCTCACCTCATTTAAAGGAGACGCATTTAGTATGGCCCTCAGTCTCGTAACATAGGAAAAACGTCACTTCCTCTCGCCTGTTCCCTCACTCAAATCTGTCCCCCAAACAACAACAACTCAATCTAACAATACTATTGTTACAGAAACCTCGTCTCACCGTGAAAATAGACGATTACATAGATGGAAAAAATGGGCTTCCGACTACTTTTTTTAAGTTTCCTGTTTATCGTTTATTGCCTACAAAACGGGTGTCCGTCATAGACGGATAGACAGACCGGTTCGTCACATAGGCATAATGCCCAGCTCTGGAAATACACCTTTCTTGAATATAGAAAATGTCATTCATCTTTGAGTTCAGCTCATAAAAAATGGAAGCAAAAACAGAAGTATTGCATTTTTGTTTTTCTTCAGTATAGTTGGGGCTCACAAATCATTGCCAGGACAGGTTACCAACTGGCCTCCACTGTGTAGGAAATTATTATGTTGCTGACATGACATCGCTATTTATTTTATTGAAAAAAGCAAAACAAAAAACAGTCACTACATTAATTGGAAAAGAAAGAAAATATTGTTAAGCGATAAATTCTTATGATAGGTTGGCAACACTAAAAACACACATCATTGCTCCCGCTTGCTTGTACTGCCGACACACATGCACATTTGACTTAAAAAAAAAAAAAAAACTGCGAGGGTTGGTCAAAGGCTGTGGATGGGCTGGATCTGATCTAATTTGCCCTGGTTTGCTGTAAGGGAATTCTGCACAGAAGTCAACACTACATTTGTTCCAAACAGATAATTGTATCAAATATGTCTCAGTATCTGGTGTGATGTAAACAAATAATTCTTGGACAGTGACAATTACTTTAAATACAACAAGGCAGGAGAAGTTAGTGTCAGGTGTTAAACATATTTGTACTGCATTTCTTGCGTTCCCTTACCTTTGTTTTTATTCATACCACAGCAAAGGTGAGGTCTTGCCATCACTTGTGTGTTATTTTACACAGTAGTACAGTATCCCACAATAATTAGACAATGTCAGTGCTTGCGTCTGGTGTGACCTAGAAACTACTTTTCCAACCATATCAATTGCTTTCAACACAATAGGGTGGAATGGGTGATAAACTTAACACGTCCGTCCCGCCTTTCTGGCATTCCCTTACACAAAGGTCCATTCTGCCTGTTATTGCTCTCATGCCCTCTTTGATGGTGGAAAATTTGGTTCCCCAATTCTATGTTCCGTTTACATAAACAGCAACATGGACAATTGCCGGCTTTTCAAACCAGTGTAAAAGGGAATTTCTCTCCACTCAAATCCCTTCGTAGGGTGCCCACCCGCATCACCTCCTTCACTGACCACCTCAGAACACATCAATGAAGATCAGATGGCTTCCTGAAGAGTGTTGAAGTTGTAGAGTTGTAGACTGCCCTCTTCCGTCCTCAGCTTTCCCATAGTTCACCGTCCAACCTTTTCCCGGCCCTCTTGTCCCCTTTTTAATAGTGTGACAGTGTTGTGTGCTGACCACAGCTGTGACGTGTCACCTAGCCCCAGCAAGTGGGTGAAATTGAAATTGACATTGCTCTGGAGAGTTTCACTGGGGTCAACCCACAGTCATGTCTCCGAATTGCCTCTTGTCACTTGTATGCTCTCTATCTGCCCACATACACACACATTCATTGGTCCACTTCTCCTATATACCTGGTAGATCATCTCAAACCGTTTTCTTGATTTTTTCTTTTTGTGGTGGAAGGCAAGAAACAGCAGCACATCATTTTCAGTCTCTTGTCACATATTGGGGAAAGTCAAACACAATCTGATCTTCGGTTTATCCCATCGAAAATAATAGAATTAGAAATAATAAATAATAAGTTCAAAGTGTTGCCATCATAAAACCTTGTTAATTTAAAAAAACACGAACGGCCTTCCTGAACGGAACCTGGGTGGTGTTCTCTTTTTAGATTTCTGTGCTCGTCATGGATTGTCCATAACCAACAGCATTTTAAGACATAAAGGTGTCAACATGCACTTGGCGCCAGGACACTGTAGGCCACAGTTAGATGATCTATTACGTGATCGTGTCATCGGACTCGTGGTCGCATGTCCTAGACATTCAGGTGAAGAGATGCGCGGAGCTGTCAACCGACCACCACCTGGTGGTATGTTGGCTCCGATGGTGAGGAAGATGCCAGTCCCACCTGGCAGACCCAAACATCTTGTGCGATTCTGCAGGGAAAATCTGTCAGAGTCTCTTTTCAGAAGGAGTTTCAACTCCAATCTCCAGCAGAACTTCGCCCACCTCCTGGGGCAGGCACGAGACATTTAATCTGAGTGGCCCATGTTCCGTGCCTCCATTGTTGAGGCGGCCGACCGGAGCTGTGGTCGCAAGGTGGTCGGTGCTTGTTGTGGAGGCAACTACCGAACCTGTTGGTGGACACCTGCAGTGAGGGATGACGTCAAGCTAAAAAAGAGTCCTATCGGGCCGTTTTAGTCTGTATAACTCCAGAGGCAGCTGATGGGTACTGGCTGGCCAAGAGGAACGTAGCTTTTGTGGTCCCCTAGGCAAAAATTCTGCCGTAAGAGGGGTTCGGCAAGACCATGGAGAACAACATCCGGACGGCTTTGAAGAAATTGTGGTCCACCAACTGGCATCTCAGCAGGAGGAAGCAGTGAACCATCAACACTGTGTATAGTGGGGATGGGGGCGTTACTGACCTCGAGTCAGGATCCTGTGAATTGGTGGGGAGAATACTTGGAAGACCGTCTCAATTCCAGTCCAAGTCTGGTCTCTGAGGCGGCTTTCCTATCACTAGGGTTGAGGTCACCGAGGTGTTTAAAAAGCTCTTCAGTGTTGGATGTTGTGGGGCCGTCCTGGTTGGCATGCTTCTGCAACATTGCATGGACATCAGGGACAGTGCCTCTAGATTAGCAGACCAGGGTGGTGGTTACACTTTTTAAGAAAGGTGACCAGATGGTTGAATCTCAGATTCAAGAAGACAGGTGTGGTTTCCGTCCTGGCGGTGGAACCGTGGACCACATAGTGATCTCCTGCTCCAACCTGACAGATTGGTGCAGCATCTGCAGTGATGCAAACTCTGTAAAGGTCCATCATGGTGAGGAAGGAGCCAAGACAAAAGGCTGACCTATGATCATGAGCTGTGGGTTGTGACCAACACGATAAAATCCTGGATTCAAGTGGCCGAAATGAGTTTGCCCTGCAGGGTGTCCGGGATCTCCCTTAGAGATAAGGTGAGAAGCTCAGTCATCTGGGAGGGGCTCAGAGTCGAGCTGCTTCTCTGCATTGAGAAGAGCCAGATGAAGTGGCTTGGCCAACTTGTAGGGATGCCACTTGGACGTGAGGTTTTTCTGGCACATCCCAATTAGAGAAGGCCCCGGGGACAACCCAGGACATACTGGAGAGACTGTCTTCTGACTGGCTTGGTAACGCCAAGGGATCCCCCAGGAGGAGCTGGACGAAGTAACTAGGGAGAGGGAAGTCTGGACTTCCCTGCTTAAACTGGATAAGCGGAAGAAAATTAATTAATTGATTAATTAATGCATGATTGAATGAATATCCATAATTAAAGACATTTTCATCCAAATTCCACCTAACCCATCTAATTTGTAAATATTCTTGACTGCCGTACAAGTGAAAAAAGAAGTTTACACTTGATACGAAGGAATGGGCACATGGTCACACTGGAGTCTGGAGTCTGGAGTCTTCGTGCCGTAAGAGCTTAACTTCTGGTTGTGTTTCTTAAACTGTCATATTTTGCAAAATAGCCACCAATTTCCAGAGACAAAGCAAAACACATAGTTCTTGGAAGTGTTTGAACTCTTAACTTGTGTCGCAGGCACAAATAATTTTTGGAAAGCAAAATTAGAGAAGAATGAACAATGAGGTTAAAATAAGCGCAAAAGTAGAGGCAGAATTTACAGTTTATGTTCTGTTTTTCAATGCTGTGCTGCTGCGAGAGACTGATAAGGAGTTACTGGCACCATGGTTTAGGTTGACTTTGTTGCCATTGACTTTTTTAATGGTTTGCCTCATTTTCAATGTGTATGCAATTTTTCTTCTAGTGGCGCAGTATGGGACCTCAGAGGATATAGATGAATGTTAGTGTAATCATTAAAAAAGAGCAATATGTTTTAATTAGATGCAAATTAGATACTGCTATTTTGTATAGTCATCAAAAGTGAAAAATAGCACAATTGCAGAAACTCTCCTGTTCTCTGTATCATTGTCGTTTGTGTTATTGTTCCTTAAACCCCTTTTACGCTGCCTGTAAAAGCCGGTATTTTCCATCCGGACTGCTTTGTTTCACAATGCAGAGAAGTGACTCTGAAGTTGAACACTTCCAGGGCAGTTGTCACTGTCAGAAAAGTATTTTTCATGTCAAACACAATTGTCTGTTTGCGGGATGCCATGTGACTGTATGAAAGCAGGTGCCACTTGATGGCAACGGTGAATAAATGTCGAATACTGTACGTCAAAAGACGGTACAAATAAATGTTAGTTCCTCCCCCAAAAATACAAGCAATATCATTTAAGGATGAGAGATGCAAATGTATATAGTATTGTTTTTTTTGTTGTTGTTGTTAACTGATTATAGAGACTTCCTGGTAAAAGTATGGATAGTGGAGTGGAAAATAGCACTCGAAAATACATAATGATTTAATTTCTTTGGGACTTAAAATGTAAAAAATATTGTTGGCCTTGAGATGTTTTATGTTCTTGTGTTTGATGTTCCGTTAAGGGGCGCAATAATTTCCTCATGCTTGTATTACCTATGCAACACCACTGTGTAAAAAGCTTTAAAGGTCATGTTGATGTGCACATTTTTTTGGTATCATTCAAGTTGCTTGCCATCCCCCAGTGCCTCCGCTGCTCAGTGACCCGTGGTGCCCGGCACGGTAACTAGTGTGTCAGCAGAACAAAGCGAAATGTTTAAGCGCGTGAGCGGTCCTCATTTTTCACAGAGTCCCGAGCCTGGCGCGGGAGAAAGCTGCGGCGTAATAAATGAAGCGAAAGCGACACGGCACAGGGCTGACGGGAGAGAGAGTGGTGAGGGGTTTGTGGTGGGGTATGATGCTGAGATGCACAGAAACATGCAAGACAGACACAACACACCACTGTGTGTCACATTTAGACGCTTGTTTAGCGCTCATTTGATGTTAGCCGTGCAAGGAAATGAAGAAGAATGGAGTGCTTGAGCCTTCATTCACAAAAGCCTATTTGTTCCCCGAGGCAGCCGCCTGTCGCTGGACTGTCAACCACTGTCTTTTAGTGGCTGTAGTTTTACAGGCCCGTCCAGCATGCCTGCTTCTAATAGACCTTATCAGGAGCCGTTGAGCCGATTCAGCGCCTTGAATCAGTGGCAGACGCTGTCACTGCGAAAGAGTTGTCTGACTGGCTGCTCACTCCAATGACCAATTAATGTCGTTGTTGGCCTTCCCGGAGAAAAAGATGAGTCTTAGAAAGGGAGGCACAAAGCAAAAGTTTGGTGACAACTTTCTACTAGGCAGAATGTCAAGCATATAACCAGCAAAGGGCAAAAAAACACAACACTCTTTCAAACACTTCCTGCTTGAAGTAATTTGTTGGATTACCGATTTCCATTCACAGTTCTGTCATGCAGTTGGCAGTGTAGCGATTCACATAGAGATGGGCATTCCGTCTGTAGCCCCCTTTTCTAGTGAGTGCCACTAACAGTGTGTGTTCGCTGTGATGGGTCAAATGCAGAGGTCAAATTTCATGTACATGGCAAAACAAATAGAGGATGGTTGAAGTACTGTAACTTACTTTAGAGCAGCTAGCGCAGTGTCAGATCCCATTCAATACCCCAGTAACAATCACCCTTTGACGGACAAGTGACCAGCGGTGCTGTCTACTTTTCCGCTTAAGATGCGCTAGGATAAACCATTGCACCATTCGTAATGTGGTTGTTCATGTACAATCGTTGACTTTCATGCTTCTGGGGCTTGGTCAATTCCCACTCAATGCTCTATTCAACTGACTGACAAATAGTCCAGGATGTAGACCACCTATATAAGTGGTTGGTGTAAGTGTTTCGTCTATTAGTAATGGGATGGTTCACAATGTTGACTCTCATGCAGCTTGTGAGGGTTGAATTTTCAGTCAGTGCCGCAGTTACAATAACCCTGTGATGGACTGGACATATTAAGGTGACCAGTCCACCTTTCCACCTATCGTGAATGTGATTGTTGACATAGTAGACATTGTGCAGCTGACATGGGTTTAATTCCCACTCAGTGCCTCCGTCACAATCACCCTGTGAATAACTGGTGTCCGTCCAGTCCTGGGTGTAGTCTACCTTTTGTCTGAAATAAGGTGGAATAGGTCTCAAGTCAGGTGGAATAGGTGTTTTGTTTACCTGAGCCTCGTATTTTATGTTGCACCAATAGTCATGTAGTGCTTCACATAGTTGGCTTTCATGCAGCTTCTGCAAGGACAGATCTCACTGAACTTGTGGCATTAGCATGCCCTAGATGCCTCTTTAGCGTGTTACTAGATCACAAGCCAGGGCTCTTCGATCCTGTTCCTCGAGTGTCGCTGCCCTGTCTGTTTTCCATCTCCACCTGCTGCAACACACCTGATTCAAATGATCAGGATCTTTATCCAGCTTCTGCAGAACTTGCCGATTATCTGATCATTTGAATTAGGTGTGTTGCAGCAGGGAGAGATGGAAAACGGGTAGGACAGCGGCCCTCAAGGAATAGGATTGACCCTAACACTGAAACTATGTCCAAAGTCACCATAAGTGGCCACAAACATAAGCCTCACCGGTTTGCTGATAGGGCCAAGAGTCACGCGCCCAATGAGTTGACCAGACTGGACTTGTCCTCTTAGCTTACTTAACTTGATGATGTCTGTCAACATGTATATTCACTGTTGTCAGTCAAGCGCTTTGTATGTATGCACATGATATGTGTGTGCGGGTGTGTGCATGTGTGTTATTAATAACACTCCCATTATCCAGTTTGCTCGGGGCACTCTCGTTGAATCAGTCACCGTTAAGGGTTTCTTCCCTTTTTAGCGAGGGCGATGTCTTCGAAGAGAAGTGATTTAGGTAATGGTAGCTTTTACCTCGTCTGCATCTGATGTTGGGGCCCACTGACAGGTAATCAAAAAGAAGGCGCGCCCTACTCATCCCTGCCTCGCTCTTTTTGATACAACAAAGGCATATAGGAGGAAGAGGCAGCAATAATGAGAGCCAGCTCCTGCTTGAGGTTTTCCACGTTCCAAAAAACTGCCAGCTCGAAGCATAAGAGGATATCTGCCTGTAACGCTATCAGTAAGAATCAGAAGCCCCGGAAAAAATGGCGCAGTGAATTTACAGTAATAAGAACGGATTGGAGAATTTAGAATAAATGATGAGGTTGGGGCTGGGGGGATGGCATTGGCAGTGGAACGACATGCATGAAGAGGGAAGCGAGTAGGGAAAAGACAGCTTTGCCATTCACTTTGAAGCTTGCTCCACTTCTGTCTGCCTTTACGTAACAGACAGATGAAGAAAAACAAGTGCCACAAAAACAAGGCAAGGTGCATGGGGGGAAAAAATGAAAAAAGAGGCGAGTCAGAACTCCCAAATTCAGGCCTTCTGATGTTCTTGACAATCGAGTGGCAGCGTTTGGTCAAAGAATTTGACGTTTAGCTACACAGGGGCTTGGTGTTGAGTAATGCATCGTGGGTGAAAAAAAAGAAGGCAGATCATTGAAGGGTGCGGAGAGATGCTAGAACGGCTCATTTTCAGAGAGAGCTGCTGGACAGAACAAGATGAAGAGACAGAAACAGAAGAAGGGGAAGCATAAACAGATGAGAGAGGAGGATCGTTCCCAGAGGGCTTCCTACAGTTGGCACTCTATCGCTTTCTCCTTCGCCGTTTTCCTCGTTACATAAGCTCTGGAGGCTCAGCTCAGCTGAAACCCTCCGCTTCGCACATAGGCATCGCGGTTAATTGGTACAATGCGATAAGAGACTTCGTGAACAGGTGATGAGCACCAATGAGGAACGACTATAAAGGTGAGGCTGCCTGGAGCGCCTCCTCAACAGTAAACACAATATGCTGTTTAAGAATGATGCTGGTACCAAAATGTTGAAAATGATGACCGAGCAGGATTTCCAAGTTTGATGACTTATGACATACATGGACCACCAATTGTCCAGTGGCAGCTCATGCGTGGTGGAGTCAACAGGCGACATGTATGCACTTTTTCTTAGGCTAAATCTATTGCTAGGTTTTCATTTTATATAAACTGAATGTGGAAACCATTGGGCTTCAGTCATTACATTCCTTGTACTCGGTGTGTATGGTATAATCCACGTCTGTCATATGGGCTGAATCACCTTTGAGCAATTCCTTGAAAAGTCTCGCAATAGTGATCTTCTGCAGAGTGTGAACCACGAAAAAACCATATTGAGTACCAATGGCATGAAGGAGTAGTGAATGCAAGCATACAGGACTAATCTGTCCCCCCAGTGGCATTGCAGGCCTCCCTTGCAGCTTGTGCAACCATTCATTGGCTCTGTTTGACTCCACAAGCTATAGAAGCACTCTTGAGCTTGCGGTTAAATACCTGAGAAGCACCTTCAGAGCAAGAGGCCGCCGCTGTTCCGTCTGCTGTTGTCAGCGAAAGGCTTGATTAGGAAACAGGAGGTGGCGGGCGAATGAAATGTGTTTCTCAAATGTTGTATTTCCTCAGGCTGCATCATTCAGCAGTGGGAAGAGACAGAAGCGAGCTGACTAAATCTACAGTTGTTGCACTGAAGCGTGCGATTGTTTTTACCAATGCCCTCATTCTGCTCTGCTGTTGATTTTCTTATGACAATCAATCTTCTTAATGACACCATCGCCCACAGCAGCTTAGGTTGCTATGGAGATCGGCAGATCGGCACCAAACCGCTGCCTCGGGGAGAGCATGAAAGTGCGTGTATGTGTCGACGGCTCGTCTTTAATTGCCATTTGCAGTATGCATGCATCCTGAGTACACTCAGTAATTCGAGAGGCGCAGCATGAGGTAAATAGCTTTGACTGGTTTACAAGTGTGTTAATGGACTCTCTATGGTTGTCTTGCCCCATCCAGCTTCTCGGGCCCGCTCGTTACACATCCATATTCCACAAGACGAGGTCAAAACGCGAAGCAGAGTGCAGTAATAGTACCATTAAATCGGCTTGTGTGTATTTTTTTTCATAAATAAATACATCCACAAGGTCGAATCCAAGGCACCAGGATTTTTCTTCTACTGGAAGCTGTTTCATCTATTAAAAATAATATGGCCTTCTGAACCGAGAAAGACAGCCATTAAAAAAGGACAGATGCTTTTAATCAACCTTTGTGGACTGCCATGACTCAGATGACTGAGATGCAACACAAAATTACCAATTGTGGGGATATCCTTGTCAGATTTATTGTAAGTGATTTGGAACATTAAAAACAAGACTGCTTCGGAACTGTAAATGTTTCTAATCATGCTACCTTACGCCACTATAAAATACCTTGAGCAAGTTTATGCATCTCCTCTCTCCCACAAACGCCCTTTAAAAAATCAAAACAAAGCCAATCAAGAAATCTTCATTTATCATTACATTTTTTGCAGGTTACTTGCTGAAAAAAAAATAACCCCTGAAAGGCGCTCATGTGTCCATGACAGTTTGAGGATTCATGCCCTACACATTACTAGATGGTCATGATTAAGGATGGAAATCAAAAACCGGTTATTGTGGGTTCCTAGAGTTTCAATCCCTTGGCATTGTTTGTCATTTATGTAAATGATTCCCTTATCAATTCCAGTTGGGACGAATGACATTACCACGCATGTTACATAGCGACATTATTTACTAGCGCGACTAGCAACAAACAACCTAAGCCTAACGCTCTAAAATTTAGTTACATTTTAAAGAAAGGTTAACAACAAGGCAACTTGCAGTACTTAGAAAATATATTAATATTTCGTCTAAGGGAGGAAACACTACCAATATACAAAAGAATTTGCACACATCATGCAATACCATTTAGATGATGGTCGCGCTTTTGATTGCTCCAGAGTGCTCAACCCAGCAGCAATGGCAACGTAACCATTGTCAATACTTCAAAGTAATGCAACTATCTTAAGTACCATTTTGACCTTATTGTAGAACCTAGTGTATGACAATTACTTTTAGAAATGTATCTTGTTTACAGACACAATTAAGACATAAAACAAAGTGGTTTATCTACTTGTTTAGTCTCCTGTTTTTTTCAGAAATGTCCATAAAGATAAAGGATTGAATCGCTAAACAGAATCGAAACGGGAATCAGAATCGTAAAAATCGTATCAATTGCCGTCCCTAGTTATGATTTTGCATTATGATATGCATCATATGCATATGATGACATTGCTAGATGGTCATATGATTTTTGCTAATAGCTTATGATAAGTTGCAGTGTGTGGTGATTTGCCTCTGTATTATACTCTTTAAGTCTCATAAGGAGAGGAAATTGTACGACGATATTACTCGATTGTGTTCAATCTCAATTTTCTTCTCATAACGGGATTTCACTTTCTGTGATCCATTGACAAACGTATGATGGTTTAAATGAGAAAAAAAAAGATACTGACTGGAATTTATCTTCTCCCAGATTCTAATTTACCCAGTGCAAAGACGACACTCACAATTTCCTGTCGCTATTTAGGCTTTCTCTGCAATTTCTCCTCCCCGTTTATCTCCTTCCTCTGCTAACTACCTTCTTCATCAGGAACTCTAACCACCAGTTTTACTTCCTTTAATAACTACTCTATGAGGTACTAATCACCCCTTTTAGAAGAAAAAGGAAACAAGGAAATTCTGTTACCATGGATGCACAGCTGGGTCGCATGATGAAGAAGAACTTTACAAATTCACTACATCAAGAAGAAATAAAACAGATATATTGAAATAAATGTGACGATGTGGACGAGAGCAAAGCTTGTGTATGTCTCCAAAGGGTTGGTTGGAATTTCATACTTTCCCCCACCTTATTTTAAAAAAAGAATCTAATCAATTTTTCATGACATCCAACAAACGATTGGCAGGTAGCTGAGGTCAACCGTTTCGGGATCTGACGAATCTGAGGCAAAGTCCCATTCATTTTTAATAATGTCAAGATGGCCGAAGTAAATGGGAAGAACCCTATTCATTTTTAATTATTCCCATGACATAATGGTCAACGTGGCTGGGGTCAAAGTACACGTCTCTTATCACCATTCCTACTGTCACAATTTTCAACCAATCCTCTCCAAATCTTCAGTGCTTATTGTCACATACAGTCAAAGATGTAACACTATTGTTTTAGGATTATATTCAGCACAACATGGCTGAGAGTAGTTGCCAGCTACGTTACATGCCAGTGCCATGACACTGCTTCCGCTATGTTTATTTAACATGTGATGTGATGTAATATGCTTTGGATCGTGTTTCTTTCCACCAGCGTGTTATTTTCCCATATTTTGGATACTAGCAATAATGTCATGATAACCATAGAACCCAATGAAACTTAATTTATTGAGATGCATGAAAGATAGAAAGACGTACTGTTTAATGATAGTGTCGGTTTGAGGCTTGATGAACTGTTTTACTTCAGGTTATTTCCGAACAATGTCTTTGACTGAGACAATTTAGAAGTCAACCAGTGTCAAGGAATGTGTTATATATTCCACTATATGTTCAACTTTACATGATTTTAGCACATTGTATAAATTCATCAGCACCCCTGGCAGTGTGACCTAGACCATGTAGTATTACGTACTCCAGCACGACCATCTTTCACACTGAAGCTGCAAAATGAGTGAGAGGCAGTCGAGAAGGATGAAGAGTGGAAACATTGCTTCATAAATTGCAGTCGGAGAAAAAAAAAAAAAAAAGGAACCTGCCATTGGGATGAATTGACTGCCATGAGTCCAAGAATAAGTGGCTTCACTGTGGATGTGCGCGTATGGGCAAAAGGAGGGGCGGAAGTATTTCGGATTTATGATTGATCAGGATATGAATGTGATCCAGGGAGCCATGTACGTACACTTTAAAAACAGCTGGTTTCACAAAAGGTGCAAAAGAACAAAATAAATCATAAACATTTCCACATTGGAGTAATGGAAAATTACTGAGAGAAATTGGAAATCCATAAGAATCACAATCACTGACTGTATGTGTGGCATTTTCTTTTCAAACATATCATTATACTAAAAAAAAAAAAAAAACAACAAAGGTCTTCATTGAGCTGAATCCAGACCCAGACCTATTATTAGAATATTTTTGGTCAATGTGTAATTTAAGCAGCGCAACTTTAAAGGGCTTTGAAGTCATCTTTTCTTTTTAGTACGGTATTAAATGTATAAAAACACATGACTCAGCCAATCAAAGATTATCCAAACCCATTTTGCGAATAGTGAGAATAGCTCTAGTTGTGAGGCAAGTGGTGAGAAGTCCAAGGAGGCAAAGTCAGTTCAGTTATACAGGTATGGTTTCAAGCATTTTAGTTAACATTAATTCAGATTGTTTACATCCAAACAAGTTGCAGTTTATCAAGAAAGAATGAAACCACACACCTTCACACCTAAGGATAATTGAGAGTCTTCAATGAACCTACTAGCAGGCATGTTTTGGGGAATGTGGGACAAAAGCGGAGCACCCAGAGAAAACCCATGCAAGCAAGGGGAGAACATGCAAATGCCACTCAGGAAGCCCTGAACCGAGATTCAAATTCCAATCCTCCATCCTTTGACATTGTAGCTGAAATTCCGACTTGTACACGGGATGAAGTGTTGGGAGTTGTAACATTCTACTGGAAGTTTTTGTCAAAGGTCTTCCAGGTCTCCGTGGCTTTTAAAAACGCAGAATACTTTGCTGTTGGCAAATGTGACCTTTAACGCAATGGTGCTTTCTTGTGGTACGGGGAGTATGAAGTCAAACTTAGCTGTGAACGGGGCGTACTGTTCAGGCATAAACTGGATTGATTTCCGAGAGAGGGAAAGTCTGGAGGCAAATGAAAATATATAAGTGTGTCACCTCCATAGCGTGTATGCATGAGTGTGACCAAGCTTGCAAGGCCTCCTCTGACATTCTGCTCAGTCGAACAGAACCACAAGTCATCTGTCACTTTTGGTTCCTTCCAACAATTCTCTCAATTTATCGCTTGCCATCTTTTTCCAATCTAAATCTATCTATAAAATTGAACTTTTTGCACTAAAACAATCATGGCAAATATATAGACTTGACCCGTGTTTTCATCTTAGCTTTGCGGCGCCAGCAGTTCAATTAAACTGCTTTACCTTGCTGACTTTCCTCGATCCCATGCATCCTCTCCACTGGAGAGTCATTCTTTTAATGGAGTTCATGCAACGTTAATGGGTATTCTCGGACTTTAGGTTTACACTAAAGGTTCACTAGTTGGACAGTTAGGCAATAAAAATACAAATAAAAAGGTACTGCTTTCATAGCATGCGCAGGTGCTTGGAAACTATGCAGGCACATTTGGTTGTTCAAGCACACACGAGTGCACTAGTTCTATGATAGAATAATAGCATTTCCTCTTGGGCTTAACTTTTCCATTACCCAGATCCCCCTGCTTTTCAGGTAGCTTGGCTCTACGTGTGAATTGATAGCATGCACACACACACAGCACACACCATGCCTGAGTCAAGAATCATTGCTGTTTGATGAGTTCTCCATCTACCCATTTTCTTCCCACACATTCCCCTAAATAGCCACATCCACACAGAGTTCTTCTCACAGTTTGATGTGCATCTCTGCTGACTTTTTCATCAGCGAAGTGCGCCTTCACGGGAGCTTCTTCGAGTTGCCCCCCCGAGCCCATCGCCTCCCCCGGTTCTGAGGGCGAGCCCGGACACTTGGAGATAAAAGCTTGCCGCTATCTCGTTCATGCTGTCATTCTTCTGTTCCCTGGCCAGAGCTCATCACCTTCAGGCGTAGCCCTTCACCCAGCACATGAAAAGCCACACTGGCTCATTCTGAAAAAAAAATTCACCTGATTGCCTGTACCTTTGTGAGCACTTCAGCTTGTATTACAGAGAAATTGTGTCCCATACTCGCGTGTAGTGTCACAAAGTTAAAGCGGATCTGGATTATGGCCTGCGGAAAAAAGAGGTGAAAAATCCAAATTCTTATCTTGAAGGCATAACGGCAGCAGCGAGCGTGAGCGCAAGGTGTAAAAGCCAACTTAAAAAGCTAGTCAACAATGGTTGCCACTAAATAGATGAAATGTGAGCTGAACCTGAATTTCCTCAGAGTTCAGCGGCAAATTGGGTCAGAAGGCTATAATCAGTTGAAAGGACTCTTGTGACAAGTGACCTTTATGTAAAAAAATGGGGTGAGCCACTAGGATGATTGGAATTAGGCACCTGTCTTGGACATAGCCCCACCTCCGGAAGTGGATTTAGTGTGATGGAGCATGCTATCACTTTGGTTGCGTGTCCAATCGTGGCTAGTAAGAGCAGCGACTAAACAACGGGGATGTAGACCAACATTTAGCAAAATGCCGTCTGATGGAGTATGGACCCCATTGCCCTTTTGTTAAAAAAAAAGACTCTCAAGAAATTCAAACATATTCTCAATTAAAACTATGCAAATACCAGCCAGGTTGCTGCCACATACAGTGTACATCCTAATTGTTCCGGTTTTCTCATGAGTGATGTGATTGTCTTGGTGGGAAAGCAAGCGTATAGCCCAGTAGAAAAGTGCAGAATGGTAATGATATCCTACAGCATAAGTTCCAGTCGTGCAGCGATAATCATTTCTACAGGATTAAGTCCTGACCCACATCAGCCAAGCATATTAGCATTCTGGGAGAGTACTGCGGCAAGATTCCACGCAGGCGAAATGCCGCAGTTCTCAAGGAAAGATGAGGAAAAACAGGAATAAGTGACAGAGTGAAGATGCCGCTTAAGGGAAGGAGGCAAGGGGGTCTATTTCTTTGGATGTTTGTCTTATCTGCGCTTCAATGCGATTTTCATTTATTATTTTGTATGTAAACCTTCCTGCCAGCATGCATTTAGAGGTTCATGCTGTTCTCATTTGCATCTTAACCGCTATAGTGACCACATTTAAATATGTTTTGAAACGTAAGCAAAAGCTATTCAAATTGCATTGATGGTTTTCTGTCTGAAGACAATTGCATTTAAATGCAGGTGACCTTTCAGCCAGGTTGAGGTTTGCTGGGAATTGTTTTCATTTTTTTGCCAGTGTGCGAGAAATCAAATGGTTGCAATTCAGTGACTAATAAGTAGCGCTTTTATTTCCACATGCATCAGACTTGCCTCAAGTAATCTTTGTGAGGCTCTGTACTTGCTTCTTTCCAGCAAAATTGTTTTCTGAAATTGAGTGCACAGCCACAGACATCTTGCAATTTTGCCGCGAGACCAGGTATTCATCCACTGTTGTCTTTAACACAAAACATGGCAAAGGCAGGTGCACTGATATCTCACAGCCTCTTGTATCTAGATAATTCGATGCATAAAGACATCAGCATCTATAGTGGAAGAAAACAATTGTTGTACAGATTAGACAATTGCATTCAACAAAACTGGGCGAGCAGTGTCAGATTCTTATACAATGCAGCTGTTATGGCTCTGATACTACCTCCGGAGGCCGAAATACTCCCTGGCCGAATTCATCACCCATCAAAAAAAAAAAAAAAAAAAAAAAAAGGCTTGCTTTTTTAACTAGTGTAGAATGTATTTTTCTAATCCGCTATGAATTTGTGTTTCTGTTTCAGTCCCACCTTCCAAGTCTGACTGTACCATCATTATCATTTTGGTTGTTTTTCTTTCCACTAGTCATGCTTTCATTGACAGGTATTACAAGGCAACCCTTATAGCATGAGAAGTGAGTGTCGGTCGGGTGTTGAGCACCTTAGTTAGTCTTTACGTAAAGGCGCCCTATCGTCTCTGGCATTCTTTCAATGGCAAA
Organism: Filicampus tigris; assembly: GCF_054856515.1. Classification (NCBI taxonomy): domain Eukaryota; kingdom Metazoa; phylum Chordata; class Actinopteri; order Syngnathiformes; family Syngnathidae; genus Filicampus; species Filicampus tigris. The sequence continues at coordinate 9,626,883 of NC_141230.1, forward strand.
ACATTGCCAGCTTGAAAATTCCTTCGCCAGACGGAAAATGCAAGCTCCTACTACAAGCAGTTTAAAGGGTTTTATCTCTCTCTCAGTGACTCGTGTTTGTGTTTAAAGACCCAGTAAAGACATTTTCATGTTTTTTTTTTTTTTTCTAAATACGTTGAATATGTTTGAAGGTAAGTGCTGAAAACATAGTGAACGACTGAGAACAATTTAGTATTGAATTACTGAGATAGGGTGGAATGAAAATGCTAAACTCATTTTCAGAGCTGGCCATTCCGCATATGTGATGGACCGGTCCGCCTATCCGCCTATGACCGACGCCCGTTTTATAGGCGATAAACGATAGACGGGAAACTTAAAAAATAGTTGTACTAAGCATAGTCGGAAGCCCATTTTTTTTCCATCGATGTAATGGTCAATTGTCTATTTTCACGGTGAGGCAGCAGTGAAGTAGACATACTGTATGTGACTACAGACATTTGAGTACGTACTGTGAGAACATACAACTTGAGTGACGGGCAAGAGTAGAGCGGGGCGTGTTTCCAGCCAATTCACCCTAATTCTGTGTCACTCACAGCATCTGAAAGCGGAGAAGAAGTCGAAATGTTAACCATTTTGAAGCTTGATTTCATCTACTTGGCTTTTTTTTTCATTCGAAATTTGCCAGATTTGTTAACAACAAATATTTGTTATTGGCCGTTTCCAGAGATGGGTGACAAATTTAAAAAATGTCTGGACTAAGCATGGCTGGAAGTGGATTTTAGTCCGGCCCACTAATCGGCCCTCATGCATGTGACGGGCTCGCGAGGCGGCAAAATTTAACCTCAGCCTACTCGGTGAAAGGCTTCTTTTTAGGCTTCTTTCTAATACCGCGTCGGCGCGAGCGACAACTGATGTTACAGGGATTGTGGTATTGCCCCCCCAAGCCCCTCTTCTAATGGTATGCCCCAGTTGCAGGTGGGAGGCGCGGGTTATGTGATGTGACAATAAGGAAATACAAACACGCTTGAACGCATCTTGCTGTCTCACGTCTCTTCTTACACAGACAACTGCTGCATTGATTCACATGACCGACAGGTCTGCGACACATGCCACTCACACATCAGGAATTGTTGCTGCTCTGATCGGTCCATTATGTCACGTGTTGCGATGACATACAGTTTACCAACCGGAGAAGGATGCACCACGCAGCTCGTTGCTGCTGCTGCAAAGCAAACTAGTTTGGCAGCGGCGTGGGTGTCATGTCAAGAAGCAACTCACCCACATTCCCCCTTAGCAGACTCCTATCAGATCATTTTCGCAATGAAATTAAATGCATAGTCTAGTCAACTCGGTCTCTTTATAGTTGTAGCAGGCACATTATCCATTGTTGTCGCTGTCTTTTTGAAGCGACGCCAGCCGACTTGGAACTTAACTGCTTCAAAACAACTTGTGTCCGCGAGTATAGTCAAGCTACGTGCAGCACTCAAGCATGGCGTCTTCCCTACTTCCGGAAATACGCCATAGCAAACCTGCATTGTATAGTGGTTTGCTGACACGCTTTTATTTTGAAGGTGAAGGAGGGGAAGTATGGAAAATAAATAAGTAACTTGTTGACTGCGACTTCTAGCCGTCTGTTGGACCCAAATAATAAATGACAAATCCAACCCCGGGGCTCGCAATGCAAGTGAGCACACGCAGTTGGGTAAGTAGTAAAGTACTTCTGGCGCATTTAAAGCGTGTCCACAGCAGGTTCGAATTGTAAATTTGCCAGCTAATGAGCTATCAAAAGCATCTGCCGTTAGCATCTCTTCTACGGACGTTTTTTTTTTTTTGAACGGGGCGGAGGCCGACAATGTTTATGAATATGGCCGGGGGTTCAGGGGCCGGAAGGGTACCCAGGTTAAGGGTGGAAGGTCGCGGCCGGACCGGCAAAAAAGGGTCAAGTGCCCAGCTCTGGCAGTTGCAAAATGCTTTTGAGACTAGAAAACTTGTTGCTGTTACAATTTACAGTCCCAAAGGTACATCATGTCAGGGGGCGGTGTTTTTGTGGTTCTCTTCCTCAGCATAAAGTCAGACAAAATGTCTAACAACACAAAACGTTGGAACAAAGAGCATTTAAAGTAACTATTGGAAGTAAAATGTCTTCCACAAAAACTTCTCGCTCGTGACAAGCAATTATATCTTCACCTGAACAGAGGCGGCATGTAAGCTCTTCCCAGGCACAAGGCTGTCATATTTGGGGGTGGCAAATTCAAATTTGCTATTCTTTCACATTTCATCATTGAAAGGGAAAACACATGAGCCATTATTCATTTTTCCTCTTGGCACAAAAATTGCTTTATCTTTTGCTCAAACAGCACAATGTGTCAACAGGTTTCCCACTGACAAATTCAAAAAGTAAGACACAAACTGCACACCTAATTGCCGCAAACTGTTATTCATTGTTCTTACAATCAAGAAAACAATGAATGGCATTCAGGTCATTTTAAAAAGTTTCATTTGTTCCTATCCAATTTATTGCTGAAGAAATCTGATTGCTATTGTTGTAAGTCCTTTATTTTATTACTCTACATTTGATCTCAATTCTGTCATGTCCAAAAAGGCATAAATTATGTTTGGTAGTTTCATATCTAAAACAACTTTCCCCAAACATGTTTTAAAATCATATAAACCCCTTTTAGCATATTTATTATTTTTATTTTTTTTATTTTTTTGCAAACAACCATCACTGCTCTAAGTGCTACTTTTCATAGTTAATCATTTCAACATTTCAACAAATGCATATTCTTCAGTTTTCTCCAGAGAAACAAAAACAAATGGAAAACATTTTAAGCAGATATTTAGTTTCTGGATTATTCTTTTGTTTTTGCAAATCCTCACACTTTGGGGCTTATGGCTCCAAATACCCTGATATCGAAACTCAAAAGAAACTGCCCTGCTGAATTAACAAGTTCATCTGAGTGAATTCCCACACATTTTCTAATAAATCTGTGGAACACGGCACAGCATTTCAAAAGTTAAGAGTAGGATGTGTATCATGTGTAACAACCATCCCCATTAAACACAATGTAATACAAGTGATTTTTGCCTATGGGAATTTGGAAAAGGGGCGACATAAGGGGCCAACATCATATTATCATGTAAGCATTGATATAGTGTCTGTGTGTGAATATGATCAGCTGCATGGCAACTCTGGTGAAATGTACCTTCATTTAGAAAACAAATGTGACGTAAAGCAAGTACTTTGTAAATGATTTGTAATTGCAACGCACTGTGCCAGGAAGTGTCTGCATCACAGGTGTACCCTAATCCATCGCCAGCCGAACAGATTGTTGTTTTTACGCTGGTGTACAAATAATTTCATTTCAGGAGATGAACCCCTTTTTCTCGATTCTCATTGATAAGATGAGAGGGCAGGGAACATGAGTTCCTATAGAAACGTGTTGCCAATAATGAGCTAAGGGACAGAAAAGAGACAAATGAAAATAGGACGTGATTTGTTGCATTTTGATGTGTTTTAAATGAGGTCCTGGCGAGAATGAATGTCTTAAATCATCAAGTGTTGAAGTGAATGCAACATGAGTAATGACTTTTCATTGTAAGAATTTGTTTAGTGCATCTTTTGGGTTCAAGGAGACACTTATTGCAGCTGCACCTTAGCAAGAACACTGCATTCAGTGGATAGACTCTCAAATCAAACACAGTCTTCTTCTCTAAGGAAATCACGACGGTAATTAACATCCTACCATGCTCCCCCGCTCCGCTTTTGATTGGCTGAAAGTCGGCCAAAGATGCAGCTAATGCACTGTTCCCTCAGGTATTTCGCTAGAGTGAAATTATCTCGTAGCGTTTCGCGTATCAGGGGACATCATCAGCCTGTGTTAGTGCGTAAACACTTCTGGGGCAATCCAGCTCTCCTCGCACCACTGTCATTTGTCAGCCATGCTTTAAATGTAAAGGCATGCGCGTTGCGCTCTCATGCCAAATACTCAGGATGGAGTGGGCATGGTCTTTACAGATCTGATGTAGGGGAAGGAGGATTCTAGTTAGAAACCATCGTCTGTAGCCTCTTTCACACAGTTGCTGCAAAAGTGCAAGATCACAGCTATAACAGTAAAGCTGGCCTTTATTCAGGTGCAGCCACTGTCCTGCCATTGATAGCTACTTGCTTCTAAGCCAGGAAATTCGCTGATCGACTTTGACCACCCTCCCCATTTCACACAATTCGGCATGTTTCACTAGCCAACGGAGAAACATCACAGAGCAGAGGAGGGAGAAGTAGGATACATTACGGGTCAGGTAGATGTCAAAAAAACGCTTTTAAACCAAACAAGATCCATGTCACTCTGTCAGCCCTGCAATCGACTGGAGGTCTGTCCAGAATGTAACCCGCCTTTAACACTTTGTCAGATGGGATAGGATCTAACAACCATGCACAGAATAATCACAGTGGATGGAATGTTGAATGGGGCTCACTGGATGGATCGCTGGATCGGTGGGTTTTGCTTGGGTGGGATAAATGGATGATGAATGGGTGTTTTTTGGATGTTGGGTGATTCCGTAACGAGTAGGTGGATTTGGATTGGATGGGCAGGGGGAAGGAAGGGTTGCAGTATAGGGGCGGGTGGGTGTTTTTATAACAGATTGATTGATGTTGAATGGATTGATGGTTTTAAGGGTAGATGGGTGGTTGAATCTTTCTACAAGGATGTTTAAAATCAACGTGTTTTTGAAACTCCAAAAGATCAAAGCAGACAACAAGGCGGCAAAAATGTTACTTTAAGCTTTTAAGTAGATGATGATCGTGGTGTCAGGTTCCATAAGTAGAAGTTTCGAGTGGGTTGGCTGCGGTGAGCAATCCTTGGCATTACATAAAGACACACAGTTGCATTTGTATACAGATGTACTTTGAGAAGACCTAAAACATGGTGAATAAGCGACATGGTGAGATTTTCTTAAGATAAGCCAAAGCATTGGTTAATGCAAACAACTACACCCTAACTAACCCACAAAAGATGACACGAGAAAAGAGTTGGCCGCAAAACAGAGGGATGTTGTGCATAGAAAAACAAGATGAAAGAAAAATGGTAAATTAATTCCTTTAGATGTGCTATTCTCAAGACGAGGGTGCGTGCATTAAGCCAGCAGTATGTGAAAAGCCCCAGAGAGTGTGTTTTAAAAGATGTAACACAACTAGAAGGGCACCCTGTAGAGCATGTACCTCCATCAAGCACAGCTTTGCTTAGATCTACCCCCAAAATGGATCTGGCTCTTCCTTAATCCAGGCTACAGGGCTCCACGGTGTTTAATAAGGAACTGGCGAGGCAAATTAAATTTTGTGTAATGGCCACTCGGGGAGGGAGAACAAACCTTGTTCTGCCATGGCCTAAAGTATTTTCTTGGAAAAGTTATTTTAGAAATAGTCTGGATTGTATTTGACCTCAACCTTTGTAGTTTTAATACCAAACTGCACTGCTCGTTTCAATTTGGGCATACGGTGCACTGAGGGATTCGAGGGCCTCCGTGTTGACATAAGTGTGTAAATGGGGTAAGGGCAGCAGTCTGAGATTATGTGACCTGCTCTCGGTTTGTTAGCTCCGATTTCGGATGAAGTCATCAGGTCCCACTTGGCATTCTGGTCAGTGGGTCAGTGCCTGCAGCCAGCCAACTCTCGGGTCATTCGTTAAAGTGATTTCTCCTCATCGAGTGTTAAATTCCCACCATTTAATTGGCCTGCGGCAACCCTGGAAAGTAGCCAGTTGTGACTCCTTCGCTCGCTCTGCATGTCTGCGCTCTGTTATTAGCTGCAGGATTCCTTTTCACTCTCCCTTGGAGATTTGATTTCTTAGGTTATGGGTCCATTTGTCTATTTGAAGAGTTATACTAATACTGTTGGGGTGATTTTAAAGTGGTCAAAGTATGGATGATGTAGGGTTAGGTAGGTGCTTAAATCCATCCATCCATTACTGTACCGCTTGTTCTCATTAGGGTTGTGGTTAGGCTGGCGGTTATACCAGGGTGAGAGGCAGGATACACACTGTACTGCACTGAAAAAAACGGCGCCTTGAATTTACTCAATTTTATTATGTCAAGTGGTTCCACACAATAAAATCATTTGAGTCTAGATACATTTTTTATGTAGATGTATAGTCTGGATCCAGTTTGTCGAAGTTGGTAGTCGGAAACCCTAACGGAAGATCGTTTAAAATGATAGTCGGACCAGCTTATAGGTGATTACTTTTGGTCCGGCCAGACAAAATGGCGAATAAACGGACGGCAGAAGGGTACCCCGGTTGTAGGCGGAAGGCGATAAACAGACCTCAGATTTTTAGCCTAATGCCCAGCTCTGCTTTTCAGGTCACAGGTTGTCTCCAGCGTATTTCAACTGACTTTGGGCAAGACGTGAGATACACCCTGGATTGGGCTCATACACTGAAAAAAGGTTTCTGTTGAATTTATTCAATTCTATTTCTTAAGTGGTTGCACGAAATAAAATCATTTGGATCAACATAAAATCATCTGGATCCAGATACATTTATTTCGTAGACTGGATATCTACGAAATGTATCTGGATCCAGATGATTTTATTTCATGCAACCAAGTGAGTAAATTAAACACACCCCTTGGGTAGATAAACAAACATTTACACTCACACCTATGTTCAATTTAGACTCTAAATTTTAGAGTCTTCACTTCACCAAGCATGTGTTGGAATATGGAGGAAAGATCATGCAGTGAAAAGGCAAACTGCACCACTAGCTCCAGGCTGAGACCTGAGAGTCATACCTAAAATCTTTGACTTTGAGGCACACTGAAAAAAGTTTCTGTTGAATTGACTCAATTGTATTTCTTCAAGTGGTTGTACGAAATATAATCATCTGGATCCAGATACATTATTTAAGTAGACTTTATACTTATATCTACTGAATAAATGTTTGGATCCAGATGATTTTATTTTGTGCAATCACTTGATGTCGGCACGGTGGTCAACTGGTTAGCACGTCCGCCTCACAGTTCAGAGGTCGTGGGTTCGATCCCGGCTCCGGCCTCCCTGTGTGGAGTTTGCATGTTCTCCCCAAGCCTGCGTGGATTTTCTCCGGATACTCCGGTTTCCTCCCACATTCCAAAAACACGCATGGTAAGTTGATTGGACACTCTAAATTGCCCCTAGGTGTGATTGTGAGTGTGTATGTTTGTCTCTGTGTGTCCTGCGATTGGCTGGCAACCAATTCAGGGTGTCCGCCGCCTACGGCCCGAAAACAGCTGGGATAGGCTCCAGCACGCCCCGCGACCCCGCGACCCAAAATAGGCTTTGACAATCACTTGACAAAATAAGAGTAAATTAAACACACCATTTTTTTCAGGGCAGATATGCTAACCATATCACAATTTACCAGTGACTGTATACCATGACCTCCCTCTGCCTCCTAGACTGCAATGTTATTCTAAAGCTGCTGTATTTCTTTAAAATCAGAAATTGATATTCCGGTTCTTAACAACTTAACTTCATTTTTTATATACCGTAGTTTCTATTTGGACTCAATATTTAGCACATTGTTTCATCATGGCTCCTAGGAGTAAAGATCTTTGAGACTGCAATCAAAATTAATTTCAATGAGGCCCTTTGAGAAGAATCTTACAGAGACTTGGGGTCATATGTAGATTTCCGTAAAGTTTTTTTTCAGGGCAGTAGCCTATCCCAGAGACCACATCAGAGTTGTTCAAGATATGAATTGCAATAGTTGCGGTCAGTTGTAAATGTTTTCAGTTGGTCAAGATAGCCTACATTTGGCACGTCGATGGAAAAAGTGGTGTCAAGCCTTTCAGTGTTAATATCACACAAGAACTGGAAGATTACTGCACATCCAGCAAGACATACTAAGGCCAAGTACAAAGAGGCAGGCTTCTTGCACTGATGCGTGCAGAGGAATTTGGTGTGCAGTCATGGGGGAAGTGGACAGTTTAAATTTGAGCTTGAGGAAGCTGGGATTGTTTATCCCTCATTCGGTAATAAAACGCTGAAGAGATAAAAGAGCATTATTCATATCGTCATCACATAATCCCCGGCGGTGCCTCTCATCGTATAATGGGCCCTCAGTCTTCTGGCGCCTCGGACACACACCTATTATGTCATCACAAAGTAACAATTAGCAGACAAAAGAGGGGGTGAAAGTGAGGGCACCAAATACCTGTTCGCAAAACCTGAAATTTCCCACCAGTAATTAAAGGCTTACATTTCCCCTGATGGTGGACCATCAGACACCACAGAACAAATGTGGGGAGGCACTACAAGAGGGGAAAACAAGGGATTCAAAAAGAAAAAAAAAAAAAGAAAAGCCCCTACAAGCCTAGTGGTAATTAAGGGCTCGTCTCCAGAGATAAGAAAGGAGGAGACACTGTGGTGTTTGAGTTCTTGTCCCAATTTATCTTTTCTTTGACCACCGAATATCTTTGAGTCCACCTGAAGACAACTTCAACTTTTTAGTCACGTTCTGTGACTACACTATGACTTACAATGCCAACGCAATAACGGTAACCCTGGCGACAAGACACTTTCAGGGAAATAGCATCTTCCACCAGCCTTTTTGGGAGTAAGAAATTTTAAAAATTAACAGCATTATCAAGTGGCATATTCCAATGTTATGTGACATTACCAAAGATGTATACACCTTCAAAATCCATCACATTAACCCCTGTGAATAAATTAGTCTTCAAATAAGATGCAAATTCCACATAGGAAGGCCAGAGCTTAATTGATCATTATTCATTTGGTCAATTGTGTGGAATCCATTGTTGATTAATTGGGTCTTGAAGCAACTGAGTCAAATTGGAGTGCACTACAGCAACCACTGATTAAGGACCCACGAGTTTGTAGCCTAAAGTAGGCCCATATGACTTCAGTTGTGGGTAGCTCTTCCAAATACTAGCTCAAGGACATTAGCCCATCATTAGTAAGCAGCATTGCATAAAACCCACTAAACCAGTTCAACAAAATCATTTGGAGGGTTTTGAAGAATTCATTACATTTTGGTGCCCATCCAGATAAACAGAGAGGAACTGATGCAGCTTTTTTGCCACCTGTGTTAACATTGCACTGGAGGACATTTTTGAAATTTTTCTCTTAGAACAACACATGAATCTCAATGGCAAAATTCAGCCAAATGTTTTGGTGTCCGCCCAAATTAGGATTGTTCAGCCTTGGTGATGGTCTACAACCTTATTGTTATTGTGGCCACCGCAATTCCTTTGGAATTGCATGACAGGCTGGATCACATGCTCTCACAGGCCCCACATTTCCCACCGCTGATCTATGCTGTAGCACCTGCCATTGTAGTTAAAATATGGTATAATTTAGAATAAGGTCAACCGTCCGTTTATATTTGCTACCCATGTTAACATTGCCGCTGATTTGCTTCCTCGATAATCACATAGAGCACAAGGCAAGGAGCTGATTTGTAGCACGTGATGTAAAATGTGCTTTAAGCTACACCAGTCAACCCCCCCCCCCCCCCACACACACACGCACACACGCACACACACACTCTCTCCATCCCCGGTGTTGGCACGCCTCCAAGGTAGGGCTGCCTTGAATATTGCTGCCCGTTACTGGCACACGCAGTACCTCTCGTCAGAGTGCACTCTTGTGGGAGGCTCTCCTAGCCATTTTAGTACATGTTGTCATGGTAACCTGGCAGCAAGCTAAATTAAAGAATTTTTAACAGGCAGATTCGAATGCCATAAAAAACACCTGCTACCGGAAATGACCTTTTTGTAAATTAATTTGAGGCAATCCGGAGTAAATTTGTGGATAGCTTGTTGATCACGCTTGCCAAAGCTAAGTCTTTCCCAAACTTTTCAAGCCACGCATGTGCAATTATGGTACAGGTTTACCATCACACTTTTAATCTCTATTGAGGGCACTCATGGAATCCTTGCCCTAACACGCCTAATAAAGAGGCTTGCTATACTGCCCGCATGAGCCAATAAAACGGCAAACATTTAACCTACTAATTCTCATAATATACTGTATGAATATATGCTTGATAAATTGCATAATTTTTGTATGTAAAATTAGCCCCTTGAAAGACTATAGAAACTGGTCCTGATAAGAAAACGCTTTGACGCTCCTGCCCAACATTTTTTCCCCATTGTTTTGTGAATCTAGCCTTTATGTCAAGAAAATATATGGATTATCATATGCAACACGCACCAGAGACTTTGTAGATGGCAACGTTTGAACTGCAATCCATCAATTTTTAATTACACAGATGGATGTAGCTCTGTTTATTGAACACGCATGCAGACAGCCTTAAGATACTATGGGCATATAACACCACAAAGCAGCGTTCTATCCGGAGGCAGCTTCAAACGTGGGGTAGTGCTCTTGTTCGGGAGCACTCACACTCTGTTCGTAAGTAACTGAACAGATACTTGTGTTAAAAAAAAGAAAGAAAGAAAAAGAAATACTGGTAGGAGTAGAACGACTGATTCAACTATTATGATAACTGGTAAGTAACATTTAAAAAGTACATATTCAGTAATGAAGGCCTACTTAAGTAAAACAAATAAATAAAGGAATACGATATCTGTTTTGAAGTAGAATAGAAATAGTGTCGATCTTCTACTATCTTATAACATGATCGTACTGAGGGGAAGAAAAAAAAATCCTTTACATGTCGCATGTTGTTAAGAGCTGGCTATGCTGGCTCAACTGTTATACCCATTAAAACAAGATGCTGCCATAGTCTTGCTAAAAACGATGTGTTTCTTCAAATTTGATGGACACCGGAATTTTTAGGTTTTTAGGCTGACTCTAGACACAATGCAGTCGCCACAGATCATTCATTATTTTAAAGTAGAACGATTCGGTTCGATATAGAACGGCAGAGTTTATGTTTTTTATTACACTCCTATTAGTGAGTAAAAGTAAAAAAGGTGTCAGAAACATTAATTCTTAAATGAAGTACAGATAACTTAAAAATCAATTTAAGTACAGAAGCGATATACTTGTACTTCATTACTTCCTGCCACTGATGGCCTGTTGTCATTTTACAGATTTAATTGGCAATGTAATCAATGACAAAGAGGAGCACTGAGTGAAGCTACAGATTGCTAGATTACTGCCAGGTAGTCGACAACTGACCGTTTCAGAGCAAATTATTGGTTGACCAGCATCATAGAGCAAATTGTGTTCATCTTTGGAAATTCTAGTATCGTACCATGTACAGTGGTGGTGGTGGTAGTGTGGCAAAAAATTGGGACTTAAAAGTAGCATAGAGGACCGCCTCTTTTGGTGCCAGTGTTTGACTTCAGATGGAAGACTTTGTTGACTGTCAAAATATTTGTTTTAGTAGTGTAAAGCGCCATAGTTGTCGAGACGTGTTCTGATGGCCAGAGGCATGACACCACGTCTTCTTGTGTCAGGCATCACCCTCTTTGAAGTAGAGCCATGTTATGTTGTGATGTGGCTTGTGTTGTTTTTTATTCTGAAAATCTGTTGGTGACTGTCACACAAGCAAAAGTCAACTCCAAACAGCAGCATGAGAGAATGGATTCTAAAACAAGGCGATAAGATGAGAAATGACTCACATTCGCTGTCCGTCTTTCTCTTTCCTACTGTGAGATTCACTTCTAACAAGGACTTGAAGATTTTGTGCAAAATTTAATGCTGTAAATGTTTCTAGGAGTAAGTCTTAGGAATGAAGGATTTTTTTTCCTTGAGTAGAATATCATGTCCTACTAAATTCACTTACTTTCATGTTGCAACACACGCAAGCTAATATAATATAGTAGGCAAGCAGGCAGGTACGTGAGTTAATAAAGTTGCTGTGTTAGGTAGGTAGGTAGGTAGGTAGGTAGATATCAAAATGCACCAGATATGATACATATTGCACTTGTTCCTTAGTTTGTTCATCATACCCTTTTAGTTAGTTAGTCAGTCAGTCAGTCAGTCAGTTAGTTAGTTAGTTACTTCACACTGCAGCTCAACTCCGATTTTTTCTTTAGCCCATATGCGAGACATATCAGATGTTTTTCATGCAGTGTGAACAGAACAATTCAGATTTTTTTCCCAAATCCGACATGGGCCTTTCGTATGTGGATATAAGTCAGTTATGTATCCAATGTGTCTGCAGTCGCTCATCCGTACATGGTTAGTTAGTTAGTCAGTTAGTTAGTTAGTTAGCACTTAATTTGGATATTCATGAGTTTGTATCTTTACGGAGAATAGGTGTATGAGTGAAAGTTATTGATTGCACTTAGTACATTATTTGCTATCAACCATCTGTAGCCTGTGTGTCAGAGCAGAAGAGTCATCGAGTCCATGTGAAAAACAGATATACTGTATCATTTAATATAAGATGTGAGACTGAGAGATGTGAGGCGGAAACAGGAGATAAGTCTGCTGCTATCTCCAACAGGTGTTATGATCAGCTCTCAGTTACAGAGAGGATGTCAATCAGCCACATTACATGGATCTGTTCCACACACGCCCACACACACAAGTCGGCTAGAGATACTTTGGCACATCAATTCCTGCCAAAACCTCTCGTGCCGCATTTATATATGGACATTATAGCCAATTTATTTGTCAATTTCACCCTTATTTTAAAAGCATCCATGTTTGGTCCTTCTGGATTAAGTGGAAAATAATCAAATTGTCTTCATCTTTTCAAGGTTAACTTATCAATCAGGACATTAGGTACTTCTCCGGCCAGCCATTTTCTATAGTGCTTGTCCTCATTAAGGTCACCGATGAGTTGGAGCCTATCCCAGCTGACTTTGGCCGAAAGGCAAGGTACCCCCTGGACTGAGTACTCGGCAGTCACGGATGTGATACGCTTCTACGCTCTTAATCAATCCAATGCAGTAGCTGCATCAAAAATGTGGCCTTAAAATCCTAACAACGGATCATTTTGCTTGTGCTTGGATGCGAATGTGTACTAATCAGCTACAAGCTAATGACGACAGCAAATCATTTTATTTTTTTAACTAAAAATAAAAGGCGAAAGCAACATGCATAACCTCAATCTCAGGTCAGCTCTTAGCACACGTCATCCTTTTAATATGAAGCTTGGCTGCTTTAAATATCTCACTCTTAACACAGGCAGCTGGTTTTAACAGTAATCATATAACAATGGCACTGCCACAGGAGATAAGAGGGATTTAAAAGGCTCCGCCTCCTTCAACCCCGTAACTGCATAGCGTGCAAATTATTCACCTCATTGTTCCAGTCTCACCATCTGCTCACTTTAAACAGCCTGTGCATCACAGCGCTTCAAGCCCGGAGGCTAATGACCGAGTCATGTGAGCCATATGTAAAGCGGCCTTCAAATCTACGCCCGGCTAATATTTGTACATCCTCCAAAGCCTCGCAAGCGCTGCTACTTTTCAGCCCCGCCAATTTAAACCACGGCTGTAGTTTCACAATAATGTTTATGTAAGACGGGGAGATAGAAGTGGCACTTTAAATAACTTGGCTCTTATTGCGCCTGTGTTCTAACTAGATTTGTCTGCAAATAGTGGATAGGAGTTGCGGGTATATTTAATGTAGGCAGAGAACATGATGTAATAATACTGCTGCTTTTGTTTATTGTCCATTTCATGGCTGAGATGGTAGCTCACATCCGTTGGGGATTGTATATTTTTTAAAAATGGCAGCAACCACTTAAATTACTGGACTCCCTAGAATTACTAATGTATTTGCTTGAATTGTTTTCTTGATCAAATCATGTTTGCAGCCACTTGTTGTTGGCCATTTGAAAACATGAGGTACAAACCAGCTAGACAAAGTCAGACAAACGCTTGGAAAATTACTCAAAACAATGCCCTACATGATTCTACAAGTAAACCATTCAGTAAAATGGTGGCTGGATAGTTAGTTAGATTGTGATTCGGTTGGTTGGTTGGTTGGTTGGTTGGTTGGTTGGTTGATTCATTACTTAACTGGTCTGTGGTTATATTTGGTTGTCTTTGGTTGGTTGTTTGGGCCACACTAACTGATTTTTGTTTATGTAGGTTGGCTGATTGATCCATCAGCTGATGTGTTTATGAGTGGGTTGTTTGGCTGTTCATTTGATTATTTGGTGGGTTAGTCAGTCAGTCTGCAAGTGGGCTGTTTGGTTGTTTGGTCGGTAAATTAGTTGGTGAGCAAGTTTGTTTGTCAGTTAGTCAATGGGTTGATTGTGTAGTGAGTCTGTCGACCAGTCAGTGGTTGGTTGTTTGGTTAGTTTGTCACTCAAACTGTGAGGAGGCTATATAGTTGTTTGATTGGGTAGTTAATGAGTTTGTGAATGAGTCTGTTAGTTAGTAGGTTGGTTGGTTAGTTGGTTTGTTGGTTGGTTGGTCAGTGAATTAGTCTGTGAGTCGTCAGTTTAGTTGTTTGGCCTGTTAGTTCGCCAGTTAATCAGTCTTTCAGCAGTCTGTGGGTCAGTTAGTTGGTCGAACTGCGAGTTACTTGGTTAGATGGTTCGTCAGTCAGTTAGTAGCAGGATTACTCATAAATCACAAAACACAGCATCCATGATGGAAGAATACTTTACAATAATGAAAAACTTAAATAATTGAACGACTTTCAAAAATAAAGAAATAATAAGTGTGTGTATCAAGTGTCTGAGGTCAAAGAGAATGAGCTACACTCAAACAGAAGAGGAAGATACTGCACATGGTGAATATCAATAATGTATTGCTGTGAAGCAGAGTGTTGCCAGTCGCTCCCCGAAGCAGAATGTGGCACAGCAATTAAAATTGATAAGTAAATAAAAACCATTCCTAATTTGACGCTGCAATAAAAGACACATCTGTAAAACTGCTTATAGATCTCACGTGTCTATCGGGGGAGCGGGCAACACTGGGGAACAGGTGCACACAGATGTGTAATATCCCCAACTCTTTTTTTTATTTTTGGGCCATCTATGTTTCGTTCTTTCTCATCACCTTCCGTCTTATCAATGGAGTTGATTCTGTGGCTGCCACAAAAGAAAGCATTAAGACTTGACAGCATGAGGCCCTCAACCATTTCCTGGCATTCCCGGGGCGCTCGGTGGAGACTTCCTCGGTGGGTCACGGCTGCCAGCAGCACGGCACGTCTAATTTGCAAGTGATGTGTGGGATTAACTAACAGCTGATAAACAGAGAAGGGAAATGCAGCAGCTGTGACACACGCAGCTGCACAGTGTGCAGCTTATTTGCATGTTTGCCGCACAAATGAAGTGTTTGCAGAGAGTGGAGATCTGCCTCGTCGAAGCTCATACGTTCGTGTTGTGTCAGTACACCGTGTCGCCGCTTGTAGGGTCCGACTGTGCTCAAACAGCAAGCTGCGCGAGGCTGTTGAACTTTGGAAATGTCAACCAGGGCTCCTCGCAGACATCATCTCTTCAGCATCCTCAATGCATACAGGTGCTAAAACCTTCCTCAAGTTCGGGTGACCAGAGGTTTGTTTTTCCTGAAACACAACCACTTCTGGAGACCTACGAAGATCATCTGCATGGGATTTTAAAACCATGTATGTAGAGTCCGCCATTTAAAAATGTTGCCAGTTTTTGAGACACTTTTGCAATAATTGGCCAATCTTGTATGCCAGTCATGACGGCAGCATTTGCTTCACCATCTTTCCATTTTGGCAATTTGTATCTAATGCAGCAAAAATGTTTTAGAACATCCGCTTCACAATTCTGATGTTCTTGGTTTGAATCTTAGCTCCTGCCTTCCCCTGTGGAGTTTCATGTTCTTCCCCTGCATTCATTGCTGTAATTGCACTGAACACTTCCAAATTACCATAATCTACTTTTACGCTGAATTTCACATTCCGCTTATTATTTTTCATACCGCACCTTTCTCCACTCTGAGACACTTTATTCTCCTCATACTCATTCTTCCTCCTACATTCCAAATCATGGATGTAAGGTTAACTGAAGATATTTAATTGTCTGTACTGTAGGTTTGAATCTGAGTGTGAATGTTTTTTGTCTTTATGAGTCCTATGATTGGTTGACATCCTATTTAGTGTACCCCGCTTCACAGCTGGGCTAGGCATTTCAACTGCGACCCTAATGAGGAGTAGAGAAAATGGATGGGTGGTAAATGTGTATCTCTTAGTCACCGTGTACTCTTCCACTCCACTATGACTTGTGTTTCTGTTGAAGTCCCTCCTTCTCTCACAGTTTTACTGTCAATGGCCAGCTTGTCTGTGATCGTTCACGCAATAATTAGCTGGTCGTGCTTATCATTATAGCAGCATGATGTTGCCTCCTTTACAAAGAGATCTGGTAAAATTTCAAAATCCAAAATATTTCTTGGCCTTCTCCTTTTTCCACAAAACCCAGTGAAACTGTGACATTGCCGCAGTGATATTGCCACAGTGTACACTTTCAAACACACGCCATCCTGCAGACGCATGATGACGTCAGAGCTAGCGTGTGGTTTAAAATCCCAAGTTAAGTGCTACCTTGACTTACAAGTAAGCCGACACAAGTTTTTCAAGATACAAGTGTTGCTTGAGTTACGAGCAAGAATTTGAATTACAAGTGTTAAACGGTGGCAGCAAACTTAACAATAAACACTAAATAGTGAACCATTCTTCAAAAAAAAGACCATAAAACAAAAAAAAAATAAAACAAAGTGAATTATGCATTGTCGGTTTAATCAAATCACATAATTTACAGAAGTCCGCGAGCTTAATGCTAACACATAATGCAAAGTGTCATATTTGGGCAAACTAGTTAGAACCCTTTAAAGTGCAAGTCAACCCAAAAAAATTAAACACGGCATTCTATATAATAGTAGTTTGTGAAATGTGAGTTAAGCAGTAAAATCCACCTGTTTTTGTCCATCTCAGGTGACGGCCATTTTGCCACTGCTGTCAACGACCAATCAAGGCTAACCTGCTTTCTGAAGCTGAGCCATGATTGGTCGTTATCTGAGCCCTGAGCAACTGTGATGTCATTTCCAGTCGACAACAAGTGACAAAATGGCCGTCCCCTGAGTTGGACAAAAATGGGTGGATTTTGCTGCTTAACTCATATTCCACAAATGTAATATTAATCAGAAAGCCATGTTTAGAGTAGTGGGGCTACATAGAACATAACATTTTTGGGTTGACTTTAAGCAATAGATATTTGAACACGGGCGGCACGGTGGTCTACTGGTTAGCACGTCCGCCTCACAGTTCAGAGGTTCGATCCCGGCCTCCCTGTCTGGAGTTTGCATGTTCTCCCCGTGCCTGCGTGGGTTTTCTCCGGGTACTCCGGTTTGCTCCCACATTCCAAAAACATGCATGGTAAGTTGATTGGACTCTCTAAATTGCCCCTAGGTGTGATTATGAGTGCGGATGTTTGTCTCTGTGTGCCCTGCGATTGGCTGGCAACCAATTCAGGGTTCTGCCCGAAGACAGCTGGGATGGGCTCCAGCATGCCCCGCGACCCTTGTGAGGATAAGCGGTATAGATAATGGATGGATAGATGGATATTTGAACACAAATGGTGCAGCAACACCAAAAGGCAGTTTACTGAGTCAGTTAACTCTTTTTGTGTATTTTGTACGTCTGTTTTATACTGCCACATAGTGGCCAGGGTGCGCACACCAAAAGGACCACCATGCCAATGGACAATGCAGTATCATAAACTACATAAACTGTTTAATTCTTTGCATTCTTCTTAATTATTTTACCACTGTATGAAAAAATCATATGTGCGTTTTTGTGGGAGGATACAGATTAATGGCAGTTCACTTCATTGTAGAAAGAAGATTTCAGATAAGCGTGTTTTGAGTTAAAAGCATGGAACTAAGTCACGGAACTAAGCGTTATCGTTTACACCCCTGTCCTGCCAATGTGGAACATAGATGGTATTCAGCTCTGATACAACCTCCTAAATTGGAAATGTTCCCCTCCTATGTTCCACTTGTGCAAAACAGTTACAATGAGAAAAAAAGGAGCTGTTCTCGCTCATTCGATATGTACACCTCCTTTTCAGCTTAGCCTTCCTACACAGCTCCACTGAAACGTCATTGGCTGGCTTTTCAGTCACAATCAGTGGCTGGTTTTCCATGTCCATTATTATGTAATGTTAATTTTATTTCACTGTTGTTGAAAAACCTATCAGGATTAATGTACAAGGTGATTGAGAAAAAAAATACATTTTAAAAGCAATTATCTTGAAAACTACTAAATCTGGCTCAATGAAATTGAACAGTTTGGGTGTTGGCGTTTTCAAGAGGTGCACTGCCTGTGATACGGCGCACATCAAGACGTTAGTTGAGCTTTTGCCAAATGCGCTGTAGCGTTTCTCCGGTAAGATTATTCAGTGCAGAAGTGATTCTCTGCTTGAGTTTGTCAATGCTAGCAGGAAGGGGGGAGGGGGGGAGTCATAGACCAATTTAAATAAAACAAATATAAAATCTTGATCTCTTTCTATACATTCTGTAAAAAAAAATAGGTTATTTCAACAACTTGCCACAATTTTGGGCTTGCGAAATGATCTCAAATTATTTGGAACTTCCTGTGTTTGGAGTTAAAAAATAGGTTATTTCAACAAGACATGCCACAATTTTGGGCTTGCGAAATGATCTCAAATTATTTGGAACTTCCTGTGTTTGGAGTTTTGTTATTCTGGAGTTATTCTCTTCGAAGTAAGTTTAATGTCATAAGTGGAGCCCATTCCCCAGCCCACGCCAAGGTTTCTTGGATATGTATTTTTCTAATTGTATATACTCCTGACAAATAAATAACCTTGCTAGCAGAGGTAATGAACAGCTCTTTGCGAGTGTCAATCCAATCTGAGCGTTATTATCTTTGTGGAGGCAGAATTTGTGATTGGACCCGATGAGATTGTGCCGGTGTAGCTATGGTGATACAGCGCCTCCTACCTTACACTTTGCCTCCTTAGTCATCACATGCCTGGGAGCCAGTCACTGCAATGTCCCTCCTCCGCCTCCTCTCCACCCTATCATGAATTATGAGCCTGCCTCATTCGTGTGTTGTTTACATGTGTGCTCCCCACTTGCAATGCATCTTGTGAGAAGGAGAAAAAGAAAACACTGACTTCACGGCTAATCAGCGTTTCACGTGCACACATCTTTCCACGACGATTATCTTCTGCGGGGGGAAAAAACATCATTACCTTAATGTTATTGAATCTGTTTTTAAATGCCGTATCAATCCCATTCTTCCCATATTAAGGTTGTCTGTGGAGCCAACCAAAGAAACAAAAAAAAATCAGTCACTTCCACGTACACACTGGCTGCAGACGTTGGACCTCTGACCGTCCCTCATGAGCAGAAGCATCAGCTCTAAATAAAATAATGTTATCGTCAGCCTCCGCTCACTTCCGATGGCCTCGTTCTCTCCCTCTCTTCCGACAGTAGATGTGCGGTCTCCGAGGGGGGCTTTGGGAAGCTGTGGAGTGCCCTCATGTGTTCATTACAGTTTACACGCCATCATTTAAGTGCGCTTCTGTGTGCACTGTTCTCACTTAAGAATCTCTCACTCGGGCCTTGCCCTCAATAGTGTCACACTGGTAAAGTCATTCAGCTTTTGCTGTATTCAAGTGAGGCTGTGGTGCACAATAAATGGGCAAAAATATTTGGATATCACCCATAACATGTGAAAGTAGTGATATTGCTGTTATGCTGTACACTTGTAACTGGCCTTTAAAAATATTTTGTTGATACTTTTAGTGGAATATGAAAGAATAGCTGAATTAAATGTTCAAATTGTTGTTTCCAGTACCAATCTTTTAGAACTGTTTGTTTTCAAACATTTCTGTAGCGACACATTTTATGAAACTTTTGTGTGCAATACATTTTAATTGCATCATTAAGTACAGTTTGTTTGTTTTCCCCCTGTATTTGAACTGTAATGTTCAATCAGCATAATGTTACAGTGGCTTACAATACAGTATATTTTTTCAGTTTGGGAATAAACCTCTGCCTCATTTTTGATCTACTACGCTTACTGTATTTTTTGGGTCCATATGGGGGTAGTTGGAGAGCCAAGTATTTTTTGAAGTAGTACTTGGTGCAGAACGTTTGAAAACCGTTAAAAAAAAAAATCTTAACTCCCACACCCAAGTTTTAAAAGAAGTTAACCACTGTAAATACGAAAAGAGGTCATACAATTCTTTGATGCCCAATGGTGAATTTGAAGCGTTACAGCAGTACACGGTAAAATAGCTCACGGTTGATTAACAAAGAGAGAAATAAAATTCTCTCAAAGAGAGAAATAGAATTCAAACATGTTATAAAAGTCACCACTTATCTGATTTGTTTTTTAACATACAGTATCCTTTGTAATTTGCTCATGAACTCACTTTTTCATGCTTTTTGTGCTCAGGCCAAAGCAATAAAAGCATTATCCATCTTGACCTCTTGGTTCTAAGGAACTGTTGTAGTGAATTGAGGAGCTTCATTAAGACAAAAGTAGTGCTGTGCTGCCATTTTGTGACATCTTGGTGCCAATGTACTATGTTGAAGTGAGTTAAGGAGTTTAATTTAGACAAAAGCATTGCTTGGCCGCCATCATGTGGTAACTATAGGCAATGTGAAACCATTTTAGGGAGGGTGTCGATTACCTGCAGATTTGCGGCAGGGCGTGGTCCCTATCCCGCGCGAATATTTGGGTGAACTACGCACATGGTTTCATTCCAGTGATATTTGTTGTTCCATTTTCCTCTTTGCTATCACTGCTAACCTTCTATGGTGGCATTACAAAAAAAGACCCCAAAAGCAAAACATATCTATACTTTAATCCTTCAGATGCTCGCTGAGCTGAAATCTCACACTATTTGATGACATCATGCTCGATGATGGTTTGATTAAATTTGAGGCATATTTTTCCAACACTTTTGGCGGTTCCATTTTATATTATTTGTTATGTAGAAATGCTTGGATCTGCTTATCAGGGATGTGATATTATATTGTATTACTTGATTGGATGCCTAATTGCGGTCGCTCTCTGTTCTTCCTTCCTAGGAGGCGCACTGAATCTGACATGCCGGGCATTTTTCGGCTACAGCGGCGACGTCATCCCTCTCATCTATTGGATGAAGGGAGATAAGTTCATCGAAGACTTGGACGAGGAGCAAGTGCGGGAGACTGAAATCAAGTAAGGAACACAACTGGACCATTAATGTAACCTCTTAATCGTTAATGACATTAGAATAGTATTGTGTACAGTTTGTAGTTAGCGAACTAATGTGTCCATTTACCCGACAATGAAATGCAAGCCGGAACAATACCTGACATTAAGTTAAATTAACAAACCAGCACATCTATTTGCTCAATTAATTCAGAGAGGTAGCATTAACCAACATTGTGTTAAATTAGTAGACTAACATGTCTGTTTTCTCAACTAGTTGGAGAAGTAACATTAGCTAAGATTAAGTCAAGCGAGCTAGGAGGCTGTAAAAAGTTCCGTTAACCCATTAAGGCCTAAAGCGCCTGTCTCAACATCTCCCCAAAACTTATGGGCTACTACAGAATCACCCTCTTAAACCTGAGGTTCTCCCAAAAATTTCGCACCTACAAAATAATTGATATCTCAGCCCCTGTAGCAGAATTTGAGAGCTTGGACGTGGCTATCACACAGGCCTGTGTTTATCATTATTTACTGTTTCAATCAGAGGTGTAAAAATAAAGTGTCAGTGCAAGAGAAGCACTATTTTTTAAATTTTAATTTTAAAAAGTTGAGTGGTAATTACCATCTTCTATTCTGTTACAAATGTCTGATACACTGGTTCAAAGTCCACAAGTCTGTATCTTTGCGTAGAATGGCCAATATTAGTGTCCTACTGATGAGCTGAAAGAGTCACTCGGGCACTTGGATTTGCATGAGTCCAAATCAAGTTCTAGGCAGGACACGCCCGGCAACAATATGGTTGGCTGCCGCATCCAGGCAGGACTGCATGCAGAAGCCAGTCATAAAACAGCTGGGTTTGTCCTGCCTAGAATTCAGGTGGGACTCATAATAATGCCTCACCGAACAGTATATCCATCTGGCTTTCTTATACTGACCCACGTGACCAAGGCACATACACCAGGAGCAGCATTTAATCAATGCACTGGGACAAAATATGTTTTTAAATTTAAATTTTTTATTTTTTTTTTTATTTTAAAATGTAATTTTTTTATTTTTTTATTTTATTTATTTATTTATTTTTTAATTCTATTAAATTATGTCATTACTGTATTTTTTTTCTTTGTTAAGTACAATATTACAGAGAGTCTTTTTTTGCATCAAAAGACTCTGGGGCAGGAACGGATGATGGCATTTCCATTCATTTCAATAGGGAAATATTGTTTAAAATACAAGTGTTTTGAGTTCTGAGTGTAGTCACAGAACAAATTAGTATCTGAAGTACTGCATAATTGAGTAGATGTTTAACTGACATAAAGTTAAATTAGCCTACTAAAATGTTGATTTTCCCAAAAATAATGTTAAAGAAACAACTTTTTTGAAGAAAAATTTACCCGACAATTAAAGAAGTACTATTTACAGAGAATAGGTTAAATTAGCAAACTAACATGTTGATTTTCAAAACAATTAGGTCGGATAAGTACTGTTGACCAATGTCAAGTTAAATTAGCAAACTGACACATTTAAGATTTACCATACACAAGCCATTCATCATTGTAACAGTTTATACGTCTGACATTAATACATTAATGACATTCACGTAAAGTTACATAATTAGCAGTTAGTGTTTACCCAATAATTAATATGGAGATGACCAACTGATATGACGTTAAATTAGCAAACACATCTATTTTTACCTGGCAGTAATGTTGGAGACGTTGGTCATTCATCAATCATTCAAATATCATTCATCAATATAGAGTAAGAGGTTATATTTATAATCCTAAAGAGAAAAGTTGATCGCAGGATTTATTTTTTTTCCAAAGAGCGACTGTCATGCTCTCATGTTTATGTAATGTTGCCTCTAAAGTTACTAATAATGTTTATAATATTCATTTATGTATGTTTTTTCAATTTACATTTTACCAGCATTGTTGGTCATGAACATGCAAGGCTGTAGTCGCAAAGCTTACTGTGCTTATAGGCTCTACTTCTGCCACCAGGACGAATGGCATACATTCAGTGTAAAATTAATTTGCGTGTTTCAGCCTATTGACTCCAAATTACTAAAACCCACAATTTTCCGGTGATGCATTTGCCTCATTCCGAGCATCTGCTGGTCTGCATTTATTTTCCTATAATGTCGCTTCAACTTGTTATTCATGAGTTAAAATGAAGAAAATGCCGTACATGTTGCCTCAGTAGCACAGCATATTAGCATACGGATGTCAGTGTTGCTGCACGGCTACATTGATTATGTGTCGCAACCTTAAATGCAATCACCAGCAAGTGTTGTCACAATTCCAATACAGTACCTAAATGAATGTATATATATATGACAAAACTGCTATCTTAACGGTGTTTTGAGCTGGATTAGCACAGCTCAATTTTAGCAATTGATCACCTTTATTTCCTTATCATGCAAATAGGAAATTGAGAAATATTTTCTGGAAAACAAAGATGCCCAAAACCAATAAGTGTGCCAAATTTTGCACAAGTTCACTTTTTCTCAGGTTGGAGTGCATGAAAGGATTCACCTGTATGTACAGTATTTTTTGCTTTTTCTTTGGCTCTTGTCCGCCTGCGCTTGTGCAGAGTACGCAGACCCACATTCAAAGCAATAAGTATTAAAGCAATAACTCTGGATTATTTCAGTGCTATATGCCAGATGGATATATTCCGAAATTGAGTCGTTGGTAGCTAACCTTAGATATTGGCGCAAGCTACTACCTAGCTAGCTACAAAGAGGCTAGCTCTTTTGTGCGTCATGATCTAAGATAGAGTTCGGTTGTTTTGTCTTTTGCCTTACAATTTTTTTTCTAGCATTTTAAAAACTAAAATAATTCAGTTTGACCCAAACAATAATATAAGGAGGGTTAATAAAATCAACAGTGCTTATTTGGACATTTTTGTTGCAACTAAAAATACAAAAGTGTTACTTAAAACGCTTCCTGTTCAGCTTTTTAAGCTTTTTATGGTGGCCATGGTTTCACATTAAAACAGATAATTTCTCTTTACTTAATTTCTAATGGGGAAAGCGCATCAATGTTGTCATATTTTCTCATTCAATGTTCTCCTTTCAGTCCATTTACAGTACATTGCTCGTTCTTTTGCCGCTATGCAGAGCCCAGCAAGTGATACTTAATGCGCTGTTAAAAAGGGCATTCAAAGCGCAGCGCAACAAAATCCTCACTACCTCGCTAAGATGTCCAAAATGTGCTCAATTCCAATGCGTCTTCCTCGCGCGTGATAGAACACATTTTAAAACAAGTCCATTCGGCGCTCTGCGTGCATGTTTGCCATTAGGGCTGTTTGGTGCGGCTGCAGCTCTGGGGGAGACAGCCCCTGTCAGATGGTTAACAACCACCATTTTTCACACCGCCGCCACTTGTGCTATCTCTCTCTGTGCACCCACCTCCAGCAGCACGCAGATGGGCGAGAGAGAATGAGAGATTGAACGGAGGGTGAGGGTATCCGAGACTCATCTGGGATGTGTTTGTGCGGCAATATGAATATGCAAGGGAAATAAATCTCCTTTTAAGCGGCCCACTCCCACTCAAGGATTCCCCCAAATGCACAGTAATATTCCTCGTGGTGGATCAATAAAGTATTTGATCAATTGCCCTGCGTTACTAATGCTGCCACCGTAGGCTTTTTTCCACCCAGCCAAGGCCTCGAGTTTACTCCCATAAAGTCATCCAGCGATATGGAGTGTGCACTTAAGAGAAGGGATGGGAGCATCTCCACGTGAACAAATCTGCACTCATCCTACAGCAAAGTTCACACTGGCACCCACATACACTTGGGCCTTCATTACAAATGCATCAAACCTGCGCTTTTAGAGCAACAGCTTACTTCTGCCATTTATATACACCCGACTCTCTAACTTATTGATCCAGGCGAGCTCATTTCGGTGGCGAGCCCATAAATTCTCATTTGCGCCACCGTCGCTGTCATAGCACAGATGAATAGGCATTAGCATACCGTGCGGGGGATTAATATATTAGCAAAACAAAATCCTATGCCGCATTTTTGAGAAGGTGATCAATATGCCGCTGACCCAATTCGGATGGTGTTTTGCGGGCATATTTTGTGGGCGCAATAATAAATGGAATGAGTCTGAAATTAATCACTTAAGCAGCAAACACAGACTTCACTAATGAGGAAGTAACAGAACGCTAATGCGCCCACAGCAGCCACTGAATCAACGCACTCATTTGTACCTCTCCATGAACTGCACTTCACACACTTTTTCCAAACATGTACGTGCAATTAGAAGTCAGATGCACTGACTTAAGGCCAGCTCAATATATCAATACACCTGCGCAATATAAGGACATTCAGTATGACAAAAATCCTGCCTTTACGCATTATTGCTTCATTTTGATGCCAATGCCAATGAGTGAGCTATTCCTATAACAATATCCCGGTTTCAGTTTGTAGTAACAGAAAACTGTCCAAAAACAAATTCCCTGTCCTGCAATTACAATACCAAGATTGAACCTTTTATCCAGATCCACACCAAATTTTTATTTAATGATTTATTTGCGGGGGTGGGGGTAGTTTATGGCTTAATTTGGAAAACAGAAACTAACAGAAAAATCCTCTGACTTATGTCCACTATATGCATAAGGCATTAGTTAGTTAGTTAGTTAGTTAGTTAGTTAGTTAGTTAGTTAGTTAGTTAGTTGGATATTGGTTAGTGCACTGTTGAGCTGAAGGTATCTTGCAGGCTAGCCATCAGTTTGTTTTGCCAACATAAAGCAGCAGGTCTAGTATTTAATGAATACAGTGTTTATTTGACCAAAAGGAGCACGCAAGCATGAAGTAATATAAAAAACAAAATGCCACATGACAAGACGTATGCAGAACAAATGCGAGAGCAGAAAAATGCTATAGTAATTGCGACAAGCAAGAAACAATAGCTTTGCGTTTTCTTTCTTTGTCTCTCCTGTGTCTGCCGATGACAATCGTCAGCAGGTGCGAGTCGGGAATGCGCGCAGTGTGGCGTCCCCTTACACCTCGATGACAAAACTATGGAGTCACAGGTAGCCTAAGTCGCGTTATTATTTGTAGGTGTAAGTTTTGTCTGAAAATGTTGGTGGCATTAGCTAACACTAGTGAATATTAGAATTGAAAGTGCACAAACAGGCGTGATAAAAAGTATGACTTGAGCACAAACGGGAGAATATTGCAGATACGCAAGTGGACCAAACGATATCAGTCTGTTTGCATTGCAGGTGAACACCTGTATCTCTGCATTGCACTCTCAACTTTTTATGATAGCAAGCCAATGAGCTGTGCCTGCTGGGGAACTAGGAGTCTTCAAAGTAACCCCGAATCCCTTAAAGGGAAGCTGGGGACATGAATTATTCCTCCTTTTCTACAACACACCGGACGTACAAATATCACGAGTCCGTGACACACTTTCAATTACTGGTGGCAAACCGGCACAGCTCGCCATCCTTATGCGCATTTTATCGGCTTGAAGGCTACAGAGCGAGTGAGAGCGAGTTGAGGGCTGCTGAAGTCATTATCCCCACCTACACACTCACATACTTGCATACATACACACACACATACACAGCCTTCTTCTCAGCCTCTTTAACACATCCAACCAATGACGCATGGCCGCCTCACTCAGCTCAGTCGCCGCTCGCGCACAAACACGCAGGATGGCTTTCTCCTTTGCACTTTGCCTTTGTGCAGAGGGTGCTTTCAAAGTGAGCTAAGTAGAAGTGTTTGTGCTGGTGGGGAGGAGACCATGATATCCCTATTCTCCCCTCCATCAGGCTCAACCAGCCCGGCCGGGGACGCTCATTTACTTTATGGAATATTACATCCTCTCCGCTCGCCGTTACCATGGCAGCCGCTATAAAAAGATTTTCTTCTCATCGCCATTATTTGATTCCCTCTCTCCCTCCGTGGCGCGTGGTCTTGAGGAAGAACCCTTATTGATTTTCATATTTCATATGTTTTGAGTGCAGGCAAAGAAATTAACATATCGTGACATTATGACAGTGAAGGGGACGTTACATGCAGGTACATTTTTTGCATCCTCATACCTTCAAGAAAACCCTTGAAATGTAAAGGGAATCAAGGGAATGCACAGTATATGTTACACAGTGGCAGACACCGGATTCATTTTTTGGGGCGAGTTTGTCATAAAAAAAAATCGTCCAACGTAATTACCATTGTGGCAATAGACATTTGACTTGGGGGGAGTTAAAGTTAAGTTGCTGGAGACTGGCAGCATAGTGTTTGAGTGGTTAAAACACCTGCTCCACAGTTCTAAGGTTCAGGGTTCGAATCTTGCGTTGTGTCCTGCGTTGCAACCAATCCCGGGTGTACCCCATCTCCTGCCCAAAGTCAGCTGGGACAGACTCCAGCTCTCCTGCAACCATAGTAAGGATATGTTTTATGATGGCCGGATGGATACCATGTCATGTCATGTCATGTCATGTCATTTCATCTTCCACACCGCTTATCCTTTAGAGGGTCACGGGAAGGTGCTAGAGCCTATCCCAGCTGACAATGGGCGAAAGGCAGACTACACCCCCAACTGGTCGCCAGCCAGTCACAGGGCACATACACAGACACCGTCACTGAGCAGGAACCGATCCCACGCTGCCCGCACACAACTCAGGCGTGTGTACCACTACACCATCACTGACACTATGGATGGATGCAGAAAACTGAAATATAATACATTGGAACCTCGAAAGATGAACAAAAGCTAACCATGGATTTCAAATTATTTACCATGAGAGGGAAGTCTGAGCTTCCTGCTTAAACTGCTGCCCCCACGGCCTGAGCCGGGAAAAGCGGAAGAGAATGTATGGATAGATAGACAGAATGGAAATAAATTAATCCAGTACAAATCATAAAACCAGTACATTTCATGATTTCAGTAACACTTTTACGTAAAAAAAAAGAAAACCTCATGTATAAAAATGGGCGCTCATACAACATTGAATTTTGTGATTGTAAGATGGTAAACGCTAACACACAATTATTAAGAGAACCATTATTTAGAGAGTTTCCTCTCCTTTTGTCTCACAGGATCGTCAAGGAGCACCTGGGCGAGCAGGAAGTCGCCATTTCCCTTACCATCGACTCACTGGAGGAGGAGGATCTGGGAAATTATTCCTGTTATGTGGAGAATGGCAACGGCCGTCGCCAGGCTACCATCCAGCTCTTCAGGAAGGGTGAGGACGCATGAG
The DNA here is from genome assembly GCF_054856515.1 of Filicampus tigris. NCBI lineage: Eukaryota > Metazoa > Chordata > Actinopteri > Syngnathiformes > Syngnathidae > Filicampus > Filicampus tigris. Next base: position 9,655,152 of record NC_141230.1, read on the forward strand.
TGTTCACCCACTGACCTGCACTTTTTGAATCTTGTTTGAGACTACATGTCCAGGTTGAGAAATGCTTTTATTGCTCTTTGTCCGTGAGGAGTGTAACAGCCAATTCCAAATTGATATTAAAGCCACCTGATGAATTATTTAAAGTCAGACCGCACAAATAAATCAAATAGAAATATGTATCGTTTTTACATATTTATTGTGGAGTTCTCCAAAACTTTTCTCTTGAATAATCAACTTTTTGGAGGTCCAGTGTTTTTACCACCAAAAACACTATAGCCACATTTACATATCGTTATGATTTTTTTTCTCGCAGACTTTCCCACTTTTTTGTCGCATTTTATGGTTTATTTTCATATTTCTATTATTATAAATTAATTGACAGAATTGACAGAAACTTGTTCTTGTACGTGACATTTTTCTCCTCACTTCCTGTAACTTTTTTTCTTCGTAATTTTACTATTTTTGTTATTTTCACTGTGGAAGTTTTACAAGTTCTTTCACACAACTTAATTTCATTTCTTACTTTCTTATAGTATTATGACTTCTTTCATGTAGCTTTGCGACTCTTTTCTTAATTGTTACTTTTTTCACTCCTTTTCATAAACCTTTGCGAATCTTTGAATTGCACGTACTTTGTTTCCACTGTCGCTCTAATACTTCTTAAACTCAATCAAAGCAATTAACTCTTTGGACTCTATTATCATGATGACTTAACCCCTGCATGACGTGCAGCCTTGCAGGAGGGAAGTCTGCGCTGCTGTGAGAGCGGTCATAGCCAACTTCATTCATGGCCATTCAAAACGCTCCTTTCATCGTTAGTGTGCCCCGCCTCCTTAGCTGTGCCGCCCAGTGGGATGAGTTTAAAAAATATGATACAATGATTCTGAGGGTTTGACGACCGCTGTTCACATATTCATGAATGAAATGCGTTGCATTAGACTAGCTTTCTACCATGCGCCCGTATTTATCTGCACTTAGATGTAGTTTTAGCAGGCTTAAGGTTTAGATCAACTTTCTGCCATATTATAATCATCATTCACTATTCTGAAGTTTAGTTGTTCATCACTGTAATCTACAGCCACAATAATAAACACATGATTAATTAAACACATCCCCGACAGTGTCAATTGAAACTGAGTATGATTATCTTTCAAAAGGTGGAATTTTTCATCTAACTTTTGAAGTAAAATAACTAGATTGTGCAGCTTTTCCTTTTGGGGCCCCAAAAACACAAGTTTTGATAGTTGAGCATTCTTGTCTCCCTGCTGTTATCAAAGTGCTGTGAGAGGTTTTTGAAGGCACAGCAATTCTGTTTGAGTTGGTCACTGCACAACAGCTCACAAATGCGTATGTGCAGCAACAGCCGTAAACAGAAGATGTCCTTAGAATGATTGGAAGAAGAAAGTCCAATAGTCGCTCTCATTCTCTCACTCTCCTCACTCACTTTACATTCTGATGTTTATTTCATGCTCTCCCAACTCTCCCTTGATGCAACACTGCAAACCTTCCAGGCTGTCTCATGAACATTTCTGCCTACTCCAATCATCTGTTTGTGCATCATAGAGAGCTCGTTTGACTGTTGATATAGTGGAACTGCCGGGGTCCAACATAGTCCATTCTATGACACTGCACCATTTTTAAAAAAATAAATAAATATCAGACCATAATGATTTTTAAAATACCTTTATTGACTGTACATCTAATGTAACATTTTAAAATTCTTCATACAGTCATACAGTTGGAATAAAGAATCTCACCCTTTTAAAAGCCTTTATAAGAAAAAAAGCGGCATATACAAGTGTGTGGCGGTTAGTTTAAATTGACAATGTAGAGAATAGTCAAATTTAAATATTAAGAGAACAAAATTGTACTTTTACTTAAATTTTACACTGTACTATAAGAATGAAGTGGCAATATTACAAAACAAGAAAATTTGGAATAAAGTTAGAATATTGGAAGCCATTATATTGAAAAAAGTTCTGAGAAAATTGTTTTGTTTAATGAAAATGTTTGATTTGATTATACCTCCCGAAAATGATAATACATATACGACCACTATACAACGAGTAATGATATCTTCACTTGCAATACAGAAAACTGCCAAATTTATAGCAGAATGTTTTTATATTGCAAATAAAAAATTCCTAATTTCCTTGGGATGAATTTGTTTTTCTTTTTTTGATATAATTTTAATATAAGGGAAAATTCTGATGAGAATGGCATCGGAATATTGTGAGAAAAATGTAATAATTCTATTAGGAAGAAAGTTTGTAAGTGTGCATGGCATTCTTACTGGTCCACAAGTGTAAAACGAAATTAACCATTTTGATAAATTAATAAAACACTCATCAACAGACCACTATGCCTTTAGTCTTGCTCGACGAAAGCCTTCAGGCACTACTCGAGTCTTACTCACGTTCTGCTCTGACCCTATACGCCAGTCGAAAAATTAACAATATTTTCATGAACTAGCACAATGTCTAAAATAGTATTAGATTTGTAATGGACTGTAATATTTGCCAATGCAAAGCGAGCATACGGCTCCAAAGGCAGTTGTTCGGGGGCCTCGCTGACAGAGATTTAAAGCGCAGCAGTTCTTTAGCGGAGGGAAGCAGGTAAATGCTGCTTTAATTCACAACATAAGTCATCCCTCCCCATGCTAAGCCACTGGGGAGATTGGGAGGAGATAATAGAGAAGAGAAATGAGCAGAGAAATGCAGCAAGGAGGTGGAGGAATGTGGTGGTGGAGGGGTGGGGTTCATTATAAGCGGCAAAGACAGAAGGGACGTTGGTGCGATGAGTAAAGCGAGTCGTTTCGTTTTTTAAAATGCCCAACGTTTTCATGAGTCTCTGCGTGGAAGGCATCCAAAGTGCAGTGCTGTTTCATTGCTGCGCCGCACCAACCAAATGAATCCACTTTCTGCTCATCTCCTTCTATTTGTCTTCCTCCCCCGTGCACCATCATCGTTCTCAAAAGTGAGCCTCTTGTGTCTGCCCGCCGATGATGGATGCCCCCTCACTGAGGGCTTAGCTTCCCCCGATACTGATGATGGTTCAGTCCGGAGAGTGTAAATGTAACCAAGTGGATGACTGTCAGCTTAAAGTTGCATATCCGTAAGCCGAGCGCTTTATAATTGAGGCCCGAATCAAAAGAGGCACACCCAGAAGCAGAATATTTATATAAGAAGAAAATGTTAAGTCCTTCTTTAGAATTGTAAAATTGACTGTCCGACACATGGACATATGGATTGTGACTGCTTTTTAATCTCCAGGTGAGTTCATGACCACACCGTCCTCCAAAATGTCATTTTAAGCCTAAAGCGCCTTTCTAAACATCTGTCTAAAACCTAAGGTCGTCTTTGGAATCAGCCTCGAAAGCCTGAAGTTTTCCCGGAAATTCAACACCGAGAAAATAATCAATATCTCAGCCCCTGGCTGTAGCAGATACAAACATGATTCCAAAAGAAATTGAAAGCTTAGACATGTTGCTTACAAACTGGCCCGAGTTTATTAATCGTTACTGTTTCAATCGAAGATGAAAAAAATAACTTAAATTTTTTTATCACTGCAAGAGAAGCACTATTTTTTTTTTTTTTTAATCGAGTGGTAAATACTATCCTCTATTCTGTTATATAGACGTCAATATCGTCATTGTCTACATACATATATATATATACATATCGACTGGTTCCACTGGTTCAAAGTCCACAAAAAGAAAATGACATATACCCTCTCCCGGCTTTAAAGGTAGGTACACGGATATGCGCTCCCGGCCTTAATGAGTTAACGCCAAGTGATACGGTCTCCAAATTTTTGTCAGATTTTTTTGTAGCTTTACATGACCTTGGCCATCCCACCAACACTGATTCCCACCACAAGTAATTGACGCCTCCCCCAAAAGGTTTAAAATTGCCGATAGGTGCGTCAAGATGATGGCATATTACTAGATTGTCGAAACGAAGCTCCTCAACTCACCACAACATAGTTCCTTAGCACCAAGATAACACAAGATGGTGCCAAAGTAATTACTTTTGTCTTTGACTGGGCTTTGTCCGGAGCACAAAAACAGTGACTTGGCGACTTTTTCAGCGAATAATTGATGATAGCTTCCAAAAATAAATTTGCAAATGGGAGTCACAAATGCCAATCACGACTTATCTGTTTTCTGACGGTGAGCCATGATTGGTCATTACCTGAGGACTGAGCAATTGTGATGTCATTTTCAGTCGACAGCAAGTGACAAAATGGCCGCCCCCTGAGATGGATAACAGCAGGTGGATTTTGCTGCTTAATTCGTATTCCACAAACACAATATTAGTCAGAATATCAAATTTAGAAATTACAGAATTAAAGTGTACCTTAACCCTGTCATTTCGAAATTGTCGTCTTTGGTTTGATCCTACCTGGACTGACATTTTTGGGGACCTTGTGTGTGCATGTGTGTGCGTGTGCCGTCCTCAGCAGAGCTCATGTACACGGTAGAGCTGGCCGGGGGGCTGGGGGCCATCCTGCTGCTGCTCATCTTCCTCATCTCGCTGTACAAATGCTACAGGATTGAGCTCATGCTCTTCTACAGGAGACACTTCGGCAGTGAGGACCTGGACGGAGGTAAACATCCCTTTCTGTTTCTGAAATTGAGGTTAAGTCAGTATTAACGCGTGACTATATCAGTGGTGAACTGTCAGGGCCAGCAAGGCAGAAGCGCTGACCCACATTTACGACCTGAATTATAATATTTGCATATTGTTTTAATTTTGCAGCATTTTCTCTTGGCTGCGCTGTTTCCAGTGCGTGTGTATGGATGTTAGATTTATTTTGTTCAATCGAATTTCAGCCTTCATGGCTTTCGGAATGTCGTGCTGGCTGATGTGCAGTAAAATGATATTAGCAATGGGATTGTTCCTTTGAGTAATCAAATTTCAACTTGGCCAAAGCTGGTTGGCCCAAAATATTGCCAGTAATTTCTGTCCTTTGATTAGTCGGTATTAAGAAGTCGATTCCGTCAGGTAAGCTCCCACTGAAGGCCCAGCTATTTAGTAAACAGCCCGCCACATACTGTGTCTTCTGTGTACAAAACATGAACTTTTTGTATCTTCAGCAAAATATTCTCACTTTCAGTATTGTCTTTTTGAAAATGGTGTCCTTTTCACACATTCTGTCAAGCTCATGAATAATGGATGCGACATTGTTTTGCCGTCAAAAAACTTTCACATGATTAAGTCATATCGTCAGGGCCGCGCTGGTACAAGCTGTTTTGATTCCCGCAACTTTGCAAGGTGGTTAATTTGCAAGGTTGGTTGCTAATTTGAGATGGGGTGTTTGATGTTGCCGTCCTACTGAGCACAGGCAGCCCAGCATGGCCTTCCTTCGCTGTCGTTTCAAAGCTGCATGTGCGCCTCAAAGAGTTTGTGAAAAAGTCCCTCTTTCCTTTTTGGTTGGCCCATATTCCAGCTTCCGCAGAGAATAATGACTAGGACTTACTGAACATGTCACAACTAATACTTTGTTCCGGTCGTCTATTTTCTGCCTGTTCACTTCTTTCCACCGCCTTGTGGGAAATCATTTTGAGGTGGTTCAGTATCTCCTCCACCATTTTTTTTCCCAATCGCCAAAGGAATGTGGGCATTGTGAGGTTGTTGGTTGCCCAAGTTTACATCACCATGGCAACTGTTGTCATATACATACCAGTGGCGTGCTGTGACGTTCATGGCGAGTGAGGCATCGACATTAAGAATCAGACTATCAAATTCAGCTACGGTCTGATATGTGCATGTTTTGCATGCAACAAAACTAATTGTTAACAACTAATAAAATAAAGGAAGTTAAACACACCCTTTTACTAAACAACAGGCACACAACAACTGTACTTTATAGAACATTAAGGCAATACATGGAATTGATTTACATCAATCGCAAAGCAATATGGGATGAGCTCATCTACGCCCTATCATCTGGTGGAGCGACGTCACATAAGCGCCAAGTCACAATTTCAGCAGGCTGACGTCTAACGTACACAAACCAATGAAGGAAGTACTAGTCATGGTTTCAAGATGAATATACAGTCCCTATGTTGAGTTTGTGGCAACTAAAGATGAAAATATGAAGATTGGTTGCACACTCCTTGCTGTTTGTTTTTCTTTTATTTTTCAATGATAACTTGCCGCTAAGATAAATCCTTAAACATTACTGTTGAAAATGCACTTTCAATGACGTACTGGCAAAACCAGTACCGGTAGTCATTTTTAATGTGAAGCGGGTTTGTCAGTGGCTGCTGAAAGCAACTTATAAAATATGTTGATGTCTAATTTAGTTACTTTTCAAATCCAGTAATCCGTAAAGTAACTGTTACACTTTCAAGGTAATTGTAGCAACACACTGCTTACATGTTTGGCTTTCATTTGAAGCAACATTTAAGAATATAGAATAAGAATATATAATATCATATCATAATGTAAAATATATAGAATATGAGAAGAATATAGAATAAGAACATAGACTGCAGCTGTTGCTTCATTTTCCTCACAATGGTGTGTTCCTGTATCAAGTAAAATGATGGGGTCGGGGGAGCTTTCGTCATTTGGATTTGTTTTTAAGGTCTTGAATTAAGACTAAAACAACAATCATTTAAGTGAAAGAAAACTGTGTGTATGTGCCCTGCAATTGTCTGGCAACCCGTTCAAGGTCTACCCCGCCTACTGCCAGAAGACAGCTGGGATAGGCTCCAGCAGGCCCGCAACCCTCGTGAGGATATGCAGTTCGAATAATGGATGGATGGATGTATTAATCAGTTTTAATGACACATTTGGGGGCCACTGAAAAACTCGGCGCCCCAGAAAATTGCTTGTGTTTGCCTAATGGTCAGTCTTTGTGAGGGAAAGTACTGTCTGCCTCACAACTTATGTCGTTTTATGCAATCAGCCAAACTTAATTTGCTACACAAAAAATAATAAATACATTAGCCTATAGGAACGTTTAGAGTGCATATTAAATGTGTCTGAGAGCATTATATTGGAGATGTGAAGTGAGACAGAAATAGGTACTTGCCAATTTGAGGTGAGGTTGAGGCTGCTTGCTACCGCATTGCACATCCTGCCTATGTATTTGAACAGGAAATCAGCAAATTCAGCAGTTTTGACTATGAAATCATGCACATTATTGGATTAAAAAAAAAAGTCAATATGAAGCACAGACCAGAGAACTAAAAATGAAAATAATTTTATTGAATCATTATATGGTTATTTTTTCTACAGTCCATGATGCAGGGAAGGGCCTCCCCTGACCACACATCACTGATCCACTTGGGAATTTTGAAAAATGTCTCTTTGTCTTTGTGTTTTGGCAGGGAAAGCAGATGTGTTCTATTGTCAAGGTAAAACTGATTGTTGATGAATCACATCTTGAAAATCATAAGTAGTCAAGTATCGCTCTTGACTGTTGTTAAAGGTTTAAATGAGAAAAAAACAGGATTACATCCATACTGTGGCAACACCTGGCAGCGTCATTCCAATACAACAATGGCATCGAAACAAACGTTTTTGGACATTCATCCCATTAAAATGATATATTAAAAAAGAACGGGTAATGGATAAATTGATTCAAGCGTTTTCCCAGTGGACCCTAGTTTACTTTATTGCTGCCGTTTTACAGTGTCAGATGGATCCTCCTGTAGAGCGCCAGCCGCAGCTTGAGAAAAATAAAGCAAAACCTTTTTTTATTTTTTTCTTGCAGTGAAGATAGGACACAGTCACAGGTGATCAGAGAACTACAGCAAATGGAATATCCTGAAATCAGTTTTGATAACAATAACAACGGACGTGCATGTGTGGGAGGGGGTTGTCTGAGACAGAAATATGAACATCGACATTGATTATTTCTGGATTTGCCCTTGGTGTTATTGTGCCTTAAATGATTTTCTTCAGCAATCTTATTGCCTGCAGTGGCCTTATAGTCAAGTGTGACACGCACTTGACAACCTGAAATGTTTTGGTTTTTTTTTACGTGGTCAACAGCCGGTTTTTTTTCCTCCTTTGTCTTGAAGGAATAACTGGCGGATATAGATAATGTTTCTACACAAAGTAAACCTACACGTAAAACATCAATTGGCCTCGTTTGAACACCAACATATGTTGAAGACTAATCTCCGACAGCAGCTCGATCTTGAAATCCTGCGTTGGAATGCGGGAATTGATTGAATATAAAAGACTCTCTTCTTCTTTTAGAAAACAAGGACTATGACGCCTACCTGTCCTACACCAAAGTGGACCCTGACCAGTGGAGTCAGGAGACCCGTGAGGAGGAACGCTTTGCCCTGGAGATTCTCCCTGACGTGCTGGAGAAGCATTACGGCTACAAACTCTTCATCCCCGACCGGGACCTCATCCCAACTGGAAGTAAGCGCAGAGTTGCCATAACTTTTCACGTTGAGTCTTTTTGTGTCTTTTGTGTTTTTGTCTCGTGTTTTGTGGACATTTGTGGGCACTTGTTCTTCTTCTTTAAAGCACACACTTCTCCTGGAATGTTTGTTGTAGTGTAATATAGTGCACACGGGGAGCTGATGTAATGAACACATTTCTCATCTTGCGTGCCTCGCCGCATGCATTTTTAAACCACGGAAAATTCCGTCTGAACAAATTCTCATGCATGCTAACCGTGCTTGGGAGGCTGTCTGAGGCGCTAGTACATAGCGCGCTCTAGTTACCAGCGATGCAGGGTGTTTGTACTGTCGGCTTCTCGCGGAACAGATGAAACGGAAACACGTCCTGGTCGGACCATACAGAATTAAACATCAGTGGGAAATGCGTTGAAGGCTCCGAGCCGTTGCTGACTGCGCTGCCTCTTTGCTTTTAATCAAAGCAAATTTGCCGCCGGCGTAAACGCCTGACACAATCATCGTGGATGAATGTCCAATCGGGAGGTTTGTGATTGAATCAAATGTGAAATGAAATATCAATGGGAGAAGATGAGGCCACTTTGACGAAGGCTGTTGTGTTGAGCATGTCCTGTGTTGTGTGTTCTTGACCTGAATGTCAACATGTTTATGTTTAGGTCTCACCACTGAGCATTACCAGGATGACACGCGACTGTTTGGAGGTACTTTGTCCTGAATCTTTTTGACATGCTATCCAATCATCAAGTTCAGATCCTCACAGGATGATAAGAATAGATGCATCGAGAAAACTCAACTCAAGCCGGGGTACACACATACCGATTTTTAGCATCTTGACCGATTTTGAAAATACGAGAGACATTTTAAGTTTCAACTCAATGTTTTAAGTTTTGCTGTTGGCTTTCCTCTATTTCACAACAAAGAAATAAGAGTTTACAGAACGGTTGTCCCTTCTATGGAACCCCAACATAAAGACATAAGTAAAACAACAACTTGCAACTTTTTTTCCGCTCGCTAACATTGTTGCCATGAATTTCAGTAACTTGTATTTTACATTTTTTTCCAACTTAAATGACTGTTTTAGGCCAAAAGAAAGATACAAGTTATGTTTTTTTGGGGTACTCTTCGTGTAGAAACCATTCCCCTTGACATTTTGATTGCGCTTCCAACGCGCTTATCGTCCAGTTTCACATCACAACCACAGAGTGTGTGCCTGTGTTGACCGCACACGTAAGGATTTGTGATCGCAAACAATGAACAGGTTTAACATTTGCGATTGTCAGCCCGACTGCTTTCTGAGCACATCAGGGAGGAAAAATCAGGCTAATTGCTCAGGATACTTTTTTAGAGATACGTAACACGTGGGCCTTTCTTGACTTAGATCAAGGGGTGAAGGGATTATTGGTTTGTGTGTACCCGTTTTTATCTTTTATATTAGTCGATCACCTCCTGTCAGATTTGTCTGTGGACCCACCTTTTTTCTCCTAATGCCCCACATTGTCCACCACAAACCCCCCCACACTTCAAACTGGTTGTAAAGCAGACAGAAAAAAATGCTGTCACATTTAGTCCCCTCGCTGTGAAGTCGAATCTCTAAGGTCGGACACAATTAATGCCAAAACGCTGGACAAACAGCTTTGTTCCGATTTAGAATCTTGCTGTGAATCGCCCGTTATGGTCGAGGTTATGTTCCAGACTCACTTGTGGTAAGTGAAAACCAGTGATATGGTAAGACCTTAGGAAAACATTTTTTCTACATAACCTGAAAAAAAAAGTTTTGAATTTACTCAATTGTATTTTATGAATTGGCTGCACAAAATAAAATCATTTGGATCCAGGTATATTTTTTTAAGTAGTATATAGTCTACTTTAAAAAAGACCTGGATCCAGATGATTTTATTTCGTGCAACCACTTGATGAGATAAAACAGAGCAAATTCAACAGAAACTCTTCAGCGTAGTTTTACCCCTTCCACGTGCTTTAAACTTTTTAAAACATACTTTTTTAAATAAGTCTACTTCAATTGACATTCTTTCACATTTTGTACATATTGACTTTGTACTGCATTTTAATCCATAGTGACATTCTCAATAGTTATATGAATGTAAAAAGCTGTTAAAACCCATAAAAACAATTAGTTTTAAATTGCACATTTCTACCATGAGGATGAGATTGACAAGGATTCCATTCCAAATTCCCCAAATTGTCCATATGAAATAATTGTAATAAAACCTAGACCAGGCTTGTTAATAATGCAGGCAATAATTCAAGTAACACGTGACCTGTCATACAATAGTGTAAAGTTAATCACTGTGACTTGTAAGCAGGCAAGATGTCTTTTGCCAAAGCTCGGTTCTAACTCCGTGTTCAGATGCAATATATTTTCTAAATATTTTGGTAAATCGGAATTTTAGAGGTTCCACTGTACAGGAAGTTGTCATTTTGTGGTCTAAACAACCTCTGTTCAACTTAATAACAGTTTTTATGAACTGCCTTTTTATTCTTACAGTATTTTTCCTGCCGCTAAGATACAGACCCCTAGTCCACTAAGAGAAAATTATGCTTCTATGCCAAAGCCTTAAAAAAAACAACCGCTCTGATTTATGGATCCAAACTTGAACTGATTGGTTGCAACAGAGAGGGCAGTAAATCGAAGACTATACAATAAAACCTTCAAGCTCCAGCCATCTTGGGTGGGTTATCTGTAGGAAATTGGTCCCCCAGCTCCAGTCATCTTACATTAGGTATTGTTTCATTGGTATAGAACAATACAGGAGGCCTTTTTTGGACAGAGTTCCATTTGTATAGTTGTGACATAAGCTGAATTTGCACTTAAAGGGGAAGTCAAAAAGGAATATCACAAAAACAACAACAAAAAATCATAGAATATGCTAAAATAAAAGGTGCAGGGCTGAGAAGGAGGGGGCGGAGCTTGCCCACACCAATCAGATCCCTGCGGCAGAAGAAGGCCAAGATGACATTTGGAATTTTCTATTTGAGGCGCGGTTTGATAATAATTTGTAATACCTTTATAAATAAATGGCTAGTGGATTTTACTTGGTGAACCAGAAGAATGCATGAAGACTCTTTGCAACTTCCGCTGACAAGGTGTCACTTCAGCATACTTCCTTGGCACCTTACTTCGTTATTTAGACTTCACGGCATCGTATGGCAATTCAGGGAAACAAAGGAAGAAAGAGCGCAAATGCTGTCAATACTGTGAAAATGGGCCACTGTCTCGTGTCCAACTCTGTGCGTCTATCGTTCAGTGTCGTCCCTTGTCGTCCAACAAACAAAACCTCTTCAATTTTCCCGCCGCTGGAATGTCTTTTTACCAACCATCCTGTCTCCCGCAGCCTACATCGAGGATGTGGCGCGCTGCGTGGACCAGAGCAAGCGGCTCATCATCGTCATGACGCCCAACTACGTGGTGCGGCGCGGCTGGAGCATCTTCGAGCTGGAGACGCGCCTGCGCAACATGCTGGTCACCGGCGAGATCAAGGTGATCCTCATCGAGTGCGCCGAGCTGCGCGGCATTATGAATTACCAGGAGGTGGAGGCCCTCAAGCACACCATCAAGACGCTGACCGTCATCAAGTGGCGCGGCCCCAAGAGCAACAAGCTGCACTCCAAGTTCTGGAAGCAGCTGCAGTACGAGATGCCCTTCAGGCGCACCGAGCCCATGCTGGGCCACGAGCCGGCGCTGGACGTCAGCGAGCAGGGCGCCTTCGGCGAGCTGCAGACCGTCTCCGCCATCTCCATGGCGGCGGCCACATCCACCGCCATGGCCACCGCCCACCCGGAGCTGCGCTCATCCTTCCACAACTCCTACCACACCACCGTGAGGCAGAAACACTACTACCGCAGCTACGAGTTCGACCTGCCCACGGGGGGCACCCTGCCGCCGCTCTCGTCGCTGGGGAGCCAGCACACCTACTGCAACATCCCCCTGACGCTGCTCAACGGCCAGAGGCCGCCCGGGAAGAGCCGCGAGCACAGCCTGGAGGAGGCGCACGCCAACAACGCCATGCTGCCCCTCCTGCCGCGCGAGACCAGCATCTCCAGCGTCATCTGGTAACCCGCTCGCAGCCGGGAGAGTCAACGCGGTCAAAAGTTGTTTTTTCACTTTTGTCCCAGGGGAGACGCCGGTTTTTTCCCCCCCAACAGGACCGACACTCTGTTATGGGTCATTTTCTACGTGGTGATTTTTAATCATCAAAGGACACTCACGTGGAAGAACGCTATCGTGGACACACACTAACACACACATACACGCGTATGCACACACATGCATCCATCCACGCAAAAGGAAAACAGGGTCTTGTACATATACAGTAACTCCATTCATTTGTAGCATTCCTCTTCTGTTCTCTCATTCACACGTCTGTTGCCTTCTCCATCCTAGGAGTTTGCTTTAACTTCCAGAGGTGTATATTTTTATCACTTTTTTTTTTTGTTTCTCTTTTTTTTTTTTTTTACTATTTCAATGCCCATGTGCTTGTTTGAAAAGCCAGTTATGCAGTGTACTCTTTCATTTGAAATCTTTGCATTCTTTCTAGGTTTTCCTGGACATTTTATCAGCTTCCAGGAGCTCTAACGACTTCTTTTTTTTGGGTGTGTTTTGACCTGTAAAAGGTGTATCTACTTAAAAAAAAAAAAAAAGGAATATCACAACAACAAAAATCATAGAATATGCAAAAATAAAAAGTGTGGGGCTGGGAAGGAGGGGGCGGGGCTTGTCCACACCAATCAGATCCCTGCGGCAGAAGAAGACGAAGACGACGTTTGGAATTTTCTATTTGAGACGCTGTTTGAGAATGCCTCACCTTAAAAAAAGAACGTGTAGATTATTTTGAAAAATAACTCTATTTTTATAAGCGGTTGCCTGAGGACTCCAATTTTATTGTTTCATCCACCACGGGAGGACAATTCAGTGTTTTGTACACAACCTTTGAATCCCAAACAAACTCAAATCATTTCATTGTTGTTTGTTTTTAAAAGAAAAAAAATATTCACATTCTGATAACTGCTTTGGTTTCCTATGTAACAATAATTCATGTTTAAAGCAAGAAAAAGAGTACGTTTGTGTTCGGGGGAAAAGACTTTAGATATATTTGAAGGTGTGACTTTTTTGAGTATGCATAGCAAATAGATATGTATTCTATATATAATATAGATATTTATATAAATATATAAACACAATTTTCACGCGGAGAGAAATGTCTATCTTTATAGGAACACGAGTCATGATCAGTTGCCCTTATACTTTCTCACTGCACATTAAAAACAACCTTGATTTCCTTTGTATGCCTCCCCTTTTGTGTGCAACTCTTGCTGGCACTCAAAACTACTACTATACAGTGTATCTGCACACTAAAGTTCAAAAGTTTTGAACTGTTGTTAACCAAAACAGCAACTCCCACCCTTGCATGTGACATCTGTCTGTCAGATGAATTGAAGTACTGTACACCGAAAAGAAATTAGCCCTTTGGACTTACTTAATTCGAATATATATATATCAGTTGCGCATGATTAAAATGTGTTAAACCGCTGTAATTTTCCCATGTTTTCTTACAAAATCAACAAATATGTATTTAACACATATTAATCATGTGCAACTGAAAATCAAGGGGTTTTTTTTCACTGTAGTAAAGTTTCCCGTGCTAGAGTATTTTACTTGACTTGACTTGACTTGTGGAGACACTGTCTTTCATTTAGTGTTCCAGTAGATTATTACATGGTTACCCCACAATGCTGTATATACGGTCATTATGCTTGGGGGGGTGGTCTTCGTTTCTTGTCACTTCCAAACATCCATACATCTTCTATACTCTGTGCAGAATAGTGCAATACTAGCAACAGCCAAGATCCTGCTCAGAACCCTCAAACTCCCAGGCCTCTGGTAGAGGACCTGAGCTTGAAGGAGATATCGCCCAGGTGGGCGAGTGGGCGAGGAAATGATTTTTTTTTAAAAATATATATATTAGGGCTGTCAAAATTAAAGCATTAATTATGGATATAACGCACAAAAAAAAATTAACTCAGTTTTATTTACTTCCTGTATCAACTGACCTCTGCTCACTGTGCAGCCAAATTTAGAGGAGAGTCACAGCCGCAAGGATGACTTTTGCGTAGTTTTACTTTAAAAAGTTGCTTGACGGCTCATTGGAGAAATCCAAAATAATTTGCACACATTGCACAGCCAAATTCAAATGCCATATTAGTTGTACGTCTTTGGTGTATCGTTCAACTGTTGTATTTTACTGGAAAAGGATCTTATTCAGGGATCAAAGAAAGAACAGGTATTAGAACAGTCTTTGAATCGAAGTATACTTTTATTTTTTTTCCACATTTCCACAAGATTTTACTCAACTAAATAACGGTTCCAAGCTTCGTAAAAAATTGTAGTTGAAAAATACGATTAATCGCGATTAAGTATGGAAAATTTCGCGATTAATTAGTTTGAAAAAATGTAATTGTTTGCGGAAGTTGCACTGTACATCTAAGTACATACTCTATAACTTACTCTATAATAATTAGCCGCAAAGACTTCATAGTAGACTGGATAAACAGCTGTCTTCCTGTCCATAAACGTCTTTTCTACAATTAAAACAAGCACACTTCCTGTTTATGCACGAAAGTTGTGCTCCAGGGCCAATGCAGCGCTGCACCCCGCAGGCTGTTATAATTTATGACTACTTATCAATAATTGCACTTCCTGCCCGGGAAAGCATGCTGCGTCTATTGACACGTAAGTGGACAAAGCAACACAAACCTGTGCACATTTCTTTTCACTATGATACAAGTATTATGATTATTATGACTGCATAAATGCTGCCAGACAGTGCCATCTCCTGGGGATTCGCGCACACACACACACACACACACACACACACACACACACAAGCAATAGTTAGGATAGTAAACAACACTGCAACACAACTGTCTGCACAGGACCCAGAGGGAAAGAACTGAAAGTAAAAGTAGGCCAAAATTACAGTCAGAAAAAAAAGGGACTTGAGTTATTTACCACTATAACACTGTGTACAAAAATTGCAGGAACATTAGCTTCACTTGTTAATCTTTTACTTCCTCCCTGAATCTTCATCTTTGGAGTCACGTCTCAAGAAGACATGCTTGGATGAGATGAACTTTAGAGTTTGAAGGAAATCAAAGCTTCGACAGCAGAGGTCATCCGTACGTTTTTGATAGGACCTTCCTCAAACACAAGACGATTGGTTTGACCGGGTGGAGCTCAGTTTTGTGTTTTTGTCGAATGTTTGTGGGAAATGAATTTACCAGCGAAAGTCACTTTTTTTTTTAAGAGGCGGCCATGTTCCTACTTGCTTTGACTGAAAATGACATCACAGAGTCCTTAAGCACTGTGAAGTCATTTTCAGTCAACAGCAAGCAGGAATAACTAACATGTTGCCTCAAAATCTAAAGTTAGTTAAAACATAACAATGACTGAGGCATGACAAGACACCTGAATCTCTGCTCTAACAAGTACACATGAATGACTGCTAGGATTTTTGGGAAATCTGGAAAACGTTTATTTAAAAGTAAATTTTTATTTGGGTTGTGCAAAATTCTTAATTGACGCTCATCTCAGCTCATAATGTGGCATTCTCTTCCCAGAGAGGACACGAACCTTGACCACATAAAGGAAGAAAACTAGTATTCCACGTTTCAGTTGCGTCCTCTGGTGGAGAAGATAATTGCAATGTGACAATTTAAGCATGTGAGAAAAAGCATCGGCCTCAACCTACAGGAAGTGGCTGTGCCAACATTTGCAGGTCCTTTCATTTATGCATCACACCCAAACAAAGACACACATACAGTACACTTGTTAGGACATTAGACACACGCACACACATACACTACATGGTACTGTATTTATATAGCTGGTTAACAGTGTAGCTGGTTAACTGTTGAATGTTGGCAGCCAGCTGGAGGTTTTAATGTGAGACAGCTAAATTAATAGAGTTTTTATTGCTCACAGCAATTAACAAGTTAATTGAAGAGAAAATGATTGTAATGAAAACGAGAGGGCAAGCGAAGTCACGAAAAAGAATTCCTGGGCACGAAAGACCCATTGCCCGCGTGTGCGTGTGCGCGCGCATGTGCGCGTGGTCATGCGTGTGTGTGCGTGTGTGAGAGACAGGATCATACCTATCTACTTACATTTTCATATTTGACCACCAGAGGGCAGAAGAGATTGTTGCCAACAGATGAATCGTTCCTCGGTTATCGTGTGTACAGTATATATATATATATATATATATATATATATATATATATATATATATATATGTTTTATACAAGTCGATGGAAAGTCTACTTAATATATCTGCATTCAGATTATTTTGTTTCATGCAAGCACTTGACGAAATAAAACTGAGTAAATTCAACACACCATTTTTTTCAATATAGGTAGCAGTTTTTTAAAACATCGGTTTTAGTTGTTGGTTTCTTTTGTAAACAAAAATTAAAAATTTTAAATCAGGGATTACAGTGGAAGCTCTCAGGTTCAACACCAAATCGAAAGAACAATATTGATTTTCCATGAAATTGTTCTGGTCTAAAACCTGTCATTACAACATTCATGAGCATGACACTTTCTGACAAACATGTTAGGCAGTAGCCCATCGTATCTGCACTTCTGGTATCCTGCCATGATGTGTACTACATGATGTGTGATAAAATCGCTCAATTTTATTTTGTCAAGTTGTTATACGAAATAAAATCATCTGAATCCAGATGCATTTTAAGTAGACTATGCAGCTATTTAAAAATGCATCTGGATACAGATGATTTTATTTTTCTGCACCCACTTGAAGAAACAAAATTGAGTAAATTCGACAATAACTTTTTATAGTAGTTTTCCCACTTTTCTACCATATTTGGCTGCAATCCTGTCATGTAAATAGCATGCACTCTGGCATAACACTTTGAATCTCAACTGAGTATTAGGCTTAAGGAAATAGTAGCAATCCTAAATTATTAGTGCTATGCTTTTTCCTACGGGGAAAAAATCCAGGACAATGAGACAATATTTTTGGGGTGAAAAAAGATGGAAGATTGTTACAACAAAAGCATATTTTTTAGCAAAAAAGACAATGTGAAAATACATTCAAGAATGTATTGTGTTATGGTATGAAAATATAGTTGCATTTTTTAGCAGAAAAAGAACCTTGCTATACTGCTACAATTTGGTTTCTTTTTTTGTAAAAAGGCATACCGTTATAAAGCAATTCTTTTGTGACAATATTTTTTTTTTTACATACAAAACCTGGTGACAATTGTTTATAAAATGGTGTGTGCTGCGTTTGTCACACTCTGGTGGCCTTGTTTGGCATATCGTTTGGGTTTATATAAAAGACACTTCATTAGGTCCACTTTCACTTTGTAATGGTAAAGAAATCACAGTCGTAAAAAAAACAAAAATCTGCCTTTCCAAAGGTTATTTATATGGGTTTTAACTTACATTTTGATTGCATCTCACCTAATTGTAGGCTCATATTTGTCACAATGGAGTTTTATCAAAACGCAAACAAGCTGCTGGCCTGAATCAGTGTGACCCACATTCACTGAAGGTAACCGTGTGAGTTTTGTCAGCCGTTTATCTGCATGTATCATGTAGCCTCGAGGTCAGCTGACCCTGTGGAAAGTGTGTCAATAACAGCGCTGAAGAACAACACTTGAGGGAGTTTATTTTAGAAAAATAGTTTATAAAACAAATAAGTTAAGCTATGAATTACAGCGGCTGCTTTAACACAACATTAAGCATTCACACACACATTCCTTTTTTGTAAGTGCTTTTCACTTGTCCTAAGAGCTTTAGAGTCCGTCGGGCAACTGGAAGGTCACCTATACTGGCGGCCTGGGAGCGGTGTGTTACTTCCCGTAGAACATCTCCATGAGCACCTCCTCAATGTTGACGCTGCCAATGATAGGCTTGAAGAAGAGCTGGGCCACCACCGACGGACTGATGGACCTCAGCATGGACAGGGCAATGAGCAGCTTGGCAAAGCGCGTCGCGTCCTCATGGTGGATCAGTCGGACATGCTCATTGAGGGCCTGGTGGGCCTCACGCCGCAGTGACTGGATGTACGGCAAGCAGCGAAGACCCTCCAGATCTGAAAAGACATGGAGAACAAGATGGGAAAAGGCAATATTAAGACATGGGACTAAATTCCAGTTTGATAGAAATCCACAAATTCTGAAGATCTTATAGTGCATCCGTTCAATCTAAAGACATCCAATACAAGAGAAGCATTTATAGGCAGAATGTGTGTTATTGTGTTTGCACAATTGTACTGCATCATACTGAGAATTGTTTGTAATATTGTGACTCTTTTGTGTAGTTACCAAAATACCAAAAAACTCTCATTTTGATGCAATGCATCTACAAACAATTCTGCAACAAATGAATGTGATGATGATGATGATGATGATAATGATGATGATAATGATGATGATGATGATGATTATGGGGATGAGGATGATGGTGATGATTGTTATATTTTCCTAAAATAAATCTGCCAAACATTTCATTCTTTGCTTGAAAAGTAAAGTTAATGTATAAGATGAACATACCTTTTCAAATAACTTCAATTATGTTTTTTTAATCATTTAATGTATTGCCATATTTATGATTTTGTTTCCTTAAAAAGCATGACAAATATATTGAAATGTGGAAGTATATTTGTAAAAATAAATTTTAATGTATATGAAAGATATATATATATATATATATATATATATATATATATATATATATATATATATATATATATATATATATATTTGTCGTAGTAGTATTAATGTTACGTACCTTTAGGAAATGTTGTAATTTTTTTTTAATAAACTAAATATAAAAGTATTTTTTCAATAATTTATTTCTTTCTTTTAATTGAAATGTTAAGTAACTTTAGGTAGAATATTATGGCCAATTAAGTTCTAAAATACGTTTCTTTCGTTCAAATATATATTTTAACTTCTGACCAATGGTCCTGACCTGGACACTCTTGGAAAAGAGATTTTTTTCTTTAATAAATTTTAAATAAAACAGTAATTTTGATAATATAAGTAATGTGTGTCAATGAAACACATAATAAAATGAAATGTAACTATTTATTGACTTTTTTAAGTTTTAAAAGTATAACAAATAATAAAATATAATTATTGCATAATGAAATTATATTAAAAAAATACCATTAGAATTCATGTATTATTCATATACTGTATGTTAATGCTGCTTTTAATTAAAATGGTGAGTAAATGTAAATGTGTAAATGATGTACCTAATGTGATGGCCAAATAGCTAGTTACTCTATCAATTTCAAATATGCACTTCTGACATAACTATGAACTTGCAGGTAACTTTACAAAAGGTGTGTGCATGGTTAACACCCCCGTTTTGGGCTGCCTCGAGTTTTGACCCTCAAGGGGATGACGGACGAACCCGGGTTGAAGAGCACGGCTCCCTTCAGGTAGGCGTACTCCTTGGTGCTGATGTCCACACTCCAGCACTTCTTCAGGAAGCCTTTAATGGCTTCAATGTCGGTCAACGAAACGCTGGCTCCTCCACCTCGACTTGGCTCGGCCACTGTCACCACTGCCGCCGCCGCCGCCGCCGCCGCCTCGCTGTGACTCTGAGGCGCCCCGGTGAGGATGCGCTGCAGCATGCTCGGCTCCACCGTCTCCGTGGTCTCAAAGTCCACGCGGTCCTGCGCCAATCCAAGCACCAGCAGAGGCGCCCAGCCGCTCCGGATCAGAACCACCTGCTCTTCCTCGGGCAGCTCCCTGAAGCACGGCACGTTCTTGACGAATCGCAGCGTCTTGACCAGGATGGCAGAGGCGGCTTTGCACGTCACCTGCGGGGAGCGGAGGACCCCGCGGCGCCGCGTTGACCCACAGGAGCACGCCGACTGCTGCTGTTGCTGCTGCTGCTGCTGCTGCTGCTGTTGCTGCTGCTGCTGCTGCCGGGGATCCTGATGTCGCCACCCCGGCCCAGAGGCTACAGAAGAGGCGGTCGAAGAAGAGGAAGAGGTCCTGTGTCTGTGGAGTAATTTCTGTAGCGTTTCGTGTTTTTGTTGTTGTTGTTGCTCCTCTCTGTCACTCTTAAGAATGCTGTAAAGGATGCTGCTGCTGCTACCGCCGTTGTTGCTGCTGCTGCTGCTGCTGCTGTGGAGGCTCGCACCCCGACAGCGGCAGCCCTCCAGCGTCGTGGCCATGACCGCTGGCCGGAGAGCGCGGCACGTCCCTCGGCGGAGGTCAGTGCGGAGGAGGCGCTGTTTTGTTTGGAGCTCCAGATAGCCTCCGAGCGAAGGGCGACTCGCTGTTTGGGGGGGCGCTCCCGTGTGTGCTTGCACTTTCTCCGCTTTTTTTTTTCTTCCTCCACTCACACCCAATGCTCTTTCCGCCTCCCACAAGCACAAGGCACCTCCCTCGCTCTCTCTTTCTCTCTCTCTCTCTCGCTATAGGTAAATGTACTCACCCCGTTAAGTGAGGAGCAAACCGGTCAAGGTACTTCAAAGATTTTAAAAATTAAGTTTTATCATCAAGTGTGAATTGGAGAAACCCGTCCTATTTTCTGTGCTAATAAACTCACTAAAATCCTTATTGAGGATCATTATCCAACAAGTGAATCATCTCAGGGCTGGACTGGCCATCGGGCATTGCAGGCATATGCCTGGTGGGCAGGGCCGCCTTTACCTACTGATAGGCATCGCGGCTAACCAAAGTCAAATACAGTGGTACCTTTACTTACGAAATTAATTGGTTCTAGAAGAAATTTCGTAAGTCACCTGTACTCACTAAAATTGAGACAATGAGCGAACCTTGGCCAACTCTGACGTGAACGCAACATTTGCTGCTTTTGAACACACTTGCAATTGTTTGCTGCTCAGTGGGATATGGGCTGAAATGAGATGCTCAACTCATTTTTTAACATTGACAAACAGATCAGCACGCGTATTTATGCATTTCATAAATTTTAACAAATAATATAGCCAACAAATCAAAAGGTTCACACTAAACTTTTTACGGGCATTCCAACGAGCGCCGCGTTTGTTACGCCCTCCGAGCGAGGCCGGCCAGCTGCACCGGTAGCAGCCACCATGGCGGAGGCCGTGAGCGAGCATACGCCTAGTCGGGCCGGTCACCGCCACAGCCGCCCGCCCACCAGCCAGCCCCACCCTCCGAGGCAGCCCGGTTGCTCCTGCTAGTATGCGTTTCTAAAAGATAAAAGCCGTGCAATTCTAAATCCACATGGCCCGTAACCTAAAAGATGTAACCATCTTAAGCCTTTGTACGATCGCAAGGACTCACCGGTTGCATCCGCCGTCGTTGAAAAAGCACTCCTGGTGCATCTGTGATATTCCAACCTGTCCAGTCATTATGTCCTTTTCATCAAAGTGAGATGTGAGTTCACTTGGACAGATTATTGAGTATATTGAATATTGAATGTTGAACACTGCCATCTTGGCTGCGGAAGCAAATACACGCGGGGATTATTCATGTGACATCTATAACGGGAACAACCTCTATATTGGGATTGGCTGAAAATTTTCATAGTATATTGCATGGGTGTGTGATTGGTCCACGAATGCCACAATGGCATGATTGACTGAAATAAACAAATGACAGAATAATGTGGAATTTAATGCCTTCCGAAGTGGCAAGTGAATGACAGAAATGTCAACAAGTGGTAGAAAAATATAAAACTATTCAATGATTTGACTTCTGATAGGCCCTCGCTACTACGGTCACGGCACAGAATCGCCTGCGGGTTGGTCAACTCATGCCAAGAATGTAAAGTGATTGACATAAAAATCAACGACACTATGTTTTAAGTTTTTTTTTTATTCTGATAGGCCTCAACCTTCGTTGGCCCGTAAGACCATTAGTTAGTAAAGTCGGCCCTGCTGGTGGGGCAGCATCTTTGGGGGATGTTGCGGTGCTATTTACCAAAACAAAAGTCTGTAGGGGGTGTGCGGCAAATGTGCAATGCTGCAACAGTAAATGCAAATCCACTGTTGTTTTTTTTCATAAAATGTTTATACGTAGCATAGTGTCTTTAGACATGCACGTGCCTTTATAAGAGGTGGGGCCTGGTGGGGTGGCATGTGACTTCGGCAAGTCAGTGTGTGGGTCGAGCTGTGTCAAACAGCAGTTCTGCATGAGTGTGCTCACTGTGTTTATGTGTTTTACGGTTCGCCCAGCAATCAATAAATGGCTGAAAAGCGCATCACCATCTGTGGCGCGCCTTTGTGATTGTAACTAAGTATGCAACTGTCAAATCCCATCCAAATGATCGATACGGGGAACACTATAGAGACACTTGTGTAAAAATGACTTGCAAAAGTAGATGTACCGATTCATCTCCTTTAATTATAGGATGTGTACTTTGTCACTTCCCAACACTGCTCATTACACTCACACACACTCACACACTTGTATCACACTGGTCGTCGTGAGCAGTTGTGATGTCATTTTCTGTCGACAGAAGACAAAATGGCTGCCCCCAGAGATGGCTAAAAACGAGTGGATTAACACTTATTCCACAAACACAATATTTATCAGAATGCCCTGTTTCAACTAGTGGGCTTGCATAGAACATGTTCTTGAAAAAAAATGTTTGCGTTGACTACTGCTTTAAGGACATCTGAGCGAGTGTGAATCCTAATGTCCAACAAACACGGCGGTCTTGTTTTGCTTCCCCTCTGAGCCTGGCCTGGATTTATCTTAACTACCAGGGGTCCAGGTGTTCTAGGTTAGCATAAGTATTTTTTAGAGTGACTTTGTTAGTTTATTTATTTATTTATTTATAAAATTCATATTTTAGTTTAGGTTTTTTTACATACATTTTTACATAAGTATTTCATTCATTCATTCATTCATTATCCATACTGCTTATCCTCACAAGGGTCACGGGCGTGCTGGAGCCTATCCCAGCTGTCTTTGGGCAGTAGGCGGGGGACACCCTGAATTGGATGCCAGCCAATCACAGGGTACACAGAGACAGACATTCACACTCACAATCACACCTAGGGGCAATTTAGACAGTCCAATCAACTTACCATGCATGTTTTTGGAATGTGGGAGGAAACCGGAGTACCCGGAGGAAACCCACGCAGGCACGGGGAGAACATGCAAACTCCACACAGGGAGGCCGGAGCCGGGATCGAAGCCACGACCTCTGAACTGTGAGGCGGACGTGCTAACCAGTCGACCACCGTGCCGCCACATAAGTATTTGTGAAGTGCAAATTAAAAAAAAAAAAAAGGGTAACTACAAGCTCACATGTAATTGATAGATGAAAACAAAGGACAATTTTCACTTTAATTAATTTTAGTGTGTTTCATAAAAATAAACTGTAGTTTCAGTTGGTTATCTAATTTTTAAAGAAGTCTCGTTTTATTTGATTTTGTCAAATATAATGTGTTTTTCGTTACCTTGAATTTGTCTAATTTGACAGTGCGCTCGTAAATAAGATATCATATTGGAAGTATTGCCTCCTCTCACAGCCAGTCTTTGTAAGCACATTTGGAATATGGCACATTGTCTTTGAAAAATTCAGAGCACCAAAGCTTCAGCAAGGAGGCCGACTCTCCAGACAAGTGTGACCGTTGTTTGAAACGTCATTTTTGGATGAGTGGTGCAGGCGTACCCCCAGAGTGAGTGGCCTTGGGAAAAAAAGTAAATCAAGCTAACGCTGGGAGATTAAAATCTAATATATAGCGACCTATGATCAAATCAGTTTGCGAAAAGCCTCTAGAACGCATTGTTTGTGTATCTTAGTGCCGTATTAAAGAATACAAACAAGACATGACCGAAACTACACGTAAGCTGCTCGTTTCCTCATTCTCTTTCAAGTGAGCCATGGAAAGGTTGTTAGTTATTCACTGATTTATCCCAAACAAATTGATAAAATTGAAAATGCAGGCTAATATCATTTTCCTGATTAAAATAAAAAACATAAATTGAACTTGTTAGTGAAAAATGGACCATCCAGGCCGGATGATTCGTTTAAAAGCCCAGTCTATTAAGATGAGTGCTCAAAACTCAGCTCTATAAAAAAGTCCCTAAAGTGAAGTCCTTTAAAAAACTTAAGTTCTTAAGTACAAGTACTCAAAGAGAAGTGCTTAAAGCTAAATTTTCAAAGACTGGTCCGTAAAGCCAAGTCTTTGACGTTAACTTCTGAAAGAATAGTTATTACATCTAAGTTCTTAAAGACAAGTTGTCACTGAGAAATCAATAAAGCTAAGTTCTTAAAGACAACTACTGAAAGCTAAGTCCTTACATACAAGTCATTGAGAACCAGTCGTCAAAGCTAGGTTCTTAAAGACCAGTGACAGAGAAGCGCTTAAGAGATTAATCTTTGAAGCTAAATACTCAAAGTCTAGTCCTTGGTGTTGTACTGAAAAAATGTTATTTAACTTTTTTCAAAAAGACAAGTCCTTAAATCAAAGTTTGCAAAGAACAGTCCTTAAAGCTAAGTTCTTAAAAACAAGTTCTAAGACAAGAACTCAAAGAGAAGTCACTAAAGCTGAGTCTTTGAAGACAAAATTTTACACCAACATTTCAGAGGCTAGTCTTAAAGAGAATATATTCTATGCAGGCCCACAAGTTTAAACATGGCATTCTGATTAATATTGCGTTAGTGGAATATGAATTAAACAGTAAAATCCACCCGTTTGTATCTATCTCAGGGAGCGGCCATTCGGTCACTTCTGTCAACTGAAAATGACATCACAGTTGCTCAGGACTCAGGTAATGAACAATCACGGCTCACCTGTTTCTAAAGCTGAGCCATGATTGGTCATTACTGGAGCCCTGAGCAACTTTGATGTCATTTTCAGTCGACAATTGGCAAAATGGGCACAAACGCAATATTAATCACAATCAGAGTGCCATGTTTAAACTAATGGGGCTGCATAGTGCATTTTCTTGTAAATAAATTTTGGGGTTGACTTCCTTTTTAAAGGTAAGCTTTCAAAGAAGAGTTATCAAAGCTCGGTGAATGAAGACAACTGCTTCAAGCGAAATTCTCAAGAGTCCATAAAGTTCTTAAGCACAAGTCCATAAACCTAACTCCTTAAAGAGCCCGAAAAGAAGTGCCTAGTTTGAAAACCGAAGTTCTTAAAGACAAGTCATTAAAAACAAGTACTTAAAAGAAGTTACATGTTCTTGAATTCTTGAATTAACAAGACAAGTCTTCAAAGACAGGAACTTAAAGCTTAGTTCATAAATTTACGTTCTTAACGCCAAGTCATTAAAAATAAGTCCTTGTAAGTCCTGTCCTGATGTAAGTCCTTAAAATCTCAGTCAGTTCTACCCTCACCATTACCTTGATGCTGCATCAGTGTTGTTTATAAGGAAAGCTGGTCCCCAAAAAAATATAGGGCAGTGACAGCTCTGAAGGCTTAATTATTTTAGGGACAATTTATACCATTTTCCACGAGAAAGAAGCTGGAAGAGGCGAGCTGTGAAGGCCAGCCAACAACCTTGACTCGGACACGCTGATATTGATTTAACGGAGAAAACAGGAGCTGGTGAATTATGATGTCATGACTCAGTGCTCTCCTTGCCTTTGTCACTAAAGAGGAATGAGGAGCTGCAGCAGGAGAGGAAGGAAGGGATGGGGAGACTTTGGTGTGTGTGGGGGGGAGGGGTTGTCAGACTTGGAAAAGACGGATCTGGATAAAGCAAATGAATTAGCGATTTAGCCTAATTGCTCCTCAGAAGGAGCGCAGTTGAGGGTCAACTGCTACCTGAACCCTGTGACTAAATAAAGACAAACACTGGAAGCATGAACATAACCATCTATTAAACTGATCTTTAAAAATTGTATTCTGTTGTGTCAAATTGAGTGCTGATTCATCTTGAGAAAAAAGGGATTTGCACCGCAAACAACAAAAGGGCTGTTGATTTATCCATACACCTATTTTCGAGCATGTGTCTTTTTTTTTGTCACGGATTAGCTGGCTTCTACCCCGGGTTGACTGTGTGCGCGAGGTAGGGTACACCCAGACTGGTGGCAAGTTACAATCATAGGGTAAATATACTGTAGACAAGTATTCACACGTTCGTGCTGACGTTGACCGTAAGGGAAGAAAAATGCTCAAATTAGGCCCAATTGTCGGTATGTGTTTATGGGACTTAACACACCACCAGATAAACTTTCAGAGCCTTTATTCATTTTGATTGGAAGGGGGGAAAAATGCTCAAATGCTCAAATTAGGTCAGATTGTGCGATATGTGCGAACTCCACAAAACACACCCGACACCACAAGATAATGGCTCAGACAATCTTTCAGAGAGATCAGTAAATTGCGCCTTTGCTGACATTGATCGCAAGGAAGGTGCCAAATTAGACTCAAATGTTGTTTTGTGTGCATACCACTGAATTGAGTGTGTGTGTCCCTCTAAACGAGGGGTAGGGAACCCCGGTTCCTCGAGAGCCATATCCTGCCTGTTTTGGATCTCTCCCTACTACAACACACTTGACTCAAATGATCAGGATCGTTTCAGACTTCTACCGAGCATGCTGATGAGCTGATCATCAGGTGTGTTGTAGTAGGGAGGGATCCAAAACAACCTTAGAATAGGATATGGCTCTCGGGGAAGCGGAGTTCCCTACCCCTGCGCCAAACACACGCCATGACAGAATAATTGCTCAGGATAAGCTTTCTGTCACATCTGATAATCAGGCCTTTAGTGACTTTGATCATAATTAGCCCTGATTTTCAGTGTGTGCACACCCACTTCGATTACTAAGTGTGCCAACCACTACCACACCAATGTGGTTGGTACCCCAAATGGGAAGGTGATGAAAAATGACCGTTTCATAGTGGTTTTGACAAGTTTTGTGGTGGGAAAAAAAATCAAAGACGAGAGCTACAGCGAGCAGAGGAAGCGCAGCATGTGGCGCAGCGCTCGTGTCAACCAATACGTGAGGGTTTTGTTGCCTTCTGTAAAGAGGACACACAACAACGGCGCGTTCACATTCACGCACAAGCCACGGGTGCGACCTCCGCGTCCCTTTTCATCACCTCGAAGGTCGCCGCCGTGAATGAGTTCGCCACCGTTAAAAAAACACCTTTTTGCAAAGGCGCTCGGCAACACATTGTTCCCGCCGCTGAACATCTTTGTATTGATTGAGCAGACGAGAGAAAGCAGCCAGCTTCTTTCACATGTTTATATCAAGGCCGCCGCGGGATAAACAGCCTTCACTCAGTTCCTCTCTTGCACGCTCAAGGCCCAGCCGGCAGCGCTTATAAAGACGCTGCCGTCTCAAGGAGAGATGACATGATGTCTTGTTGCAAACACGCCGCCGCTAATGCAGCAGCAGCACATCTACGGTGCTTTTAACTTGCGTCTGTACACTGCGCGAGGTGTACTTTGAGTTTGCCACCCTACCTTTGGTCAGCCAGGGGCTCTTACTTCACCCTGTTCGAGTTGCTTGCAGCTGGACAGGCTGCATAGACACAAAGACTTTTACTCCCCACATCTGAAAACAGCTGCACTCTCTACTTCTTACTTTGTCAAGGCTGATTACTTGGTTCAATCTCCACGGATGACGATGTGATGTTTGTGTGTGATTGAGATCTTATTGATTTGGTCTTATAAATTGGGAGAAAACGGGGACGGTCGCAACATGGAGGATACAGGGAGCATTAATGACGACGGCAATAGAGTCAGAGAAGAAAGCAAGATATTCCCAACTCATGCCCTTATTTCAGAAAATGGGCACTTCTTCATTCAGGTTAAGGTGTCATCTTAACTTCCAGTAGGCATGTAAACTCACAGCGACAACATGGGAAATGTGTTCAAACTCAACACCGAATTGACATTGAACATAGCGGGACACTGCAATGTTGGCTGGATAAGCTATCTATAGGAGTTAAGAAGTTAAGAACACAATTAAAGTTGATAAGTTTTGAGTGGTGCACGGCTATGGTTTAAATGACCTTTGTTTACTGAAAAATGTTTAAATAGAAATCTTAAAGAAAACTGTGTCATGTGTCAGTTTTTGTTGATTTTTGGTGGCGCTATGTGGACAGAAGCGGTTGTGTTTTGACAAAAGTCAACCACATTTCATGGTTCGCGTGTCGTGAAATCCTGAGCTCTCGCTGGGCTGCAAGTTGGACTGAATAATTACATTTCTATTTCCAGTGGCTGTGTGAAAGATGAATAACGATGAGGTAATGAATCTAATTTTGTTCAAACAATACTTTTCTTTGTTTTGGGGCTTCGGCCATGACACCAGTAACGTAGTCGTTCAAATAGACTTCCGTCCTTTTGGCGAAAGGGCGAAGTGAGTATGTCGTAAAGCAATTCAGGACCTTTGTATTTTTTTGAGTGCCAGGGTTGCTCCCATCCTCCTCAAAGTTGCTTAGTGCGAGTAAAAATGATACAGACACCCCCAGGGCATGACAAAAGTCCCATTCAACTACTAAGTCAATGTTTCATCAAAAGAGTTGTGAATTTTTTTTTTATTAAGGACGAATTCTTGCCCAGTGCTGCTTTAATGTTCAAAATATTTTTCAACATTTTATTTTAACAATTTTGCTTAAAATTCACGATTTTCAAATGCTTTTACTAAAGCATTTTGGATGGCCACAGTTTTATCTCTGGGACTTCATTATTTCTATGATTTCCCTACGAAAAAACATGTTTAGAATGCAACCTTAGAGGTTCCATTGTAGTAGTAAAGTGTTGCTGCTCACTGCTTATGATGTCACCCAGGAAATGGCTTGTTGACAAAACCTCAATAGTGAGCATGCTCAGTTCAGTGAGTGAATTGATGAAAACTAATTGGCCATTTTTCCGTCTCCAGTTAAAACAAAAAGTGTCTTTTTGCTGCTCAAGTGAATTCCCGCCATGGGGCCCCTGTATTTTTTTCCCCCCGCGTGCTTGTGCAGCACTCAGCGTTTCTGGATGGTGTGACCTCACCACTAAAATCAAGAGGTCAGCGTGACCAAAAAGACGACAGCTCCCTGGCACGTTCCCGGCAGCTCGGCCTTGGAGAAGAGCACAAGGTTTTATTTTTTGTTTCCTTCGGCTTTGGCAACCACAGGCACTCGAAGGCGGCATAAGAGGACAACTTTTTATGATTCAAGGCTTTGCATTAAACGACTCCCCCTACAAAAGTCTTGCGGAGCATTGTTTGTTGATTTGTTGGGTGCTCTTCTGGCGGTTACCATGGCGACTGCCTCCATTTTCTCTCATCGCGGCGGCCGACATAAAGGAGCGCGTCCTTGTCTCCATAATAGTTACAAATTGAATACTGCACTCTCCAAGGACTCGTGTCAACGACTTACAGCACTGTGAAAATGTGTTTGTGCATTAGAGAAGACCAGCTGAATAAATAGCAACTTTTTTTGAACTTTTTAATTACCATTTTTTTCCCACCATAGTTTGCATCTTTTTTTTGCGACTGAAAAAGCATTGGGGAAAAAGGAAACAGACGCCAAAACCATTTCAAGCAGGAAAATTAAATTGTAATGATGAAATGTCCGTATAGCTCCCATAAAGAACTCTACAAAGTGAAATATGTGGAAACTAAAACGTGACATCAATTTTAACAAATCAATTTCAAAGAACGCATTATCAATGTCTTCGAAATAACGATGTACTGTATTTGTATATGTGAAGTAATTTTCTGTCGCCTTATTTGGCCCTCTAACTAAAAAAAAAGAAAAAAATCATAGATGGCGTTCCGGTTCTCTTGCCTGACTGAAATCTCGCTCAATAATGGTGTAAATGTGATTGTCAAATATTGTCTGTTTCTATGATTGTGATTGTTGACCAGTCAGCTGGTATAGACAGAAAGGACAAAAGGCAGTGATAGGTAAATCGCAGCCTGCGGGCCATAACCCATACTCGGAATGGTCCTTTGATCATTTTTTTAACATTTATAAAAATGCTTCCCTCTACCACACTTGATCGTTTTTAAGTTGTAATAACACTGTTCACCACTAGATGGCAACCATCGCTAAGTAGCACTTTCACTGGTTCATCTCCACTGCAGAAGACGGATGTAGATAAGCTGTTGCTCAAGTTAACGGAAACCCTTTCAACACAAAGAAAAGGAGGCCTTCTTGTGTAATTATCAGGAACATGTCTTTGTGAGACACCAGATATTCTGCTCTTATGACAGAAAGTGTTCAACATTGGAAGTCGCGACACATGCTGCGAATTGAAGAGAGGCCAATTTCCACAGAAGTACAAAAATTGTAGCCCCCTTCATCATCTTAAATGTTGCCCGTCCCTTTACTGGCCCATTGGGGAAAATTGCTGCACAACACTGTGGGGGATAAGAGTCAATGGCAATAGTTGAACTAGCTGCTGGGCACTGCCAGAGAAGATTTGGCAAACTGTTCATGGGTGCAACCCACATACTCAGCTCTGCTGCTCATCTCACAAATGCATTTTCCTTTCGTATTTGTCATTATTTAATGGAGTAATAAACAGGCTTTCCAACAGTTTAAGTTTCATTAACAAGAAGCATTGTTGCAACAAAGAACTAATCCACCAAACACAAATTCCCTTACTTTTTGTACTATGATTATGTATACACATTACTGCATTATAAACATAGTTTTGCATGTTGTTTACTCCCATTGCGGACCGCTCACCAGATGTCTGTTTGCCTCGTTTGGTAACAGCGTGGCATTCTAGGTTGCTTTGCACCGCACAAGGTCACGCGGCGGGTTTGCAGCAAACAAAGCGGCAGATGTAGCAGTGTCCTCGTTGATATGCACCTCAAATGCAGTAAACCTGAAACACACAACAACTAGCAAAAAACAAAAAAACAATATTGATTTATGAACACTACAGTGGGAATTAGTCTTGTGAACTATTGTGTGAACTGCTACACCATACTCCCAGTATAATGTAGAAACAGATTTCATAGAGAAGGTAACAGCACTGCAGTTCCAACATGACAAAAATGTGATATGACCCATCAGTAATATCCACTATGTAAACCACTACAGTATAATTACAACATAATACAGATTTTACACTTGTGAGCATAGTGCAGGCCACAGGCACTAACGTGAGGAAACGAGGTGGGAGGGACACTGCACTTGGCATTAAAGTCAGCTATGTGACAGTGCTAACATGGGCTGGATGCTAAATACATTGCATCCACAGAAAAAGTCTTCACCTGACAGTTTTCTGTTGTTTTGCAGTGTCTAATTGTATATAGTATTTTGTGTGTAATTTATTGCTTTCACTTGTTATATTATTTCAATTTTGTTGTTGTAATGTAAAGTGCTTTGTTACAGCTGTAGCTGTTTTGAAGAGATTGGTCACTAATGTGTAAAGGTAATGCCCACACGTGTGGACTGACCAATAGTATATAATTTTCAAGAAATATGCAATTGACCAAACTGCGACTTATGAGGGTTTGGCCTGACGCCTGCGATAGGCTTGTAAGAAACATACACATATGCCATAGCAAAGCGGCGCTAACATGGGGGAGAGAGGCGGGACACTGCAGATGTAATGTCCTTGATCAACTCTGTGGTGAACATATGCTACGGGGACGCCAGCTAATTAGTCAAGGTTGAGTGGAACCCCAGGGTGTGTGTGTATGAGTGCGTGTATGTGTGCGTGTGCATGCCAAGGTCAAACTCATGAGTTGAATCCATAGCGCAATAAGCCCCACAGTGCCACTTTGATGGGCTACACACTCGGCAGTTCGCTGCCATTTCAACTACCCTCTCTTATTTTCCTGCTTCTTTCACTTACTACGTGTCGCCACACTAAATCACACAAGACTTACTTATTCAGGGGCGGGATCATAAAAATGTGTTTTTGACTTGGCAGCGATTAAAATGCAAATTGCTCCATGCAGCCTCCTCTTTATATACATTACATAGCTATATGCATATTCAATTTATTTGTTTGCCCCTTCTGTCTCTGTCCTTCTTGCTCTATTCATTGCATCCAAATATGTCACTGCGTGATATAACAGTGTCTGTCGACGATAACCATCACACACTCACAAGTACATGTAGGAGGCGCGGAGCTTGGTCATTATTTATGTCCCTCTTATCTTCCTCTTTACTGGCCTCGCTGTGACTACCGTTTGAATTTTTGGAGGACGGGGTCATGTTTGCATAGGTAGCTAAATTACGACACTAATAACAGTGGCGGCTGCCAAGCACCGCAAAAAAAAAAAAAAAAAAGGAGGAGGCCAACATGAGCAGGGCGGTGTTTGGTGTTGACAGACCAAGGTGAGGCAAAAGATTCATATGCTTACAATGGAAATAAACAGAATAAAAGGAGTATGACAAGTTTATTTTCCCAATAAAATCACAGAGGAGTATAAATCTTCATGTAAAAAGTTGTCTTTATGTCTGTAAGTAATGGTTTTTTTTTTGTCCTTCATATCTCAGTGAGTCATCTTGACTTATTGCGTTGTTATTCATTTGTCTATTAGCTACCCACTAAACACATTAATTTGATGACAACATTGCTTCATAACTGCTGGAAGGGACACCGGCCAAATTAACATGTATGGTTTGTTTTGTAGTGATTAATTACTTTAGCTGGGAAAGCACCTACAAGTTGAAAATACACCTCTATATTAATATATTGCACTTTTATAGTAAAATGCTCAATCAAGTAGGTGCACCCATCTTGTCTGCTTTTCACGGATGTGACATCAAACATGTAGTGTACCAGTTTGCTAACAGACAATGTACGCTCGACAACAAAGAGGAAAACAAAGAATGCCATATTGTGGTGCAAAGTTTTGGACAAAAATAACCCACATCTGTTAGTGATTGATTCGTGGTGGCATCAACTTTGAAAAAGGTCCGTCTGTACCCCAAAAAAGACGTACTTGCGTACTTTGCTAGTGAAAGTCGGCCGAAGTTTACAGTCGGAATCGCTAACGGACGCTCCGGATTAGAGCCGAAATGGGCAAGACGAGATCGGTGTACCAAAAAGTTTTAATGTTTTTTTTGCGTACACAATTTGAAATGATAAAAAAAACTTATAAAATACGGGGAAAACGTACAAGTTGACAGGTATGCCATCGGGTACCACATCTTCATCCAAAAGACAGTCCCTCTGGAAACTTTTTGGTCATGTTGATTCAAAATTATACAGATGAATCCTTTCAGATGCAACGCCAGCACTTTTAGGCATTATTACTACTGATTGTGCTGTCTTGTCCAAAGATTGAGCACAAGTGACATCAGGTGCGTGCTTGGCCATTGGGAATTTGAATGGCCGGTATATTTCTGTGCCAGTCGAACCACACGAACCTACCCCGTGCCCGCGTTTCACTTTCGTAGTGTGATGTCCGCCGTCCCCGTCCCTCCCTGTTGTCTACTTTGTTTAGGTGCACGTTAAGTTTCACGACAGAACCCGAAAAAGCAATAGGCAAACAAGGCTGCTGTGCATCGTTGATAATGCGGCTGTCGACCACAAACCAACTTCAGAAATGTGTTTTGACAAAAAAAAAAAAATAACAACAACAAGCGTTAAAGTTAACCACTTTGACAACCACTGAAAAAATAACGCAATATAACGAGCTACCTTAATTTTGACAACAAGGTTCTGTTCAATGTTCAATGTTTACAATCACAGCAGTGTGACCAACACTGAGTTGGGCCTAGCTACAGACACCGCGATTGTGCCATGAAACTGAACAATAGCCAATGAAGAAGCTCGCACTGCTGCCGAACACAAATAGAGAAAGTGGTTGTGTTGAGCGTGTGTAGGCCTACAATGTGTCCGGTCATTCACCGCAGTAAAAATGGCAAAGGAGAAAAGTTTGTAACAGCAATGTTGTTTCACGTTTAGCTAACAGTTAGACCAGCTTCTTTTCTTTCTTTTCCCACAATTCATCTTTTTTCTTCTTTAAACATTCCATCTGTCCAGATGCCCCATGGCACCATATTGCTTCACACAAGTCAGTGTTGTGCTAAAAGGAACACAGAATTATCACCTCCATCCAACTCCTCGCCTGCCCTCATGTTCTGCCCAGCCGAGTTTCATCTGTGTAACCAGGTTATGCATCTTTGTGTCCACTGGCCTTGCTCATTTGGATGAAAGGCAGGGTCACGTCCTTCAGCCTCCACAGTTTCATATTTACTTTTATATTTCCCTTCTGCAATGACATCATCGTCTGTATTTGTCCATATTTGCCAAGGCCAATGCTTGAACTTACTGTTTGCCTCTTTACATACACTTAGAACAAAGTTGAAGGATAACCTCAATTGAATTGTTTGCCTGGGACACATTTTTGAGTCAGCTTTGTATACATTCATCAACTTATGCTGTAAAGCAACCACTAGCTGGTCAACCACTCTTGACCATGGCTCACTTGGAGTTACCAAATCATATTTATACACTCACAGGACATCACATTAGGTACACATGCACAGTCTAATGAGATCCAAAATAAGAATTTAGCAATACAAAACAAAAAGCTAATAATGTGCAGTTTTGACTGTCAGATAAGTATTAATTTCACATGTTATATAAAACTATGTATTTTGCGAACTACACCAAATAAACTGGGCTTGAAAATATGGAAAACAGAATAAAAGGAGGTTGGCTTTGTTTAATGTGTAGTGACTGAAAGGCTATGTTCAGCTCAATTCTGATTTTTCTTTTTTTGGCCAATATGCGACATGTTTCAAAATGTTTTCAAATCTGACCAGGAATAGTGGCTCTAGTGACTGCTTTTCCCAGGTGCGGTGCAAAAACATTTTAGTATCTGGTAGTAGCATGTCGCTCAAAAAATCTAACCTTGCAGTTTGTAGGTGCCATTAAAGAGGAAATCAAGCCCCAAATTTTCTTCACCATTAGCAGAGCTGAGCATTCCGTCCCAGGGATGGAACGGTCTGTTCCTCCGTCTCGGACGGACGACAGTCGGATGCACTACGAGAACTCTTTTAAAAAGGAGGTAGGTTTTCGTCCATCCCTCTAATCGTCCCTAACCGGGTCAAGTACCAGCTGACGTGTTGTGTTGGGTTCTTTTAAAACGACTGCCTGCTGAAAAGACTGCCTGCTAAGCTTGCACAACACTGGACTGCTCTTTTTCATGTGTGTTCCCTCCCTGTGTTATTGTTCTCACAGGCATAGTCCGCCCTCTATTGGATGCCCATTTCACTGACGAGGAAAAAAAAACCACTGAAAGCTATGACCCAGAAGTGGAAGACGTTCGTTCTCATTATTATTGCGAAAAAACTCAATAAAAATGTAAAATGTGCAAGAAAATCCAATAGTATTGTGTTATTACGCAATCTTAAAATATTCTCATGTTGTCCCCTGGCTTCATCACATCTTAGTTAAACAATTGTAAAAAATTCTACTCACGATACACCCAGCCAGTAAGTGGCTGTGCATAGGAAATTAGCCAGTTAATGAGCTTCAAATAATAAAAACTTTTTTGGGGGGGGAGGCCTTCCAACGGAATGTAAGGACGTAAGCGCTTTAAAAAGACGAGGACGGACGGGGTTGGGCAACGATCACGATCAAAGTGTGCAAAGTCATTTAGGTCTATTACCTGCTAGCCCCGCTAGCATGGCTAGCCCAGCTAGTACCATACAGTGACAGTGACTGTGTACACGGCAAATAAGCGAGTACTCAAGGGAGAAAAAAATGTCTCAAGCATTTTTTGCAACTGAGTAACTTGAATTACGTACTCAAGGACCCGTTTCACCCCTACATGCAAGTGATGTTGGCCCCGATTAGCTCTTTAATACTTAAGCATCATATGAATTTATTTATATGACAAATTAAAATCAAGTGTGTAACACGGGAGATAAAGGGCTGACATATAGCCATTGCCAAAATGAGTGCATTCGCTTGACCAGTCGACGCCCGCATCCACATGGCTACGATGCGTAGCAATATGCACATTACCACACGATTATTGCTCGCCTCGCAGGGCTGTCTGCTAGGGGGTGGTGGTTTGGGGGTGGGGGGACTTGCAGCCAAGGTCACCCAGGCTCCCAGGCAACCTCGAGGGGCTAACTGACCAGGAAATTTCCCCTCCATGGCAACGGAGCGCTCATTAAACGTTCTGGCAAATTTCACATGTAAAATGTAATCTGGAATAACACACATTGCCTCAAGGCTGCAGTCACAAACCAAGGGAAAGTACTCAAACTCAGTCCTTATATTGTGTGCATGTCTAATCCTGTAAAGAGTTTTAGCCTGTTGTTTTAGGCCTTGAAAATGTTTTTGAAATATCAGCAAGTGGCAAAACAAGAGGAAAAGTAAGATAGAAATATATAAGTAAATAGTATATGATTGTGCTGCTTTTACAAGGCAATGCACTAAAAGCTTTTTTTTCCTAAAAAGGCGACGCGACTGCAGCGTTAAAGCCACAATGGCAGAGTGGCAAGGGCCTTGGGTTTGATATGAAATCACACGACCTTGTCTGCGCCAGCCCACATGTTAAAAGCTCTTTGTGAGCAGAAAAAAGTGCTTTAGAGACACACTGAAAGGCTTCAACCTCCTCTGTGATTCCATCACATTAGACAAGCTTTTTTTAACCATAATGTATATATATATTTTTTTTTTTATTAATCATGCAGGCAGGCAGGCAGACAGGCAGACAGACAGACAAACAGACAGACAGACAGACAGATAGATAGATAGATAGATAGATAGATAGATAGATAGATAGATAGATAGATAGATAGATAGATAGATAGATAGATAGATAGATAGATAGATAGATAGATAGATAGATAGATAGATAGATAGATAGATAGATAGATAGATAGATAGATAGATAGATAGATAGATAGATAGATAGATAGAAACTGTACTAAGACCTTTTAATATTTTTGGTGGTTGCATTCATACTGGATCAGTAAAACCGAAAATGTCATGCTTGGAAGTTGTAGCTAACCCTCTTTTTGTAGGCCAAAGAAACGACCCATTAAGTCAAAATGGATGCACCGCTTTCGGCGCTTAAGTATTCACTGTTGAATTTAAAAAGGAACATTCTGGTTTGTTATTTAGGTTTACGTACATTTTAAGTTTATTGATACAGGTATACTATTAACCATGTTAATTTGGTAGAAAGCTAGCTTGTTGAAGTCTTGCTAACTGGCTGTGAATTATTTTGTGTTTGCGCATTAGCATAACATTTTTAAAAACACATTTATTTTCCCTTGGTCAAAAAAATAAAAACGACAACAAAGAAAAAATCTGAAAATAGCCATAATTTGCTCATTTTCAACAAGTTTCTTTTTTTTTAACGGAGATAATTGGCAGCAGGCAAATAAATGTGTTTGAAACAAATCTAGCTTCCTTTTTTTGTTGTATAAAATATAACTATATCTACAATTTAATAATTAGACATTTTTCCTTTGTGTAGCAGTATTCTGAGTTTAAAAAAATATAAATAGGAATTTGAAGATCAATATAAGCCTTTTATTATTGGGCTTGAAAATGTAAATTCCTCCCTATCAGGATGAAGTCCCCCGCAAATGAGGGAGTCCCCGGCGCTAGTGCTCTCCAGCACCCCCTTCAATGACTCCAAAAAGGGTTGGTACTCTGAGTTGCCGTTTGGTGACTATTGTCTAGTAAAAACTTCCCAACCTCGCAATCCAGCTCAGGCTCCTTCCCTGCCAGAGAATTGACATTTCATGTCCCAAGAGCCAGCGTCTGCAGCCGGGAATCGGACCAGCTAGATCCCCTCCCTCGATAGCCAATCAGCCCATGTACAGCACATTATTTCAGCAGTGTTCGTTGTTGTTGTTTTTTTAAGTGGTCTATAAATAAAATTGTGTTGAGTTGAAATGATTGCTGTAGCATAATTGAAATTGTTGTTTTCTAGGACAGGATGGGCTCCTTCCACATGTACCTGGAACATTTGGGGGAAGAAAGACAGGAATAGTTTCAGCCTTGACACTTCCCAGGTTTCCAACCGCGGCCGGGGCTCAGCTCTGTAAACACACCGCTTCCTCCTGCTGCCGTTTTGTTTGGACAGGAACAGTGGAGGAAGGTCACCTCACCAGTGCATTGAACTGCAGTGACGTGCAGACTTCCTTTTGAATGGGAGGAAAGGTAGGAAAATAACGTGGTGAGTCTGCACTCAGCTGGTCTGCAAATCACACAATCGCCCCCAGTGAATGCCACAGCATGATAGGCTAATCGCAGTCTTGTTTACGCAGTAGCATGACTTGTATCACAGGCTCGGTGAAACATTCTTTGTAGCCTTGATGGTACGTGACATCACACATTTTGACTAACTCGTGTTCAAGTTTGATAAAGTGATGTGCTTTGCCAAAATGCAATCACATCAATGCATTACTGTAAATAAAAATGTCCTTGAAATACATGTAAAATGACAATGACATTATTCAAAACAAGATTTGCTCTTTTCTCTGGCATTGTTTTATTCCTCTTGACATCAAACATGCTTTGAATCTTTTGTTGCAGAAAGTGTATTTTTTTCTCCCAGTGTTAACTTAACTTGTACCAAACAATTATTTAAAACTTAAGTAAACTTTTTTTCAGCTAGTTTGAAAATAAGTGCTTCCTCTTGGGGAAAAAAATCTCTTTTGTTAAAACGTATGTAAACACATTACCTGATAAATTACCATTTTAATATTCAGCAATTTAAAACCAACAATTTTCTTTGCTATATGTTCTATGTACCTGCATTAGTCCAAACATGGTATTATGATTCATATTACATTTGGGGAATAAGGGTTAAGCATAATAATCCACTTTTTTTTTTTTGCCATCTCTGGGGTCTGTCACTATTCCCTGTACCGCCACCTACTGTCGGCTGAAATTGATGTCAAAGTGCCCACGGGCTCAGCTTGCGAACATCATGGCTCACCTGTTTTATGAGTTTGGTCACATGACATCTGCAAGGAGAGCAAAATGGCAGGATATGAATAAAAACTGGTGGATTGTTCTGCTTAATTCTAAACTAGCGTCATTGCTCTTTGTACTGGTTGACATGCTCCTTGGATGCATCGCTGGAGATCTGCAGGAAAGGTGTGCTGATCTCGCTGGACTCCACTTCCCCAGCCACCCTCAGCAGGCACGACATCACCATGTCCTTGGCCAGGCCCGCTTCTAGATTCCCATCCCGGCTCAGCTGCAAAGTGATCTGGTCCAGGCTGGTCAGGACCATCTCTGAGGCAAGCAGGGGGCAAACAGGGCCTGAATTCCTAGCCATATTCTCCATCATGTACTGCTGGTAAAGGTCCAGAAGCTTCTGTTCCAGATAGCCGTTAAGGAGGGAGTTGGTGAAGGGACCCTCACGCCCTTGGAACAAAAAGCTTCGATCTCGACCACTTCCCTGTCTCCAGTGATTGGAGCCCCCCCTGAGAGGCAGCAGGAGCCCAATTTGCGTGGCTCGTCTTGGAGGGGAGTCCTCCCCAGGCGGAGGGACGTCACATGACTGCAAGAAGGGACCCACCACCTGATTGTCGACATGCACCTGCTCCCCATCGTCGGCTGACAGGGGGAGAACCTGGTCACCCCCGATGTGGAGGTCGCTGTAGTTCTGGCAGATGCTCTGACAGAAGGACGGAACCAGGAAGGTGGCATCGCCTCCAGAGCGGGGAGAGGCTATTTGGATTCCCGGAGAGTTCTCTCTGCCTGGCTGGGTTCTGTGCAGATCCAAAGACTCCAGCTGGGAGACTTCTGGAGGACTCCCGCCGCCACCGGCGCCGCCGCCCTCCTGCTCTGAGGGATCGTGATGAAGCTGCACAATGGAGCCCGTGGAGCGGAAAGAGGATCCAACAGTAATCTCCTGCCTCTCGGGGTATGGGAGGCACGATTCTTCTGCTTCTCCGTAGGCCATGCTCAGCAATTTCACTTCACAAAGCATCACTGCAATGCCTCACTGGGTGCCAATTTACTGAATGATAGAATTGAAAAATAAAAAATAAAAGATCAGGCACTCTCTATGACACAAAAAAAAAAGCCTGAGGAGAAGGAGAACTTTTTTAGCTTCAGGCAATCTCTGTGAATTGAATGCCAAGTCTAATAGTCTGCTTGGTTCAATGTAACCACCTTGAGAGGAAGCAAGACTGTTTTTTTTAAATAATCACTCTTCCCCTTTCTTAATAATCACTGCTGCAGCTGGTGGCATTTATTACAGCTACCTAGAAAAGTTCACAGAAATGTCTGGGGAATTTGAAGGAGACAAGTGGTATAAACTGTGACTTATAATAGCGAACGTGGATGCAGTTAAATATTTTGAAAAATCGTGCAAAGTCAGTGCACACAGCTGTGCTATCATCTTTTGATGATAGTATGGACGTAGACAATGAAATCCCGAAATCCCTTGCAGTTGTACTTTGAGAAACGTTCTTAAACAATTGGACAATTTGCTCATGCAGTTATTCACAAATTGGTGAACCTCAATCCATTCTTCCTTGTGAACAAGTGAGCCTTCCGGGGATGTTCCTTTTATTCCCGATCATGACATTCACACTCACCTGTGGAATGTTCCAAATGGGTGGGGGGTTTTTTTATTTATTTTTTTTAGCTTTCCTCAATTTTCCCAATATTTTGTTGCCCCTGTCACAGATTTTCAAGAACGTGTTGCAGACATAAAATTCAAAATGACAGAATATTTGTCGTTGTAGTGTATTCAATTGAATAGAGGTTGAAAAGGATTAGCTAATCATTGTGTTCTGTTTTTATTTACATTTTAGACAACGTCTCAACTTGATTGGAATTGGGGTTGTATTATATTATTTTATCCCCATCCAAACATGACTAATGAAACAGTCTGGAAACATTTGGTTTACACATTTAGAAGCAATTTTAATTGCTGTGAAAAGTCAGTTTAATGTATTCAGATGTTTTAATCTCATTATCTCATTCATTTAATTTCAGTTGGTTGCACTCATGAAAGTGTTTATTGCATTTTATTGGATGAAATTCTACATTAATCAAACAATCGAATGAATAAGATCCTTAACTGTGACTGTTCATTCACTGATCTAATTTTGTACTTGTAAAATGCCACAAAAAAGGCTCATTAATTCCAAATAACCCCTGAGAGCTACTCAATGCTGCCTTACAGGTTATAATTAGTTGTATTTGTACCTATGTTACTGTAAAGTTATTAAAGCAGAAGTGCAACTTTCGTTACATAACCACAAGAGGACATTTCCCCTGAGAAACCTCAAGGTCAAATTTGCATCATTTAAAAGTGAGTACCTAAATAAGTTGGGATCATTTGGGGAATTTACCTTTGCTTATATTTATTGATGAGAATTTTGTTGAAATTTTTGAAAGTATACAGCGCCTTGACTGTATTTAAGAATCTTAGAAAGGAAAGTTCCAAGGAAAGACAGCCCGGGAAACACAAGACTCTGTGTTGTATTATTAATGACGGCCACGCGTACGTCAGCTTCTTATGCAAACAAGTGGCCAGCCTATCAAAATACTAAATACTAAATACATGAGCATAATAATACTACACAGTGAACTGCTGCATTTTTAATCCACTATATTACTGGATCCTACAATGGTAAAATATAAAATAACGCTTGATATGACAATGATATCATCAATTTCACAATAATTGTCCAATACTGACAAGCGAATATACGATCGAAATATTAAAAATATATAGATTAAAAATACAAAAAGAGTTCTCCACAAGCCCACACGTGTAGGGTTAATCTTAGATGCTCATTCGGGTGAGCTCTCACAACATCTGTGGTGATGGTTTGAACTCAAAGTTTTATTTGACTTGATTAATTTTACAGAACATTCTGTCTGAACTCCAACTTGTATATCTTTTGTGTATTCAGGTTAAATTTCTGGTGATATGCTTATTTCCTAAAACAAACTTGTGAAATTAATCATAGATGCTCACTGAGTTATTAAAGTTTGACTTTTGAGGCTCATTTTTCCAGAGGATTTTGGTTGAACTCTTTTAAGTCTTCTTGAACTTTTGTAGTGTTTGAATTCAGAGGTTCTCCTGCGCAAGTACACAACAGAAGAAGTCAAAACTTGTATGGGTTTTATATTTTTCACATAACGCATACATAACAATTAAAGAAGGGGGCAATTGAGCATAAATAAACATACTTTTCTAGTCCAATGAAACATTTTTCCAGTTGTTTAGGAGACAAAGTAGGCAGGAAATATTCACTGTTATTTGGATAGCTTTAGCATTACATAAACTCACTTATCACTATAAACGTACATGCTTTACGTAAGTATACGTATATTTACGTATATCGTTGAATTTGGCACTTTATTCAAGCAGAGCAACAGCAATCAACTCCATTCTTGACAGCTTGTGACATACCTTAAGCTACCGGTAGATATCTGTTGTTGGTGAATTGATCCTTGGCATAATATATTCAAATATGGATATTTTTGGCCCACAATAAGCTTATCAAAATACATTTTGCTTGAATGATGATTCAGGGTAATAGCATAAATGACCTTCAGTG
Source organism: Filicampus tigris (assembly GCF_054856515.1). Taxonomy (NCBI): domain Eukaryota; kingdom Metazoa; phylum Chordata; class Actinopteri; order Syngnathiformes; family Syngnathidae; genus Filicampus; species Filicampus tigris. The sequence goes on from NC_141230.1 coordinate 9,697,980, forward strand.
ATAGTGAGTGTTACTCTGTTATGGGTCAGGACACCTGAAGCGGGCTTGCCGCTCAATAGTGTTGTCTTACAGAGGCCTCTATGTTGCCAAGCAGCGACTGATAACATTGACGATGAGATCAGGTTGAAACAGCGACCGTCCGGCATCATGGACGGCCGTAGTTTTAGGTGAGTCAGGTTCCCTTAAGGAAACTAACTGAAGTGGTAGCTTCAGTTAGCTCCTGAGAGAGGAATATGGACCTCAGAGGCCAGCATTTAATGGTTTAGAGAGATGTTTAGGAAGATCAACCATGTGTTCCGTCCCAATCATCGCGAGCAAAGACAGCGGGATGAGTTCGGGCCGGATTACCACAGCGCCTGCACCGTCAAGCTGGTCCGCAGCACCTCCATGCTGGCTGTGGGAGAGAGGATCCAGTCTTGCGAGGGTGTCACGTTGAAACGGAGCAAGAGCACCGTGAGTGTGGAGTCCACCTCGTACTATTACCACAGGCAAGAGGACCGCGTGTGGCTTTACTCCCATGAGCAGAACTGCCTGGAGTATCTGCAAGCGCTCGTGGCTCTGCGGCGGCACTACACAAAGAGTGTGAGCGACTTGAATAAGGATGACGTCAAAACCACGGTGTCCTCCAAGAAGAAAGCGGCACCCCTGGCACCACAGAAAAAAGCAGTAAGCTTCATTTTTTGTTTTGATGCAGAACAAATTTAGTCATGTCACGCCTAAGGTAATTGTAACTAGAGCTCTCAAGTAACAAAGTTACTTGTTTACCTTATTTAAAGTGGGAATCAACCCAAACATATTATTTTTCAAGAATATGTCCCAGCAGGCCCCCTAGTTGAAACACGGCATTCTGATTAATATTGCGTTTGTGGAATATGAGTTAAGCAGCAAAATCCACCCCTTTTTAGCCATCTCAGCTTTTTAAGGATCATTAGCTGGCTAATTTACCATTCAAACCCATTGTGGACACACTTCAAAATGCGCCACTAGTACTTTACTACTTACCCAACTGCGTGTGATTACTTCCATTGCGAGCCCCGGAGTTGGTTTTGTCGTATTGTATGCAGTAAGTATTCTCTAGAAGGGAATCATATTTGCATTGTCCAATCTTTCCTTATAACGGAATTCCGTTATGTGGGAAACGACTACGATACATGTCCTGTATAAACGTGCAAGTATGTTAACAAAATACAAATACAAAGTTAACAACACAAGCAATGTAATAATAATAAACATTTTATTAAACAAAAAGTACAGATATATGAACAAAATACAGTACAGTATAACAAACATGGTCCAAATACTGTTGAAAAAAATACTGCAACACCAATGCAGTACAGTACTGCACTTAACTAGAGTAAACTGCACTGTATTTTTGTTGACTTTTTAATGCAATTTAATGCATACGTTGTTTTTCCGGGTGAGGGAATTTCCTTTTGACCGAGGTCCGTAGGTGGGAATACTTCATTTGGGTCCAACAGACGGCCAGAAGTCGCATTTCAGCAAGTTATTTAGTTTCCACACTTCCCTTCGTTCACGGCCTTCAAAATAAAAGCATACCAGCAAACCACTATACAACAGCAGGTTTGCGACGGCATATTTCCGGAAGTAGGGAAGTGTGTGCGTGGCATGTGTCGCAGACCTGTCGCCAACAGCACAATGCGTCGGTCATGTGAATCAATGCGGTAAGTTGTCGCTCGCACCGACGAGGGAGTAGAAAGAAGCCTAAAAAGAAGCCTTTCAATGAGTAGGCTGAGATTAGATTTGGCTGCCGGAGGGTCCGACCGGTCCGGCCCACAGACCGACTGCCCAGCTCTGTATTTTTGTAAATGCAGATAATTTCTGTGTTTCTGTGTTATTTGTAGATCTATAATTGTTATTTTGTTACAGTTTGTTATATTATATGTTACTGAAAATTTGACAAGCTGTGCCATATGGATTTTTGGTGTCCGTCGCGAGCGTCAGCTGCGTCCCACATTGTCCGCCACAAGCATACTCCCTGTCCCGCATCTGGTGAGTTTGGATCTGGTCACTAACAGTATTGCATTTGTGGAATATGAGTTAAGAAGCAAAATCCTGTTTTTAGCCATCTCAGTAGGCGGCCATTTTGTCACTTCTGTAGAATGAAAATGACATTACAATTGCTCAGGGCTCAGGGAACGGCTAATCATGGCTCAGCTTCAGGAAACAGGTCATATAAATTAGACAGAATAGAATAAAACAATTACAGTAACCCAAAAGAAACACTTTGATGTTAATACACAAAAAATATATTGTATATCTCAACAAAACACGTATTTTGTGAGTATTACACAAGCATGGGCCGAACATACACACACATACACAGGAAGGCCGGAGCCAAGTTTCAAACTCTTAACCTCAAAACCGAAGCAAAGCCTAAATATTCCATCATACTACTAAGAAATACACTGTGTTTTTTACCTGATTGTAGGTATCTAGAGTGACCCCCTCGGCACCGCCCGTGCCCAACGTGGAAGACACACTGCAATTTCTGGATGAGGTGATTGCAAGCTGTGACAGTGAACCTCAGCGCAAACCTTACTTGGATGATGGCCACGCCGACGTGGACTTTATAGGTGACATATTACCTCCATCATTGCTGTCATGTAGTGTTAGGCCATATTGCAGATTGATATTGATGTGATTGATATGAATTTTGTTATTTTTGGCAAATGACCACTTTTTCACTTACAGATTTATATATAGACTTATGAAGTGGTTAAACTGCAAAAGGTGACAAGTTTTCTAATGATGAGTATGGAACATGCTGCAATACTGCTCTAAAAAAAAAAAAAATGCACTTCCTGACCAACGGATTACCTTTAATGCAGTGCAACGTATAAAAAGTCATTGCCCAGTTTCAATCCAATCACGCCTTCAAAAATATATGGGCAGTCTCAATTTTCCTTATTTACAAGTTGCATATTGCCATGAGTGGTGTGGAACTGAACCGCATAATATCAAAAAGTGTGCTTTGCGGGTTTTTTGTGATGAGGTGTACCTAATGTTGTGACCTGTAAATGTAATATCTTGTAAGAAAGTGAACAGGTGTATTTTTTGCAGGGTCCGTTATGTTGAATTACTGATGCCATAAAATATCTGAGTAAAAGGTTGAGTGAAATTACTTTGTCTTGGATTGAGAGTGTTATAAATTATGCCATTTTAATCAAGAGTTGATGGTGCAAATTGAATTATGCGTGTCCTGTAGCGCAAGGTTTTCATCTAAAGTGGCTGTTTAGTGCTCCGTATCGTCTCACTGTGGGTGTTTAATCAAATGTGACCTTGACATTTCCAGTGCCCTGCTGTCGGCGTGGGAGAAATTACGTCTTTATCAGTGTAATCAAAACAGCAGGCTTGGCGGTGATGTCAACTGTGTAAAAAAATAAAAATAAATCATTTCTTGCTTGCGCCCAGCACATATGAGCAGAGAAAACCAGAACAACAAAGAGTGAATTAAAACTTTATATCAAACACAACACGTTTATATTACAAAATAATTTCTCGGTATGCGATTTTTGCATATATTTAAACAATTCGCATGTATCTTAACATGTCTGTGCTCACTGACAGATTTAGTTAGATGTGTAAACAATATTTGGGCCTTTTGTGTACATAGAGAAAGTTGAGTTCTTTGAGTCTAGCTCATGAGAAACAGGAGCAAAAAACAAGTGTTTTAGATTTCTATTTTGGTTCAGTGTGTATATATTTAGACTATAGTGGATGTGCTAACCATTAATCCGCCATACGACCCAAATGAAATAATTTTCATAATTATTCACCAGTTTGATGTTTCTTTCATTGTATTTTTCACTCTCATTACGTGTCTTTGCTGATTGTCTGGGAGAAATTACAATACTTCATGTAAGGACTCTATTTTGACTCAGGTTTAGGTTACAAAATATAGTTCCTTGCCCTGTAAAGTCACAAAGAGGTAAATCAATATTGAACATGATGATAGTGACTCTAAATAAGAAACAGACAATTTATGTTTGAGCATGCTTTTAAAATACCGTAAAAAAAAGTGTATTATGCTGGTATTGGTGTTGACTGTAAATTACACTCTGTCTCCCCATATAGTGGCATCCAGCTCAGCAGAACATGACCTCCATTCCAACTGGGTCTTGCGGGTTCCTAGGGTGGCAGGTGACCCCAACAGGCAGCAGGAGGAGGTTCATGTCTGTGCCAACAAAAAAGTCCTCAATAAGAAAAACAAGAGTGGGTCAACCAGTAGTAGGCTACGCCTGCAGAGGAATCCCATCCATTTGCCCAAAGTGGTGGAGAGCGCCCTGCAGACATTTCGCTTAAAGTCCAAGTAGTCCTGAAAATACTGAAGATGTTTGTTATTGACGCTCATTTGGATGGAAAGAGCACTTTTTATTTTTAAATGAACTGAAGTCAGTATCATCTGAAAAAGTGTTGGCGCCATAGTGGACGACAGTTACTAGCAGAATGGAATTCAGACCAAATATGTCCTTCTGATTTGTCTGATCGTGTGGATATTGGGCATAAAAGAAAAGGTTTGACCGGCCAGTAAATAGACCGGCCGAGAATGTGTTGATTTCCCCGAAATTCCCGATGGCCAGCACGCCCCTGGAGTATTAGTCACACCAGCCAAAAAAGTCATGGTGAAGAAAAAAAAACATCTCAGTCACTCCGGAGTAAAAGTCGCATTTTGGGGGAAATGTGTTTTACAAAAACCGAGACCAAGAACAGTAGAGCTCATACTCTCACCCAAAATCCATGTTCCCTAATCGTGGATACATTTGGAAATACTAAAATATTCAAAGTGCCCCCAAAAAAGAGTGCTGGAGCCAAGTGCGTTAGGCAGTACAGATGGAAACAGTTCAAGTACGAGCTGCTGATTGGTTTATAACATAGTCTGAGTTCGGAAATGTATGGGAGGGGAGGACGCTTTGCCTCTCAGAACTCAAACTGGTGGTAGGGCGTCAGAATGACTTACTGAACGCTTCCCGTTTTGGCGTCAACAACCAATTTCCGGTGGGACAAAACCTCCGCTTCTACCTATGTAAAAGTTTTTCTTTGTAGTTCAAAATGGATTACCTTAACTAGAATCCCATGCTGCATTGTGGCCAAAGGTAAAACCCTGGTCTGTTTTTGCACCTCTGAAATCCTTGTTGTTACGTAAAGAAAGGTGTCGCACGTTCGTTGCCATGACTACTCTCATTCTGCTTCCATGTCTTCCACTATCTTTTGGCAGTTGGCAAATACTTTTGGTGCATTACTGCCACCTTCTTTCACATGCTATAACGAAGGTGGCCAACGGCGGTAATGAATAACTACTACTATTTCTCCCTCTTCACCTAATTCTACTACATTTAATTTACATTATATGACATTTTGACGTTTTTTTTTTTGCAGATGATGTTCTTTTCATGTGCACATTTTTCTAATACATTGAATTTATAATATGCAGAAAACCTTTCAAAATATAAAGAAAATATTTCAAAACCTCTACTCTAAAAGATGTAGAAAAAAGACAAATGTTCCTATTATGGTAAAGTTCTGGCTACACCTGTAACTTTTTTTTTCAGTGAATACAATTTTTGTATAGTGCTGAACCTACACATATACGAACAACCAAACCTGTTGCCTTGTGCTTGGCAGAGGTGATTAAAACCGCTCTGACAGTGTTTTTGTGAGTGGATGTCAGAATATTGTACTGAATGAAGTGTCAAAGAAAGCGAGCACATCAATGATATTAGGATGGATTTTTCCCATTCAGCAACTCTGAGCCTCTTGTTAAAAACTTCTTCTTTTAAAAGTGAAACAAAAACAAAAGTTATGATGGGATCTAGGGTGAGTGCATTTTGAAAGGCTTCAAAAGCATTCGCAACAATAGCTCCTCTAGCAACAAGACTGTCTCGAAGGCGAATACGTTTTCAGTCTTGTCTGCCTGAGCTGCTTCACCAAAAGAGTTCAAGGCCTTTAAAGGCCTAGATAGACCAATCCGACATTGGCCAACTGTGACCGACGCTTATCCCCTGTGGCGTCGGGCTGGTTGTCTACACGTCACCATTAAAGTACCTTCTGCACATGTGTGAGATGTAATACCCTTCCATATCATCGGCGGAGGTAGTCACTATTCCTCATTATAAAAACGTAAACATTGCAATCAGCTACGTTGCAATCAGCTATATTTTTCGCTCACAATGAACTCCCACGCGAAGTAAGCCCTCACGTTCTTGACACAGTACCGTGAAATACTTACATTGTCAACCCTTGCTCTTATACTTGTAAAAAGATTATGGCAGGAAAGGCGTGCTCACTGTTTAACCGCATATGTCACTACCCGTTCATGCTCCGAGCACTGATTTGCTAGCTAACAGCCAATCAGTGACCAAATATCAGGACTCACGACGCCGCTTCAACATGCTGAAACGCCCCCCAGACGTTTCCTGACGGATTACAACGGTGGTCACCACATAAATCAGACGGTTATTATTTAGTCTGGGGGAAATGTGTTATACATGTATATATACATGTATATATACATATATACATATATATACATATATATATATATATATATATACATATATATATACATATATACATATATATACATATATATATATATATATATACATATATACATATATATATACATATATATATATATATATATATATATATATATATATATATACACATACATACATTTTTCAAATATATATATATATATATATATATATATGTATCGTGATACCTTTTATGCCGATACCAAGTATCAATACGTTGATGAAGTATTGATACTTTCGATTCCTTATGTTATGTTTTGCACGTTCTATAACATACTTTTGGAACATTTGAGGTCCTTAATGTTGAGAATGGGGTTTTATTTATTGCACCCCTGTGTATCAGGAACAGTTACTGGAACAGTTCAAGCACTTTTCAATCGTGACACTTGAATAAATGTCAAATGGCACTTAAGTTAAAACTTTGGAAACACATGCCTCAGTTTTTTTTTTAAATATAGATTTTTATCATATTTAAGTATCGTAATAGGCAACCCAAGTATCGGGATCCGTATGGGATTGGCTGAAAAGTGTATCATCCTGGCCCTAATAAATAAATAAATAAATATGTACACAGACACACACACACGCGCACACCCACACCCACACACACGGTGGGTACGGAAAGTATTCAGACCCCTTTAAATTTTTCACTTTTTGTGTCATTGCAGCCATTTGCCAAAATCAAAAAAGGTAATTTTATTTCTCCTTAATGTCCACTCAGCACCCCATCTTGACAGAAAAAAATCAGAAATGTAGAAATGTTTGCAAATGTGTCAAAAATCTACATTGGTTTTGCTCTGCTACTGAACACGAATGCCTTAAGTAGATTTTTAAATGATAAAAACGGTTAGAAAGTTGGCTGGGGATGGCAAGAATTTGACTTTGACCTCAGTGTAACAGGTGAAAGTACCTCATTAAAAATGTTTTGGGTTTTTTTTGCTTTATTGCAAGAGTGGCGTGTACAAAAGCAAGCACAAAATGGACAAACCATCATTTTTTTTCCGCTTTGACTTTGGGGCTAAAGAAGGACGACATTGTCTTCATGCCACTCTTGTCCACCTTTGCTAGATTCTTCTGGGCGGCAGTCATCTTCTTCGGTGGCTGCAAAGAGACAAAGAAAACATCGAACATGTAGTCTGACCTTCGGTTCAAACAAACTAGAACGACACAAACAATCTCTCAAGGTTGAATGAGATGTCGCTAAAGAGGAGATCATCTTGAATGTAAGATGACATAAACACAGTCAGCTATCACAACCAATCTTTGTCTAAATCTAAATCACTGACACTCACTTTGCGAGCATAATCTGCACTGTTGAATTTGGTATAGTCTTCTCCCGCCTCCACCGGCTTGTCGGACAGTTTCCGCTTCTGGCAAACAGGAACACAAATGCGTTTTACAGTTTGGATAGTGTCAATGGAGTCTATGAACACAACCAAATAATCAACATTAAAGCTTCAATCAAACACACAGAAGTAATATTTAAGGGGAATATTTGTTTGGATTGATGATGGTTAAATGTTAATGGGTGGCGGGTTATATTATCACGCCATCGCTTCTCTTTCATCTGGATTCTGTTTTTAAAAAGCTGAGTTGAAGATTCGTCTTTATTAACAGAAGCTTCTCTCCATGCATTACCTGCTGTTTCTGTTCGGTACATTTGCACGATGTCTGTCATGCATAAAGTCAACAACTTTTACCTCTCAAAATTATGTCTTTCTTTTAATTGTCAGCAAAAACTGCAAGTCAAAACGCGTTGGTCGATCAGATAGCGTTTTGCATGAAATTGCAAGATACTGCACCTTGGAAGGTGGTTCGGTCTCCTTTGGACTTGTGATCGCTGGCAACCTGCGTGACGACAAAACAGACCTCATATTCATGACCAAGATTCAAGACCAAAAAGTTGTGTCTATGTATGCAAACATACTGCAAGTGATGGCGGAGGTCTTTGCTCAGGTCTTTGTTGATGTATTCTGATATCAGGCCATGGGCGTAGTCAAGATAGTCCTCTGAAGTGCGGCGGTAACCAAACAAGAATTATTATCATAAGATTAGTGGATCGGGACTGAATGAAATGCTTGTCAATACTTTGTGACAGAAAAAAATATGCTGTTGCCACCATCTATTGGTACGGTGAGAGTACTACAAGTGCCTCTGAAATAATATAATTACAGTTGAAAACCTAAGGTCGAACACACAATCCATTCTGGGACAATTTCAGATTTTGAGGAAATTTTCCATGTGAAATGTGGACATTATAAAGCCTTAACCAATGGTATTGGCAAGGTTCCAAGCATTAAACTACCAAACTAGTACAATATATAAAAAAAGTTAACCACTGTATAATACAGTTATAAAATTCATCATCAAAGTATGACTACTCATCCTCTGACATCACATGACGGACACATAGCATTTAAGGAAAAGAAGAGGGAAGCAACTTCATGCATTTTGCATTTTAACTTACAAACGTAAAAAGAAGTTAAACGCTATGTACCGTAATACAATTTCAAAACAACAAATTGACTCTTGCCAACGTGTGAGGTGGTGGCGAATTTTCAAGTGTGCCTCTTCACAATGACACTAAACACTGTTGCATATTCCAGTCTTCTTTAGTTTGACTTTTTTCTGACTTACTCCCATTGGCCATATTGTACTGAGCAGACGTGACACAGACAAATGTGCCCTGTCGCAATAAGTTCCATTTCCTGTTCCATGGATGCGCTTTTTCTCCATTCCTCAGCCACTGTTTTCCGTAGTAACATCCCAACAGAACTAGCCAACCAAAACCAGCGAGGAGTTAATCTTGCAATGCAATCTAATGAGATTCCCTGAATTCCTTGCAATTAGTGCAACGTTAACGGACTTCCCTCTTCCAAAAATGTTAGTTGAATCTGAGTTGCTCGTCTAGAGAGGGCCCACCATTTAATGTCATTCTAAGAGGGGAAAGAATGTTACCCTTTCTTGAATCTGACTCCATTTTGACTCTGATATATGAGGAGGATTTGACTCCCTCCCCCACAGAGATGTTCTTCTTCTTGAGCACAAGGACTGTTTTCTCCACCTACCGCAACATGAAAAAATATGAATTCAACGCTAATCTTTCTCTAAACATGGACCGTTTCTGAATAAAGGCTATACCTTCTTCTTTAACCAAGCCATTGTTTTTTCTTGACTGTATCGGTGGAACTTAAGGCTTCCCACCGCTAACAAGAAAAAAGAACAACATGAGGCCTCTGATTTTAAATATGAGCAACTTTGAGCATATTAACTACTAACCTTTTTCATCTGCTATGTGATGCATGGAGGCTAAGGAACGCATGCAGCTCAGCAGCCTGGTACACGCCGGAAACTCTTCGTCCAGCACCATTTGATCCACCGGCTGGAACTTGCCCTAAACACACACCAGGGGACATCATTAGAGAAGGCTTTTATAGAGACTTTATGGACTGCAAGTGATTCGCAAGCCTTGTAAGAGGGAGACACAGATGTGTGGAGTGAAGGACAGTCAAGATGCTTAATAAATTGCAAGATGACCTTTCTTTCCAACAAAAACAACACTGTGCCTCACACTACAGCCTCAGTGAAAGATGGTCCATCTTCACCATGGGTTCGTATGAGAGCCATTGTAAAGTCATGAAAAAAGTAGGATGCATTGATTGAACAGAACACTGATTGAATTTTATTATTATGTCTTATGATAATGTGTGGGTTAATCACATTGGGGCTTCTTATTAGGTTTTACTTATATGGCCAGTAGGTTCAGCACACCTGGTGTAGATGTTGTAGAACCTTTACTCGGCCCATATTATATATTAGAAAAGAATTTCACAACGCACCACCAAAAACCAATGTCAGAAAAAGTGGATACACAAGTTAATTATGTACCTTCTGCCATCTAGTGGAAGAACATTTAACGTTTTGTCTGTTAATTAAACATCACGGGCGTAGATAGATGAGCAAAGATACATTATTAGTAGCAAATACATAATTATCAGAGCAATTAAATTCAATTTAACAGGAAATGTTATCATTTCCCGCAAAACAATAATGTGCCACGGCACATGGGAATCACTGGATTAAGGTGAATGATTTCTTACTTCTTTTCCAGATTTGATCAAATACGGCAAAATGAGATAAAGCGGATCCATCAGTGTGACAAACAGAAGCCTGCCATCTGTGTAAAAAAAATAAAATAAAAAAGGAGCAGCTGATTTACAGGAGACTGAACACTGACACATAATACATTAGTCATGAATAGATTATTAACAAATTTTGTCAAAACAATTACCTCTCTGGACTGTCTGGCCAACAAACCAGGAACGGAAGTCTTCCTCAAATGCTTTGACCTCGTAAAGTTGCAAGTTGCCACCACCACCGCTCAGCATGTAGAGGGAAGCTGCATCTGCAGTAACAAGACAAATAAATGTATTTATAGGCAGACCAAAAGTAGGGCTACACGATATTGGAAAAACATGCCATATGGTTGGTGAATATAGCAATATGGATATTAGTGCGATATTTAACATGTACGTAAGGAAATAGCATTTTTACTATCTAATGAAAGAATTCACATTTTTTTCATGCAGCAAAATAAGCAAGCTCAACGTATTCTTAGCTAGTTCATTGCAGTTGCTTGAGATAATGTTTAATTACTGGATGGAGATGCACATTTAAGTTTGGGTCTGACTGGTCAAATTCAGATAAAAGCATGCAATTCCATAAGAAACTTATTGCATGACTTGAGTTTTATTTAAAATGAAGTTGATGATTTCTTTTTGCTGCGAATGGCTGGCAACCAGTTCAGGGTATACCCCGACTACTGGCCGAAAACAGCAGGGATAGGCTCCAGCATGCCCGCGACCCCCGAGAGGACAAGCGGATTGGATAATGCATGGATTTGTTTTTGCCAGATCTGTAATATGATAAAGATTTTTAAGTGCACACATCTGCATAATTAAGTTAATTGTTTCTATTTTTGAGTTAGATCTTTTTTATTTTTAAATACTGTAGTTCTAGATACACCACTACAAATGGAGTTTCAAAGTTTAACAAACCAAACACTGATGGCACAGCACTTTGTTTTAAGTATTTTTTTTCCCATCCAAATATGCTTTGCGCTGCATAGGGCATACTTGGCTGAAAAAGTATTTCATAAAGAGGTATTATCGTTGAAAAAAGGTTGAGAAACACTGGAGTAGACAACTACAACAATTTTGGTGTGGTCTTCAATAAAAGTAGAGATTCAGAATTCTCGTCCGCTTTGGTTTGCCGAGACAAGCTGTTTGAAAATTTCAGTTGTTTGTTTACATTCAAACTTCAACTCCTGCAACCAATGCTACCAAAATCATGCCCGCTCGCTAGGATATACGAGATTACAATTGCAGCATCCAACTCCCTCAGACTTGTCATTGGATTTAAGTATTTTCCTTTCTCTCGTATATGTACTACTTCAAAAATGCCAAATGCCAAATGTGAAGATCAGATTATTTTGTGAGGGTTTTTTTTGTTTTATATTTGATCTTACTGTATGTACATAATTTTGTTCCAGCTGTGTTTTGTTTTTAGTTTTGTTTTATTTACAGATCTCTGTAAATAAAGTATAGAGTTGAGAATTGTGATATAGTAATAGATTGTTAGGACTACCACTATCACCATGTTAACATACATAATCAAAGGCATTTATGAAAATAGAAGGTAATCATTTTAAAAAATCAAGTTTTATGTGGGATTGGGGTTCGATTGGGGTTCCAACTGCAAAATTATATAGTACAGTTGTTATAGTAAGTTACAGTACTATTTTATAGTTATAGTACTAGATATAGTAAGTGGCCAGAACGTGCAGGTGGACCGGAAGTTCTACCTGTGGCTGGATTCCGTAGTCTCACAAAGGTTGGGTCATTGTCCTCCATCTGGCTGTCCATAACGGAGTCTGGAGGCAAAGTCAGGTAAGTGACACAGTTAAACGTCTCCTGCAAATATTGACAATAAGTATTCCACCATACTAAAAAGGAGAAGTGCGCAACAACTCTCGGAAATCTTTAAAAGCTGTAACGCCTCTCTAGTGCGCTGGCATGCTAGCACACGAGCTAACCGTCAAGTAGTTTACACGGCGAAAGGCACTTTTTTAAAGATAGAATTAAAATAGCTTCGCTGAATCAAGTTAAGACAGTTAAGTTACCTGCAGCAATAACAACCCAGCTATCGTTCTGTACGTTGGCCGTTCGCTTCTTTTTTGAGGCCATGGTGAAACGTTGGACCTTTTAGAAGATTGATTTACAGTTGTCACACTGTGGTTTTGAATAAACGTACGACGAGCGATTGTGTTTTTGACAATAACTCAGAAAAGGCGCCTCTCCTAACATCCGGCTTTTTTTCCACGTGGGCTGGGAGGGGGCTTCACGCACAGTTGCGGGTTTACTGGCTTGTTTGCTATTTTATCATAACTTCTTAAGGCTCTTTGGGTTGTTCAGTTGGATTTTGAAGCTTGTTGTAAACTTGAGCTTTATATTATCGATAAAGTTGCGAAACGCACGCTATTTAAGCAGCGTACTACCCTCAGCTCCCCCCTCCGTATCATGCAGTGGTACGCACAGTCGTGACGTCTCGCTGAGTGTAATGTTGCATTCGATGAAAGTGGGAAATCTGACTTTTCCGACTTCCGACTAGAAAAAGTGCACTTGAACGCCCCTTTGTAGTCCGAGTTGCCCGGAAAAAAAGCACCGACCGACTCAACTTCAATGTGACTGACGTCACTCGACAACGGTAACCCCATGGAAACACAGACAGTGTAAATATTTAATTACAACAAACAAAGTGAGAGAAGTTACCTTCAAAATACATCATAGATGTTACCCTGTAAAAATACACCTGCAAAAATATAAAATTAATATCAAATGACAAAGAAACAATATCCCATGAACTGGTTGCCAGCCAATCGCAGGGCACACAGAGACAAACATCCGCACTCACAATCACACTTAGGGGCAATTTAGAGTGTCCAATCCACTTACCATGCACGTTTTTGGAATGTGGGAGGAAACCGGAGTACCCGGAGAAAACCCACGCTGGCACGGGGAGAACATGCAAACTGCACACAGGGAGGCCGGAGCAGGGACTGTGAGGCGGACGTGCTAACCAGTCCATCACCGTGCCGCCCATGAAGAAGGTATACTAGAGGTCAAAATGTGTTGTGAAGAACCACAACAATGTATCAGAATTAGCCATCTTTGTTGTTTACATTCGGTTCGAACGCTTTGAAGATGGAGCGAGTGGCATAATTGCGACTTCCCACCTTCCTCAAAGGCATCATAACGCTGTGCATTATAGTTTTATCAAAGTTGCACAATGAATGCTGGGGAGCGGTGTTAAGGTAGCGATACGCGACCCCCACATTTCACTAAATAGAGGGTTTTGATATTTGTAAAAAAAAAAAGACTCTTGCGGTCAACCAAGGTCTTCACAAGTAAACATATTTCTTGGAGCACTTTTGAGATTTGCTTTAAGTTAATATAATTTGAAAATTCAACAATCACAGATTGATGCAGTTGATTCTAATTGGCTAATTGGTTGTTTGTCTTTAGTAGCTCACCAAATTGGAGTGTTCCCATTACATTACAATGTCAAACATCTTGCCTTGTAATGATAATTTTTATTGGAGCATATTCTTTTTCAGACTTTGTTTTGAATCACATTCAACAAAACAACAACAACAACTATACATACTATATAACAAAATATAACTATAAATGTATAGTGTCACATGGATTGGACCCAAGGTTGGATGACCCTTTTTTTAATTTTTTTTTTACTCTGGACTGTGAATGTTTGTTTTTTTGTTTAATAAAAACTATGAAACCATATCATTGTTTGTGATATTAGTTTAATATAAACTATTTGTCTATAATTGTGCTTTGCACCTGTATATGTTAACACTAAGTGAAATGTGTTAACAGGGTGTATACTATAGGTCACAAAGACTACAAATTAGTAAAAGCTCTTTTTCAATTTTTTCAAAAGTCAAGAATACCTAAAAAGGGCAGCCACTGGACCACCGCCACAAACTATCCGAATAAGAAGACAATAAGTCACAGGACTTTTTCTCCTGTTTTACTTCAGCCTGGAACATCTTTTTTTGCAATAATGTCCAATTATCCCCCCTCCCCCCTGCTGAAGTTAAGTGATGTCAGTGGGATAGTCGGGTCTATATTTTAAAATCAAGAACAAAATGTCTTGTTACTTACATCTTGTGTAGTTAAGATTAGATAAAAATCACTGCAAACTCTGGAATATATACACCCTTGCACATATTAACATTTAACAGTATGCCCTTACTGTAGTTGTTGTTCATTCATGTAAATAACTGTGCTGCCCTCTGCTGTGTTAAATGTGCCACACGGATAAATAAAGTTTTCTGAAACTATCCTTCACATTTTTTTTCTTCTTTTCTGTATGGAAAAAAAAACAAATGTAATGAACCACAAATGAAATGATGATCCTTGAATGGAATGATCCTTAATGCTTTTTATGTGGAACCTTTCTAATTAAAAAAAGACAGCAACAATCACATCAGATAAACACAATTTCACATAGAGAAACAAACAACAACAAAAAACTACTTTGAGAAAGACATTTGACGTATTGGCTGTGTTCCATACAATAACGATCTCTTGATGTGTTTCCAGATTTCTTTCATCTTCACTCCATAAATGATCCGATTGAACAAAGGATTGTACACCACTATTTGTAGACTCATAATCAGTCGCACAGTTTTTGAAAGATCCGACTCCAATCACGCTATGATCACGTCAAAACCACACAAACACGAGAAGCTGATTAAAACCATCAGGTGGGGTAAACACATCTCTGCTGCTTTTTTGCGGATTTCCCCACAGCTGCGATAGGTAACCATGAATATCTTTATGTACGTGAAAAGAATAAACAGCACAACACATTTTGGGTAATGGCATTACTCATTTATGGTCATTATACACAATTAGCTAAATATCTTTAATAGCTAAGAAAGAAAACTCTTTGTCACCCTTGTGTCAGCTCACAGACACGCAAACACACGTGCAACCACACACCAACAGGCATTCATACACAATTGTTATGCACAACTTTGTCTATACACGCATATACACACGAGCTTGTGGAGGAAGTGTGGCCTCGAGTTGTTTCACAGGGCTGAGTCCTTGGGACTCTGGAGCCGCCAGCCAAGCTAAGGACTCAAGACGCCAAGATGACCTGAGACTTGGCGTGATAAGCCACAGAGGGAGAAGATTCGAGTCTACCGACATTTTTTGAGTAGATTCCTCCATTAGGGCAATATGGTATATATGTGAGGGCTGCATTTTAGTTGGCGTGCTTTTCTGACTCTGCTCGTCACGGGTACGAGTCCCTGCGAGGTTTAGGAAAGCAGCCCATCTTGACTTTTGTTAGATTCCTGAACTTCAGAAACTGAAAAGAAACAGACGGAAAATTCAATCAATTTGTGTGAGTCTTTTCTATTATTATTTTTATATTTGAATGTCTTCTTGAAAGATAAAACAAACACGCAGTGAGTTGTTTTTGTGAATTGATAATTCGCTTGCGCCGTGGTGACCCAAACCTGACAACTCCAACAAGAGCACTGTACTTGCTGTACATGGAGCAAAATTAGTAATACAGCAACAAGAACAGTTAAAATAATAGGAGCTTGACAATAAGCTCATGTATCAAAAATCTTGATACATGCATAGTCTTCATGAGCTTGAAAACGATCCTGATTATTTGAATCATGTGTATTGGCGGAGGGAAACATCTAGTTCAGTTCAGCCACAGTTGTTATTGAGATTCTCAATATTACAGGAGGATTGTTAGTGAGAGTCTCAATAACAACTTTAATGTTGCCTCGCCCACCTGGGCGGTATCTCCTTCAAGGTCCAGTCCTCTACCAGAGGCCTGGGGATCTGACAGTGTTCAGTACAGGATCTTTGCTGTTCCCAATATTGCACTCTTCTGCGCAGAGATGTCAGATGTTTTTCCTGTTATCTGCTGGGGCCATCCACCTAGCTTATGGCTAACTGCCCCCAGTGGCCCGATCACTAGTGGCACCACTGCTGCCGTTACTTGCCACATTTTCTCTCGTTCTTCCTCCAGACCTTAGTATTTATCTATCACGACTGCTGTCTTCTGATTTTTATCCACCACCACTATGTCAGGCTGGATGGCTATCACCAGTTTGTCAGTCTGGATCTGGAAGTCTCACAGGGTCTTGGCCTGGTTGTTTTCAACCACCTTTGGAAGTGTCTGCCATCTTGATTCGGGGAACCTCTAGTCCATATTTGGTACAGACATTCCAGTACACTATTCCTCCTACCTGGTTATGCCGTTCCATGTATGTCTTGCGCGTCAGCATCTTACACCCTGCTGTGATATGCTGCACCGTCTCTGAAGCTTCCTTGCACGGCTTGCACCTGGAGTCCTGTTTGATGTGGTAGACCCGGCCTCTATTAATCGTGTGCTTAGGGCCTGTTCTTGTGCTCCCATGATTAGATTAGCGCCTCCGTGCTACATAATTTTGTTTGAAAATCTTGAAAAAAAAGAAAATCCACACCACACAACCTCTTAATAAACACACTCCTCTGAAATTCACCATATAAGTTTGTTTTGTTACTAATCAAAGCTTTCAGGTAAAAGAACAATCACAACCACAACGATGACAACAAGTTCACAGCATGGTCAGGTATTTTCTTGGACATCATAAATTCATAATCACAAAAAAAAAACAGTTAAAAATTTAAAACGAACCACATCATGTTATATTAGAGACCACAATGAAAGCTTTAGTGATTTGAACTTATTTTGTCAAAATAACCGCACAGGATAAGATGATGAAAAATGATGAAAAAACTCTTAATGTCAATGTAGAAAAATATCCACTTCAATTGACAAATGTACTTGTCACTTACGGTACCTTTTTCAACGGGGATGGCTGGGGAAGGGTCTTCTCCACTGTAAATATTAAGCTTGAAAACAACTTTACTGATGCACAAGCACCAGTAGATGGCAGTGATGCAATGTTTTGGATGAGATCAGCCCAGTTTGAGTCCAGTGGGAGAAACGGCTGCATTTTACGCATTTAACTACTAAGGAGATAGTGTGTTGTTTCATTTGGTAGATTTGTCAAAGTTTCGTGGCAAGGATTGAAAATCAGTGTGAAACAAACCACATCATGTCATGTATCAAATTAAAACCCCTGGCAAGGATATTGGATTTATGTGACTGTTTCGCCAATGTGACCTCATATGATGTTTACATGTTTTGTTGAATAAAAAACGTGCAACCATATCA
Organism: Filicampus tigris; assembly: GCF_054856515.1. Classification (NCBI taxonomy): domain Eukaryota; kingdom Metazoa; phylum Chordata; class Actinopteri; order Syngnathiformes; family Syngnathidae; genus Filicampus; species Filicampus tigris. The sequence goes on from NC_141230.1 coordinate 9,715,871, forward strand.
TTGTCTGTGTGATATAAATTGAATACAACTATTTGTCTATGGCCGTGCTTTGAATTAAGACCAGATCACCTTTTGAGACCTTTATGCAGAAATCCGGGTTATTCTTAAGGGTCTCACAAAGACTATAAATTAATAAAAACGTTCCCTTTGAAGTTCTTGTGACAGTTTTTTTTTTCATCTCTCTCTCTCTCTCTCTCTCTCTGGCACGTGCTAAATAGAATATTTGAAGCATTTCTGTTCATGCGCTCTTGTTTATTTTGTTTTGTTTTTTCCTTGCAGTATTTACTATATATGTTCAGTTTGTGCCGACTGCGTCCAGGTTTTTAAATAGTTGGTGAAGGAGGAAACTGGAACAAACATTTAATCAAGTGAAGAGTCAAACATGGCACTAGAAGAACAAAAATATAATTTTTAAAAAGTCAAGACTACCTAGCAAGGGGAGCCACTGGACCACCACCACAAACGACTTTGCAAATAAGATGACAATAAGTCACAGGACTTTTTCTCCTGTTTCCCTTCCGCCTGGCACACCTTTTTTACAGAAATGTACAAGCTTTAATCATTTTTCATCCTGCTAAAGTTCAGTGATGTCATGGGTATAGTGAGATGGTGTAGAGTCTCCATTGTACAGTGAAATCAGCAACAAAAATTGCTCTTCTCCCTTATAATTTCTGGTGCAGTAAAGATGAGATAGAAATCACTGCTAACTCTGGAATGTATTTATTGTTTCCACCGCACCCTTCATATTTACAGTATGGCCTTACTGTATTTTTTATTGTTAATTTATGTAAATAACTGCGCTGCCCTCTGCTGTGTCAAATGGGCCATATGGATGAATAAAGTCTTCTGAAACTATCCTTCACATTTTCTCTTCTTTCCTGAAAGGAAAAACCAAAATATAATGAACGACAAAAAAAAATCATGATGTTAAGTGAATGATCCTTAATTCTTTTTATTTGGAAACTTTCTAATAAAGAAAAAAAAAGACAGCAAAAATCACACATCAGACAAGCACAATTTCACAGAGAGAAACAAACAACAAAAAACTACTTTGACAATGACATTTGACAAATTGGATGTGTTCCACACAATAACAATCTCTTGATGTGTTTCCAGATTTCTTTCATCTTCACTCCATAAATGATCGGATTGAACAAAGGATTGTACACCACTATTTGTAGACTCATAATCAGTCGCACAGTTTTTGAAAGATCCGACTCCAATCGCGCTATGATCACGTCAAAACCACACAAACACGAGAAGCTGATTAAAACCATCAAGTGGGGTAAACACGTCTCTGCTGCTTTTTTGCGAATTTCCCCACAGCTGCGATAGGCCACCATGAATATCTTTATGTACGTGAAGAGAATAAACAGCACAGGTATGAGAGTAATATTTGTTAGAACAAACAAACCCCAGACAGTGAGAAACCTTGGTTTCACACAGTGAAGTTTCTGGATGGAATTGTTGCAAAAGATTCCTGCTAATATAAAATGACATATTTTTTGCTTTGCACTGACAACAGTTGCCACCAGTACATGGAAGGCAGGCAGAAACCAGGCCAAAGCCAAGAAGATGGTGACACTGGTTGTGCTCATGGTGGTTGCATATTGCAGAGGCTTGCAGATGGACACATACCTATCAAAAGCCATGGCTGACAACAACAAGAAGTCTGAACCTGCTAGTGAATAAAATATTAAATACTGCAACATACAAGCGGAGTGGGAAACGCTCTGCCTGTGAGACAAGACGTCCATAATGAGTTTGGGGTAGATAGCAGTGCTAAACAAAAGTGAGTTGAGGGACAAAGCTGCAATGAAAATATACATTGGCTCGTGAAGGTTCCTGTGAATCCAGACGAGACCAATAATGGTGCAATTAGAGCACAGAATGAGAACATACAGCATCAACAAGAACACAAAGTATACATATCTGTACTTGTCCACGTCTACGTAGCCACCAAGACTAATGAGGTGGTGTGTTCCGTTCATGTTCCATTCACGTGTTGACTCTTCATGTACACGATGCACACTGGTGGTCAAGAGTTGCCGGACCGGCAAGTCTTTTATGATGGCTGCTCAGCCTCTACGGACCTCATTAAGAGCAGCTGTCATGTCAACAAACTGCTCCAAGGCTTCTTTAGCTTTTTCGAGGTATAGTGTGGCACCGCCTATCTGTCACATGCAGCAGGGTGGGCAAGGAGCGGTTGTCAAACTTGTTTTCATCGTGGGCAGTCATGGTTGCCCTGAGTGGAACTGTTATAACGCTGAAACCATATAAATGTATAATCGCTCGGGGGTGTAATGGTGTGGCAAAAATCACAGTTTGTTATACATACCCTCGTTCAGGTCACAGTTTGGTTCACATTCAGTGCGTTGAGGCAAAACAAACTGCTTATTTTCCTCTGCCTCAGACTTTGTTGGATTTTGCTATCCTTTCAGCTTGTTTGTGTACATTGTTGGTCACGTACAATCTTCTGACATTTTTGAGAAGGTTTGTTTTGTTTGCTTCTTTTTTCTACATAAAGCTTCCGTTTGGTCAGTCAGCTGGAATATGCTCCAGCCCACCCATGGTCCTTGTGATCATAAGGAGTCCAGAGACTAAGATTTACAAAAAAAATGTTCACTCAAATATAATTTGTGATTATTAGTGTTATCATATTTATTATGAGTCGCTGATGGTGTACTGCAGGGGAGTCACATACATTTTTATCGTGGGCCACATTGTACGGTTTGCCTCGGAGGGCAATTATGAATTTCGTTAAACCATATAAATGTTTAATCATCTCCACATATCATGTACACACTGACAACAAACAAACAAACGGTTAGCTAGTTTTAAAAACAGAAGTGAACAATAATGGTTTGTTCAGCTATTGTTCATATAATAAGTGTATTGGTAACGAGAAAATTATTCCAATATCTCAATGTTATTATGCACATGTGACAATTGGAAATTTTTGTTCAGATTTTAGCAAGCATCATGGATGTTGACATGCTTGATTTGCTTTCGCGGGCCACCTAAAATGATGTGGTGGGCCAGATAGTTTGACACCTGTTGTGTAGTGGCACACTCGCCTGACTTGTGTGCGCGCACCGTGGGATCGGTTCGCACTCAGTGACAGTGTGGATGTGGGTGTGACTGGTTGTTCGTCTCTGTGCCCTGCGACCAACTGGCGACCGGTTCAGGGTGTAGTTCGTCTTTCGCCCGGAGTAAGCTTGGATAGCCTCCAGCACTCGTCGCGACCCTGTACACTAGGTTAAGCGGTGTTGAAGATGGATGGACGGATAATTATTATGCTTTATGTTCCATCTTTATGTACAGCACTTTGATACAGCTGTTTCTGTTTAAATGCCTTAAGAATAAAGTTGAGTTTGTGTTCTGTGCTTCTGTGGTGAGCACCTTGGCCTACTACAGATAATAGGTGTGGATTTAATAAGTAAATTAAAAAAGAAAAAGGAAAAAAAACTGACTGTCGCGGCAAAGTTGCAGTTCGAATTTTTCAGAGGAAGAATATACCATATGCATGTGAGTATTGTATTTTAGGCTATGTATTTTTCTGTATATTATTTCACAGATTGGGCGGGGCAGACGCATCCGCAACTTTGAAAGGGGTTTGCTGTCAAGTTTGCTAATTGCCGAATTATGTCATTGATATATTAAAACAGCTGAAATTGGAAATAACAAAATCAGATGTAACGTTTGGAAAGTTTTATTACATTTGCATTAACACAGCTAAATTGGTTGAAAAAGGGGAAGCAGAGTGGACACAAATGGCCCACACAAACCCCAAGGATTAATTAGAAGGGAAAGTGATGTAAGCATCGTGTCATAACAAGGTCAGCCTCCAGGGGCCGCTAATAATGAGCCAGTGGTCACGGTAATGCTCTCTTGGGAGGTTGTGTCTGACAAACAAGCCAAGTCTCTCTGGACCAGGCATGTCCATCCACCTCGGGTCCTCAAGGGCCGCCGTCCTGCCTGTTTTCCATCTCTCCCTGCTGCAACACACCTGATTCAAACGATTAGGATCATGTGTTGCAACAGTGAGATATGGACAACAGGCAGGACAGTGGCCCTTGAGGACTGAGTTTGGACACCGCTGCTCTGGACGATCACACCAAAGTGTCACTTTTAGTATGCTGCAAATAACAACAGTCATGCTTGGTCTTTGTGTGTTGGCAGAAGCAGTGGTAAGCGATCAGGGCCAATAATTCCTCCTCTGCTTGCCTAAGAACTGTGAGAAACACTGAACAGCAACCATTTACTACCTAAATTCTCATATTTGTTCCATGAAGTTGTTAAATCGTCCAATAGATTTCTACTGGATGTCTTGCCATGTCTAATCTACCCAGCCACTAGGCCTTAATTTAACTTTTGCAATGAGCAGGACTGGCCCATAGATTAGCTATGAGGCTGTTTCTTTCACCTGAATCACTTTTTTTAAAATGGTTCTTCATAGGGCTAGCTAGCTGACACACAATACTGTTGTCTGATTGGTTGGTCAACGCCAAACCTGTCATAACGAACTCAAACTAGCAAAACATGTTGTCTAGAGCAATCTGCACAGATTAATATGTACCGTAGTCTTGTAGAGTCCGGTGGCGTATAATAGCATCTGGCAGTGTCTCATACAGGAGTGGGCTAAATGTGGCCCGTGCGTCACCTATGGACCTCTCCATCCTTTCATCAAGACCACCGATTATTTACATTAGCAAGACTCCTGTATTATTTGTTTGATTTATTCAGTCGTTTTTCCACTAAAATTGATTACTTAAAATGTATTTTTTGTTCTTGTTGTTGCTTTTTCATTCGTTTATCTCATTAAACACAGAGTAAAGTGACTTGTGTCTTGTACATTTGAGAAATCACAGAGAAGAGTATTGTTAACAAGGCTGCCAAATTTGAATGAATTAGAAAAAAAAAATCGCCAAGTTCCGTATTTTTCAGGCTATAAGTCGTTCGGCAGTTGCATTTTTTGGGATACATTTATTTTACAAAAAGTTCAGACTGGCACCCGGCTTCACCGTTCCCTCCCCTGTTTGATGATCTTAAACATTCAAGTTTAGTCAAGTCAACAATGTTGTGGCCGGCGACACCCTTGCATGTATAACAATACTCTATTGCAGTATTTATTCTTAACATTTCTTTTAGCATTCGCAAGAACATACACCACTGAGAATCTGCTGATTCAAAATTTTCAATGAACAGACAGAGAGAGCGCTAAGGGTTATGTAATGACAATATAAACATTGCAAAATAAAGACTTACAAACAATTCAGTATGCACACACTACACAGTCTTCTGCATCATAACTTCGAAAGTCTGGTAGTGTCTGTACTCTGTTTATTTTACGAGACATCGCTGAAAATCCAACAAAATAACAACATAAGGAGGTGTAACGCTTGTTCGATACATGCTTTATTTCTGAGAAATTATATACAGTACCTGTATATCTGCTTGGTTCCAAAAGAAATAATACTGTACGTAGTGTGCATGTTTCACTTAATTACCTATTCATTACATTCACAGTTGGAAAGAACCGATATAATTCTTGGCTCTTTATCTCTTGGTGTTTTGCATGTCTTTTGTTTTTGCTGTGGTTTTAAGAGCAGCCTCAGACAAATGTGGGAAGTCCATGAAAAGAAATGTCTTTTGTCAAGAAGAATATTTCAGCATTCACTGCCAGCACTTCCAGTAAACATACACATTTGACAGCTGTGAATGAGTTAAATTAATTAATTAAGATGAATTGCTGGCAGCAGAGCTACATTATGTCAGTTCTCACACTGGTCTGGTTTTTCAGGAATTTAATTAACCGGTTAGTTAGTGAAGTTCCTCCTTGTATATAGCTGGAGAGAGTCCCGATGGCACCTGTTAAATAAAAAGTGGTGCCATATAAAAAGGTGCATCTCTTATAATTGAATTCCTTAACGCATTGAAAGTCTACTCTGAGACGATCTTCATCCAGACTCAAAGGTGGGTAGAGTAGAAAAAAATTGGCTCAAGAAACAGTATTATTACTATACAAGGTGTCCACAAAGTCTGGGTACATTTCACAATTTTATTTCATATCATCAAATTATGCATAAATCAGCAAATTATGCATTCAAAATGATGGCAATCATGTTGAAAATATTATTCATCAACATTACAATTGATTAAAATTGTTTTGGTTTTTTTCGAAGTATGTGGGTTTTTTTTTTTTAACCATGTACCCAGACTTTATGGACACCCCTAGCACTGCCCATTTGCCTACCATGACCGCACAGCCCTGCTGAAATAAGTCATACTGTAACAGATGTCAAATTTTCCATTATAATCACAAGTTCACAAAGGCACACACGAAGCATTTTAACAAGACACTAACTTGTGTCCTGGTCTTCATGGTGATCTTACAAGTTTGGGGGGGCACTTTCTTGTTGCAAGTGATTTCCCCCCCCCCCCCCCCCCCCAAAAAAAAAATTGAGGATGACAATGAATGACAAACAACTGGGGTCAAAATTATAGACTCATCACTTTGACCCTGCTACATCGGCTGGACAAGTCAAACCAACGAACAACACAAAGACAAAAAGGGACTTAGGGGAGTTTGTTGACATGACAGCAACTTTTAATGAGACTTGTCACTCGTGCAACTCTAGACCACAAGTGTGCATTGTGCACATGAATGGAACATGATGAACGGAACACACGTCCTGATAACTCTTGGTGGCTATGTCGATTTGGATGTCTCTTTTGTGTTCTTTTGGACGCTATATCTTCTCATCCTCTGCACTAATGGCACCAAAATTCTGGACACGTATGCATTCTACTTTATGAAACCATGACTGAGGACTGCACAACAAACAATGACCTCCCTGCCATGTTAACATAAGTGTATCACTGAGTAGGCTAAGATGAAATGTGGCCACCTCGTGACCATCTCACACACATGAGGACAGATTAGTGGGCCGGACTAAAATCCACTTCCCCCCTTGCTTAATTGAGCCCTTTTTTTCAAATGCGTCACCCCCTAAAAATGGGTGTTTGGCCATTTTTTTACTTTCACTTGTTGTTATCAATAGATTTTGGGGGAAGGGCAGTATCCTTAGCATCCATCCATCCATTATCCATACCGCTTATCCTCACAAGGGTCGCGGGGAGTGCTGGAGCCTATCCCAGCTGTCTTCGGGCAGTAGGCGGGGGATACCCCCAAATTGGTTGCCAGCCAATCTCAGGGCACACAGAGACAAACAAACATCTGCACTCACAATCACACCTAGGGGCAATTTAGAGTGTCCAATTAACCTACCATGCATGTTTTTGGTATGTGGGAGTAAACCGGAGTACCCAGAGAAAACCCACGCAGGCACGGGGAGAACATGCAAACTCCGCACAGGGATCGAACCCACGACCTCTGAACTGTGAGGCGGACGTGCTAACCAGTCGATCACCGTGCCGCCCATCCTTAGCATTATAAATAAAATAAATAAATAAATAGTGGAATAGTCCAATTATTTGCATTGTTTTGACCCAATTTGTTGTGTTTATTTAACCCTGAAAGTTGGGTCAAAACTGAATAACCCAATTTTTTGGTTCAAATTGACCCAAGTCTGGATCGGCACTCTAAAAAACAGTTGGGTCAAAAATAACTTATTTTTGGCTTAAATTTGACCCAATTGTTGTGTCAAAAAGGGACCGACCCACAGTAGATGGTGGTTTTTAAAGAAGTCAATCCAAAAATCTTCTTTAGAATATGTTCTATAGGCCTCCACTAGTCTAAACATAGCATTCTAATTAATACTGCATTTGTGGCATATGAGTTAAGCAGCAAAATCAGTGAACCTGATTTTGTATTTTTTTGAGAACCTCAAGAAAAATACAATCCAAAAATGCATCATATAGCATGCTACTTAACACCCATTAATGGGCAAGTCTAAGTGTGCAAATAAAAAGGAAAACTTGTGCTCGATGTGGGCATTAAACATATTCATTTCATTTGTATACTTACCCAATTCTAACTGCGGTGCGGTGCGTATTAATGTTGTACCATTTGGATGAGAGTCAGACTTGAAGCTGGCTACACCACCTCACTATCGGCATCGTGAGCATGCGTGCGCATGCAAGCACACTAACTATATAGGGCTGGGACGATACACTTGTCGCGATCCGACACGGATCCCGATACTCGGGTCACAATCCGATACGTATTGCGATACCTAAATATTATAAAAATATTAAAAAACTGAGGCACGTGTTTCCAAAGTTTTAACTTAAGTGCCATTTAACATTTCAAGTGTCACGATTGAAAAGCGCATAAACTTCTTCCAGTAACTGTTCCTGACACACAGGAATGCAAGGTAGAAGAAATGAAAAAAAATCAATAAAACCACAACTTTCAATAATTTTTATTTTTTTTATTTTTTTTATTCACCCTGGAGCACCTGATCCAGTACCTCGCCACAGCAACCACAGAGTACTGTACAACTTCATTCTTAAGCTCGGGGGGGTGGGGGCGGGGGCAGCTTTGGAGCACCCATCCCTTTTGGGTGCGGTTGAGAGGTGTTTGAAAACATTCTATGTCATCTCAATTACCAGAAACGGCGCACCAAGTTTCTAGGAGTTCATTCAGACTGTCATCTTTGACATTCCAGGAAGTCACTCATCAAAGCGTTTAACTTAATGAGATCTTTAATTGTAGACTGAAATCATTACAAAATGTCATGCTCACAGAAGAGGAGCGAAACAATGGATGATAGTTGATTGTTTGGTTTAATCATTTTATAACAATTTTATTTATGGTATCATTGCTAACAGGAAGATACTTTTCCAGGGGAAACAGTGTTGACTTGCTATAACGGACGGAGGGGGCCATAAAAAATAATTAATTAAATGATTATATTTTAATTGTGGCAAATTATTCATTCATTATCCATACCGCTTATCCTCACAAGGGTCGCGGGCGTGCTGGAGCCTATCGCAGCTGTCTTTGGGCAGTAGGCGGGGGACACCCTGAATTGGTTGCCAGCCCATCACAGGGCACACAGAGACAAACATCCGCACTCACAATCACACCTAGGGGCAATTTAGAGTGATTAATCAACCTACCATACATGTTTTTGGAATGTGGGAGGAAACCGGAGTACCCGGAGGAAACCCACGCAGGCACGGGGAGAACATGCAAACTCCACACAGGGAGGCCGGAGCCGGGATCGAACCCACGACCTCTGAACTGTGAGGCGGACGTGCTAACCAGTCGACCACCGTGCCGCCTATGGCAAATTAAATGTAACTAATTACTAAATAAATGACAATTATTTAAATGGTTGATTAGGAATTGTAATTAATTATATTTTGGAACTTTTTTTCACATTGGACAGCAGTCCCATTCAACCCATTTTGTGGTATACAATCACAACCCAACACGCAGGATCACATTCATTACGCAGCGCAGCTGGTCTACAATTACCACTGGATGGGTCCGTTGAACTTCAACTTCGTCTGTTCAACAATCTCCCAACATCACATTTTGATTGGCTGGTAGATCTGTGATGGTTCAATGACTTTCCACTGCAATAAAAAAATTTGAATAGCCCCAAAACCAGTGGCTAACTGGTGAAATCTTGCAGCAGAACCCTGGACCACACCACAGGTGGCACAGGGGCCAGATCCGGCCAGCCACATCATTTTATGTGCCCAGCAAAAGCAAAAAATCATGTATGCGACGACTTCTTATTTCTTGATAAATGGGAAAATTGCAAATTGTTGTTGTGACATTTAATAACATTGAGCTAATTCACATACTTTTTGTTATCATTAGCCCTTTTAAAATAAAGTATTGGTAAAAAATAAATTAATGAATTACAATTTTCATTAAAAATTATAAGTAAAAATTATAAATAAATAAAATACTGGCTTCACATCCAAAACTAGTTATCCATCAGCAGCAGCAATCGTGTATTATATGGGTTCACAGTTATAATGACCCTCTGAGGGGAAACAATAATTATGTGGCCCGCGACAAAAAGGAGTTGGACAGGCATTACAGCATCCTATTGCAGTATTTATTCTTAAAATTTGCTTTCATATTCACAAGACGCCTACAATACTGACAATGTACTGACTTAAAGTTTTCAACGAACATAGGGGGGCGTGAAGGAACATACAAGTGTTGACAGCAGAAAATTGCAAAACAACATGAGCAATTAAGTTGTTACGTTAGGCCTATTGGATGAGACAGTTTTTGTGACCATCACTTGTTAGATAGTTGTTTAATTCAATATCTGAACATTAATCAGTGACAGCAGCGCTATAATGGTAGTCTTCACACTGTTCCGGTTTTTCTGGAATCTAATCAGCAGGTTAGTTCCTCCTGTAACCAGAGAGAGTCTTGATTCCCTGTCACATTTCCCGGAGTTGTTGCGGTTTAAGTTATCCTTGATGTACTGCTCGTATTTTTATTTGGCTTATTTGATGCTAAACGTTGTTTAGTGGAACCCCGTTTGGGATGGTATGAAACAGTGGAGCAGTATAAAAAGGAACATCTTGCAGTTGGATTCATCAGCGGTGGGAAAGTCTATCCTGCAAAATCTTCATCCAGATTCAAAGGTGGGTAATGTAGCCATTTTTTTACTCAAGAAAGAGTATTGTTACTATAGAATATTATGACCCAAGAAAGTAAAAAGTAGCCCTACAAAAAATCACTTAAGAGTAAGTATTCAGAAATAAGTAACTACTGTACCTATAAAATTCTGATTATTTTCTTAATCAGAGCATGAATGTGCAATAGGAATGTGCAAATCCAGACATTACCCAACAATATAACTTTGACTTAGATAGTAAATAAATCAATTGCTGATGTACAAAAGATACAAATTGAGGCAAATTTAGCAACAAGAAGTACACTTAAATTAAGTCAGTTTCGTGACGTAAATGACATGTAGGAAACTGCCTTGCTGTTATTTCCCCTCAATTTTTCCAGTTGTTCTTTTCTGTAATTGTCTTTCTACGGATTTATTGCATAAAAACAAATGTTTTTTCTCCCATCAAGAGTTTTGTACATCATTGTGTGTCTACAAATCAGGGGCGGAGCCAGAACGTGGCTAATGGGTGGGCCTGGGAAAAATCAGGGTAGGCCTGAATATTTCTGTCACTGAGCACAATCCTCCTGTCCACACATAGTATATTCAAATAAAATGACAAACTGAATGATATGAAGTTCAGATCTTCCTGTGACAACCACTATGGTTAATAGCAGGTGCTGGAGCCTATCCCAGCTGACAATGGGCGAAAGGCAGACTACACCCTGAACTGGTCGCCAGGCAGTTGCAGGGGACACACAGACACCGTCACTGAGCGGGAACCGATCCCACACTGCCTGCACTCAGGCGTGTGTACCACTACACCATCGGTGACTTAGTCCAATTTTATGTATTGAAAAATAATTGTTAAATTCATATTTTTTATTGTTAAATAAAATGTATTACCACAAACAACAGAACAAAAGCAAAGAAAATTGGTACGGAGTACCATTATCGATTCCTGGGTACCAAGAAACGCAAGCGTCATGGTGGGTGGGCACGATGAGCCTTCTCTATTTCAACATTGAGACTAGTAATCGGTAGAAGAAGCCTCGTGTAGCGTTCCAGCACATTGATTTAAACTACTGTACTGTACAATATATTGATACTGTGTCGGCACTGTTACTTCTGTTGCTCAATAAGGACACCTCCTGGCTCTTACACATCATTGCATTGCAGGCAACTTGTACTGTATACAATATTACTTAGGTATGATTATATATTTTTTCCAATACGCCCGCAACGTTTGTGATCAGTTCAGATAATGGATGGATGAGATTGTACTATTTTTGCCTTAATCTAAGTTTAAAATACATTTGAAATATACAGTCAATAAATGTGAACGTGTCATAATGTGAAAATCAACGTGAAAGTGTCATCATCGTAAATGTGATGTTGCTTATGTATACTTATCTTTGAGGCACATCGTTTTAAAAATACTTTTAAACAGAAACTCTTATTTATTTATTTTTTAAGTTTTTCCATTGTTTCAGCAGTCCGGCAATTCCTTTTTCTTCCCCCGAGGCACCCCCGCATCAGCAAGTTCTCTATCCTTAGAAGGCATTGATGAGGCTGGTGTGCCAAAAAAAAAAAAAAAAAAAAAGTGGAGACAGTCAAAAGAGGTTTATATATATTTACATTAAATATTAAAGCATACATTATATCAACTTCTTACTGTACCTTAAACATTTTCTATGCAAACCTTTATGTTTGGCAAAACATGATGGCTCATAGTAAAATTCTGAAAAGCCTAATCAAATGCATGGAAGCTTGATGTCCAAAAATAAAATAGCTACATATATTTATTTGTAAAAATATAAATAAATATATTTATTTATAAAAAAAATAAATAAATTTATGTAGGCGACACTGTTCTTGACTGGTTAGCACGTTCACCTCATACTGCAGAGGTCGTGGGTTCAAATCTGGCCCTAGCCTTCTTGTGTGGAGTTTGTATGTTCTCCCCGTGCCTGCGTGGGTTTTCTCCGGATACGCCAGTTTCCTCCAGCACGCCTGTGACCCGTGTAAGGAGGGTTTGGATGATGGATAAATAAACAGAGCTGTGCATTCCGTCTACGTGACGGACTGGTCCGTCTATTTGTCACTGATGGCCGCCCGTTTTGCTGACGGTTGACGAATGATGGGTAAAGTTTTAAAATAGACGGCCGAAACATAGTTGGAAGCCCGTTTTATTTAATCCGTCATTCATCTGTAATCCGTCATTAGTCTATTTTTAGCGGTGGGATTTCAATGGCCGCGGCGAGCACGACGAGGAAAAATAGTGAGTTGTAGTTGTCTGGACTACAGATTTGAGAAATGGACCAGGGCTGTGAACAGTTTCCATGGCGCAGTGCAGTGAGTCACTCTTTCTGTTCAAATAATCGTCTATAATCTATTTTTGCGATGAGGCTTCAATGGAGGCGGCGAGGCTGTTGTGCGTTCAAGCGTGCCTTTGTTTTCTTATTCTGACTTCACGTTCACTGCCCCACTCTCCTGCTGCTGGGGCAGACCATTCCCATACAAGAGGGGGAGGGCAATACCACAATCCCTATAACAGAGGCTTCCGTTTCCCATTGGCCGCGGCGGCCGAGGGTTGCAGCTTCAGGGTCCGAAAAGGAGACGTATTTAGTCCTGCCGGACATGGAGCATGGAGGCTCCCATGTGAGTGAGACTTCCATGTGGTGAAACTTCCGTTTCGTTTCGAATATCGCACAGTGGGGGCAGAATCGCCAACGGAAGCCCGTTTAAAGTTAGAGGCAGACCGGCCTATAGACGGGTACTCTTTTTTTTTCCACCGGAAAAAAAGGCAAAGGACAGACGACAGAAGGGTACCCTCGCTGCTGACGAATGATGAATGACGGATGGTCAATTTGTAGTAAAATGCCCAGCTCTGTAAATAAATGTCATGTCATCTTCCAAACCGCTTATCCTATATAGGGTCGCGGGGAGTTGCTGGAGCCTATCCCAGCCATCAATGGGCGAAGGCAGACTACACCCCGAACTGGTCGCCAGCCAGTCGCAGGGCACACATAGACACTGTCACTGAGCGGGAATCGATCCCACGCTGCCCGCACACAACTCAGGCGTGTGTACCACTACACTATCAGCGGATTTGTAAATAAATGTATTTATTATTAATAAAACGACCATGAGAAGTTCTAAAATATCTATCGAGACCCGAACTTAGGCACCACTGTTTTAGATGATGTATGTATGATGTATTTGTGACTTCTTTTCCACGACTCGTGCTGTGCCTTGAGTATATTTTTTTATGTAGGACACTTCAGTCAAACAAATGCAACCTTCATTTAACGTTCAGAAAATGAAATTTGTCATTTTAAGTAAGTGTTACTTTGAAATTGATTTTAATTCTGGTAGATCAAGCGGAAACTGAGAGCAAACCAGTTTATTTCTTTCCATTTTTTGTTTTTACACAGTACAGTGGTATTTTTTTTATTGAAAAAAACTTTTCAGGGAGTCATTGATAGTGTAGTGGTACACACGCCCGAGTTGTGTGCGGGCAGCGTGGGATCGATTCCCGCTCAGTGGCGGTGTCTGTGTGTGCCCTGCGACTGGCTGGCGACCAGTTCGGGGTGTAGTCTGCCTTCGCCCGTTGACGGCTGGGATAGGCTCTAGCACCTACCCGTGACCCTGTATAGGATAAGCGGTTTGGAAGATGACACATGACACTTCTCAGGGAGTGCAGACCAATAGGGACTGGATCGAATTTATAGGATTTCAATTAACAGAAGTCAGAAGTTAGCATCCTCCAGGGTGGACCAGCAAGGAGGTACTTCTGGTCCGTCACAAATTTTTCCAACTCCAAATGAGTGCTTTTGACCCCGTATGAAATCCACCCAAGCCCCCATTAGCAAAGTAACCCCTCCAAACCATACAATTGAGGAGGAACACCAAGGGTTGTCAAGTCCAACTTGTCTGGTATGTCTTTCAGAGCTCAGCCAGCTAATTAGTTCTGCCCAACATGTTCCTTCTCCTGGTGATCACGGCCGGTGTCAGCCTACTGCCAGGTAACCCACACATACGATTTCATCTTCCCCTCTGAAATTTTGCAACTACGCACACTTGGGCATGGATGTCATGATGAAGCATAAAATGATTAAGGTGCAGATAATGATCAAACAAATTTAGATGACATGAGTGGTCCTTTTGAACCAATTAGTCGACAGGTCTATTTTACTACTCCGCATCAATGTTTGAAGTTTATACTAAACGTCTACTTGTGTCAGCAAATTCACAGTGAACTTCCGACTCGCTGCCATCACGGAACAATAATGCTCTGTGGAACAGCGACCTAATCTGTATACTGTATGTCTGTGTGGGTCCATAAGTATGAAAATAAGCATGTTGTGGGTGAAAAATAGTGGTTAGCCTCGCTAGCTTTGGAAATTCCATGAAATATTCATAACAAAGGGAGCACTGTCAGCAAAGAACAAGGGCAGCAACGCGAAATGATGCTCGATTCAAAATGTAATGGATGGTCAAAAAAGTTGTAATAGCAAGAACTTGATTCATTATTGATTCAACACAGACCATCATTACACCCTTGTCGCTTTACAATACTTAGTTCTAATACTTGTCACGGTCTGGAATACACATTTGCATCCGTAAATAATAATAAATATTTTTACCGAAATTAGACAGCAAAATGCGCAAGTCTATCCTCAAATACAATAAAAGCACAAGTTAATGACTCTCAGCCAATCAAAGCGGCTGCCCACATTCCTTTTAAAATCAGAGCGGTTGAAGCACACACAGTGCTTGACATACTGGGAAAGCAGGAATTGACTTGATGCGCGCACGGGCACCTGTCAAAGAAAATAGGGCCCTAAATCTTAAGTCGTTCAACCCTTACTATACATAGTTATTTTACCTCTCAAACAAATGTGCTTTTCTCACTTGAATACTTGACTTGTACACGGTAATGCTTTGTTACACAGTCTCTTTCAAAAGATAAGCGCTATGAAGCGCTACATGTGTTTACATTTGAATTCAGGATGTTTGTCACTTTGCGTGGATGACTGCCGGACTGGCAAGTCTTTGACAAGTCTTTGTCATGTCTTCTCTGCAGGCGCAACATCTCAAACAGATCAATTTTTTAACTTGACCGAATGCCCCATTAACTATTACGGAGAGACTTACAGTGAGGCATATGTGAGTAATATCACATGCATTGCTCTTTAACATAGAATAAGTCATACAGTATTGATACCCGTTCTTGTCCTGTCCACAGGGGATCAGTGTCGTGAATGTATTTACATTGGTCTTTGGCAACAAGACTAACACTGACTTCATGACTTTCACCTTTGAAGACGTGGTGCAACTTGTTGCTTTTGGGCCAACCTTTATTGTGGCTGATGAAACTTCTGAATTTGTCCGCAATCTGCCAGACCTTGTTGGGACGTCACCATGCTTTTATGGTATTGGTTTATTTTCTTCTTCGAATACGGTGAGTATTGCGGTTTGCATTTTGTTTTGTTTTATATATATATATATATATATATATATATATATATATATAATTTTTTATTTTTTTTTTCCTTCTTCCAGATTCTTTTGCATTTCCGCATATTTGGCCAACAAGGAGCGTACCTAGTCACCTCGCTTGTACCACTGGTAAGAATACAAACTTTTCCTGCATCTGAAATCAAAGCAACTCAAAGGCATTGTATCGGTTGTCAGCCTGCCGTATATAACAGATGTATCACGACTGCACCAGTCCGATGTGTAAAGACGAGGACTTTTCAAATTTTTCCTCCTCTGTTAGTAATGTTCACGGCATGAACAGTTCAAACTGAGATTCAGTATATGATCCCAAGGGAGGCTAGCCCATTACAGAGAATTAGAATACGACCGTAAATATCCTTCTTCTGGAGCTTTGAGGAAAGAACAGGAAGGAACACTTGTGAAATCGTTGCAAGCAGGTTATTTGAAAGAAGAACATGTAAACTAGGAGTTCATTTAGGAGGCAAGAGGCAGGCTTTTGCCAGGATGTTTGGAACAGCCTCAAATTAGGAGGATTACAAATATAAGAGCAGAGATCAAAAGGCAGTCTTGTCAAGAATTAAGTTACAGAATTTATGTCAGCAAGCATGACATGACAGGACAGGAGATGTGGAAAATGGATGAATGAGTTTTAAGGTGATATTCATAACTTCCTCACACCTGACCTGATGTCTTCCATGTAGACCGTCACTACAACAGTGAGTGGACAGCTGGTGAACACTACGGAGTTGTCAAATAGTGAAACATATGCCTACTTGAGTGGCTGCAGACATGAGGGTAAGAACAGCTCTTTACGTCTTAACAAGCACCCTGAACAGAACTCTAACAAACACAGATGAACACGTACATGACACATCTCAGTTCAAACCAAAACCATGAACCCAGAATCAAACTCCAAATCAAAGCAAAAAATGGACCCAACTTGTTTGAATTTGCGCCAAAGAAATAATCATTTTTCTTAGAAATGGGTCTCCTGGTTTTTCTTCTCCCGGAACTGGATCAGAGCCTCAATTAGTTTGAGATGCCCGACTAAATTCAGATCTAGTAAACGGGCCTGATAACCAATAGCATCAATGGCAAGAAGTGCCTATATAATCCAGCGCCAAGGTTCCGCGACAGTCCTGTCAGTGTACTCGAGCACAAAACTAAATCAGAGTAAGAGAAGAAACAAAATAATGGTATAATGTCCTGTGGCTGACAAGGTCATGCCGTCAGATTCTTTGGATTCTGCATCCAGGTTTCACATGGATCATCATGGATCTTCATTTCTGTGTGTTGTTTCCAGGTCAATTGTATCTACCCGCCACTGAGAAATGTGCCTCAGAAACTGTCTTCGTGACTTGTAATTCAACCGCTTTCCTCACTGTATCTACTGAAGACCCAAGGTAAACGTGCATGTGTCATTTGTAATAAGGCTACTGTACCCCCACAACCTATTGAGCCACCATCCCACCTCTTCTAGGTGCCTAAGGAAGTTCGAGTGCACCATTAAATTGATTTGGAGCCCCAGTGAGCAGACAACTTCCCGATGAGGGTGTCCTCTTTCTTTGGCTATCTTGGTTGGCCTGCTTTGTAATGGTGGCCCGTACATTACCTATCAGCATTTTTTCACTGGCCTGTATATATTTGGACCTCCAAATTCAATCATCTACTCTAATTACATGGTCTTTTTCCAAATAAATGCAGATGAGGACCATATCTATTAATGTAAAAAATTCTCAAGCTATCTTGATGATGGCAGGGGGTAACAGATATTCAAAATACAGAAATAGATACAAATTTACCGATTAAAAAGAAAAGACAGCACAACCAGCTCCATCATCATCAGCGTTCTTGCAAAGATGTTTGATGTGGATGGTATGTTTATCAGCCTGGTTATAGCTAGTCTCAAGTCAATTAAATGGGACCAGGTGTAAACAGGTGGGTATAACGCTACATTTACTCCATTACATATTTACTCCATTACATTTACTTGACTAATTTTCAGAGCTGGGCACTTGACCCTTTTTTGCCACCCTTGACCTGGGTACCCTTCCGGCCTCGACCCCGCGCCCTTATTCATAAAAATGATCACCCCCCGCCCCGTTCCTCCGTCCTCCCCCCCAAAAAACGTGTATGACGCCGCCGCACGGGAGATGCTAACGGCCTTCAAAATGAAAGCATACCAGCAAACCACTACACAGCAGGTTTGCTACGGCGTATTTCCGGAGCGAAGAAGGAGAGACCGAGAGAGGTGAATAGAGTGAGGTTCGTTAATTTCAATGAAAAATTCCTGCGGTGTTGCTTGTTAAAGTAGGGAAGATACCAGAAGAAGTGCATGAACTCCACCTTGATGTGCTAGCATCATCCTTGAGTGCTGCACGCTGCTTGATTTTACTCGCGGACACAACGTTGTTTTGAAACAGTTGCGTTCCGATTCGGGGGCGTCGCTTCAAAAAGACAGCGACAACAATGGATATCGTGTCCGCTACAACCATAAAGGGGCCGGAGATGGCTAGATGATGCATTTAATTGTATTGCAAAAATGATCTGGAAGGTGGCTGCTAAGGGGGAACGTGGGTGAGTATCTTCTTTACACACACATACGTGATATTACACCCACGCCGCTGCCAAACTAGTTTGCTTTGCAGCAGCAACGAGCTGCGTGGTGCATCCTCTCCTCCGTGTGGGAAACTGTACGTCGTCGCAACATGTGACATAATGGACCGATCAGAGCAGCAACAATTCGTGATATGTGCGTGGCATGTGTTGCAGACCTGTCGCCAACAGGACAATGCGTCGGTCATGTGAATCAAAGTTGTCGTTTGCGCCGATGCGGGAGTATGAAGAAGCCAGTTCTGCTAATTTTCTAGAACATTCGCTATGTGCTGTTTTTAAACCCTTGAGGCACCAAAGATATTTTTTTAAGAATATGTTCTATGCAGGCCCACTAGTTGAAACACAGCATTCTGATTAATATTGTGTTTGTGGAATATGAGTTAAGCAACAAAATCCACCCATTTTTAGCCATCTCTGGGGGCGGCCATTTTGTCAACTCTGTCGATTGAAAATGACATCACAGTTGCTCAGGGCTCAGGTAATGACCAATCACAGCTCACCTATTTTCTGAAGCTGAAGGTGGCACTTTGCTGGTGTTGTCCAGATAATTTACTTGTTTTCCAGATACAAACCTCCCATGAGAACATCACTTGTGGCCACTGCCTTATCATTAGCAGCCTCCTGAGGTCGACCTTGTTATGTCACTATCCTTACATCACTCTTTCCTTTCTAATTAAGCACTGTAATGAAGGCAGGAAATAACAACAAGTCAATCACAGTCTGTTTCGTCTGTCAGACTTTTTACACACAGATGACCTTCCTCTCAATTGTCCAACCTGTTGTAGTTTTCTTTCAGAGATAAACAAAAATGTTGCCTTAAAATAAAATCTTGAAAATCCAATAACCAATGTTAATCTATATCTTTCCATTTGATTATAGGAAAATTAAATGACAGTAACATTATTCACAAGTTTTGCTTTTGGATTTTTACTCTTCTAAGATTTGATTTATTTCTCCTGACCACAAATAGGCTTTGAAACAGTTTTTATCCAGTAAGGTTTTTTTTCTACGAGAATAAACTTGCATCACCTCTCACTGAATTAAATGGAAATGGAAATGAATAGAAAAACGATCATCCTTTTGAAAGTCAAATGTCTCTGTTGACAAAATTTGACATGTACTGGATCTAATTACAGTCATTAATAAATTATTATCCATCCATACATCCATTTTCTATACCGCTTATTCTCGTTAGGGTCATGGGCATGCTGGAGCCTATCCCAGGTGACTTCAAAATTCAGGTGGGGTACACCCTGCACTGGACAACAGCCAATAGCAGGGTACAGAGAGACAAACAGACAGACACCCATTCACACCTAAGGGCAATTTAGAATCTTCGTTTAACCCATTAAGGACGGGAGCGCATAACCGCGTTTCTACCGCTAGAGCCGGGAGCGCTGTTGCGTCTTTCTACCCTTAAAACCGTGAGAGCGTGTACGTCAGTTTCTATTATTTAATTCTCAAACTCTTAACCAATGAAATGGATCAGAATAGACATGTGCCGGTGTCGTGAGTCGTCGTAGGATATCCGGAATTATTTCGAGCAGTAATGGCGGACGCCGTCGATCGTGGGAGCTCTGAAATGAATAACGGCAGTGCTATAGACGACACGTTTGTGGACTTTGAACCAGTAGAACTAGTCAAACGTGACATATGGTTAAGATATTTGTTTGTAGATAATGACAATACCGACGTCTTTGTAACAGAATTGATTCCAGGGTTAATTCCAGGGACCAGTGGCGTCATTGCGTCTATTTCAGCAGGGTAGAAGGCTGAAGCCTCTCTAGAAGGCGCTGAAGCTCCCCTAAATGATTTGGTTGCATTAAAAAAAAACAAAAAACTTCAAAATAAAGTATACAGTAAAATAAATAAATATGAACTTAACCTATCATTATTCATGTAAATATAATCATAACTCTGAGTTTCCCTTCCTAGTGTCAGGTAGACAGCAATGGCGGAGCTAGACTTTTATACTTGGGATGGCCAGGGGGTCTGCAAAACAAAACTTGGAAACACATTAAACATCGGAAAACATGAGTCTAAAGAGTTAATTTCACAGAGAAAAAATCCATTTGTGATGCAGACAGTCTAGAAATCTTATAAAAATCAACATGGATTTAGGTACAAGGTATATAATTTAAGACTTACACTTAAGACATATTTTTAACCTGGACTTAAAAGTATTCACACTTTAATATTACTCTATTATTTAATTAAGTCAGGGAGTAATATTTTCCTTCAATAAATGTAGGCACATGTACCAAAATGTAATCCCTATGACAAGTATTTGGAAGCAAACAGTTGCTGTGCTGTGAGCCAATGTCACGTAATTTTCCTCTATGTTGATCAGTTAAAGCGGAAGTCAACGCAAACATATTTTTTGCAAGTTGTTCCCAGCATGCCCACTGGTTGAAACATGGCATTCTGATTAATTTTGTGTTTGTGATATATAAGTTAAGCTGCAAAATGCACTCGTTTTTAGCCATCTCCGGGGGCGGCCATTTTGTCTTCTGTCGACTGAAAATGACATCACATCTGCTCACAACGACCAATCACAGCTGACCTGTTTTCTGAACCTGAGCCATGATTGGTTGTTGTGAGCAGTTTCAGGTTAAAAAAAGGTCACCTTGTTCCCATCTCTGTCTCTCCCTGATATTGTACTTCACTTTGCTATGAGACAAATCAAGATGTCTATGTTTGGAGGGGAATCCACCAGTTGCATAAGGCAGAAGATAACTGTCAGTTCATTTTGAGTATAAGACCTCGCTTAGTCAGGCACTACTTAGCAGCTGCCAATCTGGTGATATTCAAACTGTCTCTTGCATGCAAGTTTTTATTAAATTGTATCAGTCAATTTTCTCAAAGTTCTTGTTGTACCTCTTGTCGATTAAAGGCTCCACATTTTCTTCATGTTTCTTTCAAAACTTTATTAGCATCATTTAAAAACGTGTAGTTGACATCATCAGCGAGGCCTGGGATTGGAGGGGACTATCGGGCTTCGGTCATCGGCATCCGCATTCATCCACCACCATGTCCTGGTAGTGGCGCAGCACCACATTGTCATTATTGTCGTAGTAGAGCATGGAGATCGGCGAGAAGCGGACGGGCACGCAGCAGGGCTGAGGGGTGCTTCCTGGATCCAGCGAGTGAACCAGTGTCTGAAGGATGGCGTGGTTGGTGCTGTTCAAGCTGTCGCTGAGAGGGAAGGGGCACTCGCCGTGGCAGTAGTTGGCCACATAGCCCTGCGGTGCGATGATCCAATCCTGCCAGCCCACGTCCTTGAAGTCCACATAGAGGCGGCGGGCCTTACAAATGTTGCTGGGCGACACGGGGGGCAGGGCGTGGGAGGTACTTCTCCGCTGCCGGGAACGGCACTGCTTCGGGTGGAGCGACACTGCCAACAGCGAGGCCTGCACAGGTGGCGCCGCCCAGGATTTATCCAGGTCAGCATCCACAGGCCGAAGTTCCAGAAGCAGACCGTAATTACGTGCCGGGCGGCGCCAGGATTCGGCCAGCGAGGTTAGGTCCAAGGTGACCGACACCCCTTCCGGGCCCAGCCGGACCGACTGGGACAGGAGAAGGCGGCGGTTGACCCGAGGGTCGGCACCCTTCAGCGTGGGCCGGACTATCTTGTACAGAACTGCACTGATGGTGGGGCCACTTTGCAGCAGGGTTGCCGCCGTCCTTCCGGAGCCCCTGGGCCCAGACCTCCACAGGAAGTGGATGTGCAGCTGAGCCAGAGACAAGACTTCCAATGACTCCAGGGCTGCAAGATTGAAAAACAGATGCTGGTCCACGCAGCCTGGGCACGCCACGCCAGAACCTGGAACAACACCGCCTGCACACACATACGCACAAACAATTACACATTCAGACACACAGAAATGGACACAGACAAACAAACATAGGTGGACGGACACATACACTCACACACACACACACACACCATTAACCAACCAACAAAGACATATGTACATACAAAACACTAACATAAACATACAGACAAAGCAAAACACAAACTGAGGGACATGCACGAAGGCATACGGACATACTTACACATGGAGATACACGAAAAACCACATACACAACACAAACACACAAAGAGACACGCAACCAAAAGACAGTCACACATGCGCGCATACAAGAGACACAAAAATGCAGTCACGTTAAAGTAGAGATGTACATTGATACACACAATAGATGCAAACGTGGAAAAGAGATATCATTTTTTTTGGGGGGGGAGAGAAACAGACACCCAAAGTACACGTGGATACACACAAATTAAACAGAAACAGACACATTCACAAACAGCTACAGATGGCATGATGTCTGTAGCCACTAGCCACACAACGATGTGGAGTTTGAGGCTGATAACACTGCCACTACCTTGGTCTTGCACATATCTGATGATGTTGCCACGGACGCCGTACTCGGACACCGTGCACGGCTCGCCCTCTTCGGCCTGAACGCGCTGCGACCTCCTAAAGATTCTCCAGAGGGCCGGAGGGACGTCGTGGCGTGGGGACCGGGACCCCGGGGGACCATCGGGGGCAGCCGGCCGCTCGGAAAGGCCTATGGCGCCGAGGAGGATCCGCTCCTGGGGGACAGCGTCCACGCCGGCCAGGGCCAGTAGGAGCAGGAGCGCACGCATGTTGTTCTTTACCCTGACGACTTTGCACAGCTGTGCGCGGGGGTGTTTGATTTAAATGGCTCGACCTCCCGGTGTGATCGATAAGATGGCGAGGGAGGGGGCGGGGAAGCACGGCGGCTCCAAACATTTTTGTTTGTTTTCGAAAAGTTTTATCAGTTCCTCAAGACATATAGGGATCAGCTCTACTTCGGGCGCAAATTTTTGAGCTCATAAGCCACATTAGATCTGTAAAACCGGGGCCAAATGTCAATAGATGAGGTGGGTGGGGGGGGGGGGGGGGGGAATCTAATTATAACGTTAATGTGGTTGATTAAATAGAATAATTCATCCAATTTTTAAAATATAATTGTTTTACCAATAATTTAGGAAATTGAATAATAAAATGTTAAAACGTGAATGTAAAAAAAATCTAATCAAATCTATTTTTAACATAATAATACGTAGTATGTAGTCCATATTATTCAATTCACAAATTTAAGAAAATAAGTATAGATTTTATTCAGTTAAATACGTAAAATACCTTTTCTGCTTCCCGTGTGTGGGTGTGTGCGTGCGTATGTCTTTTATCTCAAAGTATCTTATTTGATCCTGTTTTACCTCAGTGTTTGTAACTGGGGGTCGTCCACACTGGGAGCTTTGTTAAGATCTGGCTGTAGGGATGCTGCCGTGGGGGAGGGAGGTCCTGGCTCGGCGGAAGAAAGAGAGCATGACGTTAAGTACTGAAAGGTTAAGTGCTTGACAACTCTCGGAAATCTTGGAAAGAAGTGACGCCTGAAGGTGCGCTTGCATGACACCGTGCTAAAATAACTTCGTTCATATTAAGTTACAAGCACCAATTACAACACAGCGATTGATCTGCACATATGGGAATCGCTTCTGTTTTCAGGCCAAACAGTAGGTTGATTTGCGGGTGTCACGCTGCGCTTTTTTATTCAGCGTCGTGCGCTGAATAAACAGCGAACATAGTCAGCGAATGTACACGAGTGTGTTTTGAAACGAGCTCAGAAATGGCGCTTCACACCTAACATCCGCAATTTCTTCACAAAGAGGTGGAGTTTAACACAGTTGCGGCTTTACCCGCTTTTATTCGCTATTGTTGCTAACTTCTGAAGAGTCTTTAAGTTGTAACAAGAAATTTTGAAGAGTGTGGTGTCCAAATGTTTTGATAAAGTTGCGAAATGCATACTATTTAAGCGGTGTACTTCCCTCGGTTTCCCCTCTGTGTCATGAAGTGGTATATGCCGGCCAGACGTCACGTTTAGTGTAGTTCTCCATTTAAGACGCTTGGGGTCAACCAAGGCCTTCGACAAACGCTACTTGGCGCAAACAAGTCAGAAACGAAGTTCCCGGAGAAAACCCACGCAGGGACGGGGAGAACATGCAAATTCCACACAGGAAGGCCAGTGCCCGAATTCGAACCCTGGACCTCTGTACTGTGA
Organism: Filicampus tigris; assembly: GCF_054856515.1. Classification (NCBI taxonomy): domain Eukaryota; kingdom Metazoa; phylum Chordata; class Actinopteri; order Syngnathiformes; family Syngnathidae; genus Filicampus; species Filicampus tigris. The sequence continues at coordinate 9,740,641 of NC_141230.1, forward strand.
GGCGGACCTTATTTATTTGCTTGCTTTCTACTGCACCGTCTGTGCACCTCAGTTTTTTCAGTGGTCCAACTGAATTGTTCGGTCTTGGTAATCAAGTGAACATTTTGGGAAAGTCATGGAAAACTATTGCTAAAAAAAAGTCTATGAACCTTGTGCGGGTGACAGTTACACAAAGAAATTGCATTGTACATTTTTTTGTCATAAAATTGAAGGCAAGCTTGGTAAATAACAGTAGAAGGCATTATCGTTATGACTTACGAGTATGACTCTTTATCATCTTGGGTGCTTGCTTTCTCACTCAGTTCAGGATATGACTGTTAATTCCCTGTTGGCTTTCTTTAGGTCAAATGAGTCACTTGTTTTTTTTTCTCTTCTTCCCCCAGCTGCACCATTCATTTGTTTCTGTGCACGCTCCACTGGAGATGTGTAGGATGCATGATGTGTGTCTTCCTGCCTAATAGATGACTGTAAGCTGTGTCATCCCTTTTATATAATTCTGCGGGGGTCCCTCGTACTATTTTAAGTTTATATGGCTTTTCTTGCTCCACAGGTACAGAGAGCTCCACATGAATGTAGTGTATAATATATGTTTTAGTAGTCATTTAACCACCATATAACCTTTAGTAAATACATATTCACACAACATTTTAAAAGAACATTTTGATAGAGCAGATTGTCATATACAGTATACTGTACATACACAAGCATATAAACAACACACTACCTTTTAGTATGTGTCAGCTAGCACACAATTCAGCAGCACAGAAAATCCAAATCAATGTCCTTTGCTGACAAAAAAAATGGTCTGGCTGAGAGTCCTATTAAGCCAAAGGGAATGCGAAAAAACGGGAAGTCGAAAATGTATATTGCAGGGGCTCCTTGCTTTACGATGGAGTCCCGTTCTTACGTATTTGTAGTAGGAAATATTTGTATAAAAAAAAAACACTCCGAGGCCATAATTGTACTAGTTTGATCAATGGTCATAAATGTAAAAAACATCAAATGAAATTGATGTCATTTTCAGTCAACAGAAGACAAAATGGCCGCCCCCAGAGATTGCTAAAAACGAGTGCATTTTGCTGCTTATCTTATATTCCACAAACGCAAAATTAATCAGAATGCCGTGTTTCAACTAGTCGGCCTGCTGGGAACATAGTCTTGAAAAAAAATATGTTTGGGTTGACTTCTGCTTTAAGGCTTCTTTTTATACTCCCACGTCGACGAGTTCGACAACCGCCGCATTGCATCACGTGACCGACACATATTGCTGCGCGACATGTTGGCACCAGGTCTGCGATACAGGCCGCGCACACGTACAAAATTGTTGCTGCGTGTACGACGCAGTGCGCATTCTCTCTCGTGATTGGTCCGTTATGTCACATGTTGCGATGACATACACTTTTCCCTGGCTCGGTTCTTTGAGAACATTTTATTTGTTACCACGGAGGAGAGGATCCCCCAAGCAGCTTGTTGCTGCTGCGAATCAGACTTGTTTGGCAGCGGCGTGGGTGTTATGTCACGTACGTGTGTGTAAAGAAGCCAACCCACGCACGTACCACCTTCCAAAGCATTTTCGCAATTCAATTAAATGCATTGTCTAGACTATAGGTCTTTTAACTTGATCAAGGTACTAGTACTACTGCATAATATTTGTGGATACTGTTTTTCAGTGTGCATCCCTCACTGACATTTTCATGTAAGAATGAAGTTGCCTTAGAGGCCTAATCATCAATTTTAGCAACGTTTTCTCAGAACACTCAATTCCTTGTTGAAATCTGAATTATGCCGCCTGTAGTCCGAGGAAAACATGGCGTGGGCGCAATATTGTCTGTGAATAACTTGTTTTATGGGTCCTGGGAGTATCATATGCATCTGTCTGTGCAGCTAAACAGAATATTCCATGAAAGCTTCCTTTCTTTCTCGGGCCTGCTTGAGGGAGCGCGTGTGCGTGTCTGGCTGCCAGGGAGAACAACAGCAGCGTTTTCTGATAGCCCGGACCACACACAACCCCAGAGACCCGTGTCTTCTGTCATCAGCACGCAGACGTTAACAATGTGTTTCCAAATTTAGACCTCCATGGTGCTTCATAAACCTGAATCCAACTTTCAATGTTGACACCAGCAAAGAGTCCTCAAGCATTGCATTCTCCTTCCATGTGGAATGATTCATATACTGTAAACAATATTTGAATACAATATAGATTATTGCTAGGAAGCCTATCTGCTTCAAAAGCATCATTGTCACATTTTCAATAGGGGTGAATGGTTAGGTTTGCTCACTCTACACATATTGTGTCTACATAAACCTGTGCAAGCACTATAACCTTCAGCTGGAACCGCCAGAGGAAAGTGAGGCGGGGACCTCAGAATATGTTTACATGCTCAGTTACCACCCCACTTACTGTTTTTCAGTTGATTATTTTATATTTATGTAATATAAGTAGTTAAGTTTTTTGTATAAATATGTATTGTAATGACGACGTTACTTGTGTGTTAGAGTAGATTTGTGATATTCTATGGTATATTCTGACTACTGTAGATAAGATAAGATAAGAATGCCTTTATTGATTCCACAGTGGGGAACACATCTCTGTCATAAAATGAAGGCGTTCTCATTGGAAAATAGGGATGATAAAGAAAATATCACTGATACGCCGCTGCATTTGAAAGCAAGTGACTGCATTTGGACAGTTAGCTTCTAGCTAGTTAGAGGCTTGGTCAATGTCAGCAGTTAATGTCACCATCTATAGTCTCACAGTCATCACCCACTGACAGGTGACTTGACTGCCTACCATCAAGTTTTTGTGTGACTCTGTGTGAAGTATACTTTATTCAAACATTTTGGTCGGTTTTGAAATTCGACAATCTTGGGGCAATTGAATTTTGAGATAATAGCAATTGTTCACGCTTTGACATCATACTTAGGAAACAAGAAAAACAAATCTTGTTACAGAATGACATCGAAATACTGTTGTGGTTGTTGTGCTTTGGTTGTTTGCAGACCTGGGCATTTTATTAAAAAGTGAGCGTCCGTCATCCGTCAGCAGTGAGGGTACCCTTCCGTCGTCTGTCATCCGTCATTTTTCCCACGGGGGAAAAAATAGCATCCCTCTATAGGCCGGTCCACCTCTACTTTTAAACATCCGTCTGTCGGCGAGTCCGACTAAACTTTCACTCATCGCCCCCCACCCCAGGCTTCTGTCTGTTTCTAAAAATGTTTTTTAAAAAAACATCAATGCTTGATGGGAGGGCTCCCGCATAAGGCGTGCACTGATTGGATGGCCATTTTCCCGCAGAGGGCCACCTAATCAGAAAGAAGCGCTGGCACAGCTCTCTATATAAGCAGCGTGTGACACAAGTGGCTCGAAGGCACAGAGAGCCTTACATCTACATTCCTTGAAGAATCAAGCAGAGCATAGTCAGACAAGCGGAGCAGTCATTGAAGACACACTGCATGGCGAACTAAATAAAGGGTTTTCCGTCTATTTTCAAATTAGTCCCGTTCTTCGTTGACCGCCAGCAAAACGGGCATCCATCAGTGACGGACCGACGGACCGGTCCGTCACAATAGACGGAATGCCCAGCTGTGGTTGTTTAGTCCGAAACTGGTTTGGGTATTACAGTATTTGCAAAGTACTCAGACCAGTTTTTGATGACGTAAAACACGTTTAGTCTTCATAGAGTACGTGTGTTAAACTCAAGGCTTTCAGGCCAAATGTGGTGCGCCACACCATTTAAAGTGGCCCGCAAGAGTGTAAAAGTCTTTCCAGTACTTTGTCGGCGACAGACAATCGGCGTCAAGAACATAATGTTCACGTCACACTCAGGCGCCACACAAGCAGACACGCCGCTAAATAAAGAGAAATGATCAAATAAAAACAACGGACACACACACGGTGATCGGTGGTTTGCGCTTAAAGGAGAAAAAAACTTCTTTTGTGTTATGAGGCTGTGTTGGTTGTGAAAGATTATGCACGTCGGAATTCTGACACCAACCACAGAGCCAGGAATACCACAATTAACCTTAAAAAAACCCAACAAATTGGTGTTAAAGAGTTAAAATGCAAACTGGGATCATAGCAGAATGTGTTTACAAAGCCACAATCAATAACAAAAATAATGTGGCATAGATGAATCTGAAGATTCAGTCTTGTTTCTGAGGGTGCGTACGTTAAGCAGTGCATATTAAAGGTCTGTGCGCAGATACATTATGTCCTGGTCACATCCACAATTTTGTAGTTCTACAACTAATGATTATTTTAATAATCTGTAGATTATTTTGTAGATTAATCAATGAATCTGATTTTTTTTCCAGTTTAAATGTCCATGCCTTTATTGAAAAGCTTGTCATTATTTCAAATTGATAGTGGAGAAAATACAATAAAAAAATATATAATTATGATATGTTACTGGTTTGGTACGTAACATGTCAGAAAATAGGCAAAATTGTTGAACATTGTTTTCCAAAGTAAAAGCAAATGTTTTATTTTTATTCAGCACAAAGATAATCAGTCTGCTTTCATGGAGGACTACATAAACTGGGTAATATTTACTGTTGAGAAGCTGAAAATACGAGCGTTTTGACAATTTTAAATTAAAAAAGGAATCCCAACGACTTATCGATTATCAAAAATAATTATTGCTTAAAATGATAATCAATTAGGTGTTAGTTGTGGCACCTCTACAATTTTGTGTACATGTAGCCATTTGGTTTCGTTGAATGCCAGATTAGTGGTGGACAACCGGCGGCCCGCGGCCCTCGCCCACATTAAGAGTGGTCCTCGCCTAATTTCTGAAAATGTTTGTAAACAATGTTTACTGTTGCTGAGCCATTGAAAGATGTAATACCAGTGTTAACCACAGGGTAGCAGACATCGCTCACCAGCGCCTCCAACCCTGAAGGTGGAAATGTGAAGAAGAGCGTGCCATGGCAGCCAAGTATCGATCTCAAAAGTACATAAACAACAGTGGTTTCTTTTCTTTTTTTCCAACTGGCAGTTTGTTTGAACTGCATGATGATTTAGTAAATTTGTTTCCTCCAAAACATAAATATACACAACGATTAAGAGTGTTTCAAACGCGTATGGTGGCTTAATTGGACATTGACCGTTGTGATGGACGCATCCAGGAGGACCAACTTTACTGCCCTATACTGGCGGCACTTTTTCACAGGTGAGTGAGCCAGCCTGTTCATTTGGGGATTTGAATGACATGCGGGAAAACATATGGCAGTATACTATAATCTTTAAAATGAGTTCTTACACTTAATGTTGGTTTGCTGTTCAGCAGTTTTGTGCCATCTTTGATTGGGAATTTTTATGCCGTTGAGCCATTTTGGGCACATTAAGTTAATGTAACAAGTAACAACTGGTGTTTGATAGTACTTTTCTTTATTCACTTGGATAGTTTGATCATTGATTGATAGAGCAATGTGTGTTTCTTTAAAGGACAGCAACAAGCAAACATTTTATACAGTAATATAATTAGAATAATACAAATGTAATATATTTCAACTTGAATAAGTTAAGTCATAGTTATTTAACATTAAGAAGTGCAGCAGTTACAATCATTTGACATCACATTTGGTTACATTTGAGTTACATTTAGTCTGTCTTAGAGTTGCATCTGACCATTTGAGGACAACCATTATGCTGATGTGGCTGTCAGTGAAAAAGAGTTTGACACCCCTGTAAGAGAGCTTCAGGCTCATTTTAAAAATGTACATAGTTATTCATTGCTGTCATGGGTGCCTTGAGAATCAAATTATCTACATTTAGAGACAACTCTCAAGGTGTCATTTGTTCTTCTTCACATATTTATTATTGTATTATTTCAGACATAAAGCACATTTGGGCTTTGAGTTAAAGTCCCATGTGGAGCTCCATAAGATAACGTTGTACATGTGTAAGGCCCACATACACTCAAACACGCATGCACACATCCTTGCACTGAAAAACAGATGTGGAGTGAATTCCCATTGGCAGCCGAGGGCTTTGAGTCATCAGCTGGGATTCCCTTCCTCTCACTTCCAAATATGGGTGGGTTTGTGATCTAGCGGCAGGCAGAATGTGGAAGGCAGAGTGGAACCCCCGGGTGATGTCAGAGCATTGGAATAGCATGCCTCGCCGCTGACTGGAAATGCAGTGGCGAGGAATGTCGGGAATGCAAAAATCAGTGTAATGCCATTCGCTCACTTGTAAGATGTTGCGCTTCATTCTTTGAACCCTCCCGCGTTTTTTGTGTGTGTGTTTTTTTCCGGCAATCGTCTCACTTGGGAGATACTTCTTCCCGTAAATTCCTAATCCCCCCCACCCCTTGCACACCAACCCGAAAGTGGTGACTCCTAATTCCCAGCATCAGTTGCTCTGTGGGAGGCCTCCGGCTGAATGTTATTTCCGTGGCTGGAGTGTCTGATGCCAGGACTCGAGTATCCCTTCTTGTGGGCTTTATCTGAACTTTGGTATTTGAAAAAAATAATTTGATGTCAATGGGGCCGTGCGGTATTAATCAGGAAAATGTTTCAATTGTTAATTAAATGCAGAGATAGATATCCGATTCCATTTGCGTTTCCGCTGCCATGATGACCCATATTGAAATTGAACCGCAACACCTGATTAAATTCAGCCTCAAATTGGCGGAATGTTGTTCGATTTGCATTAAGTGAAGTAGTAAAAAAAGAGAAAAAAAAGGGAAAAAAGATGACAAACTGAAAATTGGACACATATTTGAATCTAAATGTTGCTACAACCCACATAGTTGCAGTCTAGCTATGTTTGAAATGGGAGTAACAAAACAGTGGCAGTGTGATAATTTTGAAAATCTGCAACTTTATACCCATACCCACTTATTGTATTTGGCTATACTGTGTACACCATTGACCAGAAAGAAGTAGGGCTATGCCTCAGATGCACCATCCCATTACATTAAGTTGCAAAAGGAATCACATGAGCCTTTGTGTGACATCATAAACATTTTGGTCACCATTGATCAACAGGTGGGTAGAATTTGCAGAAAACAATTGCAGAACAATATAGCCAGTAATTCAAAGACTATTTAGACAAATTCTTAATTCGTTTAACCTGTTATCTTTAAATACAAACTTCTGGTACATCTAGAGGGTGTCCTGTCCTGTCACATCTATCAGCCCATTTTTTCCTTTTCCTTTCCCTTTTGCACCATGTAACACCGAGTAGACGTCCGCACCAATACAGTGTCTACAAGTAGGGTTGGGCGATATATATCGTCATCGATATCATCGTCAATCTTGCTTTCACGATGTGCAATTTTACATTATCGAGTATTAATACTGCCTCGAAAAGTAGAACGAGTCAGTCGATGGCCGCAAAGTATGAGGGAATGCTGAAAATCAGGGTGCATTGACAGCAGAGGAGTAGGAAGTGATAATCATTCGCTGAATCAGCGGGCAGGACCCACTCGCATGACTCTATCCGTGCTGCATGTTGTCCGTAGTCTGTAAATGGTTTGAGCTTGACATAACTGACGTCGGTGTGAATAACATTGTTAGATGTGCCAAAATGGTCACCGTGAAGAACAATTCTGTTCCACCACGGGCCATATGGATTACTAGGAAAACTTGAGCCAGCAAACACAAACGCACTCACACACGCACACACTTAGTACTTTAGCGAGCAAGTCAAACGTAACAGCCTGGATGTTCGGTTAACATTCAGTTTACACGCTTGTAGTCCGCATCATTCAACTAGCCTGTATTCGCGACGCATGTTGCACAAATAACGGCGGCTTGTTAGTCTGACGCCAGGATACACCCGAACATGAATATGTCACAAGTCTACATATCACAGTGATGAATGAGTGGGAAAATGCACTTTTCGGTTAGATGCAGCTTTGTTATTCAACTTTATTCTGAATACGGTGGCCAATGTATGAGATATGGGTAGTTGTCATGACGATGTCTTTTTTTTTCTCTCTCGCTGGGTGACACTTCCGTCACACAAATCACATATCAAATACATTTTTTTCCCCATTCTGATTGCTGTAGTTGACACCCTTTTCTCATTCTGATTGCTCTGGTAGGTGGCAGTAGTACACCAGTACTTACTGCAGCTCAAATGTCATTATATATGTCATATCATTATGGAATAACAGCAGAGACATTTAAATGACATAAATATTCCCAAAAATCATTGTATGTCGAGACATAATTTTTAGTTCTTCATTGTTAAATATTGCCATGGAATATTATGTTTTGCAGAAGCTGTATTAAGCAATTGAAAATATAAACAAGAGCTGTTGTTCACAAACGCTGTCCATCCATAATTGTTCTGTGAAGCAAGTGCAGATTTAAAATATTTTTGGTAGAATATCGTCAAATTACCGTTATCAAATTTTTTGAAAAAATATCAAGACATTTTTATCGCCCACCCCTATCTACAAGCCTAATTATTGTTTACAAGGATCAATCTCACTTTTCCTCACTGCCTCCCGCTCTCACTGTAGGCTAGTACCGACCATAGATGATGCAGTAATTATATCTGCCGACTGTCGGTTGGCCGCAGACGGCTTTGCGAGTCTCTCTGCTTGGGGAGAAATTAGAGACTGCTCAGCACATGTTCAGGGCTGTAATTAGAATAAGGACTTTTGTGTATGAAATGTGTTTATATGTTTGTCTAAGAGACCTCAGAATTCCAGTTTATCTCTGCCTCTGATCTTTAAGGTTCCGTCAAGGCAGGAAAATTTCATCAGAAGTTGTTAGGCAGTTAGGAAAGTATGTGACTTTAGCAGTGCCTCTTCCACTATATGCACTTCACAGTTTCAACGTCTCACCCGTTTGATTGGGTTTAATTCCGACATTGAACTATGGACTGACATGTTGAGCTGTGATTCCGACCGATTTAATCACTGCTGTAAACAGTCCAGAGCTTGTTGGAGGTCTTGTCTCAAGAGGATCGAGTAAGATCATCTGCAAAAGTCATCACAAACCCAAACAGATTATTATGACACAATCTAGACTTTACTTGTACTTCCCACAACTTGGAAACAATCTGGATTTCACTCAGTCAATGAAACACCATTTTAATCAGAATTTGATAACTGATTCACTTCCAACCGAAGAATACCTTTTAGTGTCCCTTCCTGGAAACCGTCACCCCACCCTGCCAATCTATAGTCACTGTCGCCAAGATCAGTGCTAGACTGAGGAACTTGAATCTGTATTTGACCAATTTAGGGTGAGGAGCTCATTAGCCGCTGCTACCTTGTGACTAGCGGATGAAAATATTGGTCTTGGTGTAGCTCAGACACTTGGCATTTTAGCGCTGAAACTCTTAATGACTTTCGTCACTTCCACTATGGTTATGCACGGGGCTTTCCCTGACCACTCATCCTGCTCTGCCTCTCCTAATGTCATCAGGTGTGGGGCTTCCGCAATGTGCTCATTTCATTACCCGACAATTTTCGCAAAGGAGACCATAACTTCCACTCCAGTCCTGTATAAAATATAATAGTCAGACAGTTATCCAAACTATTTTGAAACCAATAAAATGTTCTATCACACTTCTTCCATGTTATCATGTTTCCCTGAAGCTGATGTCTTTCCGGGTTTCCGAAATCTCACTTCTACCGATTGATCTTAAATATTTTTTTAGGTAAAAGCAGCTAAGAACTACAGCACTGATTACCTGAGAATTATCTTACCTACTTAAATACATTGTTCCATTGCAAGAGTTGATCAATTGGGTACTAAAATGGTTCATTTCTTCTACACAAATAATCCTAATTCAGGTTTCCCTGGTACATTTTTCAAATTTTCTTTTGGTCATGAAAAACCATATGAGGAATCTAAGGCCAAATAATTTATGGCTTCCTGTAAAGCAATCCTAGATGCCGAAACGTCTATGGATGCTGTCTGACATTCAAATAAAAGCAGAAAGGGAGCAACAATGATCCTTATAGACCTGGATAAAGGTTTACAACTAAAATCATCAGCAGGATAGAATGTTAGTGTTTGTTTCCAACATACCCCAGGAGATTATAGTACATTCTGAATGTACTGATAACATTGTGAGCCGTAAATTTATGAAACTGGCAATCGCCTTTCCATTAGAGTTACTGAGCCTTTCGACTCCACAAGTTTAAGTTAAAGGCAACTGATCAGAACTGGAGAGTCCTATCAGATTCAATGTGAGATATCATCAACTTTTAAGGAGCCTCGATGCAGACAAACCTGAAATAATTCTCATCTTTTTGTTACCTCTTACAATGTACGAAAGGTATTACGGTACATGGGTAATGGTTTAATGCTATCAAACTAAATCAATATATGAATTCAAAGGGGCTCTGTAGCCCTTTTTTGAGAGAGAGTGAGTGAGTGAGAGAAACATCTTCATCCATCAAAATGATCATCCATATGTCTTCAAGTGGATGCGGAGATCAATAGGTGCAAAGTCATGAGGCTCATTCCTTGTAAATCTGCGTGCTGTGGCACAGAGAAAAGAACAGTCCATTAAAATATGTCAGCATATGTGCTATTACTCGTGTGCAGTTATTTTACCTCCCTCTGAATACTTGTGATTTTTCCACTGTGGAGACAACCGCAGTACACTTCGCTTTTTAGAGTGCCGTTTAAGTTCTAATCCCAAACCTCTGTCTTCACGTCTTTTGTAAATGATGCCGAGGGGATAAAGTGAAGTATCTTTTTCGCTGGAATCATTTTTACATCTTCTTAGGTCCTCTCAGGTTCTGGTCTCTGAAGAGAAAAACAGATTGCGGATGAGAGTGACAGGCAGAAATGCTAAATGATATGTCAGAGGAAAAGGCCTAGTAAGTCCACGGCAGTGACATGTACCAGATGTATTGGCTTCAACTTACCTCACAAGATGGATGTATGCAGCGGCTTCATAAAATAACCACTTGAATAAGTCTTTTAGCGGAATTGTTCTTGTGATGAATTCGTGCTTTTTATGTCAGAACTGTCATTTTTTTCCACTGGACTTAAAAACAAGCCTGATCTGAAGTCATTAGCCCGGATCTTCTGAACCGAGGCGCGTATTCAATAAACCCATTGGCTTTTAAATGCAATCCTTTTTAAGCGATGCGGTAAATGCTGCACGCCAGCGAACATTCACCTCGGTCAACAAGAATGGATACGTAAAAAGCTGCCGTCACCGTCCGTGACAAGAAAGCCTAAGCAATCACCATTTCGACAATGCTAGCCAAACTTTAACATTAACCAATGAGTATACATAAACGGAGAATAACGCAACATCTTCATTCTCATTTGCAATTCGTCCTTGGCTTTTTGAGGCTAAGGGCCTTGTCGCAAAGAGTCATATATTTAGATGGGGGAGGTAAAGCCTGTCTGCGAATCTGCTAGTGTGATGTCATCACTGTGAGACACTGGTGTGATATCATGACGATGAGGTAATGGCAGGCAGAGATTGCAAGTTTATTACTTTGGCACACGGTTCGTTTGGCTTCTGCAGACTGCAACAGGGTACTAATGAGAATAGATGGCCTGCTTTGAGCAATCTGTGTGTGTGAGAGGGCACGTGTTCATGCAGTGATGCGTTTTATGCCGGGGATTGATTCAAATGACGTATACAGGTATATTCAAGGGACTAACAGATGAGGAAGCCATGTGACTTCGTACAGTTGAACCTCTAAAACACAAGGCTCTCAATATTTACAATTCAGAATTTTGTAAAAAATACAGCTCGAAATTTGAACGAAATTTCCATTCACTGTCTCGAAGGTAGAGAAACTTTCCAAAAATACGGCTGTTTATTTGACTAATTTGCTAGCCCCCGCATTTAATATTAGCGTTACGCGACAGAGACAACTTGACATGCGTTGCGAGTCTGTCAAAGGTGGATGTAACGGAGAGAATCCGGTCGCTTTTCAAAATAAAATAATTTTCAGCCACGGATGATAAATAAACCGGAAGTACTGTACGTTATTTATTTTTTTTCTTTCATCTGTGCAGCCCGCCGCGGCCCGGTCCCAAGGGGCCTGCAGCCCGGTGGTTGGGGACCCCTGATGTAAAGCACATTGAGTTACCTTGTGTATAAAATATAAATAAAGATGTCTTGCCCTAACTCATTAGCATTACGTCATTGTCGTTTGATATCCCCAAATGGGTCCTTGATGTCATTAAATGCCTTCAATAAGATTTTCCACAAGATTAACCTTAAAATTATCACCAAGTGTAAGTGGCAGAAAGGTCTTAAAAATGTCAGACATAATGACTTATTTGCAAGGACTCAACCATTCTGTAATTGTTTTTGCACTTTTGCACAACAGGGACCAGAATGGGCAGTTCCATCAAGAATCGTTTCGATTTTTTTGAAGAGGGCAGAGCTGACCTTTATTTCCCAGGTATGTACCTTATGGTCTAAGCTAACTATTTGTAACATGTTCACATCTTGTGAATGTGAAGTTCAGTTTGGTGGTTTGATTGATTGGATGATTCATCATTTTACAGTGGCAAACTTTTTTTTACACTTGTATGCCTGTTAAAAATGTTACTTTGAAAAATTGCCTGTATGGTTAACAAAGGTTTTTCAGGTGGCTTATTTAAATGTTTTTTGGTAAAATTTGTGAAATCCAAACAGATTAGAGGTCAATGAGTGTTTTGGAACAGAATGTGTTAGTCATTTAATTCCTTTGTGTGTTCCTGTTCAACATCAAATTGAACAAGACAGTGACTAATGTCAAGTAGTTTGTGTCTCTTTTCCCAGTTTGGAAATGCTACTCTCATCATGTTTCTTAATTTTTGCATTAGGGCCGGGGAAAAAAAGTCAACCACAAATATTCGTCGACACAAAAATGCTGCCTCCAAACTATAACTAATCATTTTCAAACCATATTTGCGCTGCCCGGAACCATGTTTGACCACTGTCTATGTTTACTACACAGCACTAAATCAATGGTATACGGTTGACATGTAGGAACACACTGAAAGAAATAAGTTGCCCAAGGTTTGGGGTTGCTTTAAACTAAAAAAAAAAAGGGAAAAAAAGGACAGAATAAAGTTTTATGTAATATCTGCAAAGCAGAGCTATGGTCGGTTTGAGAGAAAATATCCACACAGGAATTGGAGCGCCTAGGTGTACACAACTACTGTATGAGCCAGCTTGCACATACTACTAAAGTTAATATAACATTGTTTTTGTTCGTTTGTTTGTTTTCACTGATTAGCTAACGTAATATATCCTACCATCGCTAGGTAGAATGTGCTCAATGGTTTTGTTTGTAGACCACACTCCGTAGTGTATTCATTTTGTAAATGACGCTTTTTGTGTGAGTGCCCGTTACCTGCCTTGCACAAAGCGCAGCTCACGGTATGGTAGTCATTATGCAGCACATCCCTTCACTATTTTACTGGAGCAAATTACAATTACTTGATTATTCAATGGAATAATGGATAAAAGTTTCTAAAAAGTTTTGTTTGTGACAGCCCTAGTTTAAATTAAATCCCATCGAATCAGTCAAAATTCCCTCTTCACCTGCCTTGTCATCCCTGGGCTGCTTCGTATGAAATGTTGCCGCTAAGCTATTGAGCAGCTCCTCTTGTACAGCTCATGTGACACACGATTCTTTACCGCTTTCAATGAAATGTTTGCTCATTTTAGACATTCAGGCACCTGGATGCTACGCATATGGCAATGTCATCCTCTTCAGGTTTCCTTCATGTGTTCTGTGTGAAGCATCTTCTCACTCATTAATCCTAAACCTAAGTCGGTGATGTTGTCCACTACTGTTGCCCAACCTTTATTGAGCCAAGGCACTTACAGAAAAGTCTCACGGCACAGCACCAGACGCAAATGTCACCAAAATTATATATATTGAACTAAAGTTGATCTCATCTCAATTTACTCACCAATGTACTCGTTCCGTGTGAAACCCGGCTGTGTTTGTCAAACACAAATCTGATTTACTTGAACACACAACTGAAACTGGATGAATTGTGCAGCTCTCCTGTTGATCTCTTATGCATGGTAATTACTGGTTTAGATAATTATCATGTTCATTTATAGAGAGTGTTTGAATGTTGATGGTGTGAAATTACTTTGTAGGTTGGGTTGAGCTGTACTAAAACATTTGCAAGAATTCTAATGCTCATTTTAAATGAACACTGACAATATATACCGGTACCTGTATTTAAACTGGACTGCATATTATTATGGTTGTATTTTGCAGTGGTGAAGAAGTGAACTTTATCATATTGAGAGTTGATACCATGTAATATTTTCCCCTCATAAAGCCATAACAGTGTTCACCAAAATATTCGAAATGTCAAACCAACTAATGTCCTTATTTTCATGTAAATTACAAAACATTTGAATTTGAGTTGTCCAGATCAGTACAGGTCACATTTGGCACATTTTTAAACCGACTGGCCCTAACATTTGCTTGGGAAAAACGTTGATTTAAGTCCTAATGGAATGTTTTTTTAAACTTTAAACTAGATTTTTTACATTACACAATTTGATTGGATGTTAATACGACTCATTTACTCTGTTGGTATCCAAATTTGGAGTGTGACTATAATTAGTATTAGCACATCACTGATTTTAAATTTATATAAAGATGGGTCAATTAGGTTACATTGCACACTGTTGTATGTAAGTAAAATTCTCTACACCACAATATGACTGGAAATGTATATACTCACTATTTCAATTATTTGAGTGGGATTTGTTTAGGTTGTTCCCCAACACAAATGTAAAAATGTAAAACTACTTCGTATAGCATTTAGTTTCTCTACAATTGGGAGTAGATGATTTCAGTGCTCAACTCACTACTATTATAAAAATAGCCTGCCTTATTAGATGAACAGTTAGTTGAGCTGTAAATTAGCATAGGGTCCATCATTAAGACTGATTCTCTTGTGGAGTTTATATGGTGTGTTAGGGTGTTTGCTTATAATGTATGCAGTGTCAGGTTCATGAAAAATTGATATTCATAATGGAACTTTGTGACCATGTATTATTATTATATGGGCTTCTCTGTTGAAAAAAAAATACTGTTGATAATTACTAGTGATCAACTATTTTAATAATTTTTATAAGGTATTTAATTGCTTTTGTAAAATAGCTAAGTTACACATTTTAATACACGCAAAAATAATTTTAAAAAACTCATAATTATTTCCGTCATGTTATACATTTTTTCTACACTAAAACAATAACGTTGCTTGCATACATGATGATAATTAAAATTTGGTATTTTATATTTATCAGTTGCAAATATAGACAATATGATATTTTTGATTTTCTTATTTTCTTGTGTGAACACATTCACCAAACATCTGCATTGAATAACGTGCACAACAGTTTTTTGCTGTAGTTGTTTTTTGCTCTCGTTTGACAGTGTCTTTCTGCAGTAAATCTGAACCTTTCTTTGGAAGCATATAAATGATATCACCTGTAACACTCTGGTAATTGTAAAAACCTGATTGTCCACTTCAATTCGTCGCGGCGTCATCGGTCACTAATGATGAGCGGCTGAGCTGTTGTCAATTAGGGATTGCATATTGAAGTGAATGTGTGACCTCACCAGCCAGCCTCACATGTGCCAAAGTCACCCTGAAGAAATGACATCATGGACAATGATGTCATCCCACCATTCCAGACCCTCTCCCCTTCCCGCTTAAATGCTTTTAGGCTTGGCTGCACGCACACGCACACACACGCACACACGCAAACACATTCAAGAAGCCCAAGTCGTGATATAAACAAGACAAACATGCAACAGATGCGATAAGGATGTCATTTGGCCTCGGAACAAATAAAGTGAGCCACTCCACATCCCCCCATCCCCCATCTACAACTAAATATGTCCAATAATACACTTGTAAACATACTGACAGAAGCCAGGCCACAGCCTCTCATATTAGACCATGCCAGGAAAACATGCAACGTTCAATTACACTCTAAACATAATCATATTAAACCTATTTAAAAGTATGTTAATTTTCTGTGGTTCATCGTATGCGAGCTTTCGTCAATGACCGTTTCTCTGAGTGCAACACCATATGTGTTGAGGACGGTTTCCTGCCCATTTAAAAAAAAATGGAGTACTGCAATAAAAACAAGAACATCTGGATGTGTACTGTACCAAGCATCATCAGAGCTAAACTAGGGTAATGTATTTTAATTGAAATATTTTATGAAAAAATGTGTAATGATGCAAGAATTAATCTGTAATATTATTAATGTAGTAAGAATGCTATGGGAATAAAATTACAACTTTGTGTGTAAAAATTCAACTGGAATGAGAGTAACAGTTGTGCAATTAGAAGAAAAATTGTGTTGCCGTATGCGAATGGAGTCATAATATTGAAGGAAAAAGTGAATTGAATAAATTGGTAATATGATTTTTATATAATTATCATTTTAAGAAAAAAGTTGAAAATAGAGACAATAGTAATCAAAATACTGCGAGAAGTAGTCATGATCATTCAAGGTGGAAGTCGTAGTATTACAAGAACTAATTTGTAATATTATGGGAATAACATTTTAATAAGAGTAACTACATGAAATCATCCATCCATTATCTATACCGCACTATCCTCACGAGGGTCGCTGGGGTGCCCGAGCCTATCCCATCTGTCTTTGGGCAGTAAGTGTACACCACATACACCCTGAACTGGTTGCCAGACAATCGCATAGCACAGAGACAAAAAAAAACATCCACACTCACAATCACACCTAGGGGCAATTTAGAGTGATTAATTAACCTACCATACATGTTTTTGGAATGTGGGAGGAAATCGGAGTGCCCAGGGAAAACCCACGCAGGCACGGGGAGAACATGCAAACTCCACACAGGAAAGTCAGGGCCAGAATCGAAACCATGACCTCTGAACTGTGAGGCGGACACGCTTACCAGTCGACCACCGTGCTGCCAATATGAAATCATGAAACTTATCAAAGGAAAAAGAAGTCCTAACAATTACAGAATTGTCAAGAAGTCATAATATCTTGAGGAATTACGTTGTAATGTTATGACAATAATGTGATATGAGGAAAAAGGCATAATGTAAGAATAAATGTATTTTGCAAGACAAACAGTCATAGTATTATGGCGTATGTCGGTCTCTCTCTCTCGCTCTCGCTCTCTTCACCAATGTCTCTCTGTCTCTCTCTCTCTCTCTCTCTCCCTCTCCCTTACTTGTTCTCTCACTTGTTCTCTCTCTCTCTCTCACTCCCTCTGCCAATCCCAGATTTAAAATGGTCTTGTTTTGCATGATACTACCAACAATGATTAAAACAATACCTTTCACTTTAGTGGGACAGAAAACATTTTCTCTGACTGAACTCTCCAATAACACTGTCCATTAGTGTGGGTCATGTAAAGACTCTAACAATTCCTGCATGAGCAAACATTAACTAACATTTTTTGGAGGTGGGGAGTGAATTGGGAATCCCAAGCAGAAGCACACAGGGTGGGTGGCCATCTGCCTTGAGTAGTATTTCCACTTGATGATAAAAAAAAAATATATATATATATATATATATATATATATAAAAAATACCGGTACTGTTTGATGCACAAATATGTATATCAAGTGCATACATGGCTGCACATTAGTTTCAGGGTGTATAGGAGGACTTAAGTGGGCACACATTTGTTCTCATGCCCTCCCTCTAAGCTTGGCAACAAACATGAGGGCCCCAACAATCTGGAGGATCTCTGCTTTTGCGGATGAGCTTCGGTCGTCAAATTTATCCCCCCCCTCACCCTCCATCTCCTCTGGAGGCAAGAGCAGGTGGAAATGACGGGGGTCCTGGCCTACACTCATCGGGCAGATGGGTGAACTCCATGACCAATGCTGCAAACTGCACCATTCAGGAATAGCACAGACATTGACATCCCCCAACTCAGCGATTTCATTCGCCTTGAGCTACAATTCAAAACCAGCGACGTACCATCGGCGATTTTAGACTAAAAGAAGTCTATATACAGTACCCTGCAGACAATATTTTGTGGCACGTAGAACTGCCAGGCTAGTATACTGTATAATGAATATCAGAGATAATACAAGTTCCAGATGCACCACAACATTTGGTCTTTTTTTTTTTTTTCATCTAGTTGTTCTCTGAAGTGACCTTTATTAGCAGAGTTGAGCATTTACACCTGTCAGTCAGTGTTGTCAGAAGTATCGATACTTTGAAAAGTATAGGCACTTACACACCGTATGAGAATACGATACTAATAGGTCATGGTATCGATACTACGGTACGCATGTCTGCGAAAATGTCTCATGTCCTGCCGGCTGTGTGCCTGTTTGCAACGCACATTCGCAGTAGAGGTAATCCGGGTCATCTGTGATGTAAAACAGAAGCATTGGGGGTAATCAATGTCATGGCTAACCCATGTTAGTGTTAGCAACAGAGTCCGAAATTCCGGGTGCATTTCACAAAATGACTTAATACAATGTAACATCCCTTTCATAGCAGCACGGCGGTGATACACGAGCATCTAAAAAGTAAGCATGTTGTGGCTGATGCCAAATTTCATTTCAGACATAAGGACAGTCGAATCTGGAAGCTAGCAAACACAGGCTACCGCGTGCATCTGATGATACTCTGCACGCATGTCCTGGTATTGAGTGTCAAGTATTTTCCTTGGTATCGATTCGAGTTTGAAATTTTAGTATTGTGACAACCCTACCGTTAGTACCGACGGAAGATTCATAGGTTCGTCACTGATGGACTCACGTTTCTGCTGGCGAACTGACGACTGATGGGAACTTTGAAACACTGATGGAATAACCGACGGAAGCGATTTTCATCCATCCCCAGGACTACTACGAATGAAAAAAGGTCAGGGGCATTTTGAGGATGAGAATTAGGAAGAGGAGCAGCAATAGTATAATGTTTTTTTTTTTTTCTAAATCAGCCCAAACTGTTTCTAAATGAATACAATTATGTGCTGTTACTCTTGTAAACCGTTTTTTACTGAAGATCCTAAAGTGGTGGTAACGATGACAGACTAGGCCGGCCTGAAACAATGACGACTGATGATGACAGCCTTCCGGGTCAAATGACGGAGGTTCACTGATGCATCCACCGGTGTTTATTAGTATAGTGCTTGTTTTTAATTAATTTGAAGGAAAAAGATGTTTTGAGCTTTAAGTCCCTGTAAGGGGAAAATAAATGTCTTCTAAATTTGACTGACCTCAAAGAAGAGTCTGCCGCCATCTTCCTTGACATGCGCACACTCACGAGTGGCAATGAGGCGCCCTAAAGCGGCCACACCAACCCGAAATTCCAGTCTACACACTGGCTGTCAAGTCAGACTTTTTTTTTTTTGCATCCTCCTTAATTCCCTGCCTTTCTTGCAGTGGTCAATGAGGGACTGTAAAGAGGCCATGCCAGCCTGAAGGCCCCATTTTTCTGAATGCAGCATTAGTTCTCGTATGCTGGATTGCTCCTTTCCCTGGTTAATTAATTTTTTTAAACAACTATAGATTTTTAATGTAGATGTTTTATTTTTCACCTTGACTAAAACATCTGCTGAACTTAGCATGTTCACCAGCTACCAACCGTGTGTCCTCAAAAGCTCATTTTACTCACTTGTTTTACCGTATTATTGCAATAATTGCTAGATATTGAGACATCTCATCTGCATCGTTCTCTTGTAAAACCGGGCAGACTCAAAACCACTCTCCAGACCTCCTCCAGCAGCGCCACATGAAAACCTGCAATCATGCCTCAATATTTTGAGACTCGCAAAATGTAATTTAGGACCAGTGTCCCAGGAAACGCAGCAAAATGTTGTTAGCGTTGCTGGACGGACAGGCGGAATATATCTACGCCTGCTCATCACGTCCCTGCCTACTTCTCACTTTGCTGATCCCCATGTCATTAAGCCCATTCACACGGATGACATCATCGACTCCCGGCGTGCCAAGTGTGCTCCATAAAGACCAGGCGTATTTTCAGGAGTGAGGGAGTGCCCCTGGTGTGCTGAGACGAGAGGGTGAGAAAGATCTTCCTACTAAATTAGTCATGACACAAATGTGATGGTGGTGCTGGTCAGCGCTCCTCAACAAGTTGCTCTAAAGGAAATTGGATCGCAGCACCGCCAACAAAAAAAATCACTTGGTTGTGCTCTTAATGTAATTGCAATACTTTGCTACAAAAGTTGAGATAGTATGTAGTAAGACTTTTGTGGTTTTAGTTAGCGAGTAATGACATTGGAGATACTAATTAAGGGTGGGAATGACAGAGTAACTTGCAGTACGATTTTAGCAATATCAAGCTATATTTCATCACAGTATTTTGCAGATGATGATAATGGCACAATAGTGATGCAGCTGACTTTGAGCAATAATACAGTCATAATTAACTAAATAAAATATTTTCTAGTTAAAATTTACTAGAGCAAGCTTGACATTGGCATATAGCATACAGAAGGTACCAATTTTTGTCCCTCTTGTTGCACGTTGTGCAAAAAAATCTTAATTTAATCTAATTAAAAACTAACCATTAAAGGGAAGTCGACCCAAACATTTTTTCAAGAATATGTTCTATGCAGGCCCACTAGTTGAAACAAGGCATGCTGATAAATAGTACGGTTGTGGAATAAGAGTTAGTCCACCCGTTTTTAGCCATCTCTGGGGGTGGCCATTTTGTCAATTCTGTCGACTAAAAATGACATCTACTCAGGACTCAGGTAACGACCAATCAGCTCAGCTTCAGAAATTGCCCGTGATTGGTCGTTACCTGAGGCCTGAGCAGTTGTGATGTAATTTCCAATCGACAGAAGTGACAAAATGGCCGCCCCCTGAGATGGCTAAAAAGGGGGGATTTTGCTGCTTATCTCAAATTCCACAAACGCAATATTAATCAGAATGCCGTGCTTCAACTAGTATTAGTAACTAGACCATATTCTTGATGAAAAAATGTGTTTGGGTTGAATTCCACTTAAATATAAAGATAATAGAATGGTGTTGTTACTTGTTAATTATGTTAGATAGAAGTTGTAATAATATAGTACACCACCAGGGTACATAGATCACTTTTTAGCACCGCTGTGGTTGAATCTACATCAGAGAAGAAGACTATCACCAGGAAAACCACCATAGTGAAATGGAATGTTATGTTTGCCTTAACCTCAGCTTTAAGTTTACCAGCACTAGCCAGGGGCTTTACTGTATTGCATACGAGTCACAGTCACGGTTTCATGTGCAACACGATTTTTTAACCCAACAGTTAGTTAAGACCAGTGTTGTCCCTGAAAGAGTTCAATAAACGAAAGTTCATGTTCGAGCGAACGTGAATGTTTTTCTGAACAATCTCATTCTGGGCCCAATGGACGTTTTTTTGAAAAGCTCTTCATTTTTGTTCAAGAGTGCCAGGTTTTCTCCACAGAAAACCTGGCTAAAGACAAAAAGCCATTATTTGGCAACCCCGTCCACCAACAGTCGCATGGCGCATGCGTCATCAAAATACAATGCATGTTTGGAGGGGTAAAAAAAACAAACAAAAAAAGTGCCATGACGCTCCTAGATGTAACTCACAGCAGCGCTATGAGCAGCCCCACTCCCCCTGACTCGGCAAACGTTAAGGTATCCACTTACAATAAGATTTTTTTTAAATGTGTGAGAATTCAGGCGAATAAATAATTACTGTATTGCACAAGAGTCACAGTCACATTTTTTTATTTCCTACCTCTGCCTGGTTCCTATAGCAGACTAGGTTTGTGTTTGCGCATTCAGTACCACAGTCCTCTTTTTGTTGTAAATCATTTAAAAAAAAAGACAATTCAAGCAGTACGTTTTTCCTCATGCTTTGAGATTGTAGAGTGAGAGCGCCACCTGGAAACTAGTGTGAATGGAATGGGTGGAAACAGTGGGGAAATGCCAGTATGCCAGAGAGTAAGAGCTCACAGAATCACATTGGAGCGGAAAAAAAAAGAAACATGAACCAGTTCATTTTTTGAACAATGAACTTGGAAAATGTTCAATTATGAACTGAACCAGTTCATTTTAAAATTTGTGAGCTGAACATTGAACTAGTTTGCGTAGAAAATGAAATTTCCCAACACTGGTTAAGAGACACATTCAATGACCTGGGTAACATGAACCTATAACCATAATCATTATGGTTAGTTTAGTATTGGATTAATTTATTTATTTAACCTTTATTTATCCAGGCAAAGCAATTGAAAACAAATTCTCTTTTGTAATGCTAACCTGGCTACAGACAGCAGAGTAAAATAAAAGCAAATAGAAATCCATACAGAACAAACTTTACAATGTGATATAGTTGGATATTTGTGTATTATAGTACATCATAGCACATGGTAACTCAAAGGTTCACAAAAGACTAAAAACAACTGCAGCGATCATGTACCTACAGTATCCCTCACTAACTTTTTAAACGGCGATATTGAAATGAATGAGGCGAGTTTTATTTGTTGCATAGTGTTCCAGTCATTATTGAAGAATATTGAAACGATTAACCAAAAGTAGTGCTGGCTTTGGGATCAAAAAGGTTAATAAAACTGCTGGAAGGGTAGGTGGTATGCATGGTGAGCAGAGCCAGTGTGTGTTTTATAGTTAAACATGAACCAGTGAATTTTTCTGCTTGGGTTAAGAGAGGGCCAATTAATCAGAGAGCACACAGGAAAGTTTTTCAAGCTGATGTATGTATTATATCTCTGTAATCTATGACGTCATCATTTTATCAAGCAATTTAGCAGAAAATATGAGTGAGGATTTGAGAGAGCCTAATCTGCTTTTAACATTGGAGAGAAAAGTAGTTGATGTGGGTTTCAAGTAGCAGTAAACTGTCAGTCTTACATTTCAGTGAACCAGAAAGTAACCTGCTTACACTTTCGTTTCAGAAATGGACATTCTCTTTTTTGAAGTGGATTCCCAAACGTTTCCCCTGCCGCTGCATCAAAAATGGTGGGATTCAGTTCTTACGTTGTCCTCAGTGAACCAGGAAGTAGCCTGCCATCAAACATAAAAATGGTACGATCTCATTGTCTTCTGTCATTTTCTGTGAACCAAGAAGTAGCCTGCTATCACACTAATACATCACAATAACGAATACACCATTTTCCTTCTGCCCCAGAATCACGAATGGTGCAGTGTTGTCATCTCACATCAGCTTCCGTGAACCATTAATTGCCAGCTAACATGAGATTGACCCCCCCCCCCAAAAATAAACACAAATCACTTTTGTTAGCATTGTTATTGTTTGGCAGCTTTACTCTAGTTTTTCATTTATCCCCATTTAAGTGCCATAAATAGGAGAAAAAAAACGCTCGCCTGGCTCTGTCTAAAAGGGTCACATTATTCATTATAGGTCATTTTCTCATAATGGTGCGGTTTTACAGTTGCGGACAAGAACTATCCCCACACATAAACCTCTGTTAAAAAAAAACAACAACATTTATCCTTGTTTGTTTTTGCTGTTGATTAAACAAACTGTTAAGTAATTAGATTTTTGCAGGCCAATTTAGTGAGGATGCAGACAGCGCTGAGCTAGCCGCATTCTTCCCATATTTGTCATGTGGATTTTAAAAAAGGGCAAAAAAGACCTTGACAGACCACTTTCGGAAACCTAATTTGCCTATCGTAATGTGACACCAGACAGTGGCGTCGCAAATAGAAGCATGTTAACAACATACTGGTTTGAATTTTAATGACAGTGTGTGCTTTGTGGTCGCATGGTTCTACCAGTGTTGTGTAATTAGACTAACTTGTACCCTGTGCACCCCTCCCCCTCTCTCGTAGTCTTTCACCACACCTCCTTTGTGTGTTTGTGTGTGCGTGTGTCTTCTCAATCCAAGTCCTTGTGCTAACAGGGCAGTTCGGTTTGTGGTATCACGGGTGTGTGTCAAACAGAACCTTCCCTCTCAGGGAAAAATTAAGGTGGGAGGGAGGGAGGAAGGGAGGTTGTGCGTGTGTCTGCATGGTGATGTCATCTACAATGACATCATCCCATGGAGTGGAGCCAAGAGACCTGATGGTTTAGCATCCTCCAGTGAGTAAAAGGAGGAGGAGGGGGTAATAAAGGGATGGAGTGGGGAGAAAAGGTGACTTTAACAGTGGATTTTCCCGCTCTTTTGTTGACTAGACGGGCCGCCTGGTTCTTCGTTGATCTCTTTTGCGAAGTGTTATTCCATTTGGCGCTGGCGTCCTGAGGGAAGTATGCTCGAGTGCAGCGAGAGTGCAAGAGAATCAATACCGGCGGCTCTCAACGCAATCACATACATCATGCAAACACATCACATTATCCACCTCACACGCAGACAGATCCCACTGCATGCATTTTGTATGTGACAAGCATATTAGCAGAGCATGTGGATTTAGGGGCCTTACTCAGGAATCCAAGGTAAACACATTCACAGAGATGATTGTGATTCTGATTGTGTCAGTAGGAACACCTGTGTCTCTGCATGTTTCCTTTGTTGTCCACTTGGCTGTGCTGTGCTCCACACTGTGCTCCCGCCATTCCTGACACCTTCACCGCCAGCATCCCATTTCCCCTCTCGGGAAGATGCTGAGAACATTCCGCTCGGCACACGTCGAGTTTCAGAAAACACACCAGAGTGTCTGCTTTTTTTTTTTTTTTTTTTTTTTCGCCCAGGATGATTCAGTGTTTCTTATCGCTGTGTGCCATGACCGTCAGTGTCAAACTGACTCAACAGTATAAATAGAGAGGCATGCAGTGTGGGACAGAGAGAAGCAGGGATGAGAGATAGCAAGGGAATGAGGGAGGGATCATGAGTCGGTGCCACGGATTAAACAAAATAACCAGAGGAGATGGAGCTGCTATACTCTGTTTCGCGCCGACTGTCGGTTTTTGAACAGGTTTTTTTTATGATAGTGACACACAACCGTCGCTAAGTGCAGGACACAATAATCTATTCAGGAGACGAGTCAACCCATTTCTGTGTGCTTTTTATGCTTGCACGCCAGTCCGCCGCAGACGTTTACACTGAAAAACAAGAGTGGAAGCTGAAAATGCTAACAAACACACATATGGAACTTCAGTTATATTAGGGGAAATAAGGTGGCATTTTCCATGATTAGCATTCAACAAAAAATGAATGATTGGTTTACACAACAATAAGCTTGAAAAGGGAAACCTCCAATTATAAAAATGTGTCTCCAGGTGGCCTGCTGGACACCAACGCCGAATGTGCCATTCCATGTTTCTTTAGCCACTTTTGTTCGAGGAATTAAGGAGATGCTGTTTTCTTGGGGCCATTTCAAGTAAAAGAGGTAAAAAAATATTTTTGGCTGTCCGGTTACATGAAAACCTTTTGGGGACTGAATACTGAATTTAAAAAAATGTGCCTCAAGGTGAACTACTAACAAACCCAAAAAAATAAAACAAAGGTTGGTCCCCAATTTCATCAGAGGAATTAGATGCTGTTTTCAACTAAAAACCTTTTTTGAAAACTGTCTTTCGAAAACTGAAAACGCAAATTTTATCATCCACAAAAGGATGGCGGACAGAATTATCCCGATCAGAAAGATCAATCTGCAGTAGTCGGGGTAGAAGTCGTTTTCCTGATCGCAGATCAATTGGCAATCGGCGCTCCAACGCCAAGTTGGATGCCCAGTGTGTTTGTTCCCTTGTCCCCCACCTCCCCTTTGCGCGCCACTGCTGAACCATTAGGCTCGCCACTCTGACACCCTATGGCACTATGAAAAAAAAATCTACTTTGTTAGACAAATTTTAGCATCTGTTTTGCACAGAACTGTTTTCAACTAGAAAACAAAATGTCACTTTTCACCATAGCATTTTGGAGGCTGAAAATGCAAACTTCTTCAGGTGTCTTGCTAATAAACAACTTGTTTTCTGACTTTATAAGAGGAAATCATTTTTTTAAACGGCACCGGTTTCTAATAAGGGAAAAGCAAATAGAGTTTTTGCTGTTTTAAAATGGAAGCTAAAAAAACAAAAGGCCTAAACAACAGTTTGAATCCATTTTTAGTTGAAGATAATGTTCAAATCGATGAAGTCAACAGAGATGTGCATTTTGTCCAATGCATGTATTTCCAAATCTTACATGTTGTAAAACGTATAAACAAAAACACTAATAACAAACGCTTTACTACAAAAACAAAAATTGGAGTCTGTTCCTGCTGTACATAATGTATAATCAACACGCTGGCCTTTCGCATGCAACATGTTTACATGCAATGTAAGCATGTGCGGATTAAATACTCATCAAGATGTAAATGTTTATACACACGTGTACTTCTATTTGTGGTTTTATTTGGTATATCCGTCAGTGTGAACTTAATCCTGCCTTTGCTCTATTATCGTCAACACTGGTGTGGCAACACTGGCACGGGCGCCCTCCTACTCTCTCTTCCGATGTTAGTCATAAGCTTCAGTCATGAGCAAGCAGCAGCCGTCCATTGTGTGTTCCGCTCTGCCCTCCTTTATCAAGCTAGCGTACGCGTGCTAACTGCTGCCTGCGACCACAAACTCCAATAGGACATCGTATTCCATTTAATCTCAGTATCCATGCTTAATCCTATTGTTCAAGGTCAGCATTATCTCATGAGAATGTGATGGTGTGGGAAAGGCTCATTTCTTTCCAATGTAAGTTTTATATTTAATACAGAGAAATAATTACATTGTCAAATTGTCTCATAATGCTTATTGTGCTGAGTTTCAGAGTCTCCTATATATGCTCCTGCCATACCTCCTTGTCCTTTTTCATCTGTATTGAACAGCATGGCCTACTGCCCCAACTTGCTCAAGAAAACAGCATTATGAGCGTGATTGGTTTATGCCATTTTTTTAAAATGGTTTTGGAGGAACAGTGATCATTTTGCCAAGCAACGTAAGATTTTCTGGCAATGTTGCATTGCGGGCTGGTAGACAAATTACATTACTGTAGTCTTTTTATTCATCACAGTTTTTACAGTATGGTAACTGCACAAATCGAGATGAATTTCCTTGTCCTTTTTCGGCTATATGGAGCAGCAGCCTTCTGTCCCTAGCTAAGAAAACGGTGCAGCAAGCATGTTTTTTTTTCTTAGTGATAGAACTGAGTGATAGAAAATGGAAAATAATCATATGGACCGATTTGTTGTCTGTGTGGTTTTGATATATATTGTTGGATGGAAAAATAGAAGTATAACACTTAACTCCTCAGTTCAAAGCACTGCAATTTGGAGCGGGGCGGGGGGGCATATATTCATAGCAACATATATTAATGGAAAAAAAAAAAGGAATTTCAAGTATCCCATCCCACAATGTATGCCAGTTTCCTCCTATAATTAGAACACATTTTTGTTCGAAATCCTTCTCAATTCTGGTGAATAGGGGCTGCTATGTTGCATGTTAGGTTTCATTGTGCTATACCTTATGGGACAAGGCAGTTATCACAAGACCATGTGCTGTCTCTGTGGATAGCGACCCATAAGTGCCTTGTAAATGTGGGCCGCTTTTTGTGCGTATACCATTGTGCAGTGAGTGAGCATGTATGTGTGTCAGCTTATCCGCTTTATGTGCGGCCGTACCCTGTGATGCAAGATAGCGCCACTCATTCAGTTAGTTTCCTACAATACAATCTCCTCTGCATTTGATTTGACCCCCATGTCAAGTGTTAAATATAATTCAAATGGCTTGTTGAGGCAGTGTTTCGGATTTAGAAGTATACAAATATATCAATATAAAACTCGATTGCTTCGAATGTGACTGTGTGTGCTATTGTATATTGTCTGTATACAGTATGTATAGTTTTCTTCCTTTGGAATTAATGTTGCAAAAAGCCAGTAAGAGGCCACATGGTCAGCTTTTTACCTATTTATTGTTTACTTTTTAAATGCGAGAGAAGAAAATCTAAAGTTAGAGGACTTTTGACCAGCAGGCCATTTTCCATTTAAAGCACAATTGCGGCGGTTCACTGATTGTATTTTGTGTGCTTTGTACTCACCACTAAAAGGCCAACTGTTTATTTAAGGGGACAAATAGGGCAAATAGTCTCTAATTATCTGGCAAGTGAGGGAAGGGACTTTTTTTTCTGTCTTATTCTTTGTGGAGTTGTGAGGGGCAGCGATGTTCCGAATCACCAAGCAGGGTTCTCCGTTGACCCACTTCAGGACATGGGCAAGTCCTCTCTTTGGGCCCCATTTACGTACGTCAAGAATGTAAACGTATCAGACAAGGAAGTTTGCATCAATAAGCTCTCGTTTGACATTTAATCCATCAGGTTAAATGAGTGGACAACGATCTTGGACGGTGGCCCGAGCTGACAAGGACGACTTTGGCTGAGTGACAGCTTATAGCACTTTACACCACAGCGCAACATTCTACAGGAGAATGACTGTCATGCGGACAGAGGAATAAGTATACACACAAAAAGTGACATGAATTGGTATTTAATGTCGTAATGTCAATATGCTATTACTTTTTTTCTAATCAAAGTCATGGTAGTGTGTGTAGTATGGGGACCTAGTGGTGACCACATTTGCATTACAGATCTACGGTTCATAGATTGAATTTCAACCTTGGGATTTGCATTCTCTCTCCATGCTTGTGTGGGTTTTCTCACACATTCAAAAAACATGCATGTTAGGTTCTTTGAAATTTATTGTCCATAGGTGTGAATATTTGTTGATCGTTTTGTGCCCTGCATTTAGCTGGGATATGCTCCAGCTCAACTGCGACCCTATTACGTATTACGTATTATAGTACGTATTGCCTTAGCATTTTATAGTGGCTAACTTCTCTTTACGCTGTGTGACACCTAAGAATGCTGGAAAATGGCATGCATGAGATGTATACGATTGGGTTTTATTTTGACTATGAATAGTGATTAACTTCTTTTCACCCTTTTGCCCATGGCCGTTAAGAGGCTGAATTGGCAGCAACAGTTTGACCCTGGAATGAATGATTTTTATTTCCATTATGTTCATCCAAGCAACCATTTTCTATCGCGCTTGTCCTCACTACAGTCACGGTTGAGCTGGAGCCTATCCCAGTGGACTTTGGCGAGAAGTACACCCATGACTGGTCGCCACCCATTTGCAGGGCACATAGACAACTATCCTGTACACTCTCATGTTCACACCTCAGGCTTTAATAATGTGCCATTTTATGACAGTGCACTTAATTGTTAACACTTTGTTGAACATATAAACATTACAAACTCTCAAATCTAAATGCCTTCTATATGACTGGAACTCGAGTACAGTGCAGTGGTACCTCTACTTACGAAATTAATTGGTTCTGGAAGAAATTTCTTAAGTAGAAAATTTTGTAAGTAGAGACGTGTTTGCCATGTAAATGCCCTAATCCGTTCCAAGCCCCCCAATATTCAGACATAAATGTTTTATAAAGCATACAAATGCATTCAAAACATGTAACAATTAGATTATTGCACAATAAATAAGAGTTGTGCATAATGTAAAAAAACAAAGAATAGAGTAAAGAATGATGGTTGTTTCTCTTTTAATTGCTGTGCTCGTTGCTTTTTGCCCTCTTTGGTTCATGTTCTCTCTCAGAAGTGGATTGTGCCTGGCGTTTTGTGAAGGACTGATTTAATAACGTGGCGACTGTCGATACATTACGGTCATAATCTTTAGTGAGATCAACCAAACGCATCCCCTTTTCATACTTTTCTATTATCTCTTGCTTTGTTTGTATGGACAAAAAAAACAATTTTCTTTTCCTCGTTTCTAATTCACATAAAACTATCGGAACACCTCATGGCCCGAGGGGCGAATGACGAGGTCGCTGCATAAACATATCTATCACACATTTATCTGTCTACCTGTCTATCTGCACACATAGACACATACGGTAGAGGTCCCTCTTAGCCATTGGGATGCCAGGAAGATGCTAGGCTAGCCAATAGCAGAGCAGCTATGAGTATGTTGTGTTCAGGAAACTCCGGAGCTGCGAGTGCCAGCCCATACTCTATTTTTACCTTTCGTATCTTGAAAGAGGCAATATTTTCCTGTTGAGGCGTTTCGTAACTTGAAAATTTCATATGAAGAGATGTTCGTAAGTAGATGTATCACTGTACTAAACTTCGCCACTCGTGGAGTGCGCCCTCTGCTGGAGATATGTGGTACTACACCCGTCCCACTCATTTCTATGTGGAGAATATTTATTTTTCCGACCACAACTTTTTAACCCAGTGGCCTAGACTACAGGTGTCAAAGTCAAGGCCTGGGGCCCAGATCTGGCCTGCCACATTATTTTATGTGGCCCGCGAAAGCAAATTATATTCATTGACTTCATGTTCCTTGCTAAAATACCAAAACTGCAAATTGTCTTCAATTTTAAGAACGTTGAGATAATGCAAGCATGTTTTGTTACCAATCCCCCTTTTAAAGCAAATGTAATACAATTTGAAGAATTTTTACTGGCCTTTGATTTCAAAACGAGTTATATTTTAATCTGTTGTGTATATGCTGTAATACTTAATATGAGGCGATCATACACTTATTTGGATTCACAGTCGCACACTGTAAAAAAAAAAGAGGTCGTTCAACATAAGTCTTTGTTGAGAATTCGCCATGATGCGCTAAGTTCTTCACACATACCAGTCTATGTTTCATCAAATGAAGCAACAATGTTATACGTTGTAAATTACTTATAAATACAAATTGTTACAACATAACAGTTTGACTTCTTGCCACTGAACACGTGTTGTGCAAACTGGTGTTACGTCTTCATATTAATGCCAGCGTGTATGTTTTTTAAACACATCCGACCAAGTTGAAATGCTTTTTAACAAACAACCTTCTGTTAGGAGAACACAGCATTTTGACCTCTGACGACATAGTAACTTATGTTGGATAATTGTTGAACTAATGCCTTTGAGTTAAGTAAAATGACAGAGGTTTGTCTCTAGGACACAAAATTCTACTTTTTCTATTTGCACTACTTACAGCTATTTGTTAGGAGAACATACATGTTTATGGCGAAAAATAAACGTAACCGATTAAGTTAAAACAAAGTGTGCTTTTTATTCCAGTTGACAATACATCTGCATCTACAAACAGGATATATGCAATTTCACAATAGATCACTGATTTATTTAAAACATTTTTTTTTCCGAATACAAATTGTTCAAGTAACATTGGAAAAATATACACAATATTAAAAACAGCAAAAATACAAAATTATAACAAGATATTAGATTAAAATACACAGAAATTAAGTACGTCAAATCCTAAAATAGTACATAACATAAATAAGATTATAAATATTATAACATAATATTATGAAAATTAAATAGAAACAACAATGATATCACTGTCACCATCAGATCAGCTTATTGGCTTTTCTTAGACATATACTCACAAAGCCTCTAACACTTATGCTACATCTTCACTTTAAACTGTAGCTCTAAAATAAACTGTATAAAGAGAACATAAGGAAAACAATCACTTGTCAACATCATTTCAGCCCCCTGGCTTTTCTCATAAATATATTCACAGTACTTACATTGTGTCTTCACACTTCACTAGCACTTCACTGTAACATAAAAACAACAACAATTACTTACTTTGTCAACAATAGTTATGCCTACTGGCTTTTCTCAAAAATATATTCACAAATACTTACACTTATACTGGATCTTCAAACCAAACAGCAGCTTTAAAATAACCTGTATATAAAGAGAACATAAGAAAAACGATCAATGTCAACATCAGTTCAGCCCACTAAAATATATTCACAGTACTTTCATTGTCTTCACAATTCACTGTCATTTCACTGTAACAAAAAAGCCAACAGTTACGCCTACTGGCTTTTGTAAAAAAATCTATCAATCCATTCTTACACCGAATCGTTACACTTCACTGTATCGTTAAAACAACCTGTGTATAATGACAACATAAGGAAAACAATCACCCACAGGGTTTTTCTCAGAAATATGTTCATAGTACTTACTTTGTGTCTCCACACTTCACTGTCACTTCACTGTAACATAAGAAAAAAACAATTAGTCACTTAATCAACAATAGTTAGGCTTGTTGTCTTTTGTTAGAAATACATTCACAAATACACTTTATGCTGCATCTTTAAACTAAACTGTAGCTTCAAAACAACCTGTACTGTATACAAAGACAACAAAGGGAAAACAATCACTTTGTCAACATCAGTTCAGCACACTGGACCTTTCTCAGAAATATATCCACAGTACTTATATTGTGTATTCACACTTCACTGTCATTTCACTGTAACATTAAAAAAAACTAATGATCACTTCATCAACAATAGTTAGTCTTATTGGCTTTTGTTAAAAATATATTCACCAATACTTACACTTATACTGAATGTTCACACTTAACTGTAACTTTAAAATAACCTGTATGTGAGCAGAAGACAAGAAAGAAGAATGAATCACTTTGTCAACACCAGTTCATCTTGCTGGCACAAGACTCAGACTCACCGCCATTTTATGAGCACCAAAAAGTTGGTGGATAACGGCTCTGATTACTCCACGACACACAACACTAGTGTTGAGAAATTTTGACTTATATACTAATTAGAAGATATTTCATAAAATAAAAAAAATGTTTTGTCACAGTTGCACAACGCAGTTTTCCCAACACGACTTAAAAGATTAATCTAGAAGGATTCCCATTGATTCTAAAACATTATAGTACTTTCACCCCCATCGTTTTTCTTATTTGTCAGCTTTTATAGATTGTTAGAAAGCCCACACTGTTTAGATATTTGTGGTTATTAACTTATTAACATTGAATGGATCTGTCCAGGTTTGACATATGTCCTATTGTACAAACTGTCTTTCAATGCCCCCATCACACACGGCGGGATGAAATAACGAGCAGCATTGTCCCTTTTACCTAACAACAAAAACAGACATTTATTTGCGTGTAAATCACGGTACCACGACAGAAATACTCTGTTTTAAATGACAAAATAGCTGTTCTTGTTAGCGAGTCAGAGGCTAATATAGCCACAACACTAACAGAGGTTTTTCAACCCCCAAAATGATGGCAGCGTTGCCTGTAGCCTCACTTCGTTATATTGCCACATTGGAAACAGATTATGAAGAAATACAAAATAGGAAGAAATAATTATTTTTACTCACCTGCTCCTGCTTCGGTCGCTGACCGTCGGGGTAACACAGGGCAGACATCGCTCGAGGGCCGGCGGCGTCGCTTCCAGATAGCGGTATATTCGCGGGTAGAGGCCGCCTAGTCCGTTGCCAAACCGGTAGCCAAAATGTACCACAGAGAAACGTGGTCACACTGGAGTGATTATTTATTTTGCCATTCTTTTTCCACTTGACTAATATTCGCGTACTTGTTGTCATCTTCTACCAGAGTTCTGTGCTTACTTTTCTCTTAATCAGCCCGTGTCTACACCGCCATAGTACGTCACAAAGCTTGTTCAAGATTAAAGGTTCCTCAATAGTGTTTCTTAAACTGTAGGATGACAAAAGTTTTATAAAATTATTTAATTACTCTCTAAAGGCCATATTATGTTCAATATATAACAAATGTAACTTTCAAGCACTATATGTGCGCCGCATTAATATGGTTGTGTTAACAAGATCCGGCTTCTACTGTTAAACTTACAGTACATTCTAGTACAAAAGTACAATATTAGGTCAAGTTACTTAACTCCAACTCACTTAAGAGGTTTTTTTTTTACCTTTGAACATTATGAATATATGTTAACAATTGAAAACATTTATTGATGTGTTGAAACACATTACACACTTAAGTTCCGATAACATAATTGATTAATTTTTTTTTAACAGTGCAGTCAGAACGGCCCGCCAAAGGAAACCATAACTACAATGTGGCCCGCGACAATGAGTTTGACACCCCTGGCACTTACAACTAAGATCGACTCCCCATATTCAGGGCAGAACACGCAGAACGTGTTATACAACCCTCTCTTTACCCAGAATGGACGTCAGAATGGACGTTTCAACCATTTCCATCAAACAGTTCAGCTCCCTCCCAATCGACTGAGGATTAAGAATTTGTAATTTTCAAAGTGTGACATCATAATACAGTGCATCATTAAAGCCGGCAAGAAAATAATTAAACAAAAAAAAAAAAAGGAGGGTGCTTAGACTGTGTGGGCGAAGTCAAACGTTTTTAGGTCCACCCCCACGTTGAGCCACACCTCAAACTGCGTTCTGCAGCAAGGGTAACTCCGAGTGGAACGTGCCAGTGCTGGGTTATTTACAACCAGATATGGTTGAGGATTTGACACAGCACGTTGGGTCAAGATTTCGATCCAATAAGGGATAAAAACTACCCATACTGATGAGTCAAAACTACCAAGAAATTTGTTACCAGTTTATCAGAATAGCCGTGGTTGAAAATAATACTAGTAATTTTATTACCAACATTTTTTAAGCAGAAGAAGCAACTTTCCCTTGTCAGGAGTCACCACAGAAAGTGATTCACATGATATGTTTGGTACGGTTCTTTCGTACGACCTGGCAGGATTTTACGTATTAATGTCTGTATTCAAAGTCAGTGGTGTTCCCACTGAGCCATCCAACCATCTTCAGACCAATCTGCTGGGTCAAAAACCATCTTCTTAAAATCCGCAGCTGCCCTGCGAGTGGGTCAGCCCAGAATTTTGGATGTGTGGTAGTTGTAAAGTTCCTGGGCGTGCTCACTGAATTTATTTATTCATTATTCATTGCATGTAGAGATACGTTTGTAACGCCCATCTTGCCTTTATAGAGAAACTGATGCTGACTATGTCAGTGCACTCCAATAGGCATCCTGTCGTATGGACGCCGTAGTTGAATAGGAAGACTTGAGTTATGTCTTGATGGCGAGTGACCTCAGTGACTCCAGCAACTTCCTGACGCAACGCCACTGTAAGACTGTATAGACGAGGGAGGGGTGGCGCGTTTCACCCTTTTATCCGATGAACCCACATGATCCTATTTCTGCTTATAAGCCGTCTCTGTTCACCTTGTGTGCATGTGCGCGTATACAGATCCCGAAAATACGCGTTTGTTATTGTCTCAGAGTGACGCTCCAAACTTGAGTGCCGAATTGTCCCAATGAAACTAAAGCGCGAAGTTGTCGCGGGGAGGAACGAAAATGGGAAATGCGGTTTTTTTTTCCGTCTCTTGACTTCCCCAAATGAGGACTCCTCGATAGGGGAAGTGAAGGCAACGCGCGTCTTGCAGTGTGGTTCCCAGGGCGTAGAGCCATCCTTTAACCTATCATAAAGTTTGGTTTGAGTAACTCAACCGGGGTGCAAGTGACTGTGCTGCGTTCGCTGTCCGGTTGCGCGCAACCCGGCACCTTGTACCTCGTAGTTCCACACATGCGCACAAGCGGCGTTAATATGATAAAGGCATGAGCTTGCGTTCATTGTGAACTCTCTTGTGTCTGCCTGTGTATGTGTTTGTTTTTTGCTGCTCTTACACGCAGGCGAGCGGGGAGGGAGGTGTCACCGCCCCCCCCGCACCATCACCACCCCCCTCCTCCTCCTCCACGTCCACCCCCACCCTCCTCTTTTTTCGCAATATTGACGCAAGGCAAAATAGTGGAACAAAAGAAACAACTTCCTCGAAGCTTTGCTGAAGCTGCACTTGCCCGCCAGTCAGCAGAATGGCAGCGTGTTGTCAACTCAACTTGCCGGGGAGGAGGCAGTGAACGGCGGCCGTGTGGAGGGTGTCACCCCAGCGGAGAGGCAAAGATGCGGAGCGAGCACTCCACCAAAGCATCCAATGACTGGAGTAAGTACTATTAATGCCATTATTGCTATTTTTAACTTTTTCAATTATCGATTTGAGGATAAAGTGCATGACAACTCCATGTGCTGAATGACAAGTTGCACCGTTTTTTGTTGTTTTGAATAACAATTTAACATTTTGCCGCGTTTACTTAATTATTTTTGTCTGTTTTGTTCGCACCACACATAACAGCGAATAACAATGTCCAAACAAGTTGGGCTGGTAGTTAAAATCCAGTTCTTGTGCTTTCTTTTCGTTTGTTATTGTCATTCACGCCAGCAGTACTCGCCGGCTTACAAACGGTCGCCCTCGCGTACTTGAATATCGACACGCAACAAAACGACCTTTTTTACTCTTTTCTCCCAGTGTTCGTGATTAGAAACTGTGCGTGGAACTTTGCGGTGCCGGTCGGTAATTGCGTCGTGTCGGTGTTTTCGTGAACAAAGGAAGGGGCTTGCGAGGAGTAGTCGGCTACGCGGAGCGTCGGTGGAGGGAGAGGAGCACTCTAGAGCGGGGCTGTTTACAATAATAACACGACCGAGGTGACGTCACGTGACTGACAGACACCACGGCCAATGGCAGGGCCGGCCAGCCAACGGCAACACGCTATATTTGGAAAGGGGGTTACATCATCCAGGTACTGGGCTGGAGAAGAGAGGGAGGGACTTCCGCAGTGGTCCTCCAATTTGTAGTTCGGGAAGAAGACAATGAATGGATTAGTTTGTTGTTGGTTAGTGGAGCTCTAACTGCATTAAACCACAAATTATTTCACAAGTATTATTTTTAAAACATTTTCCAATGAATCTATCCAAATTCGAGTTTGTCAGCATGTTATCAGCATTTACTGAGGTGGTATACTGTAGTATACACTTTTTAAGACAAGGAACACAATTTATCCCGACAGTGGCATTACTCATTGCAATGTCAACATTGCACAGACGTGTAAAACTAATTTTTGACACGGGTCAGATTGTAGTTAGTCTTTCCCTTTAGGTCTCTTTATAATATAATTATCTATCATTAGCTCATCAAATTATTACATTAGCAAATTGATGGATAGCCAGTTTTGAAATAGGGGTTTTGTAACAAAATATGCTTGCAACATTGTCATTTTATTAAAATGAAAAACAATTTGGCAGGGGCGATTCTAGGGGGTCAGATGTTTAGTGGTGCTGAGCTCCCAGCCAAGCAATATCAATTTTCTATTTTGTTTTGAACATTTTAATGTAGTTTCATTCACACCTTTATGAAAGAGAAACACGACACTTTTTGGTAAAATCTGTGACCAAACCATCAAATTTGACAAATGTTATTTAAATCTTGAGCCACAGCAAAAGAGGAATGGATTGGATTTGTAAAACAAACATCTTAACCCTACTAGTTCTTCGGGAAAGACAACTCATTTTGATACAGGTTATGAGTGGTAGGAATTAAGAAATGTTCTACATATCCTGATTTAAGCTACACACTAATGCTTGATTGGAGGTGGAAGGCGGTCGCCAACTTCACAGCAGCCAACTTTACATCATCCGCAAGTGTACAACTTTTAAAAGTATACTTGTCCCTGCCGATCTCTTGCATGGGATCTAGCAAGTCCTTCCACCATGTTGACTACGCGCTTCTCCTGCATTGAATTTAAAAAGAATGGGGGGAGCCGCTTCCATTTCTAGCTGGGCCCACCTACGAAACACCAAAAGAAAAATTTCCACCATTGCATGTGCAAAGTTAGATTACGCTTTGCACTAGAAATGCGTTGGGCACGAAAATAGGACCCATTGATTAAAAAATTCTCAAATTTTAGGAGTGCTTTTCAGATGTTGGCAAGAAACATAGGATTGATGTAAATTATTTGCTTCATGGGTCACATAAAATGATATGGTCGTCAAATTTGGCCGCAAGGCCTTGAGTTTGACAGCTGTGTTATAGTATCTAGTCATTTTTAACTCAAATCCCATATTTACGATGATTATAAATACCCCAATTAGAGCCTCTTATCAGCTATTATTGAACCAGAGTATACTTTTTAGCCCCCAAAAAATACCCCAGAGGTGTCATTACAGTATCAATATGTACATAGTCATTTTTTTTTTTTTTTTTTTTGCCTAAAACCAATATTTCCGATTATATATTGACTACTATTCAAATTTTAGACTGTCAGCATCTTATCCACATTTACATAAGCAGTGTACTCTCTTGTAGAGACATTAAACACAATTTAGGCCGTAAATGTCATTACAATTTCCTGATCACACAACAGTATCTTGTCTTTTTTTTAATACTTAAAACCTATATTTCCACTAAATGTAAATGTCCACACAAGAGACTTTCTGCTTTGTATCATCATTTAGTGAAGTAGTGTAGACGCTTTTAGGACCAGCAAACACAATTTAACATATTAGTAAAATCATGACTTTCATTCAATCTTATTTTTTAAACTTATTTTTTAAACTAAAATTCACTTTTCCAGCATTTACTTTTACAGCATTTTTCTTTAGCTTTCAATGAAGCAGTACACAAAGAGAGGCAGTCCACACGATTTAGCCCGTAAGTGTCATTGCCTACAGTGTTGGTAAGTTTTTATTCCTATAAGCTATTGAGGTTACTTGCATGCTAAACAAAAATGTTGTGACTCCTATTTAAACATAAGGAATGTTTATTTTTCCGCTTTTTAAATTGTAATAGTGAGCAATGGTTGTATTCTACGCTCATTTGGCAACAATTCATATCTACTGTTGATTTTATGCAGTCATTATAACTGGCAACAGGAATTCTATTAGGTGTGCTTTGACGCAGAATGACGTCATGCAATTATCATAACTGCAGACTGTACGTAATTAGAAGCAGGGCTCTTGAATTGGTCAGCCAAACAAGAATACAAAAAATATAAATATCCTGTGATGTTTTTTAATAAGAAAAAGCTCCAATAATCAAGTGAAGTATTACAGTGGTTTTAAACGTGACGACGATGCTGCTCAGTGATTTCAAAAGGAGCGTTCACTTTTACTTACAATAAATCCGGGTGTGTCAGTTTAGCTTGTAAATGGTTTCTGTCTTGGGGCAACATTAAAACAGGCTTTTTTTTTTCTTTTTTTTTTACGCTCTATGGGCTGAAAAACAAATATTGCATGTCATGACCTAAACACAGATGTCTAATTTAGGCTAAAACGTAATGGATAAAGTGAGCTATTGAAAGATTATTTATAACCCGCGTCAAACCCGCAAGAGAGCTGGAAGTTCATCCAGAGAGAGCAGACCTCCACCGAGGTCACTGCTTCTGTTATTCCCGCAGAACTTGATGTTCACATTTATCTCGTAAACTTCGACACATACCTCCCCCTCCTCCTCCTCTTTGGCGTACATCCTCCTGATGAACGTCATGACCAGCAGCCTGATACTTGCTGGTTAATCCTCAAAGACGCATGGAAGCACACAAGGATGCAAACTTCCATTTTGGAGATTTTAAACTCAAATAAATCACTTGAAGTTTTGAAAAGATGTCTGAAAGGAGTCACACCTCCTAGAAACTTTCTGATGTATTTGTTCTTAATGCGCAGTGCTAGTACAGTGCCACCTCCAGAGTGAAACAAAATCCCTTCTGTGATGTAGGTTAACTTCCAAGTTCTAAATTCAAAACTAAGTTTTCACATAGGCTCATGTAAAGTTAATTACAAAGAGTAAAACCTTTGCTAACTGTACAGGAGATTTTCATTCTCATTAAGTGTGAAACTAGGTTAACTGGTTTAACAAAACTAAAACAAAGTAAAAATATTCATCCTTTGCGGACACAATACTGTCATGTAGCGTTTTTTGGGGGGGGATTCTGCAAGAATTATTCCATATGAGTGTTGCGTGGGGCACCGCGGTAGACTATTGGCTAGCGTGTAAGTACTGTACATGTTGTTTTATTCATGTGATGCATGTGTGCCACTAAGAGGCATGGCCTAATGAGTAAATTAAGGGGCTGGATTCTGGTTGGCTGGTTAGTCTTCATGTGAGCGTCTGGGCGTGAGTTGTTCTCTACAGCAGCTCTTTATGGAGAGAGATTTGTCTCAATAGTATTTACACAAATATAGTTGTGAGTTTAACATATAATTTTGAGATCCACAAATATATGTGCGATATTCACGTTTTTGAGATCCACAAACTTGTGCGAAATTTACATTAATGTTTGTGTGAGTATTTATCATGAGTGTAAATATTCAATTTTGCGTGTGAATTGTTTCATTTGCGTTTGTGAGTCAGCGGGCACACGCATTTATTTTCGAGACAAACGTCTCACGCCGTTACAAGATATTCACACACAGAGGTCTCAGATATTCACGTGTGGAAAGGCCATCGCTCCTCCGTCTTCGAGGAGGCAGTGTTGCTCTCTCCATTGAAAGGGTACAAGCCATCTCCCGTTTCTTGTTTAAAAATAGGAAAAGAGTTCCTTTTTCTGATCTTCTATTATATGCTCATTTAACACAAGTCAGAAAACAAAATATGACCGTAATTTGTTTGTGGGATGATTTTTGCCAATTTTAAAACAGCCAATATTGGCCGATTAAATCGAGCAGCCGATGAAATCCGCCAGCTGATTAATCGGTCAGGCCCTACTCGTAAGTCAAGGTGCCACTGCACACTGGTCCCCGCTATTCGCATGGGACATGGACTGGGCCAGCACGTGAATAGCAAAAATCCATATATAATTGACGCTCATTATAAATGCAAAGGGGGAAAAATCATCCCCCCAAATTCTTGAAAATTGGGGCTTAGCTCCGCCAATACATACATTTAAAAATACTGAAAAAATATCCGTAAATAGATAAATCCGCAAGTGCTGAAAAACAAGTAGGCAAAGGTCTACCATATAGTTATTATCTGCAGCTAAATATCAACAATCAGTAGCTTGATTAGGGAGAAATTTGCCCTCCAATGTCATGCTCTTCAGGTCTGTTTTGTTGTCCTTTATATCCCTCTCATTAGAGCCAACAAAACATAAAGAGTGTGCAAAACTATCTGTATTTGTATGAAAATAAGATCTGCTACTTTCCCCTTGTAGTGTGCGAACGTGACAGTGAGAAGGGCTTGTTGTGCTAGTATTTGAACACGAAGGCCCAGCATGTGACTTGTGTTTAGTAGCACCCTGACTTGACGCTACGCTGTGTATTTGTCACGAGATGAAGTGAAAGCACCATTTTGTTTTACTGAAAATGTGTTTTTTTTTAATACATGCACGGCCACAGGCCCCGATAGGACCACCTTGCGGCGCTCGTGCTAAGAAGAGGTCAAAGGCCCGTGTAGTGTTTTCAGGGTGACCTACTAGTGACTATTAGCCATTGATGAATGTGATGTCCCACAAGTGTGCAGGCTGGACCTCACCAAAGGGGGAGGTGACTTAGCACGCCCCGCTCTAACCTCCCAGACAACCCCACCTCCACTATAGCGTGAGTGTAGACACACACACACATGCACACACACTGGCCTGCTGACAGGAGCACAAGGGGGCAGCTGCTACAGATGTCTCAGAGAGGGAGGGGGGAGGGGAGCCTAGGAGACATCAATGGAGGGTCTCACTAAAGTCCTCAGCGGGGCTCTTTGTGTTCTCTAAAGACCAAGAAAGGCGAATAAGCCGCGCTAATGTGCTGCTCATTTGCAGTGAATATTTAGCAGTGTTGTCACAAGTGCGCCTCCTTTGCGCCAGTGCACGCAAGGAGAAATTGCACGAGAAACTGCAAAAGGCTCACCCAAAGATTTGCTGTTTGGTCCTGATTGACAAACACATTTCAGAGAGTTAAATTGTCACCACTGCAAAACAATAATGAAATGCACAAGCACATTTTATGAAACATTTTCTTACTGTTATGCAAGTGTTAAAAAAAAGTGAAGGTAACCGCTAGGGCTGGGACGATACACTTTTGTCCCGATACGATACGGATCCCGATACTCGGTTTGCGATCCAATACGTATTGCGATACCTAAATATTATAAAACTATATATTTAAAAACTGAGTCGTGTTTCCAAAGTTTTAACTTAAGTGCCATTTGACATTTCAAGTGTCACAATTGAAAAGTGTTCATGACACACAGGAATGCAAGATAGAAAAAATGAAAAATATAAATAAAACTCCAATCGCAAAGCTCAACTTTAAAAATGAAAGTATTTTTAAAAAGTTTTTGTTGCGTCTTTTTAAGAAGCAATTTGTAATAATATAGGGGGAAGGACGTATTTTGGCAATTTTTTTATGACTAGATAAAAGAGAAGTAAACTTGTCAGATTAATATTATATTTGTTTAAGATCAAAAGTCATCTATCCGTCTACTTTCTCTACTACTTATCCCAAGTAGTGTAGCAAGTGTACTGGAGCCTATTCCAGCTGACTTTGGGCAAGATGCGGGACACACTGTGGATTGGTTGCCAGCCAATCAAAGGGCACATATAGACCAAAAAATTATTCACACTCACATTCACACCAAGGGACTATTTAGAATCTTTTAACTGACCGAAGAAGCATGTTTTGGAAACGTGGGAGTAAGCCGGCGTACCTAGAGGAAGAGAAGAACACACAGGAAGTCCGGAGGCTCGATTAACCCAACCACCCCCCCCCCCCCCCAAATTATATTTATATATATATATATATATATATATATATATATATATATATATATATATATATATATATATATATATATATATATATATATATATATATATATATATATATATATATATATATACAGTGTGTGAAGGGGGGAGAGAGAGAGAGAGAATGGGGTGGGAAAAAAGTCATGATCTTTAAAAAGCTGTATTTGAAAAAAAAAGAAACAAGACATAGGCACATTTTTTTCAGATAATTTTTTTTTTTTTTCCGTCCATGTCTAGTGATGTTGTGAAAGTCGCTGAAAATCCCCCACTCTTACAATATTAAGAAGCAGAAGAGTGCGACACCCAAACACGCAGAGCAGACGTATGACATCAAATCTGATTATATCGAAGTAAGAATTTCCCTTTGCACAGTGACTTTTTAGCTGAGCGGTCACAACTGTACATTCAAAACACAAAACACAACACAGGCTCCTTTCAGGCTCGCGCATAGCAGGAGACAAGGGCAGGGGTGATGCAGTTTTGTTTGGGCCTGCAAAATAGCGGCAATGGATAAAGCGCGGCGTCTGAGTAGCATGGTTCATTTGTGTAGTGGCATGTGACTTGTGTTTTCGTGAGTCATAAGGATCTCCTGCGTAATGGAAGGCGGTGTGCGCTCATGTGATGCTGACACAATGCGGGACGGACTGTGTGGTAGTAGTGTTCGCTCTGCCCGGCTACTGTCAGGCACAAGTGACCTCGAGGGTCTTTTAATCTTGTTCATTTCCAACGTAGTGACACCGAGGTGTACAGCGGCCCTTGTTAATGTCACTTATAGAGAGTGGTCACAGTGTAATCGGGGGGGGGGGGGGGGGTCACAGGTTTTTCATATTAAACTATCCTGCAAGACTGACATGCAAGTGCTGCCGATGTGGAATCGAAGATGTGACTGCAGGCACGTGTATGTATAGGGTGTGAGTGTATGCGTATGTGTGTAATGTTGCTCTTCCGTATGGTGTTTTTGCTGGCTCATCGCTGCCTCTCCACATGCCTGTTTAACAACACAGAGCTCCTCCTTGCTGGCTTCCTGTGCAAACCAGTTTATCTGTAAACAAGTGACTTTTTTTTTCCCCACCTCCTCGTCCCATTGTCCATATTACAACAGAATACACACACACACACACAATGGGCACCCTCTCACTTCTTGCCTGCTTTTGTAATTCCAGTTTAAAACATTGGGTTTTTCGTTATTAAAAAAAAAAGAAAAAACGTTTATGGAAAAAAAACCTCATAAAAAATGCTCATCTCTTGCATGTGCTTGAATTGTGCCGTTACGGGTCATGCATTATTTACTGAAAAATGAATGAAATCCTCTCCTCACCTAGACAACAATACGTAAAGATAGAATATATGATGAGGGAACATCCATAAAAGTGGTAATATTACAGAACTACAATCACTACTTTGGATATAACGTCATAATTTTCAGAATCAGAACAAAGTCTGATGTACACAAACAATCCGCATAGCAGGTGGTCTCCAAGTGTGCACTTTACAGTTGTGATCTGTGATCATCCACCCGTGGAGGTATGCTAGCAAAGTCACAATCTTATGAGAATAAAGTTGTGATTACTTTGAGAGAAATTGGAGGAATCTTCCAAGGGTGAAGTCTTTTCTTTTTTTTTCAGTAAAAATGTTATCTTGCGTAATAATGTAATTTTTTCCAGGATAATTAGTTGTAATTTTATGAGGATAAAGGTACAAGAATAAATCATTAGCACAAGGACATCAAAGTAGAAATATAATACGTTCAGAAGAAAGAAGTATGCTTTACAAATTATAAATTGCAATTTTGCCACTACAACAAGAAAAAAGCCATACTTATCAGAGGGGCAGAAAGTAATCTTCTGACACAAAAGTTGCATTTTTCAAGATAAAAAGGTGAAATTATATGAAAATTGGCATCATTTTTTGCCAAGAAAAATAGTTTTTAAGAGGAAAAAAGGAATCTTGTGGCAATAAAGCCGTTTTTATGTAAGAGAAAAAGTCTGAATTGTACAAGAATAAAGTTATAAACATGCTTGTGTCAACCTCCTCTAGGATTATTTTTAGAATTACATGGTGGTCCATGTCAAATACTCCTGAAGGTTACCCACACCTTCTTTAAAAGATAAAACTTGCACACAAAATGTCTTTCTGTGCTCCCAAGTTTGCATCCAGATTTCCTGTTTTGTCTCGAATCCAACTGCGGCCTCCTCTTGATTGTTGTAATATTTACTTTTGGGAACCTGCTTCAATATAAACTGCATCATCCATAGACAGGATGATGGACTGATACTCGTCTAGTTTCTTTCAATGTACTTTAGCGTGTTAAGTTTGGACATGCCCGCCTTGCCTGTACCACTGACTCAGCTTTGGGAGTGACAACCCAAGATACCCTAGCTACACACGGCCCTCGGCACCATTTGTCAGCAATAAAGTGCTGACATTGAAACTCAATTAAATTAGGAAAGTAAGATAGACTTTTGATTCGGGACTGTGCCTTATCACCATTTTTTTATTATTGGCAAGTAATAAATCTTTGCATATAAGAACAAAAACAAGGATTTTAGGACATTTAAGATCTTCTTCCACTTTTTTGGCTAATACATTTACTCCAGTCATGTGAATGT
This sequence comes from Filicampus tigris, assembly GCF_054856515.1. NCBI lineage: Eukaryota > Metazoa > Chordata > Actinopteri > Syngnathiformes > Syngnathidae > Filicampus > Filicampus tigris. The sequence continues at coordinate 9,785,553 of NC_141230.1, forward strand.
ACTCTGACTTAAGAGAGACATAATGTGCTTTTTATTTTTCATTTTTTTCCCAATTTAAAGCAGTTTCAAGGTGTTTGATAACATGTCTGTGATAGGTTTTGTCAAAATATCCCAAGGCTCGTTAATTATGACACTCTGTACACACAAGTCTCTCTTGCTGAAATTGGCCTGTTTGAACGGCTGGCTGTGTCTCGTTCAAGAACAGATTTTGGTGGTTCTGTATCTTCGCCCAGCCGAGCTGATCAAGTCATATCTGGAGAAACTTAAGTGTGGGTGAGGGGTGTTATTATGCAAATGTGGCCCACTGCTACATAACAGTAGGACGGACGTACAAATCCGCCCGCTCACAGACACATTTTCATAAAAAGGCAAAAAAAATGAAAAGATTTGCCCCATTGTTAAATTTCACACTTGATGAGTGGGCAGTAGGGCTGAACAATTTTGGGAAAAAAAAAATCTACCGGTAATTGCAATTTATTTTTGCCGGAAGCCTGAAGGTTTTGTGTTAACATTGACTGCTATTTGGAATTCTTCAATATAACCTCCACCTTGACTATGGTGCAAGGTCCAGCTGAAGAAAAACAGTCCCAAAGCATGATGTTTCCACCACCATGTTTCACTGTAGGTATGGTGCCCTTTTGGTGATGAGCAGTTTTGTGTGTGAGCCAAACATGTCTTTTTTTCCTCACAAGCGTTTGGGAGATTGCAAATGTGTGTGTGTGTGTGTGTGTTTTGGGGGTTTGGGTGAAGGGGGGGGAAGATAAGTCGAGTATCTCACTACCTTACCATATAGCCCAGACATTTGAAGAGCAAGGGAGAATGTTGTCGGATGTAATAACGCTGTTGGCCTCTTGGCAGCCCCCCTGACCAATTTTCTTCTCATCTTTTCACCAGTTTGGAGGAACGCCCAGTACTTGGTAAAGTCACAGTTGTGCCATATTTTTTCCACTTGATGAATCTCAACTGTGTCCCATGGCATATTTAATACATTGGAAATTCTTTTGTACCCTTCTCCTGACTGATACCTTTGAACAGTGAGATCCCTCTGATGCTGCGGAAGCTCTCTGCATACCATGGTTTGTGTCGTAAGATATGTCTACAAAAACGTCTGCAAAAGAATAATAGAACAGCCAAACTTTTGGTGGGAGTTTAGTCAGAAGTACTTCAAATGATGGAAGGTGTGTGCTGATTCCTATTTAACTTAAGTTTGAATGTGATTAGTTAATTCTGAAAACAGGCACATCCCCACTTATAAGAGGGTATGCACACTTGTGCTCACTTGTGCACCCTTGTGCTCACTTGTGCACCCTTGTGCACACTTGTGCACCCTTGTGCACACTTGTGCACACTTGTGCACACTTGTGCAACCGCATTATCGCAATTGATTCGTACAAGTTATAGGTCACAATGTTGGAAAAAGTTTTGAAATATAGTGTCTTGGTCTTTTTTTCCTCATGAAATCCTGACATTTGAAATGGGGTGTGTAGACTTTTTATAGCCATATTATCTTGAACTTGTGGTGAGTGGACTGAGAAACCTCATCCTAAGTAGTCATTTGTAGGTACAATTTTTTTTTTTTTTGGAGAAATATGTACAGGCTTTATAGTGCCAACTGCTGGATATGATGGAGCGTTGCCCTCCTCACCCCTCATGCAGAGTTGCCATTAAATGCAACTGAGGTGTAATCCGAAAATTTTGATTACCCTAATTAGCTAACAAAGAAGCTAAATATTTGATGCTAGTTTATTCAAATTACTTACTATTGTAAAAAATACCAGAAAAAAAGAGCGAAATTCCAAGTCTGTGAGGATCGAGCCCCAGCGCTGATCATATCCACTCCGAATGCTCCGGCCACAAGCACGCTCCGCTAACGATGGGATTGTAAGGCCAAACAAGAATAAAGAGGAAATGACCAGTCTGTGAGGACCGAGCCACATAGCTCTGATCGTGGCCGCTGAGAACGGGCCTTTGCCGGTTTCAGTCATCAGTCATCATGAGGTGAGTTTTTGCAGATTACTTTCCGGCTATATAAATGGGCTCAGTAAGATCATTGCTGTATGTATTGTATCGCTCATGGCTTTGCAAGAGAATTTTGGAGAAGGACATTACGCAGGCGTTGGCTTTTGTGAAGTTAAAAGGCTGTTTGTCCGGTCGGTGACATAGTGTGACCACAGCTGTCAACACAGTAAGCGCCAACCGGCAAGGCACCGTGTTCGTACAATTTTAATCAATGACAGCTTAATAAATTATTGATTTGTTAGGATATTAAATTAGCCATTGAACATAATTGTGGGGTGCTGCTGTGTTGATGTGAGTGTATATGATAGCTTGGCGTGAGTGAAGCTTGTAATTAGGATGGCTGACTCCCAGGTCTAACTTGAGCAAAGCGGTGTTGTAAAAACAAGATGGCTTTTTGTTTTAATATATCCTTAAATGTTGTCATTTTGGAAGTGGGACCATTCCGCCCAACAGCGACAATATAGAAAATAGGAGTAAATACTGCCACTTTATAGTAGTTAAGATGCCCTTGTCTACACTGGCTTCACAGTGAATTTGGTGTCCAGCTCTGACACTGACGTGTACGCCAATAAGATGATGAAAAAGTGCTATTCCATTCTTTATTCACAGATTGCTCCAAAACTAATTGATAGCATCGAAAAGTAATGCCAGTTTCATTTTCTTGAGAAAAAATATAGTGAGCTCTTTATGTCTATTTATATACCTTAGAGAAAAGTTTTACATTAAATCTTAAATACATACTGAAGAGAATGGAAAATATGTCAACTGGTATTTTTATGGCATATTTTCACAATGGTATTTTTATGGCATACTTTCACAATCAAAACATGGCTCTGTTTTTAATAAAAATCCTGTACTACAGAGAAAGAAAAGCAGTGTCATCTGGTTGGGTGCCACCCCTTTTGGTTACCTTTGAATCACTACACCGAATTGAATATATGTACTTGAAAGAAAAAAACAGCCCTATCTCATGGTGCAGTAAGCCATATATGCTTCAGTCTCTACATTGATTTTGCTATTGAAAAAGAACTGTGTAAAATCGAAAATACATATTGTCCTAAAAAGAAAGGTAACACTGCACTATCTGATTTGGCACTGTCTCTCCTCCCTTTTAGTTAGCTCTTTCAAAACAGTGTTTTCCAACATTTGTTGAGCCAAGGAATATAATTTACCCCAAAACCTCATGGCACAAAACCGGACAAAAACGTTTACAAAAAGTTAGAACACAACTTTATTATTTACCTGCCATCTAGTAAAAGAACATTTGATTGTTCTGCCTGCCACTATATCATGTGTCACTAGCTTACAGTAGATAGCTGCCCAAAGATCAGTTATTTATAATATAAAATTTTTAGACTAATTAAGAGACATTGGATAATTTCCCACTGCAAACTAATGTGCTCCACAGAATTACTGATTTACCATACAGTGATCCCCTTCATATTCGTGGATTTGCTTATTCGCCGATTTTTGTGGGGCAAACCATACTTTATTATTGAATTATTCATCAATTTTCTCTTTTTGTGCTCAGGCCAAAGAAATAACAGTATTTTTTGGGCACAATCTAGTAGTTTGGTGATGAAGTCAGTTGAGGCACTTCATTTAGACAAAGGTTTGCCACCATCTTTTGGCATCTGTAGGCAGTTACAAAAATTTTTAGGAGGTGCCAATTACTCACAGATTTCCACTATCCGCAATAGCGGGGGTTCACTGTAATTGAATCCCCGCTCTGTGTAAAGTACATTTACAATGCTGCCTTAAAATATGAGTGGCCCAATTTACAAGTTTTTACGAGCCGTCATATGGCAAGTTTGAGATACGGGCACTGTACTGACAGTGAACTCAACTCACTTCACAACAATCATCAGTTTGATAGATAGTGAGCACAAGTTGTTTATTGCCTCTCCCATTTGAAATGAACTGTTGAATTAAACAAAAAAGACAATTATACCTTGTGTATATAAAACAATTGCTTAGTTTTAAATAAGTCAGTTTAGCTTAAGGCAAACAATGCAAAATAGTGTATGAATAGTCACGGTAACAGTAATAATGAATGGCATCTGTTTTGTGGTGTTATAACACTTAAAAATGGATGTTTAACACACATGCACACTCACCTAGACAGGTAATATGCCAATACTCACAGACATGTATTCTTTATCCTCGGTAAAGAGGAGCTGAGTCTGCTTCCATGTACGGTACATCCACGTCTGTGTTCAACTGTTCCCAAGTGGCCAAGTCGCAAGCCCCAGACGGAGCAGCACAATGTTCCTTGAATTTAAGCCCCCAAACATTCTGGAAAGTAACTGTTTAATTCTTTACATCATGTTTAATTATGCCATTACTGTGTGTTTTTATAAAGTACACTAATATATCATTTTTATTTTGTGGGGTTATGGGCTGGAACGGAGTAATGACATTTCCATTAATTTCAATAGGAAAAGATGATTTGAGACACCACTGTACTGGGGGGGGGGTCTCAGGCGCCATCTTGTGGTGCAGTGACCCTTATGCCCTTACGTCTTTACATTAATTTTTCCACTGAAAAGGGCTCTGTTGTGTTAAATATTAAACGTTTACGCGAATGAAAGATAAGCAGTGGTACCAGGTGGTGCAGTGCCTTTTCTCCCTTTGGTTAACTTATTTAGAGTAGTCGCATCACTGCTGTGGACTACATACAAAACGTCCCTGCCTATGTCCCTGTACATATAAACGCACTCAGTTGGGCTCGTGCAAAAGTCTTTGAGGTTCATAAAGGGTTAATATCTCTCTCGCTTGTGCTCTGTCTTTCTCTCTCCCTCACTCTTCGTCTCTCGCTCGCCTCGAGTGTACGTTTGCAAGCGGTCCAATCAGCGGCAAGCGCTGCTGCCAGCTGCCAGCCAATAGGAGAGCCGGCAGACTCTGTCGAATTTGAATGAGGAGTGTATCTTTCGGCGCCATTTTCGAGTGAGCAGCGATCGCTCGAGCAGCTGCTGTGTTGTACAGCAGGATGCCCCGGACGTAAGAAACGGAGAAACAGACACCACCAACCGCTGCTTTTCCTTCTTGGATGGACGATGAAATAGTTTCTGTGACAGGGAGAAAGAAGAAGAGGCGGCGTACCGAATGAGAGAGGTAAATGCCGTTGCGCGACATTTTAATTTTGAGTTTTGACGGAGAAGGTGGGGGGCGGGTGTTGGAAGCAGGAGAGCGACCGCGGTGGAGGAGACGTTACTATTTTTTTGGCCAGCTTCGTAGCTACGGGCACGTTAGCTTAGCATTTTAGCATCCATCGGGGGTGAGTGGTGGCGGGGGTGGGGGGACGGCAGGAACGCGCAAAACACAGCGCTCCATTTTCCACCGAGTATTTTTTTCTCCGAATTGCGGGTGCGGTTGCATGTATTCGACGGGGAGGTGTATTCGCGAAAGTTTTGAATCAAAAGTTGGCCCTTTTTTTTTTTCCTCTCTTTTTTTCGGACCCAGTTTGAGCGGGAGGTGCACACAGCTGCCAGGCTCGCTCGCACGGAGCTGCGCAGTGTCAACAAATGCACCCGGAACCTCCACTCACTTTTAGGAGGGAAAACGCACAACCGCAGACCGGGACAACAAAAGCGACATTTATTTTAATATATTCACCCCACCACTCAACATTAACCATGTTGAATGCGTCATAAAAAAAAATACTTAGTGCTATTTAGTCAGAATGCATTGTTATAACATGGGTGGCCAAAGTAAGGCCCGGGGGCCACACACGGGCCACCAAGCACATACATACTAACCCTATTAAGAATCCTATAATTTGTTGTTAAATGGTCGTTTTTTTTCTTTCCGTAAAATTGATATATTTTTTATTATCGAATAATTAGTTGATTGATTATAAATAAAATTATATATACATTATTAAGAATCCTGTAATTTGTGTATAAAATTCGCTGTTTTCTGTTAAATTGGTTTAAGTGTATTTTATTACTGACTAATTGATTTATTGTAAATAATGAAATTGAAAAATTTGTATGATTTTATTTTTTTTAAACATAACGAGCTCAAGAAAAAAAATTAGGCTAGATTAAACCAGTGGGGGAACAAAACATCAGTTTCCTTGCATCTCAGTGAAGATGTTTTGGCATAAACTAATCATTTTGCAGTGGTCTATTACATTATGAAATATGTAGCAAGTTATTTTACTGTCAAAATAGAATTGGTAGTGTATGGTGGTCCATGCAGACAGGGTGGGTTAGATTCCTGGTCAGTGCCCCAATACCAAGCCACAGCCAGTCCAAAACCTGAGTTTAAAAAATATGTATGGATTGCATCAGAAAGGGCATCCTGTGTAAAAGCTGTTACCAAAAAAATCATGTGAGTGATTTGCTGTGCTGACCCTTGACGCATCAAGCCAGAAGTCGCAACATTTTGTAATTGAAATAGACTACGTATTTTATTTTATTTGTATTATTTTTTACCTCTTCTCCGAATGACCAAGCCCACCTGTCCATTAAAATAAAATCTATTGTGACCAGTGAACGCAAACGTTTGCTTGCCCAGGATTAAGATGTATTGTGTCCTGCCTTTGTGTCCTTTACATATACAGATATTTTATTGTTGTATTAACCTGCCTTAAAAGTGGTGTTTGTTCATCAAAATACCTTCCAACAATTTGGTCTCACATACCCACTGGCTCCGACATTGTCTGCGGTATTCAAATAAAAAAAAAAAAGTTTTCTCTTCCATCCTTATACAATGCTGGAGAGTAAGCTTCAATTTTGGATGCTACAAGCATGTATATTTGACCACACCCCCCAGTCTATCCTTCTTCCTATTATGAGTCATTTTAGTTTTTTAATCGAGCAAATGTTCATTCTCTTGATACATTATGAGCATTTATGTGCTCGCAATCTTCCTCTATGTTTGAACCGTTTGTAGAATAGCACAGCGGGCCCGATTAAACGTTCTCGCGAGCAGTATATGGCCCATGGGTTTTAGTTTGCGTCCCCACGTCTAAAGGGAGATTGGTTTAATATGTTACATAATCGTAGACCTTCCATTCTTTTTATGGAATTGCAAAGATTTGAGTGGTTGGTATTATCAGTCTTTATAGAAACTACAGTATTTGTGGCATCATATTTTGACTCAATTTGTGTGAATTTTAGAAACGATGTTTTTTTTTTAAGGTGTTTTCTGTAGTGTGCTGCAAATGACTTAATGCAAAATGGAGGGAAATTCGTCTCCCCTAGCAGAGCATAAAAGCATGTGGAGGAGGAAATTACAGTAGTGTAAAATCTGATATTTTGTCTGTGTGTGTGTGTGTGTGTGGGGTGGGGGGGAAATTCACATGAACTCACTCCAGCAAAAAAAAAAAATGGCCAGGCAACTTTAAATGACATTCATTTTACTCCCTCACGTGCACCCTTGTGTGTGCTGTCATGCTCCAGTGTAACATTCACATGATTTTAGAAATCTAGTGCAACTGTGAAACCACTATTTATTTCAACACAATAGTAGTAGCAATCATAGGGAATTAAATTACTTTAATTATGATGCAGTACATTTTTTTAAAAATACTTAACATCCTTCTGGTGAACTGCTGGGCAGATTTTTTCCCCCCCGCTGAGCTCGCAATGGTATTCAAATGTGTCAGAATCACTCAATATTAACAATGTTATTTTCAGTTTTACTCAATCTGGTGCTTTGTGTTGCTCATTTTTTAGTTTTGTTACATCGGGTCTAATCTCGCGAAGAGTGTGCATCAAATAGTAATAGTATCATCAAAAGCTCTTAGTAATAATAGTATATCATGTTGTAGTAATCCAGTAGCCTCATTCATGTATCACTTTCTGTTGTACGTTATTGGTAATATGGTTATTGAAAAGCAAACATTTTCAGCTCAGAAGTATCATGTTGATTTAATGCATTTTTTTTTTAAATCATGATTTAAAAGCATAACAGACACAAAAAAGACAAGAAAGCGGATGCTTGCTAGGTAATCAGTAAAGCATGTTGGTTGACTTCCACGTTTTGTCATTTCAAACACCCCCAATTGTATAAAAAGTCAAGCCAATGAATCTGTTCCAGGGTCAGTCGCAATCATAAGACTTTTTTTTTAACTGCGCAGACATTGTATCTAAATTCCTAACTGGCATACGAGTGGGAATACTGTGATGTGGATGAATCTGTTCCAACGCCAAACTGTCATCATCATAAAGATTCAAAGTGGACAGACATTTAGCATTTGTAACTTTCATCAATGCCATGCTTTCAAAGTCTAAAATAACGTAAAACTACACACCCTTTGCAGACACATAATGGGCAGGGAACAGGAAAATGTTTGTGGAGCCAAACAAAATTGTGTGTTGTGTAGGGTTTTATATTAATAAAATGTACGTGTATTGTTAAAATTGTACTGAGCAATTTCCTTCTATTATATGGATGTGTGTGTGTGTATATATACATTTTATATATATATATATATATATATATATATATATATATATATATGCGTGTATGTATATATATTACATTACATTTTTTACCTCTTTACCATCGATGGTACACAAAAGAAAATATCCGAAGTTTAAAAAAAAAAAAATCTTTTGAAGTTAATCTTTCAGATGCTCGCATGCTGGTTGTTTGACCTCCAAGTTTTGTTTGTCTTTTGGGTGTGTGTTCATGTAAAGAGATGATTATTATTGTTTTAGTTAAATGACTATTATAACTATGATGGTAGTATTGCAGTTTGGCTACCTGTTCTCTGTCATTCTCTTTTACAACAGTCTCTGTAGAGCGTCGTCGCCGTTTCAGACTGTGACATTCTGTGACTCATCACTGTCTTCTTCCCTGACCCCTCCAGCAAAATGGACTCCCACCCCCACTGCAACCCCTCGTTTCTGGTGCGTCTTTTCTTCTTCCCCTTCTTCATGCTCACATGTGTTGTAAGCGCACCCCCACCCCCCTCACCCCATCCTCCACATACACCCCCGTAACTCTTCTTCCTTTCTGCGCCGCTCAGCACAAAGTTTACGCCCTATTTTGACCGTCTGTCTTCCATTAGTATTAGGTACAATACAAGCTGTCATGTTTGCATGCCAGCTCCCTCGTAGACAAGTGCTGTGATAGTGTAAGTAGTGTAGGCTGTCTTCTATGTTCTTGTTAATCTTGTAGAAATGATTTTTGTTACCTTGTATCCACTATACACGGAAAGAGAAATGGCATAAGATTAAGGCAAAAATCTTTTCTTTTTCTTTTTTCTTTTTCTTTTTTCTTTTTCTTTTTTAAAGTATGTGCTTAGCTGCTCCAGTACTTGTTTTGGTCTGTTCCAGCATTATTCAATTTAGTAAGCTGCAGGGAGCAAAACGGTGTGATTTCCTTTTTTTTCCTCTCACCCTTTGCCAAAATAATAAGAGTATGTCCTGTGAACAAAGTCAAAATAATGAAATTTGTCTGAAGATTTACTTCCTTCCAAAATAAATAAATAAATAAAAATACAAAGACAATCTACCTTGTAATTGAACACTACATTGCACTGTTTTTGTAATTGACGTGCTTCTGGTTCTTTTTATTTATTAATTTGTTTTTCATGACTGGGAATTCATGTTGTGATTTATGTGCATTTGGTTATTTTTATTTGATTTTTTTAAGTGGAGCATGTACCATGGTTAGAGGAATCTGGTAAACAATTGTTTTCCTTTATTTTGATGAAGGCATTTCTGAGAAGGAAATACATATGTCATTGGTGTGCTTCTTATTTATTTATTGGTGGGGGCGGCTTCATAAGCTGTGCCGGTGAATCCCTTCCATTGTAGGTCATTTGAGGTGACGCTACCACAGTGGAGCAAGATGCGTTCTCATTGCATAGTTTGCTTTTCTGCCACATCAGTTCGAGTGCTTGGTAAATCGAGCCACAGTGTTAATCTTGTGTTTAAGAAATAAAAAGACACTAGACTGGGGTCCGAAAATATAAATCAGCTGCAAAGACCTTTTATCTTCAGATGTTCTTCACCACTGGTCAGTGTTTGCTTGCCATCGTCATACTTTGTATAACCGAAATATTTGCTCCCTTTGAAAAGTAAACTCATTTGGACTATATGGGTGTACCACTTCCATGCTTGTGTTATGCGATGTGCTATTTGTGGAATCGTAGTAAAAACAATAAAGGTGGGAATACCAGCAAGAAAAATATTGATATTGGATGAATACCATACTACAATACGCCTTGGAAGTGATGTAACTATAGGAGGGGGGGTAGCTAATTAAGGTTTACAACAAGATTATACTGATCGAGTGTGATGAAGAGCAGATTATTTAAAAAAAAGACGGATATTTTAATGGTGACTTTGATTTTGACACACTGGCTCAATTACTAATAGTAAAATAATAATCCAGATTATTTAGATTGGTACTGCAATAACGATCAGTAAACATGGTTTTTCACTGATTTCAAAACTGGGTATTTTATTCAACTACCAAAAATCAACTTTAAATATAACTTAAAAGAGCTACCAGAAAATAAATTACAATCAAATGAAATATTATCATTACAACAGCATGATATTTAATGTTTATCTAAAGAGGTACAATTTTACTGTCTAATGAAAGAAATAAAATCAATTCATGCGGCAAAATGAGCAGGCTAAATTTCTTTTTTCTATTCTATTTCTTATTCTTAGTTAATTAATTGTATTTATTTGAAGGTTATTTAGTGTTAGTAATGCCCCTAGATACAGTACTGCTCACCAATGGGAGATGCACATTTGAAGTTGCATTTGACTGGTCAAAGTTGGATGAAAGCATACAATTCCATATGAAACTTACTGCATGTCTTTGCAATTCACATATTGCACAGGCCATTATCGCAATGACAATATTTTTTGTTACATTGTCCTTAATTTGCGACTGAACCTGATTTCTGGATAATGAGTTGATGTTAACGACAACCTAATCCTAATCCTGCATAGCATTGCTACGGCTATCTTGACTGTGTTCCCGACCATACATACCAAATAAACGGGTACCCGAGGCAGAAAAAACTCTAAGGCCATTGAGTGGTGAGCAGACACTGTTTTTTTTTTTTTTTTTAAATCAAGTTACTCAAATTAATCCAGGACTCTGTTCAATTATTAAAATAATCGTTTGTGAAGGCGCACATAGAACATATTGTAAAGGAAATTTTTTACTTGGCTTTGCCGTTAATTATTTCAATTGACACTTGGCGGTCGCAGGAATATTCAGATGGTGCTGCTGTATTTATAAGTCACTCCTATAGAGAGATGGGAAGTAACGAAGTACAAATACTTTGTTACCGTACTTGAGTAGTTTTTCCAGTACTTTGTAATTCACGGAGTATTTATTTTTTAGAATACGTTTTACTTTAATCTAGTGGTAAGCGATATGACGTTATTAGATCGTTAAGGACTTTAACGTGTTGACCCTCTTACGAAGCCAAAAGATCGTTTGATAGTCTATAGGGCACATTCGGTACAGTTTAGCTCTATGGCGGCTCAGAGCCGCTGACGTATTTCCGACCAACCAATCACAGCACGTACAGTGCTCCGTACGTGACACTCCCGCCTCCCTGTTTGTTTGTATAGCAGGAAGCTGTGGTGGCAAGTCGCTACGAAGCAGAGTTGGTCCCGAAAAGAAACTCCACATCCACAGTGCTGATTTGGTTTGACGTTTCCCTGGAGGACAAGGCATAAACGAGTTATTTACAAAGTTTGCAGGGACTACATTTGGACGATGGCAACACGACGAACTTGTTTAATCACTTGCGGAAACAGCATCCAAAACACCACGCCCACGGCCACACCAATCGGAGATCAGACACATGGCAGCCAGAGGCAGATGCTAGCTTCAAGCTAACACAACCCCACGGTAATGCGGTAATTTAGGGCATTCCATATGAAAAAAACAAGCAAGCGGTGGAAAGAAGTAACTGAGGCAGTGACTTATTACCTTGCTAAATACATGATCGTATTGAGTAATTTTGTAAAATTATAATTTAATTGGAAGGTTGAGAAGAAGTAAAATGATCCATGACGTGGAGCAGGGGTGCTCACACTTTTTCAGCATGCGATCTACTTATAAAATGACCAAGTAAAAAATAATCCACCTACCGGTTACGGTATGATTTGCACTAGGGATAGACCAATATGCTTTTTTCACTGCCAATACCGATTATTAGTAGTCAAGGAGGCCGATAACCGATATTTGAAGCCGATATTTATTTGTAGAGAAAGGGGGTAAAATGGTGTCAAATTTATGAAAAATAAAAACTCCAACACTTGACTTAGTTTAAATGCCTAAAGCCCATGTTTATTAAACAAATTTAGTGATATACAAGATGTTAAAGCTTTTCTAGATCTTAATAAAATAGACAACTTTGTTTTAAGTCTCACAAAAAAGTGCAGGGAGCTCCTGGGCTCAGCTGCATGTCTTATAGTTCAACGAAAACAAACATCTCCTTACAGTAAATAGTTTTCTAAAAATCCACTATAACTGAAATGTTTATCTTTCACACATCTTTGTTTTAAAATTCAAAAACATAAAAGTGAATCCTCAACGCAGCTACTAGCCAGAAAAATGAGCATGTTTCCAAGACCGGACTTTCACATGCAGTACTTTGCCGTCAATTTTTGCACCATGTACAGCACTTGGAGCGGTGGTTGTTTTAAAGTGCTCTATAAATAAAGTTGAGTTTAGCTTTTCATTACGTGGCTTACAAACAGACACGCACACACTGGCACTCACTCACGTCTTACTTTTATCACCTTTTCCCGATATTATCAGCAACTTCTCTCAGGAGCCATGTTATTCACAAAGCAAATTAACTGTTGTGACATTGGTGGAGTAGTTAGCTTGAGCCGCATGACAGCGTACTGTGGCGAGCAGAACTGCCCCTTGTGTTTATATGACATGGAAGGGCTCATAGTAATGTTACAAGTGAGTTATAGTAGACTGAAACTTACTAAAATTTCGGCGAAGTCTATTGCATTGCCTTGAACTACTAACTCGCTGACTCCCGTCGTATATGTGCCTAGCTCGTCCAGGAGACAGAGAGAGCAGGGAGCAAGCACGCAGCTTTACGCTGATTGGCTGTTACGCACTGCACAAGGAACCAATCAAATGGTGCTTTGGGCGGACCAATCTGCCAATGGAGGCAGGGCCAGTCGTGCAGCAAACAGAGAGAGAAGCATGCTGCAGCAAGCACGAATAAAGCAGTTTTTAATTTATCTGCCTTAAAATGGGAAAAAAAAGTCTGATACCGATAATCGCCAAAATATCAAATATCGGCCCCAATAATCGGCCCGACTGATAAATCGCGATTGACGTATTGAACACCCCTGTTGTGGAGTGAGTCGCCGTTCATTAGTAAACACTTGATTTCAAGAGGTGGGTCTACCTGCATGGTTCATCACATCACACTTAAAACCAATCCAGTCAGTTTAAAGGGTGTGTTAAGTAACAACCTTTCAATTTAATAGCTTTCAAATTATATGACATGAGGAGGAAACATAAGTACATTTCAGAGCCTGTACCTTTTTACTTTCACTTGAGTAATTATTTGAATGAATACTTTTACTAAAGTCATTTTTTATACAGCTAATTGTACTTTTACTTAAGCACAGAATGTCAGTACTTTTCCCATCTCTGATCCTATATGAAATCCACAATGCACCTTTTTGATGCCCGATCCACACAATCATTACGCGTCGGGATTGCAGTGCCGTTGAACCAGTTTGACTCGACCTTATGTTGCTCTCTTTACTCAAGTCAAAGTCAAAGATTCCCATCCAGTCCAGTTTTGATCTTGATTCTATTCTGCACAAATTCACTTTTTATTTACTCAACTGCAGAGAGCTCCAAGCATCTATTAGGGGTGGGGCTGAAATTGTACAAATGTATTGTATTGACGTTAACTGTGTATGTCAGCTTTACAGATGCCACCTTTACTTTACACGTATCTGCTGTGGTAAAGAAGTCTACCACGATACATTCAGTCAAGTGGACCGGGCAATTAAGTGCTTGCCTTTTATCTGCGTGAAAGTATGTGTTTGTTCGAGCGCACGTTTTAAAGTCCTGTGTGTGTGTGTTTAAAAGAATAGCAATAGTTTCACATGCTTTGAAGCGCTGCCAGTGAGTTTGGGTTTTCATCACCTCTGGTTTGTTTGCGGAAGAACTACTTAGCAGATAACTTTCTTGGGGGTGGGGCATGGAGCAAGCACCATCTGACCGAAATCCCCCACTACCCTTCTACCCCCATTTTAGTAAGAAGTCGCATTCAACATTTTTCTTAATTCATCATTCAATTGTGTATTCATCTATTGTCATGGCTTGTTGGGCCAGTTGCTACATTCCAGCGTCATGGCTAAAATGTCAGAGAGGCTGGAATGGGTGACTTTTTATCGTCCGCACCATTTCACTGAGTTGGTAAAGGTATAATGTGCAGGGTTGGGCATCGTTTGAATTTGATTGATTCTGGGTCTTTTAGGGGCCAGGTCAGAAAGTTTTGCATGTTTTTTTTATTTTTATTATTATTATTCTTTTATTTTAAATGTTTGTTTTGAAATTGTTTTAGTTTAGGGGTGTCCAAACTAGAGCCATCAATTTTTTTATTACCCTCGGCAAAATGGACATAAGTGTTTTTCACAGGAAAGCGACGATTTGATACAACCAGTGTCATTTGTCTGCACTGGGTGGCAAGGCCGGAGAAAATAAGTTTGTTCTCATCCCTCACTTCTTTGCTTTCAACTAAACACACATCATTCGGTAACACCACTGGCCACCCCAAAATCCTGAAAAATCATTTGAACCTTTTTGATTATTTTTTTAAATTACCTAGCAGTTTTATTTTTATATACAGTACATATAAAAATAAACATTGTAGCTTTGCAGATCTTCACCTATACTGATGGATTGCTTTAGTGTGTTAAAAAATTAAAGTTATCAAAGTGGCCCTTGGAAGAAGAAAAAATTGGACACCCCTGGTTTAAATGAAAAAGCTAACCTGTTATTTTTAGATGGAATTCTCTGAATTTGACTATAAATAACTTATTTTAACTTATTTCGTTTTTATGAACGTAACTATTAATTTCTCACAGGGTTATTTGTAAACTATTATTATCAAACCTATGTATTTGAACTTCTTTTACTGGAGAGCTTTATTTTTAAAACCTAAATAAATTTACACGATGTAACTTCAGTGTTCACAAGCTGCTACCACTGATGGGCTTCGCATGTGAGCACTTCTTTGTTGGTCTCAGCAACTTTTTGTTTGGGTCGGCCGTCGTGGACGAGACACCTAAACTTTTAAAATGCAAACAATTCCGGGAGAATCCGAATGTTAGTCCCGGTTCGTATTGCTTCTCAACACTCGATACTCAACTCTAGTAATGTGTAAGGGTGAATTATTATAAAGATTGGGTTGTGGTGCTGCTATGGTGAAATGCCCTTTTGTCTATATTATATTTTAAACATGTCACATAACATTCAAGTTAAATACTGACCTCAAAAGAGTATTTTTGCACATTGAAGAGTAAAGATTTAACTTACTGTACGTTTTGTTTTCGTATCAACCGGGAAAACAATCCATTCAAGGGGTCTAATTTTCTTGTCTTGTCTAATGAGGAAACGCGTGTTGTGAATTTTCCCGCCCTCAAGGAAATATCGCAAATAGAAAAAATAGGTTCAGGCTGTAACCATTATTAAAAATATTAAAAAGCCATTTTTAAGTAACTTTCTACTAGAGCTGGGCTATCCAACTGTGTTTATTATCATCATTTGTCATCTGCAGCAAACTGCATGTAATTATAACATCAGAGGAAGCTAGATTTGATGGCCAAAAGCTTTCACTTATCAATATTATGCCACACAGTTTCCACAAGGTGACAGACTGAACAATACAGGAAAGTGAACAATATACACAATTAACAGTCAATGACAATGTATAAATAATGAGATGGATGAACGAATACTATTAATTTGGGAGTAAATAAACTAACAACAACAAACCCGTAATGACTAATAACCATTTACAAAAAAAAAAGCCACCTAAGGTATGCTGGGTAGTGAGTACTCTTTCAAACTACATAAGCATAGCAATTTGCATTTTGAGCCCTATCAAAACACAAAGAAGAATAAAACAGAATTACAGATTTTTATCCAAAACATTTTCAAGGTACTGCTTATGACGGCCCAGTTGGGGTTTACCGTAAAACTAAACACACCAAAAAAATAATTACACACTATATATATATTAAATAGACAAACATGTATTGTTTTTAACACATCGCTAGCGCAAGATTGATATCATGATTATTAAATTCATTGATATCAAAACTTACTAAGTATTTATTCAACTACTAAAATTTGAACACTCTTTTCTTTTTATCAAGTACAAAATGACCTTGTAAATATCATGTAAATTTCAAGCCTTTTGCATTTTCTATTCTGCGTGCTATGTGGAAATGTGTTGGTCTGACAAAAAATGTCCTTGAATATTTGTATTCTTCAATTTTGAGGAAAAGAAAATTTCTTGAATCCTTGAAAACTTGAAAACAAACAGAAGCTAGTAACAAATAACAAGAGAAGCCAAAATCGAAATCATGATTTAGATTTCAATTAAGTGTCCAGACCCACTTCACAGTTAATGTTGCAGTACAGCTTTTCATACTTTAATTTAGACAATTTTGCATTAGTATGAAGTCATGTATGAAAGTGGGTCAGACTCCCAATGTACAAGAATATTTTTTGACAAATTCTGAATTATGACCAGAGGTGTGAAGTTCCTGTTTAAAGGGGGAGGAGCATTTTAACTATATAAATGCCCTAATCACTGATGTATTACTACTCACAAAGAGTCTATTTATGACACATTTTTACTACAGTGCCATCATTGACCTTTACTTCCTTTCCCTCGTGACTTGATAAAAACAGGCAAAGTCAGCCCCATTTGCTCCGCGAGACGGCGACGTATAACGTCAGTGTCACCGTCCCGCCGACTGAGTACAGAGGGTTACTTGACCCTTGAACTGCGAGGTCAGGTGACTCTTTGAGGCCATTGAGTGGTGAGCAGACGCTGTAGTAAATGGCTTAAAAGGGCTCGCCCTCAAAGGCTGACATGTCTGGACATGCTTCCTGAAAAGGCTGGCAGGGACAAATTAGGGAGAGGTTCTAGTTCATAATGGGAACGCTCCTCTGGGATTTAAAAAGAAATTAACTGAGAAAGCACACTTGTGTTTTTAGACTCATTATCCCGACTTGGTCGGTTAGGATTCTCTTTTTTGTATTATCTGACATGGAAACTAGCAGGAAAGGGAGAATTGCAGTGGAACATATTTCTTCCCATAGGAAACAATGTAAAGTGAATTCATACTGCATGTTGCATCCTCAAAACAGTCACCGCCATAAAGCCTTTAACTGTATAAGTAACAGTTTACCATGCAAGTATAAAGAGATAGTAACCACAGGATTATAAAGCAGAAATAAAGTAAAAGCACTCACCCTTTGACAGACACGTACTGGAGGGAGAGGTGTTTGCAGAGTGATGCCGTCAACCCGTGGTGTTAATGGTGTTGTTGAGATTACTGCGTTTGTCGAGAAAAGCCGAACAAAAAGTAACATGCATGAATTGATGATCAACCGGCAAGTTATGGTCCATGGGCGGATGCTTAGGGAGTCATGCTTTAGATAAAGAGATCGACTTTAACAAACGACGCCACAGAATACCTTCAGACGCTGGGACCCCAAAGTGTCTTGTTTTTTTTTGTTTTTTTCCTCCAAATCGGGGTTATCGTCATTTTGCTAGCTTTGGCTAGCCCGATTGCCGCATGCATTAATAGATTCCTGCCAGCGGCAGCAGGACTACCGAATAGAACAACAAGGGCAGCGATGCAAAGTGAAGCTTCGTTGCTTGATTATGTTCATTAATACATGGACAATAACTGCACGCTAATGAGAACTTTATTCATCATATATGTTTTAGGACATCACGCACCAATATCTATGTGCCTTTACAACACTGTTCCACTTGTTCAAATATGGCATATACGGGCTCCTTGAAGTGTTGCTAATGGTGAGTGATATTTTTAATCGTTTGTTTTTATTTGCTTCTATGACAGTGTATCAAAAAAATTACTCAAATGAAAGCGATCATTGGTACTAAAGAGTGTGGGGACCGCTGCCTAGTGCATTGTTCGAATGTCAGTGCTAAGTAAATATTTTATTGATTTTGTAAGTGGATTGTCTTGATCCAGTCGACATGATCGGAAATCAGGGCCGATCACGTCATTTTCAGCTTATCGGTATCGGCTGAAAAGGATTGTGTTTTTAAATGTTCTTAATTTCTAAAGTCAAGAATAAAATACTACTTATACACTGATGATTTACAGCCATATAAAAAAGGTATCATTTTGGGAAATCTTCATTCAAAATAGATAAATAAAATAATTGAGACAATTTGCATTGCAGAGGCATTGACCGGGACTCGGTATCGGCATATACTCAAATCAAGTGACTCGGACTCGGGGAAAAAATGTGATGTGGAAATCCCTATTTCCTATATGATTGTTCTTTGAAGCATTAATATTAATCTTAGCAACTGCAAAACCTTGATTTTAGTGATAATAGTGTACAGTATAAGGAGACCAAATATAAAATAATCACTAAAACTTGATGTATTACAGTATATCAAGAGTATACGTAGGGAAAGTGCAACTTGGCTCATGTTGGACCCTGATCATTTCAATCAAATCTGGCCAAGCGTATTAAAATACACAATGTGTTGCCACATTGACTTGCGGCGTACGTAATCAAATGGGACACAACAAACATGAATCAAGCTTTGCCAAGAAATGACGCGCCTGTTTGATGATCATTTTAAAAAGTGCGCGGTTGTATGCGTGACATTCTTGCATTCACACCAGTTGTAAGTAGAAGAAGTGTTGGATTGGCCTTGTATGCAGCATTTACTTTTCTTAAGTGGAAGTATGTGCACTGTGCAGTATGATCTTGTTAAACCATTTGCACTGGCCCCTGCACTCGTGTGTGTTGGAAAGGATGATGTTAGCAGACCCACTGAAAATGACTCTTCCTTTCAGGTCCATTGAGACCTCTGCTGGTAACATCACAGCTTCACTCAATACACAAGCATTACGTGCGTGTCGTGGCCTGAGGCTGTTTATTTACTCAGTAAAGGGGTATTTTTTCGGACGTCAGGCGTATTTGGATGGCTGAACAGCTGCAGCTTTACAGATACCATGCGCATTGTGACACAGAATAAATTCAATGCTTGTCACATGACCCCGCCACTTTCTTAAACAATTTTTCCCATAGAACATTTTTGGAGCCAAAAAGTCAGTTGAAATTTAGCATTCGGTAAAAATTACAGGTACTTTCCAAAGGCAAAATACGATGGTTTGCGATCATCTAAATAGTTTGAAATATCCTTGCGGCACGAGTGTAAAGAGGTCTACCTTGATCAAATGTAAAAATTAACTAAAACTAATTAAAACTTGTATGTTTTTTTTTTTTTTTGCTTCGGTGCCATGCAACTGTGAGATAACAAAACACTCAACCCAACACGTACAGTGTGGTGACACTTGAATGTTACTGTCGTGAATGTCAATGAATTAATAATTAATTTGAACATTCTTAACTGTCATACAAGTGTGTGACAAGTTAACCCCTCTGAATGGGAAAACAAACAAAACACTGGCAGAGGCTGAATGCAAAGTTTTGTAAGCATCTCCAATTTTTTGTCTACTCGTCACACAAGTGTGGATAGGCGCTTACTCTTTCACGAGTTTCATTGAAGCTATCCCTTCATTTTCAAAGAAAGAGTAAAAACACCCCCAGAATACTTTGACTGAGCTCTCATGAAATACAGGGAACAGCCTCTATTTGCGAACGACAGCGGCATCATGAGCCCTGTAGCGAGTAATTGAAGACCAAAACCCCAAAAGGTTTGTAATCGCCCATAAACTCCACAAAATGATAGCAAAGCACTTATTTTCTATTAGACAAGGCTATGGCCTGACTAAATGAAGCTCCTCCTTTCATTTCAACATAGTTGCTTGGTGCTAGATTGCACCAAAGCATTACTTTTCTTCTATTAGACATGACTTTGACAAAAGCAGCAAAATAGGTGAGTATTTCTGCAAATAAATAAGGATAGGGTTCCTAGATATTTGCGAATGCTGAACTGCGAATATGCGAAGGGGGTTCTCTGCGCTGTCTCGTTTGACTTGATGTATGACAATAGTTCAAACTCTGAACTTTGGTGTTACTTTGGTGAAGTATTTTATCTCTGACGTTATTTTTCCATTGTTTGTTTCAGGCTGTCCCATGTGACAAGAGCACCGAAGCGCGTCAATCTGATAATGACTGTTGTGGCAGTGCCGTAGCAGCACGGAATGGTTTGTGGGTTACAATGAGATGCAGGCCATACCGTGCTGCCACAGTGAAGCCCGACCCGCTCGTCCCGACGGCACCCCCACTCGCTCCGCGGCCTCATATGTAGCGTATCGGCGCAGGTCACTTGACTGTAGCAGCACGTAAATATTGGAGTGGACTCTCTCAGCCAAAGCCTCCAGTATTGATCGTGCTGCTGAAGCAAAGATGACCACTCGCTCACAAACGCATCCACCAGAGTAAACCCTGTTGTAAGACGTATCCATGTTCCCATGAATAAACATGCTGGATATAAAATTTTGTCTCTCTTGTCATGTCCTCATATTTCCACTCTATCTAATAAAAACATTCCACCTGACAAATAGATGCCATCAAAATACTCAGTTTATAAGTACTATTGTTGACACACAAACATTAACGGTGAAGCCCATTTGAAATTTGTTGCTAAACCAAAAAGCAGCACATGAATGGTACTTGTGCAGGACTTTAAATGACAGTATTATATTTTTCCATACTAATCACATTATCTCATTTAAAACTTGCCATTCAATTGTAATACACTGCTAACATTATTTAATATTATTCCAAAAATCTACCCTCCTTAAGGATCCTGCAGTTGGGTGAATAAATCTCCCTATTGGCCATTGTTAGAGGAAATACATATACAGTACAAACGATTTACTTAAACTTGAAGCAAGAGGGCTTTACGTCCCTGCTTATTTTGGCTCTCGGTCCAAAGTTTGTGAAACACTCACATGCTTCCATGGTTCATTCAGTTATTACCTTTTTCATGAAAACGTGACAATTTTGCAAATAAAAAACTCAGGAGGAACTGTACGTAACTTTACAAATCCTCACAATACGTCATAGTAAACTTTTTTTTCCCATAAATTTAGTCATGGAAGGATGTGATTAAAAACTGAAATGGGCCCTGGTAAGCAAAAACGTCCCCACGCCTACATTAGAACTGTTTAAACGCCCTATATTCACTTTTTATGGATTTATAATCATACAGAGCTCGTTTTTTCACGTTTTGCTGCGGATTGATTTTTTTGTGCTTATTTTAAAACTGTTTTGTGATTTTATTTTATGCTCAATAAACAGTTAATTGTAGGTGTTTGCTATTTTATTTTTATTTTTTTACTATTTAAATGCGTGACAACCTCCTGTCGCAATCTTTTTTCCTCAACAAGGCGCGACCACTTATCTACCAGGCACGCAGCATTGTGTTTTTCCTGCCTTTTTTAACTGAATGTAACAGGCATAATAATTACATTAACCACATTTTTAGTGGTGATGAATAAAGCAGGAACTTGCAAGTGATGACGCGCATTTTTACCTGTACAGGCCTCCCGTTTTGGCCTTTAAAGTTACAGCTCATTAAATATTAACACGTTCCTTAGATATAAACACACTAGAGTTTCCCCCCCCCCCCCCTCCCATCTTTCTTATAAATTTACTGTGTAGGCCAATTTGTTGTTTTTTTTTCCCCGTCGTTGTAATGTCAATTTAAGAGGGGGGCGGGGGTGGTGTTGCTCATAAGACTTCAAATGTTTCTTGAGAGAAAAACAACACCCAGGACGTACCATCTGTAATTTAGATATTGCACTTTTCATTCATTTCATTTTAAAATAGGCCTGCTCAAGAAAGAACAAAGATGTGTGCTAATTACATGTGTCTTGTAAAACGTCAGGGTGTATCGTAATGGGGGGGGGGGGTACTTCCATGCGCTGCAATTGCATGCAAAGTGTGTGTGGATTCGCTGCGAAACAAATATATTCTTTAAGTAGTTACAAATATATTCTTTAAGTAGTTACATTATCTGCATAAGTAGTTATTTTAATTACCTAATGTTTCTATTAATATCTTTAGTGCATTGTGTGCCATGGGGTCATGTTTCTTTTTAGGGACAATAAAATAGACAAAATCTTACATTGGCATTGTTTCATATGCATCGATATTTAGAGGCCCACTAAAATATGAAATATTAATGTAAACGTGGTGCGTGTATTTTGACGCTATACTTCCCTGGCAACAGAGTTCTATATATATCTATATGGAGTGTGTGTGTGTGAGTGTGTGTCATTGCTGACATCACGGACTCAATACAGTACCGAGTCCCTGTTGTTTTTAGAAATATCTTTTATACAAAACCACTCCCGTCTGCATAGTTGAAAAAGATTATTACATTGCATAACAAAAACTGCAGTGACATTTTTCGGGTCATTTTTTTCCCCACTTAAAACATCAAGTCCTCCAAATAAATCATGTCTGACCAACAAGGCCAAGTATTTTTCACAATTTATAATACTTTTATATATTACTCTTTTTTTTAATGGATCACAAATATATATTTTTAACTTTAGTTTTGGCTTTAGGGGGAGATAAATGCCTTTTTTCCCTGCTTTAGTGCCTTTTTTTGCTATCGTTTTTTTCTGATTATTTCACGCAGGCCATGTTATGAAACGAGTGTCATCTTGAAGAGAGGCATGCATGGATACATATTTTAATCAATTGTAGCATCCAATTTAATTCAAACAAGAATGAAAACGTCTGGTCGTCTGTTTTTATTTGGCAATACATTAAGGAATAGGAAACGGTAAACATTTATATAGGCCGTGTAGAAATTGTCTTTTTTGTGTAAAATAAATTAACGTACAGTGCTCATTCTGCGTACAGGCTGCAGAATTTAAAAGGTGGTCCCGAAAGAAGAAATGTGTAAAAAATCCTATTTTCTTCAGTTAAACCAACGTACAGCTGCCAATGTAAGTGACAGCTGAGTCTATGAAGTTTCCCACGACCCGCGTGGACGCGCCGGCCACCTCCCACAGGTGCTCCCAGGCTGCTGCCGCCACCGTCTCAGGAACAACGAGCAGCAGGGCGGACGGTGCCAAGAAGAGACCCCACGCCAGGAGGACCAGGGCGAGCCAGCGCATGAACCGAGGTGACCTCCCAGGCGCCGCCTCGCCCCTCTCGTGGAGTACCGTCATCTTATCGACGTCACCGAGCCTCACCGTGTCCCACTTTTTGACGTCAATCGGTGCGACTTCCGGGGGTCTCCGAGCGGGAGGCGTCTCCTCCTTCTTCTCCTCCTCTTCCTTCTTCAGGGCCGCTAGCGTTTGTCGAAAGTCGTGCATGTGCTCCAGGAATCCGAGCGGCTCCGTCACACCGCGGAAAGCTTCGGCCGCGGTCAGCGCGCTCCGCTGGCGGTCCAGCGTGTCGCGCAGCCGCGTCATCTCCGGGTCGTACGTCTGAATAACGGCCAGCCTGTGCGTCTCGAAGTCGCACAGGATCTCGCTCTTCTTGCTCTCCAGCGCGGCCGCCAACTTGTCAAAGTAGTCACTCGCCCGCTCCGCGTCCTCGTTGACCGCCTTTAGTGCCCTCTTCTTGGCGGCTCGCAGCGTCTCCAGACGGGCGAGAGTACCCGTGCTCGGCCAGCCCTCAGCGCCGCGCAGTAGTTCCTCGAAGGCGCGCCGCTCCCCCTCGTACGCCTCCTCCAGGGAACAGAAGCGGTGGCCCCGATGCTCGTCGGCGGTCGCGCAACAGCCGCAAATGAGCCTCAGGTCCGTTGCGCAGAACATGTTGAGTGGCTGCGCCGTGTGGTGGGCGCACACGCCCGTCTTGGGCGCCACTTTGAGTCGGGCATACTTCTCCACGATACCGCGGAGGGAGTAGTTGACTTGCAGACTGTTGGCACCGTTGTGCGGGCTCTCCTTGCGACAAGTCGGGCACCTGAATGGCGACCTGGAGAAAGAGGAGACCCGAGGGGACTCCAGGAGAGCCTCCAGGCACTTCCGACAGAAGCTGTGCGAGCAGAGCAGGACGCGGGGGTCGTCAAAGAGACCACAGCATATCGGGCACGTCAGCTCCTCCTCCAGCTGCTCCATGTCAGGCTCCTGTCAACACACACACGGAGAAAAAAAAAGTAGGTGTCACGTCGGAGCTTCCCCAACGTGGAACTCATTTGCATGGCGTGACATGTCGCCTCCACGAGCACAACGTCGAACGCCACGTAACATTCGGCCAAAAGAGGTTTGAAAAATCAAAATGGACGCGCTTAAAAACAAACGAGGCTGACGTCGATCCCCGAAAAGCCCTGCCGTCACGGACGCTCGCTGTCACGAAGCCCGTGGCGGGCTCCGTGATACATTTAGCTGGCGCATAGTAACAAGTGGGGGTAAAAAAAAAAAAAAAAAAAAAGAGAGCGCTCACTCACCAGCTGCTGGGAACACACTAGCGCTACGACGCAATCATGGCGCTTGTTGCCGAGCAGACTTCACCGGCGTACTTCCGGGTTCAAGTTCAACCCTTTCTGTGATGGGCTCGCGGAAAAATAATAATACAAAACGCTAATTCAACTGTGTTCATGTAAATGATGACCGAATGGACAAACTTGACAATTTTTAACAATTCTGTACATGTATTTATTTTAATGGACATTTATATGCAATTAGAATCCGTTTGCGTTTTGAACAATAATATGTTTTGTCGACGGTCCCTGTGTGACGTAAGATGCGGGAGGGGTTGTTGCCATGCAAAACGCCATAGCGTGGAAAAACTGTCAACTTGGTTTTAAGCCCCACTTTAGCGTCGTGCACATTCTCATGCTGCCCTACTTATGTCACTCCGTGCGTGATAATGTGCGACAGCGTGATAAAGTATGCAAATTAAACCAAACAACACTTAAACGCTCACCTGTCACAATATACAGTACAAGCACAACAGCGGTATCCGTTAAGAGAAGAATGTAACCTTTATTGGAAATGTCCATTGATTGTACTAGTCTAGCAATATATTTAATATTGTGAATGCCATGTCCTTAATATTTTGTTCCTCATGTTAAATATTATAAACTGTCAGTATGGTATAATGCTATAAAACTAAAACCACAGTTTTGTTGCATACACTGTACATGAGGCAGAGGTGCCAAATCCAGGCCAAGAACATAAAAACCCTGCCACAGTTTGGCTTTAGCCACGGGTGCTTCTACTCAACTCACAGGTAAAGGAGCTCTTGAGTAAGAAGCACCTGTGGCAAAAGTCAAACTGTGGCAGGCTTTTTTTTTCACGTTCTGAACCTGGATTTGCCACCCCTGACAATAGGTGCATTATAATTCGTGCATGTCATTAATAGCTTTGTCCATATTCATAGGTTGCGTCCTCCGAAGAACTCTTCGCAGACTGGAACCTTCAAAGGCTGGTAGAAGAGAAGCTGGAGTGTACAAGAGCAGCGTGGAAGAAGAGCGAAGTAATCTAAGATACAAAAGTGTGCCCCGAAGTCGATTTTGCTCAGGCCCCCTCTTCACAGAAACAAAGGCCAGATTTCAAGGCTAGCTTCGAAGGTTGTGTGAATTTGGACACCGGCAAGCGGCCAAGGTGCACCGGAAGTTGTGTCAACCATCCATTATCATGTGGCCTTCAAATGTAGCCTTTGCCTTCAAATTTGGAAACAGCAAATGAGTTGAATGAATGAGCCAATTCAGAGTACGCAAAATGGGGTTCGCTATGGGTGACAATTGATCACTCTAATGGGCTGTTAGCTTGTGAATCAGTGCATGATATAGGATTGACAGAAGCAAAGAAACAGCAAAGAAAAAGGTGTTGACCATTTCTCAATATGAAGAACACAGAGTACGGTCTCATGAGCTCGCTGAGTATGGTGTTCCTAATAAAGCACGCAAGAACGTTCAGCCAAAGAACGTGAGTCTCTTTGTAAATTGGAATGGCTGTGTACTTGTTAACTTCAGACTTTGACATAATTGACGTGCATCGTATCCAGATGATATTCTTGTCTGCTTGCTTAAACCAAAAATGCATCGGTTGATGACTTGGCTGGAAAAATTCCCCAAGATAAATTTCATGCTGCTATCAAAATGGCTGCGGAGAGGACTCACATATGTAAGTTGTTTTTTCCCCTCTTATATCATTTTACAGAAATACACACATCCTTCCAATTATAAAGAGACTAGCGTTCTTAAGAAGTATGTTCTAAGTACGTTCTTAGGAAGACCATATTTACCCAATTTCAAGAGACCGTAATCTGCGTTCTTAATATTGAGAAACGGCTATTGTGTCACCCTGGCCACCTACTGAAAAATGCATTGATGATATAGTGTCGTTTTTGTGCCATAGATACCTTTTGGAATTTTGGTGAAAAGGTTTCTTCTGTTTTACTAAAACAGCTGAATTTTATTTGGGTCAGAGACACTATAAAAGGGTGTAGGTGTGTAGCCTGTGACAGTGTTAATCAAATCTGTGCATTATTGTCTTTGTACATTTCGACTTTGTGACGCAACCCTCATGTTAGAGCTGTGACTTGGCCAGTAAGTGTAACTATGATAAAACATAGAAATCCCAATTAATCAAGATTAGCGTTCTAGTATTTGCCCGTTACTTCTAAACTCACTTTGCAACCCACACGTGGTTATGTAACAGCCATAGCCAACAGTCACTAAGTCACGTGTGGGAAATTTTGACCCTGATTTTTTTCTTCCCTTGTTTCCATGCCATCAGGAGCAACTGCCTATCGTTGCCGCCGTGATTGGATGGGCTGTAGGTTGATGCAATTCCAACCACCGCCTCGGAATGTCGCTGTGGTTCAAAATGGCCTCATATATGGACGGTTTCCGGATGTAGTAGTGTGCGTTCTTTTCTTGGAAGATGGCGGCGATGTTTACGTGTTGCCTAAACTGCTGCGGAGATGGAGGATCGGGACATATCCAACTTAAAGAAATGCCCACCGTTCAATTAGATACTCATCGCATGGGTAAACTACATTTTCTCTTTACTGCGCGGATTTTTATGTAGACATTTAAATCACTACATTCGTTCAATTTGCGTACATATCCAACTTAAAGAAATGCCCACCGTTCAATTAGATACTCATCGCATGGGTAAACTACATTTTCTCTTTACTGCGCGGATTTTTATGTAGACATTTAAATCACTACATTCGTTCAATTTGCGTGTTTTGCTTTTCAGCTACGAGCTAACTTGTTAATAGTGCAAGCTGCCCATATTTCATGCTTTCTGTCGCATTCCACGTTTTAAGCAATTTAACACTTTGTACTGGCGTTTCCCGTCATAGCTGCATTAACATTTGCATTGTCGAGAACATACTTTCTGTTTTCTTACCGTGGTTTTGCTTACTGTTTGACTCCATCCGTTTTCTATGCTTACTGTGTTTTTCTTACTGTTTGACTCCATCCATCCGTTTTCTATGCTGCCTATCCTCACTAGCGTCACGGGTGAGCTGGACTTTGTTGCAGCTGACTTTGGGCAAGAGGCAGGGAACACCCTGGACTGGTCGCCAGCCAATCGCAGGATACATAGACAAACAACCATTCACACTCACATTCACATCTATGGACAATGGACAGCAGGGTTGAGGAACTCTGGTCCTCGATGGCCACAATCCTGCATGTTTTAGATGTTTCCCCCCTCCAACACATCTGATTGAAATGATCAGGGTCGTTATCAGCCTTCTGCAGAGCTTGCTGATGAGCTTGTAATTTGAATCAGGTTTGTTGGAGGAGGGACATATCTATAACATGCAGGATAGTGGCCCTTGAGGACTGGAGTTACCCTCCACTAATGCAAAGTCTTAAAGGGACGGTGGGGCCGGGATGGCCATGTTTTCACTAACAAGTTCATTTTATATATTTTTTGATCAGGAAAATGAAAAGAGTTGTCATTTCTATTTTATCAATGAATTTGGGAGAAATTAGGAAATAAGTGACTCCATGAATAAACGCCTCTTGTTAATGAGGAGAATGGCCGCGCCCCCTCGCGTTCTATCCTTGTTCGATCGGAGTCACTGGAAGAACCGATTACAATTTTACCCAGTAGCTAAGAATAAATTGTACATGTAAAAATTGCTCTGGTGATTGGTCCTTCACCACCACCATTGGCTTCATTGCAGGCAGTCGGTAATTGTATGCAAAGTCATCCCTTGCCTTACACTTTTTTAAGGATTATGTGATCAATGACTGCAAATATTACAGAAGGCTCTATGAGAACTCACCAGCCTTATAAATATTTTGCCAATTTTCCCGAAAAGCAATATGGTGGATACTTGTTTATATTGTACAGTGTTTCGAAGTTATCAATGGTGCACGTTGAATTAATTTGTGCACTGGCATAAGAACACAGTCAGTCGACACAAGAGGTTATCGCATTACTTGACGGGGAAGTCAAATAAAAAATGAGCCCCCACTAGTCTAAACACAGCGTTCTGATTAATAAAGAATTTGTGGAATATGAATTAAGCAACAAAATCCACCCATTTTTATCCATGTCAGTAATGTTGCCGCTTACTGTCGACTGAAAATGACGTCAGAGTTACTTAGGAAAGACCAACCACGGCTCTCCTGTTTTCTGAGTTTCGTCATGCTCACAAAGTGAAAATGGTCGCCCCCTGAGATGGATAACAACAAGTCGATTTTGCTGCTTAATTCATATTACACTTGTGCAATACTAAAGAGAATACCGTGTTTAGACTGGTAAGGCTGTTTAGAACAGTGGTTCTCAAATGGGGTATGCGTACCTTTGGGGGAAGAGCTATTTACTGTAATTATGACTTTACTCCTGTGTTAGTATAGGCTAGTGATAGCCTCGCAGTGTTCGGACTTGTGTACACATTTGGGGTACGTCTCTCCCATGGGAGCAGAATTGCGTAAACCGAGGGCCTTCCCTATCAGGTTTTTCATCCATGGCGAACTGTGTGACACTGCTTAATTTGTCATTTGTTTTAAAGGCTTTACAAACGACTGACTGATTGTTTCTTTTGTCTCCCAGGCACAGATGTTGTCATAGTGAAGAGTGGCCGGAGGATATGTGGCACTGGAGCGTGCCTGGCCAATGCTCCTCTCCACCAGAACAAAAGTTTTTTTGAGTTCAAGATCCAGTCTACTGGTGAGTCCGCACTCACTGATGTCGATCTGTCACTTATTTATTTATTTATTTATTTATTGTTTGCGGAACCTTATCAGGCAACTGCAATCCCTTCAACGATGCTGGTCAATATAATTATTACTGTCCTTACACTCTGTCAGTTTGTTTTCTGAAGCTGTGCCATGATGGGTCGTTATCTCAGCCCTGAGCAACTTCAATGTCATCTTCAGTCGACTGAAGTGACAAAATGGCCGCCCCCTGAGCTAGCTAAAAACTGGTGAATTTCTCATATTCCACAAACGCAATATTAATTAGTATGACGTGTTTAGACTAATGGGCCTGCACAGAACATATTCTAGAAAAAAATATGTTTGGTTTGACTTCCTATTTAAAGCGGAAGTCAACCCAAACATACAGTGGTACCTCTACTTACAAAATTAATTGGTTCTGGAAGAAATGTTTTAAGTAGAAAATTTTGTAAGTAGAGACGCGTTTTCCATGTAGATGCCCTAATATGTTCCGAGCCCCCCAATATTCAGATATAAATGTTTTGTAAAGCATGAAAATGCATTAAAACATGTTACAATTAGATTATTGCACAATAAATGAGAGGGCGTAATGTAAAAAAACAAAGAATAAAAATGATGGTCATTTAACTTTTAATTGCTGTCCTCATGGCGCTTTGCCCTCTTTGGTTCATGTTCTCTCTCAGGAGTGTTTTTTGCCTGGCGTTTTGTAAACAACTTATTTAATAACGTGGCGACTGTCGATACAGTAAAACTATCGGAACACCTCATGGCCCGAGGGGCGAATGACGGAGACACCGCATAGACATATCTATCTATGTACCTGTCTATCTACACCAGGGGTGTCCAGCTCCAGTCCTCAAGGGCTGCTTTCCTGCCCGTTTTCCAATTCTCCTTGCGGCAACACACCTGATTTAAATGATCAGCTCATCAGCAAGCTCTGAAGAAGCTTGATAACGATCATGATCTCTTGAAACAGGTGCGTTGCAGCTGGGATAGATGGAAAACAGGCAGGACACCGGCCCTTGAGGACCGAGTTTTCTGAACCTGCCACCATGATTGGTTGTTGTGAGCAGTTGTGATGTCAAGACAAAATGGCCGCCCCCTGAGATGGCTAAAAACGAGTAGATTAACACTTATTCCACAAACGCAATATTTATCGAAATGCCCTCTTTCAACTAGTGGGCTTGCATAGAACATATTCTTGGAAAAAAAAATGTTTGCGTCGACTTCCACTTCTGTTGAAAAGTACACAGTAATTGACTGGTTTTCCTGTGTCTGTCGTGCTTGTGAATCCCTCAACGCTAATGTGTTTATGTGTTAAAAGGTGTGTGGGGAGTGGGCGTGGCCACGCAGAAAGCCAATCTCAATCAAGTGCCTTTAGGCCGAGACTCCAACAGCCTCGTCTTGAGACATGACGGTTGTGTCGTGTACAACGGCGAAGAGAAGAACCGCCTGCCTGCCAACAATCTCCCTCAGGAGGGCGACATTGTGGTGAGTGCCTTTTGGAATCGTTTGTGTGTGTGTACAAATCTCACCATAAATGAAGTTGGCTTCATTTTCATCTATTTGATTTCATTTATGGCATTTCTCAATCAGTTTAAAGAGTTGATGACACTCTACTACAACTTCTCCCACTAGGTAGCAATACCACACTCTTGTTAACTCCACTAAGCACAAAAGGTGTGTTTTGGTCGCTGTTACTTTGTTCAGCCGAAAGTGATTCATACCCGTTTCACATTTTTTAGTATAATACATGAGTACAAAGAAAAAAATGCTTTTGAAGCGTGATTTTTACTGGGTTTTTTTGGGGGGCAGGAGTGCGGGTAATATACACAGGTACATGTTAATCTTGAGACATCACGTCATGATTATTCCTGGTAAAGTGACAGTTTGAGCAGAGCTGAGGCACAAGGTCGCGAAATAATCAGTTCACCATTTCTCGCAACTTGCTGCGTTCTTCAGCGATGCACGAGCCAAGTGATCCAACACGAACGTTTCCATTAAGTTTCAGATAACTATGAACAAAGATCTTTCTTTCTGACGTACATGATGATTCGGCAATGTGTCAAACCGCGAAGGTGCACTTATTCTGTCTTTTTTTTTTTTTTTTTTTGACTTTAGTATCTGTGGCTTGTATCAGCAACCTTCAAGTGTACCTGATACTTTGAAATATGGCCAGTATTATCCCGATACAACCTTGTATTAGTACTTGCTCATTCCTAGTGACTAGGATGTATTTTTTCATGTATCACACTGCACTATGTTGAATAGGTGTTGTCTGGCATTTTCATGAGCTGTGAAAGTGAGCCGGTGTATCTGGTGAAAAATCTTTCAAACACAGTGAATACATACAAACTCCACATATGATGGACAGAACATCATTATACAAGATTTTATTGGAAACATTTTTGAGGAAGCACTTTGTGTTATGTAACCAACCGTAAACTTAAAACATTGGATATGCATGTATTGAGAACGTTATAATAATTTAGGACATGGAACTTTTTGTCAAAATGTAAAATAAAAATAAGAATTAATAGAGGGAGTGCAGAATTTCTTTTCAGTTATTGCGTGGGCATGTGGGCCACAAGAACCAGCAGAGGGAGCTGCATTTGAAAATTCAAGAACTGGTGTGATGATACCTTGCAGGCTTTTTCTTTTTTTTTTTTTTTTTTTTAACAAAAATATGTACATCACATAGCTCAACCACTTGGAGACATTTGATGGTTCCTGCTAACCTCTGGCATCATCTAGAGCAGTGGTTCCCAACCAGGGTGCTGCAGCACACTTTTACAGATCAAAAATCATGAGAGCCTATCCAAAAATCACATAAGTCCATAAACAATATTAATTACACTACAGTTATATCTTTGTTGTTCTATTTATGCCAACGACATATAGTGACAGGCACAACAATTAGTTTGGACACCCTGATGGCCCGGGAACCGTACGTTTGATACTGTGATCGGGCACATTCTCATCACCTATACATTGAAAACGTTGGATATGCATGCATTGAGAAACTCAGAATAATTTGTAACATGGTACCTAACGCCTAAAATCATGTACGTCATCCACAGGGCATCACATATGATCACGTGGAGATGAACTTGTATCTGAATGGAAAGAACATGCATTGTCCCGCATCGGGGATACGAGGCACTGTGTACCCCGTTGTTTATGGTAAGTGAATCTGTTATTGATAAATCATCACTTGTGGACACTATCAGACATTTAAGATTCATTATCAACATTAGGGAGTATGTGCTTCGTAGTACAGTTATGACTGTTAAAGTTGTCATCCATTGGGGAGCTACATTGGGGCAACTTTTGCTTATCTGATTGTTGTGGCGCATCATAACACAGGATTATTTTTTCCTGATTTAACTTTTTTTATATTTAGTAATGGATTGGTCACCATTGTATACTATTAATGTTGTCAGTGGAAGTATTTTTGAAATTTTGTCCAATATAAAATGATGCAAAATTTCATCCAAATGAAGTGCGATAAATTTGACCACCTTTGATTGTCTGGACATTTTAAATGAATTCTCAATGATAAATTTACAAGGTTAGCAAATGTGCAATCTCAATTAAATCCGAATTAAACTTTATTTTGCAGTACAAATTTTTTAACCTCCATGTACTCCACTTTTTTAATGTAAATTTCAGGTATTTTAAAATGTTATGTGAAATTTCACACCTTTAATTATATAGTTTAATATAATTATTTAGGATTAAAGTTAATGCGTGTCTCACCAAAATTAAATCCATGGAAGAATATTTACTCTTTTTGTTATTACATCCAAGCTTTAACTACTTTTGGAAAATATTTTACAGATTTATTTCAATTTTTTAATTGAAATTGTTTTTAATTATTATTATTTTTTTTTAAATTTAACTCAGAATATTTTTTTATTTGCTTTGCCAAAAGTAACATCGTGGAAAGAAAATGTTAACATCTTGTCACAGCTACCAACCGGCACCACCATTTATTCACCTTTTTTAAAAAATAAATATTTATGCAATGTGTGCACTCTGACCAAAATGAAATGGTCGATGTTGACGCTCTTAAGTTGTTCCTCACTATGTATTTTTTTGTTTGCCGTTCCAGTTGACGACAGCGCCATCTTAGACTGCCAGTTCAGTGACTTCTACCATATGCCTCCACAAGGATTCGAGAAGATACTCTTTGAACAACAAATCTTCTAAACCAGCGCCTTTCCCATAGTCATTGCTCTTACATACTGTATCACATATATTGTTTTGATTGTGATTGACTAATTATCTCAGACCAATCACTCCCCATCACTCCCAAATGATCTGATGAGTGTCCATGAAGGATATGGATTTGTTTTGATTGTCCGCATATACGAGGGCTTTTAATCGTGGGGAGAATGATCCAGTAAGGATTCATGATCAATTGTAACACCTTCAGTAGCCTCCTAGATTTCCATTCTGGATTCCCAAAATTGGATGCTTCCAGGATCAGACGTTATTTCTGGGAATACTGTATTTTCCTCTGTGTGTGTTCTTAAATGTTTAATGGTTTAAAAATGCCCACACTGACATGTAATTATATTTATTTTATTCACAGATCAAACTCCAAACAATGTAGTCCTTTTCTCTAATGGATTGATCAATTTTTTGTTGCCTGAATTCATGAGGTTTATCATCCGAACTGGGAGTATGGCAATTTGTTTTGTCAGTGTGTGTTTTGAACTGCCGGAAAACATGGTACATATTGAGATTGGAATGACAAGTCGTTTCTACAAACACCTCCTTATACCCTTCTCTTGATATGTATATCCTGAAATCTTTTATGGCGTATTTATTCTTCAGTATGAATATTATCAAAACTGGTGCCACTCGGCTCTGAAAATGAGATGCTGTGGTTCATATTGATGCAAGTTTGCTGCTGAAGTTTTCAGCTACAGTATGTACTTGTCTTTGTTTGCACTAACCATGTGATTGTACAAGAAAACCCAAATGCTGTTGATTGATTAAACGTGTGTCTGCAGGAATATTCTGTGTTTGTCTTTTGCTTATTCATTGCCGGGAGGGATTATTATACACATTTGTCTATGCATTTATTCATTCATTTATAATCATCTTCTGTCAGGATACAAATGGTTTTTTTTAATGACCAAAAATGACTTAGATGAAAAAGAAAAAAAAAAAGTTTGCCAAAAGAACCTCAACCAACAAAATGACATTTCATTTAAAATACATGTTACTGTGAAACAAAAATGTATTTTTATCTGACTGATAGAAAATGACAATTTATTTTGTTTTATAAAAGGAAGAAAACCAAAAATACTGCCTGTACTACTGCCACTCCTATGAAAGCAACAAAAAAATGGCCAGTATAATTTATAGTTTAACTGAACCTGGTGAGGATAATGGCTGGATGAATAGAAAAAAAATATTATAACAAAAAGACATCAAAATATTTATTTCATTCCCCCCCAAAAAATGTTTGTTTTGGATTAAAAAATAAATCCAACAACAGTCCCAACTATGCTTTTCTATCAAATGGAAATATCATTTAAAATTCTCCAAAACAAAAAGTACTTCTCAGTCAACTGAAAAAAAATATTTTTTTGCATTGACAATAAAATGTTTTTATTAAATTGCCATAAAGCAACAATAATGACTTCAATTAATTTTCTTCCGGCCTTAAAAGAAAAACGTTTTTTTTGTTTCATTGAAAACAAAGAAATACCATAAGTAAACAAAATAGCAATAAAAAGTAAACAAAAAAAGGAAATATAATAGAAAATATTTGTATTGCCTAAAAGGAAAATTATTTTTAGTATATTTTTTAAACTGTCCATTGAAAAGCTTTCTTTTTTGAGAGCATCTTGGCGTCAAATTCCGCAATCACGCCCACTTCCGCCATGTAACACGTGACGTCGCCCGCCCGCCCCGCACCCCGGAGCCCAGCAGCAGCAGCAGCAGCAGCAGGAGGAGCAGGAGCATCAGCAGGACACGAGCTGCCGTGCCTGAGCCTCATCTCGCAAGGAGGAGATCCCGAAAGCCGAGTAGCACAAGAGAACTCCCCCTCCCCTCCCGCCTCTACACTCACGCACACAGCCATGGCAGACAACGCCGGCTTGGAAAACCACCGCATCAAGAGCTTTAAGAACAAGGGGCGCGATGTCGAGGTGAGCCGGCGAGTCTGTTCGACGACTTCGTGGGCCGTTTTCGAGCGGCTCTCCTTGGGCCTCGTTCTGAGGAGGAGCAGCAGGAGTAGCAGCAGGAGTAGCAGCAGCAGCAGCAGCCCGGCTACAGCTCCAATCCGAGCTAACCTCGGATAGCATGTGGAGTTCGCTGTCAAAAGTGCTTGTTGTTGGCCTACTATTTGTACAGTTTCACACATTTACGACGAGTCGGATTATCGTTGCCCAGCTGGTGGTGTTGCTGCTGAATGGAAATTGTGACATATCGAATAGAATTGTGCAATTTAGTAGGCTTCGCGATGGAGCTAGCTGTCAATGGCGGCTCACGCTGCTGGCTAGTCGGCTGGACACCGGCGGCTCGCTCCAAGGGCGGGCCTGGGCCGGTGGAATGATCCTCGCGTTCACCATGTTTGCTGCCGATTGGCTCGAATTCCGAACATTTTATCGGCATGCTTCCATATATTTGTCGTGGGCACTATTCGAATTGTAAACAAGCCGATGGTAAAAATCCAAAAGCGCCCATCCTTGTGAGATAGCCAGGTGAGCTAGCTAAAGCGAGCCTCGGGATTAAGCATTAATCACATGTTGTGACGCTACGGCTACATTCACCCTCATGTTTCTGTATATTAAACACCGAGAATGTGTATACTGAGTAAGTACCAAATTTTACTCTTAATGTGTGGGTGTGTGTACAAGATTTCGAAGAATAGGTGATTTACATACCTTTTAACGACGTTTCCAGTGATGTATCTATCGTTCTCGTTAGACAAATACTAAGAAAATGCGAAGTGAATGGCTGTAGAGATTTTAGTTGTGACCTTTTTTGTTGAATGAAAATGTCAAACTTTAACAACTTCCTCGGTCTTTATCCCATATATTTTTAAAAGGCTGAGTGGTCTTTATCCTATATATTTTTAAAAGGCTGAGAAAAGAAACAGACAATGATTAACTCAAAAATAATTATCGAAAACTAAGGACCCTAGATTACAAATTAATGCTCAAGAGTCAAATTGAGTTTGCAAATGACAGTCAGGTGATCTGGTTTAATTTAGCACTGAGAAAATATCTTACTCTCCTACAATTTTATGAGGGGTGTGTGAACTACAAATTTGGGAAATGTCTGTGTGTTATAACACGTGCACTTGCTAAACTTTGAAGTCGTGATTACAACTAGGGCATGTGGTCTACATCAGTAGTATTTTATAATGGTGATGATTAACACGAAAGCAATGAAACACGAGAAACAGCGGTTCCATCGCCGCTAAATATGTGCGATTAAAGAGTGCCGTTTATTGGCCAACCACTTCCCACAGCCTGTCAGTGACGGATACATACACACCTGCCGCCTAGCTACCTACATTGTGTTCAAATCAGCCAGGACTTAAAATGTGAACTTTCCTAGATATTGCAAGCACTTTTCAAGGATAAAACTGGATTACACAATAATGAATATGATTAATCAAAAGTACAATATTTGTGAAGAAATGCCACCACTCTCGCTGCTTCTTGATCTATTAGTAATCCTGAGATAATCCCCGTACAGTACAGTGCATATAAAACCAACCCATTTCGCCTGAAACTTGCAGTTCAATGTCCAGCCAGTGCTTGTTATGAACGTGTTTGGGAGTCGGTGGAACGAGCACATGGCTGCTTTGACAGATGGACTTTGCCAATGCATTCTTGATGCTATTTCAGGCATCCTGAATGTCTATCTTCTCTGTGGCAGCATGTTTGCTGAAACCTTTTTTTTCCTTATGTTTTGGGGGACTTCTTACAATTTCTCTGGGTTTTTAGAGTTGCGACAATGAGCCGGATCAACACACCGCCTGATTTAACCCATTGAGACCTAAAGCGCCTGGCTCAACATCTCCTCAAAACCTAAGGGCAACTATTGAATCACCCTCTTAAACCTGAGGTTCTCCCGGAAATTCAACAAAAACAAAATAATTGATATCTCAGCCCCTGTAGCAGATACATTATTCCAAAATAATTTGAGATCTTAGAAGTGCCTTTCACACAGGCCCGAGTTTATTATTATGTACTGTTTCAATTGAATATGTAAAAATAAAGTGTCAGTGCAAGAGGAGGACTATTTTTATTTATTTATTTTTTAAATCGAGCGGTAATTACATCCTCTATTCTGTTACAAAGACGTCGATATCGTCATTGTATACAAACATACATCTTAACCATATATCTACTTTTTATTTTTTAGACAAAAAGTAAAAACAGTAAGGTTCGCTGGATTACGTTGGCTTGTTTGTTTTGTATGGATCGATGAGATGCTTCATTGCAAAAAGACCCAACCTCACGTGTGGTGAGGTAAGTCTCTGTTTCGTTTTAATATGCACTTTAGACTTGGTTATTTGGATCATTGTTTTATTTACTGCATCACTCATGGCTTTAAACCAGAAAGAACGTGTTTTGTGAAGGCGTCGTAGCCAAAATGAAGATGTGTTGTATTGCATTGTATTGGGCAGATGTTTTTGCTGGTGTGACGTTTCAAAGGCTGGGGGCACGATGGGGGGCTTCACATGAGCGCTGACTTTGAAGTACTCGGATGTCGCCGGCTTGGTTTTTGTACTCTTTTAATCAATTCAAGCGTCAAATTACCGACGGAATGTATTTTTTAGGTAGTAATTTGTGAACGAGGACGTGTAATTACAGTATAAGGTATTACCGAATACAACTTGAATGAAGCGGTGCCTGGGAACTCAAACAAGCTGGTGTTTTTTGGAGGTTAATGTCAAAAAGTCATTGCTGCTCCCAGTGCTTTTTTTTTCTGTGGAAACCTGGTCGAAATGGCTCTTTGAGTGTGAAAGGTTGCCGACCCCTGGGTTAAACTGATGACTCCGAATATGGCTGGATGAATTACTAATATGTTTTTTAAATTTATTTTGGAGCATTTACATGCACAATCTAGGATGTTCAATACAAAAGCTGTATCATCAAGATGCTAATAGTTAGTTTTGATTGACACTGAAAAGGTTTTATTTTGGCTTTACTACTACACAGCTTCTGTTATATCAACCCTCTGATGTATCTTAAGAAGCTAAAATAAACATTTCAAACACATCTCAGTACAGTGTAACTGCTTCTCGTGAACATAATTCATTCTGGAATTTACTTACCACCCGGAAATAGTTTATCTTAGTTTATCTTTAACAGCATTTAGAACTTCAATAATCTAAACCTCAATAATATCATTACCTACATAAATTCCATAGCAAAAGACCATGAACAATTTTAACGAGCTACCCAACGATGAATGCATTGTTGTGTACAATCAAGTAGTATCTGTTACAGTATAGGTCACATTTTGAGCCTCTCAAATATGTTGATAGGCTTAATTCACTTTGATCACTAATGCTGCCTCCCACTACAGCGTTTTCTTTGACCACGAGAGCACTTCTACTGACCATCCACACCTTTACAGTAAGCACTAGGCTGACAGATACCCGCCTTTTCAAAGCATTTCACTGCCTTATTATTATTAATGTCTACTCAGTTCAATACAGTATTACTATACACTATGAATGTGTTTCCATTGGCATAAAAATGTACTAGGAAGTAAAACTTCTGTTACCTGGTCAGCCAGGGTTCCAAGCGTACCGAGAAGATATCATATGGGTGAAGTAAACCGTGTGCCGCTTGTTCACAGATCCTTCACTACAACGGTTGGTGATACACTGCTTGAAATGAGCCAAAATCTTGCTTTACTAGCGAAAACATTGACCAGAAAATCACAAATCAGATTTTTTTTTTCCTCCCTACTTTTGGAATTTATTGTTATTTTGCCATTTGAGTCACAGTCAGACTATTCCCCCTGCTGCAGAATCAAAACTGGTACAGTCCCATCTTCTTGCGGTCAGGGAATGGCTTGATATCTTAACAAAAGTGCAACAATTACAAAAAAAAAAAACAAGCAAAGAATATTTTCAATTCTTGTGCAATGCTTTATATTGTATTTAATTCTGTTCAAGTTGAAGTTGAACTGTTTCCCCTACCCCTGAATGCCAGATAGTACCCTTTACCGGATAGTACAAGAAACTATTTTTAATACCTGGTCAACCTCAGCTCCAAGCGCAACTCGATAGCATATAAGTGATATAAACCACCACTGGGTTCTGATTGGTTTGTCAGAGGCCGCACGTTAACGTTAGCTTATCCGTCACTGTGCCTTAGCTGTGGATGCTACGGTATCATCATTGTCCATAGTCTCCAAGTTGCTGTAGTAGTTGCTTTTCTTGCTTATTGTGTAAAACTCTGGCTGGATGCAGATCAGTAAATTAAGCACACCCTCATTCTCCTTCATTGTGTTTTTTTGTGTGTGTTTTTTTTTGCGTGTTTTGTTGAGACTAATGCGTTCCATACTGTGTGGTTTTCTGTGGAAAATGTATTTGGTTCGTTGTTTAAATCTATTTTCTATGCAGGTCCACTAGTCAAAACATGATATTCTGATTAATATTGTCTTTGTGGAATATGAGTTCAGCAGAAAAATCCACCCCTTTTTAACCATCACAGGCCATGTCATGGCTCAGCTTCAGAATACAGGCGGGGTCATGAGTGGTCGTTACCTGAGCCCTGATTAACTGTGATGTCATTTTTAGTCGACAGAAGTGACAAAATGGCCACCACATGAGATGGCTAAAAACAGGTGCATTTTGCTGCTTAACTCATAGTCCACAAACGCAATATTAATCAGAATGCCATCTTTAGACTAGTGAAGGTGCATTGATTGTTGACTCTCTCTTCAGTTAGGGCTCCTTTCAACATTGGACAATAATTGTGTCTTTGCACATTTTTAATTAAGTTACATAATTTGAGCTGACTGTAATTGCAACTTAATGAATATGGTCCACATACATAGATGGTATCATAAACAAACAAGAGCATGCCTGATGGGGCACAGTGTGGTATTAAGAAAAAAAAGTTGTAACACTGTTTTTTTCATTGTCTATTTTTCCCCATCAGTTAATTTAGTCTCATTATGTGTTGCCCCGCATTGGTTTGTGGAGAGACACCTCCATAGCCTCCAGAGTTTCAACTGTGAGGACATTATGCAAGAGGCTATTTGGGAAGGCAACATGAACCCTTTGAAAGAGTCACAAGATCTCAAACGGCAAACGTCAACAGATGCACAAATACAGCGATTACTCCAACTTGTCTCTCCTCACTTCTGTGCTATAACGAGCTCTTGTTCTTAGGTGTTTGCTAGGGACCACTCACTGATAAGTACAAATATTGAATCCCAGAACTATGCTGTTTATATCCACGTTCACTATAAAGAGCTTTGCAACATTTCTCAGCTGCAATACTGCACTAAACCAAGTTGTTTTGTTGAAAGTACTCAGAGTCTGTCTACTGAACAATAAGTAGATCGGTGATTCCCAACCATAGTGCCAGGGCACACTAGTAATTAGGGCTGCCATGGGATGTGATCAAATTTCACTTAATTTGTATGAAAATGATTGTTTATTAATTACAAATATTTCTTTGTTCATCTATCTATGCCAAAGATGCATATTGATTGTTAGAACAATTAAATTATTTTCCTATAGATGGCAGAAAGTACAATAAACCAGTATTTTGACTTATCATTTATACAATAGAATAAGTAATGGCTTCTTGTGAGTATATCGCCTTTGTTTTCAATTAAAAAGGCCCACATTTCACACTGTTTGTGAGTTAATTGAGGCAAGATCGTCATCCTTTCAGTAGTCATGCTTTTTGTGACATTTTTAGTGTAATGATGGTGGTCTGTGGGATTTTTGGAATGTAAAATGGATCCCTTGGCTTAACAAAGGTTGAGCAACACTGGTATAGGTCAATATTGAGGGGGTTTTGTTTCTGACCTCACCTGGTGGTTAATCAGGTTGTGTGAGGTTTGCATGCAAATGTAAAAATGCAGAGCACTTCCTCTTTATGTTGACTTCACTTTTTCAGGCGATTTATCCTAACTATATTATCTTTCTCCCGTTACAGACTATGCGAAGGCATCGGAATGAAGTGACTGTGGAGTTGAGAAAGGTGAGAAACGCACACAATAGAACAATGAAGGTAAAGGGGCTCCTCTAAGGTGGAAACCTCATCTCCAAGATGCTCTTTAATAGTGATGGGTCGGTGCACATATCTCTTTAAGAAAAAGTCACGTGACCGATGCAGCCGCTGTATTGCTCAACACTACCTGTCACTGAGGCACCAAACTTTATAAGGAAGCGCATCTGACAACGGATTGAGTCTCTGCCAAAAGAATCAAACATCTTCTGTAGCACAATTCTTTGCAATGACGTTTAATTTCCAGCAGCTCTCTCTGTTGAGCAATAGTGACACAGTATCAATACAGTTTGCTCAATGGGGTGCAAGAATGAGGCCTAATATATTTATTTCTATTTGCTAACTTAATTCCTGCATGGCTAACAGTGTTTTACTCTTTTGAATTCCATCCATGTCCGTCTTCTCACATGAGCATTAAGATGCAATTTATACAACTATCAGAGCTGGGCAGTCCGGACCGGTCGGACCCTCCTTGCCCATTTTTGGGGCGGGGGGTGGGGGCTGACAAATTTTAAAAAAGGGCTGGACTAAGCATGGCCGGAAGTGGATTTTAGTCCGGCCCACTAATCGGCCCTCATGCGTGTGACGTGCTCGCGAGGCGGCCAAATTTCATCTCATCCTACTCGGTGAAAGGCTTCTTTTTAGGCTTCTTTCTACTCCCGCAACGACGAGAGCGACAACTGCCGCATTGATTCACATGACCGACGCATTGTGCTGTTGACGACAGGTCTGCGACACATGCCACGCACACATCAGGAATTGTTGCTACTCTGATTGGTCCATTATGTCACATGTTGCGATGACATAACGTTTCCCACACGCTCGTTGCTGCTGCAAAGCGAACTAGTTTGGCAGCGGCGTATGTGTAAAAAGAAGCTACTCACCCACGTTCCCCCTTAGCCGCCACCTTTCAGATCGTTTTCGCAATAAAATTAAATGCATCGTCTAGACATCTCGGTCCCTTTTTTGTACGGGGAAAAAAAAATTTTAAACTCGTTTTTTGTAAGACTGTCTCGTCTTGACCATTTCGACTCTAGTCCGGAGCGTCCGTTAGGGATTCCGACTGCAAACTTCGGCCGACCTTCAGGAGCAAAGCTCGCCTCTTTTTTTTTCGGGTCGGGGGGCGGAACGGGGCAGGGGCAGACAATGTTTATGAATATGGACGGAGGGTCGCGGCCGGAAGGGTACCCAGGTCAAGGGTGGAGGGTGGCGGCCGGAGCGGCAAAAAAGGGTCAGGTGCCCAGCTCTGATAACTATAATGTATGTTTATAAGGTTTATATGAATGCTTAGTGCATTATTAGTGTGTTACTACCAACATTTATACATTTATTTGCTAACTTAATTTGGCTGGTCTGATAACTTTCTGCATGATGGTATTTCATCTTTTACACATTTACCTGCTTTCATCGACAGAAAATAGAATTTTGTTACTTTTCAGAGCACTAAAAAGGCCTAGTTTTCATGCAGAGTGCCGTAGAGGCAACATAGCTCTTTTACTTACTCGTGTGTATTATACAGAGTGCTGTATTCACCCGTTGCCTACTTTTTAGTACTTGTATGTACCATTATTTTGTAATATGAACGGTATTTTTCCTCAGGATGGATGTATTTTATTATTTTTATCTTGAATCCATTTAATATTTTTAGTTTTGATAGGTTAAAAAAACACTATATTCATCAATATCAGATGATAGGGAGTACTTGCATTGTGATACATTTTTCAGATGTATCGCCAGAATTTGATATCAATATAGCTACTTCCAAGTATTATTCCAAAGCAACCAATTAAAACAAGTTTTGTTTACGTCCAACTTCTAATCAAGTATGTCTATTTGCTTTGCTTGTGGTTGCTTACTCATTTGTATGTCAGTTTATTTTTTTTCCTTTCATTTTCTACAATGCTTTGCCTCAGTTAGGTCATGGATGAGTTGGAGCCTATGCCAGCTGCCTTTTTTGGGCAGCCAATTTCAGGGCAAGTTCCAAGTTTTTTTTTTTTTTTTTTTTTTTTTCTTCATTAGCCATTTTGTGTCAAGTCTTCTATGCTATAATTAGTGCTCCCTTTGTTACTTAAACGATCAAGTATCAGATGTATTTTCTAACAATGAAAAATGATCATTTAATTGCTGTATCGTGCTACTACTTCTAGTTGTCAATCTCGAGTTGCTGTGATTTCCACCTGTACTTTGAGCCATGAAGCTGTGTGCCACTTAAAAGGTGTACTTTTTTCTTCCCCAAAATGTTGTCAGCACACGCGTCCAGACTTTTTATATATAGAATAGACAAGCACAGGCTGCGCTAGCAACAGAATTTATTTGAAACGTCAACAAAAGGGCTTGAGTCGTAGGCTGTGATGTCAATGCATGTTGACATTAAGACAGGTCAAATTGCAAACACTATATTTGCACAACGTCAACACATTCTGGTGCATAAGTGCGTGGGAGCACTAGTTAATTGTAATAAAAAACAAGTCCTAGATTGCGCAATGGATGAGCGAGTGTGTCAATAAGCACTTAGACTAAACTAGGATCTGGCGCGTGGAGCTCACGGGCAAAAGGCAGCAACATTAAAGCGTCATGGCCGAGCAGTGTTGAGGTGGTCTGGTGTCTAGCACATTCCAGAGAGCCGGATCGGGTCAGGACCAAAACAGTGCAGTAGGCTGATTAGTCATCGCTGACGCACAGCAGCATGATGCACAAGAATGTAGGCCAAGGGAATCTCCTCCTACCAGTAGAGTGTGTGTGTGTGTTGGGGGGGGGGGGGGGGGTTGTGTGTGTGTATGATGTGTACACAATCACAATTTGTGTATGTTAACTCTCGGTTGATTAGGATGCAGGCTCATATATTTGGAACTTCAGCTGTGACGTCTCATGTACCCCAGAAAAAAATTCTTTGAGGATGGCTTGAATTGACTGTGGCTTTTAAGAATTCATGAATGCATTAACACGTTGCATCGCCCCGCTCGTCCTTTCATGACTTCTTCTGTCCCCTTGCCAGAACAAACGAGATGAACACCTACTGAAGAAGAGAAACGTCCCACAGGAGGAGAGTCTGGAGGACTCTGACGTGGACTCAGACTTCAAAGGGGTAAACGATGATCCATTGTTAATTGTGTGGAATTGATTGTTGATTAGTTGCCTCATGAAGCAATGGAGGTAAATGGACTGCACTAAATGATTGCAGCAACCAGCAGAGGCACTGTTGATTCA
This sequence comes from Filicampus tigris, assembly GCF_054856515.1. Lineage (NCBI taxonomy): Eukaryota > Metazoa > Chordata > Actinopteri > Syngnathiformes > Syngnathidae > Filicampus > Filicampus tigris. The sequence goes on from NC_141230.1 coordinate 9,830,316, forward strand.
GTGTCCACCAGTTTGCTGTCTAAAGATGAGCATTAAGGACTGTGACGTTTTTCCACACCATACAAAAAGATGGAAGTATGGATTTACAACATACATACAGCTTCCGTGAAGTTTTTATTTAAACAGCTAATCAAAGCACATTTTATAATGCCATGTTTTAAACAAGCATCTCGCTTGGCGCCAATTCACATGTATATTTTAAGCTGAAGCAGTTCTTCAGAAATGTACATATCAAATATGAGTTATTTTGGGGGTGAGCGCAATCCTTGATTGCTGAATTAAGTGTGGACTTCGAAGAAGAGTCCCACGCTTTCAGTGGCAAAGCACACTTTTGATTTCACTGACAAGGCATCCATGCAAAAAACAGCAGATGGTCAGATTTTGCCACATGCATTGAATAGGCAAATATATTGATGCCAGGTGGATGACTAAAAATTGACAGCCAACAATCCAATTGTTTACATTTTTTTAAAGGATTGCATTGCTTATGTTAAGGTAAATTCAAAATAAAACCAATAGATTTTCAATGGAACATATTGTGTTGCTATAAACAAATGACCATTTTCGTTTGGCGCTGCCATTTTAGTCTAACGTAAAAAGTACCGGTAATCACCTCTGGCAATTTTAACCTGGTTTCCTTCAAAAGAGCAAAAAGGACTTCAAAGTTTCTTTTTGGTTCTGAGCATGCATGTGCCACATGCAGCAGTGGCTGTGAAAAGATTTCTACTGCTTTTCTGTCAAATAATAGTCAGCACACTCCCCTCTTGTTGATTTCTGAGCACAGCCTATGTTTTAAACCAATCAGCAGCTCGTGCTTAAACTTTCTACCTGTAATGCCTGACACGCTCGCGCACATTGTCCCCAGTTGGAGCAACTTGAGCATGCATGGGCACTCAGTTTTTGGTGCACTCTGAATAACCGAATGGCACATCTCAGCAACACTGAGTTTCCGAACGATTGGAGTGAAGCAGGGCCCCGCTCTGAGATTATTTCCAAACACGCCCGAGATCTTGGATTTGCGCAACAGCAGCAAGGATTTAAAAGGCACATTAATCCACCAGGATTGTACCTTTGGCTACAATGCGATGCGAGATTCTAGTTAAGGGAAGCTGTTTGAGGATACAATAAAAAAAAAAAAGTTTAAATGTAGTCATTAGCCAACGTTCCGTCATCCTCATCCGCTGCCAGGGTGCAGAGCATTCCCCGCTCACAATTTATCAATTCAGCCTGCAGATCACTATTTATTCTTCATTTTTAATTTTAAAAATTACATTTATTAAATGGAACAAGTGTTTAGAAGAGTGGGAACTGTGTGGCTACTTAAAAAGTGTAAAAGATAATTAAATAGAAATTAAAAAAAAAAAAAGGTCAACCTGTATTTTGTGGAAATTCACCAATTGCGAGGGGTTCTTGGAGCGTATCACGTAAAAAGTGAGGCAACGCTGTACTTTGCTGTAAAACAGTTTTTATTGCACCTGGGAGGGAGCAAATATAACAGTGTACTGTACACTGTCATCGGACAGCAATAATATAAACAACTGAAATGGCTGTCCCCCTCCTTTTTTGCAGCAAAATGTTACGCTTGATGCCATCTTACAGGTAAGTACTTACCTACTTAAGTTGCAAATGTACACGTGAGACACCTCAACTGTTTGTCGGTGACGGCCCTCTTCCTTCCTCTGGCTCTCAGAATGCCACCAGTGACAATGCAGTCATCCAGCTCAGTGCCGTGCAGGCGGCCAGGTGACAAATTCTCACGCACATTCATTCACCCACACACAGATGTGTGAATACATGTTGAGATACCAGTTCATTTTTAACATGAGCATGTTTCTTGTCCGTCAGAAAATTGCTCTCCAGCGACAGAAACCCCCCCATTGATGACTTGATAAAGTCTGGCATCCTGCCTATTTTAGTCAATTGCCTGGAAAGAGATGACAAGTGAGTTTGAAACATTTAAGTCAATGCGAGCTATTAACGTGCGTGCGAGTGTGGAGGAAATGCAGCGGCCAGTTGGCAGGACCAAACCAAATATAACAGCATTCCTGCCTTTCGGAGGTCCAGAATTCCCAGGACCTTGTGTTCGCCGTGGGTGAGCGGATGTATAGCTGGAAGAATTTGAAGGAGGCGTGGCAACCCGACGAGTGTCATGTTAACATGTAGCACCCGTTGCTGACTGTTACTTTCGACAATGCCGAATTTCTTATTTGCATATCACATCACTCTTTTGGAACACTTCTCTGCCTTTTATTGCCCCCTCCTCCCGTTTCCCAAGCGATGAATGTCCTCCCCCTAACTGTCTGTGATGACGTCCCACAGCCCCTCTCTTCAGTTCGAGGCAGCTTGGGCCCTGACCAACATTGCCTCTGGAACGTCAGCGCAGACTCAAGCTGTGGTTAAATCCAGTAAGTTGACCCGACGCCCACCCCCCTCAGTGTTCCCCAGCTATTTGTGTTTGCCTGCGGACTGCCCGGCAAACATTCATTTTGGTTTAACCGATATTGCATCTCGACTCTAGAATTTGTCAAACAAAACCTATTCACATTAAACTAACAAGCCACATATAGCAAAAGAAAGCACAGCTTACAGGTTCTAATTGATGATCATGTCGACGTACGGACATTACAATCCGTAAACACTCGGTCGAGTACAACTTAATACAGGTGAAGCAATGCAGGGCTACTCACATGCTAACTGTCATAAAACTGTTGCAGTTCGGCAAGACTCCTGGGAAGTCTGGTATGAATAGCTCTTGAGGTCATGCCACAGCATCTTAATCGGGTTGAGGTCAGGACTTTGACTGTGTCATTCTGTAACACACATTTTCTTCTTCTGAAGCCATTCTGCTGGACATGTGGCCTCAAGTTCTTTTGCAAAATATCTTGATAAACTTGTGAATGTACAGTCATTTTCCATTGGTGGCCCTCCACCTCGCTTCACAGTTGGGGTAAGCCTTTCATTTGATGTTGGTGTGATGTGCTATTTTTCCACCACACACGGTCTTCCGTGTTCCTCTCAAACAGTAGAGCTTTGGTTTCACTGTGCTCTTGCAATCTAAAATGTTTATTACAACAGCCACTACTTGGAACAGAAGTGCTAAATGTTCTCCTTGTATAAACAATTTGTCTCGCCGTGGACCGATGAACATGAAGAACATGAAGAGATACTTTTGTAGCCTTTTCCAGCTTTATACGAGTTTATACATAAAGTCCTCTGACCTCAAGAGAGCCATTCACACCAGACCTCCGAGGGATTTTGCTAAACTGCAACGGTTTGGTTAAGAGGAATGGTTCAAAATTCATCCTGATTGTTGTTGCACGTCTGATCTGCAACTACTGGAAACATTTATTTTTTTGTTTTGTTTTCTGAGGTTATTGCTGTCAAAAGGGTTCACTTATTTTTCCTCACTACCCTTTTTTTTAAAAAAAAAAATCAGCGTCAAAAATATATTGAGGGACACATAAAGCACTGATTAAAATTTGCTGTTAAGCAGTGTAATTGATATCCATCGACATGAAGACACTGATCATGTTTTTGGTCTTTGGGGGCTTCCAGGTGCCCATGGACACCATGTTGGTGATCCCTGTCAATATAGAGGTCACAAAATTCTTAATAATAAACTAATTGTCTGATTGATGTGCCTCTCCCTAGTAGTTGTTGTTGTTGTTTGTTTTTGGTCTTTCGATTTTGGCTGCTGCAGAATGTGGTATGTTTGGTTTTGTCATTCTGAGTGCTCAAGGTTGATTGTGTACGTGTGTGTCTCCAGATGCAGTGCCGTTGTTTTTGCGACTGCTCCGCTCTCCTCATCAGAACGTATGTGAACAAGCTGTTTGGGCTCTGGGAAACATTATAGGTTAGTAGACTCTGTGTGCACACTTGTGCAAATATTAAAATCGACATCTTTTCAACTCTTGTTTTACTTTTTTTTTTTTTTCTTTATTGTATTCATTCAAGTATTTAAATATTCAAGTATTTAAATACGTTTTATCACAATTTTACTAAATACAAAACAAATCAAGCATTTTATACTTTTTTTTATACTGTTGCAAAATTTCTGAAAATATTTTGATAGTGTCACGTCTATATATAAAGCACATTTGTAGTGTTCAACCTTCTTGAATGAAAGGTTTCAAGTAAAAAAGTTCTTAAAATTGCTTCCTGACACTTGCAAACTTTTCATTGGAGAATGTATTTCTGCCTGCGTCACCCGGTTGTCTGTGAATGACATTAAAGTTTGAGTTTAATTCTATGGAAGATAAAAACAATCTGTAGTTACAGGACACAAAACGTCCTCGGTTGCCCATACAGAATAAACACTTAAAATTGACACTGAGTCATTCGTACCATTGCACCTCCACTGTCCAGGTGATGGGCCGCAGTGCCGGGACTATGTCATCTCCCTGGGTGTGGTCAAGCCACTGCTCTCCTTCATTGACCCCTCCATCCCCATCACCTTCCTGCGCAACGTCACGTGGGTCATCGTCAACCTCTGCCGCAATAAGGACCCGCCCCCGCCCATGGAAACAGTGCAAGAGGTAAGATGCTTGAATGAGTCTCACAGAGATTGTCTGTCATATCCCACCCCGGGGGAGGTTTGTTGCGGCATTGAAGCCTGACTCTTGACAGCTACTACCTCTTTGTTGTTTTTTTGTCCTCCTCACTCTGCCTTGTTTTGCCTTCATATTTTGATGAAACGACTCCTCCTCCTTCATTGAGCCCACACCTAACATGCTCTTCTCTCTCTCTCTCTCTCTCTCTCCCCCCACGCACAGATTTTGCCTGCCCTCTGTGTGCTAATACATCACACAGACATAAATGTAAGTATCAAGCAACGAGCAGTTCCATTCTAAAGTCCAGACTATATCACATGACCTGAATTCCATTTTTTTTTTTTTTTTTTAGATAAGAGCTGTCATTTACTTTTTTTTTTTTTTTGCGCTTATTTGTCTGTCTGTCTCGCAAGTTCAAACTTAAGACACCAACGCTGTATGGTGGCAGTGAACTCAATTTACTTCACAGTAACAACATTGGCAAATAATGAATAATTCGTCAAAAAAGAAACTTCAAACTATTTAATAACACTCCAAGTTGAAGTTTGTCAAAATAAACAAAAACAAAAAAAGAGAATGACACCTTGTGTAATTAAAGCAACTATAACCTGGCATTTCAGTCTTAATGCTAACACAAATTAGAATCTGTGTTGCAGTGCTTTAAACCTTACTGCAGGGGTGCCCAAGTTTGGTCCTCCAGAGCCCCTATCAACCTGTTTTAGAAGTCTCCTTCCGCTAACACATCTGATTCAAATGATCAGGATTGTTATTAGGCTTGTGAAACACTTGCTGGTGAGCTGATCATTTCAATCAGGTGTGTTGGCGCAAGGCGACATTTAAAACAGGCAGGATGGGTGCTCTCGAGGACCCTGCTTGGGCACCCCTATCAGAGCTGGGCATTTTACTAAAAATTGAGCGTCAGTTATTCGTCATCCATCTGCAGCGTGGGTATTCTTCTGTCATTTGCCTTTTTTAGGGGGGGGGGGGTGTAATATTACCCGACTATAGGCCGGTCCGCCTCTGATTTTAAACGGGCTTCCGTCAGTGATTCAGACAGCTAACTTCAATGCCAATTTTTAATCATCCAGTCCGCCGAGCTCATCTGAGTGCCTCGGTCAGTGTGCGCCTGGCATAATTTGTTGTTGACATTTTGTGCATTTAGATCCTCGTTGACACGGTGTGGGCGTTGTCCTACCTAACGGACGGTGGCAATGAGCAGATCCAGATGGTCATTGACTCTGGTGTCGTACCACTTCTCGTGCCTCTCCTCAGCCACCAGGAGGTGAAAGTGCAGGTGAGACTCCAGACTCAGATGAATAAATGAATCTGCTTGATGATATGATTCCTAAATATTGCCCTTGCTGTGTCTCAACTTGTAGACGGCAGCTCTGCGGGCAGTGGGAAACATCGTAACCGGCACTGATGAGCAGACGCAAGTTGTTCTCAACTGCAAGGTCCTCAGATACTTCCCCAATTTGCTCACACACCCTAAAGAAAAGATCAATAAGGTACCACAAGCACAGACACAACAGAATATGAGCTTTTCTTTCACGCGACCGATTGTTACCATGTCATTGAACATGTATACGATCCGCTCTGGAATGCTAGTTTTATCTGAAAGTTAGTGTATTTTCAAAACAATTTTCCTATAGTAAATTAAAATATGCTTAATCTGTTCCAGGGCCTGTCCCCATTATATTTCCTAATTTTTTGCTTCTGCTTGCTCGAAGCAAGTTATGTGTGACTACCACATTTTTTTCTTGATTTCTATAACCACATTTTTTTCTTGATTTCTTTTAGTGTTTCTTAAAGCCCAAAACAACCCAAAAATGTTCTTTCCAATAATATGTTATATGTGCCTCCAATAAATCTAAACACGGCATTCTGATTAATGTTGTGTATTTGAAATATGAGTTAACCCATTAAAGCCTAAAGCGCCTGGCTCAACAGCTCCCCAAAACCTAAGGTCGTGTTTGGAATTACCCTTGAAAACCTGAGGTTTTCCCAGAAATTCAATACCTACAAAATAATAAAGATCTCAGCCCCTGTAACAGACATCAACATAATTCCAAAAGATTTTGAGACCTTAGACATGTGGCTTGCACACAGGCCCGAGTTTATTAATCTTTACTGTTTCAATCGAAGATGATAGTGTCAGTGTAAGAGAAGCACTATTTTTAATTTAAAAAATCGAGTGGTAATTACCAACCTTTATTTTGTTACAAAGACGTCGATATTGTCATTGTCTACAAACATATATCTTAACCATATATCACGTTTGACTGGTTCTACTGGTTCAAAGTCCACAAGCGCATCGTCTATATGACTGCCGTTACTCATTTCAAAGCTCCTGCGATCGATGCCGTCCGCCATTATGATTGCATTTCATTGGACAAGAGAACAAAAATTGGATTAAAAAAAAAAAAAAAAAAAAAAAATGACGTGTATGTTCTCCAGGCTTTAAGGGTAGAAAGACGGTTATGCACTCCCATCCTTAATGCATAGAACATATTATTGTAAAGAACATTTTGGGTTGATTTCCGCTTTAAGTGTTATAATCCTCACTACATCCGACACAATACAATACGTGTCTTTAATGCTCAACGTTCACAAACTGTTAAAGGCAGTTGCAATTTTTCAACTGAATCGAGGCCCTAATCTAGTAGTCAATAATAGACTTGGAATACCAGCGCTGACACAGATTTTACAAATAACTCAGAATGGCAGTCACGTTCTGACATTAGGTAGGTGTGTATGTATGAGGTATCTTACGAATTACCGTTTTGTTTTTGTGTTTTGTAGGAAGCAGTGTGGTTCCTATCCAACATTACAGCTGGGAACCAGCAGCAGGTCCAAGCTGTGATTGATGCTGGCCTCATCCCCATGATCATTCACCAACTGGCCACGGTCTCTTTTGCTATATTCTATTGCTATTTTGTAGCGCTGGATGATTAATCAAAATTAAATTTGTGATTTCGATTTTAGCTTCTCTCGGTTTTTAAAACGTTCAAATAGAAGACAAACGATGAATGTGCAGAACAGCGCAGTGCGTTTACAAATTCCCGATGTTGTTAAAGTACTCTGAATTGTTGCTTGCATAGCAAGCGTTTAGCGTTTGTGATTCTGCCATCCCTGAGCGTGCTTTAAGTTGTTTAATGACAACCTAGTTGGAGTTAACTGTAAAACTAAACACACAACAAAAATAATTACACACATATACTTGAATACAAAACATGCTTCATTTCTAAAACATCGCTAGCTCTAATGCTAGTCAGTGGTTCATTCAAATGCTAACAGAGAATTAGCATTGACTTCGGGAGTGATAGTCCTTCAAATAAGACATAAACGCTGTGGAAACACATACAGACAGGTTAGACACCATTACTCAAAGGCACAAATTCTGTCTGTCCCTAAGAGGACAAAACGCGCAGGAAGAGCCGAAATGTTTTTTTTTTTTTTTTTTCCTCCAATAGATATTATTGTAAGTTTGTTTTTTGGGGGATTTACCTTTTTACTAATTTCTTTTTCTTGTTGTTCTTTCAAGTCATAAAGTTAAAGTTGACTTTTCAAGGATTCACGGAATTTTCCTTTCCTAAATTTTTTGTTGTTGTACCAAGACATATTACCACATGACATGGCACGAAATACAATCCCCGAGATCTCAGGTTAGCCCAGTAAGTCTCAAGACTTGGGAAAATAACACAAAATATGATAAAGAGATAAGGGTAATGCTTATTCAAGGCTTCAACGTATGCACAAATGCAAGGCAACAAAGGTGTGGAGATCGCGGAATGAAAATGCAAGAGGCTTGAATTTAACATATTTACTAGGTCATTTTGTACTTGACAAAAAGAAGAGAGTGTTCAAGACTTAAGTGGTCAATGTGCAGGGAGGAATGGACATGAGGCGTTGATGATAGTTTTGAGTAGTTGAGTTTAAGTAGTTGACTACATTTTAAAGTCAATGAATAATCATTTTAGTAATCGTCATTTCAATCTCGATCAAAATGATCGTGGTTATTATGTTTTTCCATAATCATCCAGCCCTATATTGTACCAACTGCACTTGGGCCTGAGGCCTGTGTGATAGTCGTAATCTTGTCACACACATGATAGTGACATCCTGCCTCTCCACAGGGGGACTTTGGCACTCAGAAGGAGGCAGCGTGGGCCATCAGCAACCTCACCATCAGTGGAAGGAAAGACCAGGTGAGCTGTTTTAACGCAATCCACATGAAGTGTCGTTTAAGTAGCTGTAAAAGTCCAAGATTGTAACTCACTTTTACTCAATATTTGTAGTAAATCCCTGTACAAGGAGAACTTCATAGGCTATGTTGACTGACCTTCCACTCTCGTAAGCACATAAGTTGTAATTATTAGTATGGCTGTGGTGTGTGTGTGTAGGTGGAGTACCTGGTGGAAAAGAATGTTATCCCTCCCTTCTGTAACCTGATGTTGGTGAAGGACCCCCAGGTGGTGCAGGTTGTCCTGGACGGCCTCAAGAACATCCTCATCATGGCAGGCGAAGAAGCCAGCACCATCGCCGAGATCATCGAAGAGTGCGGGGGTGGGTGGTGCGCCGTGGCATTTGGTTTTGCTTTGCCTTCCACTTTTCCAACCTTACATCACTTTTTCTTTTCAGGATTGGAGAAGATTGAAAACTTGCAGCAACATGAAAACGAGGACATCTACAAACTAGCCTTCGAGATTATTGATCAGTACTTTTCAGGAGATGACGTAAGTTCACACAAAACCATCAGAATCCATAGCTCTTAAGACATTTGTCTTCCCAGCAATGCGGTCCAGAAAAGTAAAACTGGATCTGGTCTGTGTTTCTCGTACACCACTCACTCCGCCATCGACGTCAAATATGTGACATGGTTCCTTTCCTTAACTCACGAGTGAATGAATGAAGAGTCTACTGTATGATATAGACCGACTAATCTAATTGTGAAATGAAAAACCTAAATCTCTGTTCCGTGCAAAACGCTTAATTTACAGACTCCGCAAGTAGCTATTTGCACTGTTGTACCGAAACAAATTAAACTACTTCCAAACTGCAGATATTATCCCTGTCTGGAGATGTGTGCTTCACATTTGATGTTGTTTGAATTGCTTTAAGTCGTTTGAATAATGTAGTGCCCAAGTTCCCAAGCTGTAAGTCTTCTCTTTGTCAATGTTAATTTACAATTAATGCAAACAGTAACCCTGAAAATCAACACTGCATAACAAAATAGCTCGAGATTTTTTTTTTTTCGCCAGGAACATCAGCTTGTCCACTTGGGTTGGTTTCAAACAAGTATGCTGGTAACGTAATATACGTAGCTACCTGCTGAGTCACTTAAAAAATCTCTCAGAGGGTGAGGTGCTTGCAGATGTACAGAGGCATTTCCTGGCGGGTTTGCTCAAGTGTGGGAAAATTGAAATGTTGCTGTCATAGCTGCTCACTTGGATGCCTATGGGTACGCCCTAGCCAATAGGACAACAGTATCCAGGAGGTTGAGTGACGATGCGCATTTAAGGTTGCATTTGATTGGTCAAAATTAGGTAAATACCAATGCGTACAACAAAGCCTACAATACCATGAGAAAGTATTCATTTATTGCATGTCTTTGCGATGAACATATTGCACGTGCCGTTATCTCGATGACAGTATTTTTTTTTTGCGATATCGTGCAGCCCTAATTTAAAACTAAGCTATTGCTTTTCGTATTTGTAGTTGAGCATTTCCTTGTGATCTTTAACAATTAAGAAAATAAAAAGCGAAATTACGTGAGCGGCTATATTTCTGATCATGTGATTGGATTGGGATAACTGAGCAGTTACGATATCTGTGTTTTGCCCACCCACCTTACACTAGTGTACTACATTGTCAATTTTTAAACGAAAAAGTGCTGTTTTGGGACAATTTACAATGGAAGCTGAGTGAATTTAACGGTACTGCTGGGTGTAAATGGGCATTTTAGACAGTTTTTCCAATCGCCTTGGAGTTCACCCTGGCTTTCCTCTCCTCATTTTAGATCGACGAAGATTCCAGCTTGATCCCAGAAAGCACTCAAGGAGGAACCTTCAACTTCGACCCCGCTTCCAACATGCAAACAAAGGAGTTTAATTTCTAAATAAAAAAAACAACAACAAAAACAAAGAAAAAGAAAAGAGCAAAAGCCAGGATGTTTGCTTCAACCAGCTGCACGGGTACTCTATAATCTCCACTCCCCTCCTCCCCACAGTGACATTCATCCATTTCTCCTCAAATCTGGCAACCTGATATGGAAAGATTGACTTCAATATGGATACTCAGTCACCACTGAGGGGTTTATGGGCCCCCACCACCACATCTGCTCTGTGGGGGTTGGTTTTGTATTTTTTTTTTTTTTTTTTTTTTTTTTTTTTAAATGATCACCCCTCGCCACCATCTGGCAACCTGCATCACAACAAGGATTTTTGCTTCGACATATCACAGCGCAGAAAACGCGAAGGACGAAACAGCGTCAGCGATAACGTTTGATTGCCACAATGTACACAAGCACACTTTAGTTGGTAGTCTCCCTCACCGACACGCATGGAACACACACACACGCACGTACGTATGGACAATTGGTGTGCATACTTCTTTTGGAAGCCATCATATCACAAATGGGGGAGAAATACTGCTGTTTTTGTTTCACACTTGTTTTTGTGCCCTCCCTCCCTCACACAGACACACACTTGGCATACAAACACCCACTCTTAGGGTCATACAGGTTGGTCACACAGGTTCCTGCGAGCTCCCCCAGACCTCCACCCCCTCCAAGTAACCCTCCCTCACCCATTGCAGAGCTAAGCCATGATTAACCACGGATACATCCCCTCCTCACTCCACTGAGGGTGAAAGGGCTCTAACGGTGGCAGATAGACTTGACAGGACTTCATGATGTCACTTTTTTTTTTTTTTTTAAACGTGACTTTAATTGAATTATCTCAACAGTGCGTCGCCCAGCCCTTCCCCACAAAAGTGAAGTAACTGCCATCATTTTTATTTCTTTCTGTTTAAAACTGAACTACCTGCTGAGAAGGACTTGGCAGCGTAAGAAAAGAGGTAATTGGGAAGTGCAGAGACTTCCTGTGTCCACTGTAGCGTCCCCCCCCGGACTGGACCGCACTGGACGTCCTATTTGCTCATGATTCCCCTGTAATGTGAAACTTAGAAGATGGAAGTGGCGGGGTTTGGGGGGGGCAAAATTTGCTAAAACCGACCTGATTTGAATCTGATCGTTTTTATGATTTTATGGGGTTTTTTTGTGTGTGTTGTTTAGGGGTTTTTTTAAAAAAAAATTTTTAAGTTTCAGTTCATGATGTGGTTTCTTCTGGTTGGAGCTTCCAATTGCGTTTTGTTTGGACCTTCACCATGTTTTAATCTTATGAATAGGATGGAGTGTTAGGACCACTGGAAAAAAAAAAAGTTTTGATGAAAAAGTCATCAAGTCCACAAGAAATGGGAGTTATGTTAAGAAATAAAAGCTACAAGAAAAAAGTTGGAATATCATGAGAAAAGAGAAAACAGTGTAAGGTTTCACAAACTAAGTCAAAATGTTATATGGAAAAAGTTGTCCAAATTTTGTAAGTTTTTTTTTTAAGAACTTTTTACTGGTAAAATTGTCTTATATAGTCATACGTTTTTAGCATTACAACTTTTTTCTTGTATGATTACGACAACAAAAAAATGTTTATATTTATTAGGAAAAAAAGGAAAAGCTACAAGTAATTGTCAAATTTTTAGGATTACGACTATTATAATGAAGTCACAACTTAAACTAAAAATAATGAGAGGTAGAAGTCGTAAAACTATGAGGCAATGCTGTTAAGTTAAAAGAAAAATTAGTAGAATGAAGTTGTAATATTACAAGAATTAAGTCAATGTTATGCGGGAAACTCCTATTTTTTTTTGTACTTTTTCCTGTCAGAATTCTCATCTTATCTTAATACAAAAATTAGGACTTTTTTCTTGTACTAGTCTGATGGCATTGTAACTTATATAAAGAATGTAAAATTGCCTAAAAAGTCACAAGAAGAAAGACGTTTTACTCAGAGAAGTTGTAATGCTGCGGGAATAAAGTAAGAATTTTTATGTGGGGAAAAAGTCAATTTATTTTAGCCCTGTTGAATTTTCCCAAGTAAAATTCAAAACTGTTCTCATAATGCATGTTTCTCATAGCATTACGACTTTTCCGTCTAAAATTCCATTAGGCGAATGAAGTTGCAAAATTAGAAAAGGAAAAAAAGTGCGACCAGAAAAAGTCTGAATGTAATGGAGGAAAAGTTAGAACAATATGTGGGGTAAAGAGTGTCGAAGTGTTGTTACAACAAAAAGAATATTTTGCAATATTATTGTAGGGGGCGGGGGCGGTAATTTGATGTTACAAGAAATCAAAATCCTGAAGTAGTCGTAATAATATGACTACAATATATCCAACGTCCTGTCCCCACGCAACAATACGGCTTTTTCAAAATGATTGGGGGCATTTGTCCGTATAGAATCGCTTCTCATAAGTCATACGACTTTTCAGAAAATCTACAATGTATTAGTCATAATATTTTTACATTATTCTTATGTTATTTCTAAAGCTTCTCACAAATGAGACTTTATTTTGCTAGTATTATTTAGTTCCTTTTCAGCCTGGCCTCGTTCGGCGACAGGCGTTACTGCTCACTGACAAAACTAAAAACGAAACTTCGGGGAGGGAAGGCGCACCTTCACAGTACTACTTCACCACTCTTGGCCGATGAGCTCGCTCACTCGATTTGAACACTTGTACAAAAAAAGTGTGATGTGTATCTCTCCTTGCCGTCTATTGAATATAAATATATAAGTATATTGACATAAAGCCTGTAAAAAGCTGCTGCAGCTGACACTCGTTGGATGGACGACAACAATGAGGACCTCGCTGTCTAAAATGGCAGCGGAGGCTTTTTTTTTTCTCTTGTTGAAGCAATATTTCTTTTTATTTTTGACTTGCATATGTTTTGTGATGACATGCTGGTTATTAATAATTGGAACAGACTTTTTTTTTTTTGTTCTCTTCGTAGTGGTGTCAGGGTGATGTGCTCTCTCTCTCCCGAGACTTTAAATGCTCTTGTTGGCTGCTAACTACTGAGAGGGCGTGCTCACAACTGCTGGGGGTTTTAAATAGGGGAGGGGGGCGTGCTAGTTGTTTATAACGGAAAAAAAATTGTAGAGCAAGGGTGTACAGTCATGCACTAGCAGACTAGACCGAGCCACTTTAAAGATTTACAATTATGTTTGTCTTGTACCCGCATTGGATACAAGCTTATGTTTGTTGCAAGATTTTTACTTGCTCTTGAAAGAAAAAAAGTTGTTTTAAATGAATACTAGAAGAAAAGCAACAGACAGCGTTTTGGCCTCTGATTGTTTATATCTTTTTATAAATTTTTGATTGAACTCTTCTCTCTTTAAGGTGGCTCATTGATGCTTTCAACTCCTGTGCATATTAAAGACAAATATGAGTTGGAAAAAAAGTCACGGTGCCTTTTGTTTTTGTCATTTTGTTGATTTAAAATTAATAGATTCAGAGAAGTGGTTTTTAAAGTGCGCGAAAGTTCAAACATAAAATGGCTGCTCTCCATTCGTCACTCACTGCAAATCCTAAAACGGGAAGTGGTTTAATTTAGTTAGTGTTGCAAGGTTAAAAATATGCTTTCTCTTTATTTTTCTCAAGGTGCAGCGCCCCACACTTTGAAAACCTTTGTAATGGAGTATTAACACGCCAGATGTTATACCTCTACATGTGACCTCATACACGCTGGTTGCCATGGTGATGCAAACACAATTTTACTTGTTTGCCCCCTCCCATCACCACAAGTCATCATCGCCACGTAACCTCATTCAGGGGGATTTTTTTCATAGCATTTCTTCTCATGGCACCCTCAGGACATGACCTGTGTTTTCTGATCCGAAGCAAAATAAAAACTTGCTGTTCAAGCCGATGGGTCCTTCAGCACTTGCATTGTTGTGATTTGCACGTCAAAAAGAAAATTAAAATGGAAGTAGGGTAGGTGCAGCAGTCGCAATAGGAGGGGGGAAGGCGTAATATTAGATATTGAGAACAACTCGAAATGCATGGAACATGTAACAATACAAATGAAAATAGGACGTTAATATTGGAGTATTAAGAGCATCACAAGTCTGAATGTTACATGGGAAAAACATGTAACATTTCTTGAAAGTTGGAAATTGCAAGAAAATTATGAGGAAAAAACATGACAAAAATAAAATTGGACTTTGAAAAAGTTGCAACGTAAGAGATAAATTGAAAAATTGAGATTGAAAATTGCAATGCCAAAATAAAGTTTTAAAAGGTGAGGGTTTGTGTTGTTTGCAACAAAGAAAGTATTTTTAAATGATAAATAATAGAAAATAACATTCTCGCATTAAGTTTAATGCAACAGTCACTGCATGTCTTTGTGAAACTTGCCATATGTACTTTTTCAGCAGAAAGAAGAAAAAACATACCTTTGCAAGTGTAATATTTTTGTTAGAGTGGACTTTCGCAGTGTGTATTGAAACGTGTTTTGGTTTAGATGAATGACCACCATTTTGTGTGACCTTGGGTCCGTTTCACAAAGCTGGTTCAACAAACTCTGAGTCTAATCCTGAAGTCTGAGTTGATCTACTCTGAGATAGGAAACTCTGTTTCCAGTTACAGAAAAGCTGATTTAAATGGTTTTTTTTAATCAGTTTATTCAACTCGAGGAACTTCACCTGGAGTTAAGCGCGTGCACCACAACTATGAAAAGACAGCATGAATGAGCAACGATTTGACGAGTCGCCATCGCAAAAACTAGAGACGTTTTTCACGCCACTAGAACTTGAAATATTAAAGGGACGGTGGGGCTGGGATGGCCATGTTTTCATTAACAAATTCATTTTATTTATTTTTTGATCAGGAAAATGAAAAGGGTTGTCATTTTCAATGTATCAATAAATTTGGGAGAAATTAGGAAATAAATGACTCCATGAATAACACCCCTTGTTAATGAGGAGAATGGCCGCGCCCCCGAGCGTTCTATCCCTGTTTGGCCGGAGTCACGGGAGTAACCAATTCCAAACTCTCCATTGGAAATCATTGTACTTTCATTGCTTATAACGTCCAAAAACGGCGATCAATTGGCACCAAAATTTATGTGGACATCTCTACTAATGCCCACTTCAACATATCAAAAGGATTAACCTCTCCGTGGCTGATTAATATGAGGATGAGGAAATGTGGAAGTGAGCAGAGCTACATAGATTTAGGCTGGGACGAGCACACACTGCTTCTTCGCTTTTAAAAAAAAAAGCTTCTTTGCTGATCACGGTTAGGACGAGCGAGGCATTTAACATCAGTCAGGATATTTACAGAGAAGTGGAAATGAGTAGATGTGCACATTTATTTGGATGAGGAATGGCCCCATTTTCTCAACCGACAAAACGTCGTCCAATGTGGAACGTAAACAGCCGAAAAGGTACGTTCCAATGCGGCTACACTCGGTTGTGGAGTCGGCCTCGCTGGAACTTTTTGTTCGCTGAACATTGACGCTTGTTCCATGAGGGCTTACCACTAGAACGCCAGAAGGTGGTCATTTGACTACTTATGCTTTACATTTGACGATGTCACCCCGCCATATCACCTGCTATTTTGGCAAGGAATGGCCAATTTACAAACAAAAGTCATCTATTTGTAGCCAGCAGGGTTGTTTGTCAAATATCATCCAGATTTGTCGTTCAATAGTTGTATATAGCAATCGCCACAGTATTTTTGATTTTGTGGAGGGGATCATGATGAGATCACGTTTTATGTCAATAAATCCAAACTATTGTGCAGAACACTTTTATACTTTAACACGTTGTAGTGGACAAGAATAGTAATGTGCATTTGCATTTTGGTAATAATCGGTCACCGTTTTAGACAACAGAACTGACAAAGCTAGCAATATTACCACGCTTGGCTCCCTCTCGTGACGTGGACAGCTGAGACCGTAAACACAACATAAGCCACGCCCCAGAAATGGGCGGGGAAATTTGTCGTAAACCTTATCACCAAAAAAGCCCTTAAATCACTACAGTCTTTTGAGGTGGGCATTTTAGTACTTATGTCATTTTTACATGCAAACCCATTATATAAGTGTCAATGTAAAGCTCATCCAAGTGCCACATTAATGCAGTCATAGGGCACGTTTTAACACATTTTGAGAAAGGAGTGCAACACAGCTGCAGCTGCTAAAACAGGGAGACGGCGTGGGTGAACATTGCTGCTCGAGTCAACATGCAATGGAAAAAAAATGATGGTTGAATTTACTCGCTTGGGAATGTGGACGTGTCCAGAGTTCAGTTAACCATCACATTCAAACTCATGTTTAACCCCAAATAAAAGTTCAGTCCGAGTTGACTTTTCCAGATACTTTTGTAGTCACCACATCTTTCAGCACAACAAGCCATGGCTTCCACAGCATCAAAGGTATCTCATTGTTCATATTATGTATCAGCCAGGAGGTCATCTCCTCCAAGTCGTGTTTCAATCCAAACAGGCCCGCTCTGTGATCGATTAGTTTGCCTGCGTCATAGTGTGACTTCCGCAAACAAGCGTCAGTCAGGTCGAGCTCCGTTTAGTTGGAGCTGCGGCTGTTGACTGATGGTGGCAGGTAACTCTTCCCGGCCGCCCGTCGTAAACATTTGTGACCGACGGCCATAGTAGACCCTCGGGTGCCATGTTGAAGACGACAAATAGACACGCTTCCCCGCACACTTGCAATAGGTGAGTTTTTGCCAAAGACATTTGCCTTCGTTGCCTGCGAAGTAGCTAGCTAGCTTAGCCGCCACTTTGCAAACGGATGAGTCCAGCAACTACTCGCCCGGCTGTTTTTTCTTTGTTTGTTTTGGGTCTTGCGGTGTCAGCCAGTTTGGTGAATAGTGTGTTCGTAACAATGGCCATATTTGTCTGCCACCCCAGTCATCATAAATAGACGATGTGCGTTACCAGAGTCGTGTAAATATTATTTTTTCTAATCCCAAACGCAAACCGTTTCTGTTAAAATACGTCCGTTAACCGTGTCCCTCTATCAAGTCTACAAGAGAGCGCTTGTGAATGCAGCACTCAAATGATAAATTTTTATTAGTCCACCCATAGTTTTTGTCAATCTACTCTACACACCTCTCATTCGTTTTCAATGAAGTCAAACTTTAAAATATTTACAAATTCAGGACATTCAGCTTTAGATTTTTTTTAACTGTCCAAAAATTCAGCATTCCCACAATAACACATTTTACACAAGAAAAGGAAAAAAAAAAACATTTAATTGAATGAGACATTGTACCAAAACAGGTCAGCCGTGATTGGACGTAGTGAGTAGTTGTGATGTAATTTTCAGTCAATAGAAGACAAAATGGCTGCCCCCAGAGATGGCTAAAAACAAGTGCATTTTGCTGCTTAACTTATATTCCACAAACGCAAAATTAATCAGAATGCTGTGTTTCAATTAGTGGGCCTGCTGGGAACATATTCTTGAAAATAATATGTTTGTGTTGACTTCTGCTTTAAGTATTGCTTAACTTTACAACAGAAAGATGAATTGGCAAAAATCTGCCAATTCTTTTTTGGGGGGGGGTTTAGAAGGTTTGAATGTCATTAAAATTTCAATAAAACAAGAGGCAAAATGGCAGATTTTTGCCAATTTTAAAAGTAATATTGGCAAATAAATAAAATCATCCGACCAATTAACTGATCGGGCCTTAGTTATTATTGTTATTCTTAATAATGATGTTCAGTCATGTGAAGACAGTGATCATATTTATTTGTTGTTTGTAAATGCAAAAAGTTAGCATTAAAAGTGACACCCACCGCACATGACCCTGAAAACAGCGTCCACACTGTCAAACATGGGGGTCGCAGTATCATGGTCTGGAGCTGCTTCGCTTCAACGGGGACGGGGAAGATTGTCATGTTCCTCTGTTCCGTGGCTAATTTTCTAATATTTTTCCAGGCCGTGAGCCTGGTGGATGGGAGGAGCATCCAGCGCACACCTGCTTGGCATTTCAATCAGCTGGGTATTTAAGTGACGGAGAGATGGAATGTTGTTGCTTATTGCCTGGGGTTCTAATTTGATCATGTGTCCTTTTTTTTTTTCCGCCATATATCACTAGTTCTCACATTCTTTTAGTCTCACATGTAACTAATTCTGATTTTAATATTTAGTCTCACATATAACTAATTCTGATTTTAATATTTAGTCTCACATATAACTAATTCTGATTTTAATATTCTTGTGTAGATTAGATTTGTTTCTCTTCCAGTTTGTCTCATCGTTTCTTGTTTAGTTCGAACGTCTTTGTGTTTCTTTAATTCACCTGTCTGATTTCCTCCCTCCCTTGGCTTCTGTTTGAGGTAGCACCCTGTCCCACAACCAGCTGACCTCAGAGTGACCGACACACTAGGACAAAATGGTGGATGTCGCGAAATGGCCTCTCTTCAGTCTAATGGCGCCCCAGGACCTGGCCTGCATATGGAAAGCGTGTGTTTTTGGAGCGTCCGCCAACGAGGCCATCTTCATCACAAGTGACAATGAGGTGAGTATGCATACTCTCGACTGTAGCACTGCCAGCCCAGTTTCAAGTTTACTGTCAAACTAAACATAAAACAAAGAGAGTTACACCTTGTGTATTTAATCCACCAAACATTGCCTTAAGAGTGGCCTGCTGCCTTAATGCTAACATGAAATGGAAAACACATTTGACATGCTAATGCTTAGCATCAATAGTTGTGGATTTAGAACCCTTTAAGCAACAGATATTCAAACACAAACCGTGGCGCAACACACATAGACCGATAATTGAATGTTGCTAACAGGCATATTATTTTCCCCTAAGACAGGGGTGTTAAACTCAATTTTGTTGTGGGCCACATGTCCCTCGGAGGGCTGTTATGACTGTGAACCCGTAAATGTATGATTACCTCATATTAGCAGAGTAGTCGTGTTATCTGTAAAGCTGACTTTTACGGAGTAGTGCCTTTCTCAACAGCTCCCCAAAACCCAAGGTCGCCTTTTGGAATTACCCTTGAAAACCTCCCAGTTCTCCCAGAAATTCAACACTTACAAAATGATTATCTCAGCCCCTGTAGCAGACAGAAACATAATTCCAAAATAAAGAGCTAGGACATGTGGCTTTCACACAGGCAGAATTTATTATTTACTGTTCCAATCAAAGATGTAATAATAACGTGTCAGCGCAAGAGAAGCACTACTTTTAATTTTTTTAAAATCGAGTGGTAATTACCATCCTCTATTCTGTTACGGAGACGTCAATATCGTCATTGTCTACAAACTATATCATATCGCATTCGACTGATTCCACTGGTCGTGCGTGTCTATATAGCACTGCCGTTACTTATCAGAGCTCCCGACCTCCGCCATTAGCCTACCTACGGCTCGAAAAAAATTCCACGAGATCCTCCGCGGTCTCGCGACACCGTCACGTGTATATTCTGATGCGTTAAGTTGGCTAAGAGACAGAGAATTGGATTACAAAAAGACACCGACGTATCCGCTCTCCCGGCTTTAAAGGTAGAATGACGCAACAGCGCTCCCGGGAGAAACGCGGTTATGCGCTCCCGTCCTTAATGGGTCAAAGGGGACGTTGCACAGAAATATAATCACGCGTTGTCAATAAGCAAAGAAATGAAATCTGATTAAAAACACTCGCGCTTGTTGGAGGTAGGCAAGGAATTTGGTTGGCTCTGTGGCTTTTTGCTTGCGTAATTGTGATCTCTTATGGTTTGACTTGCTCTGCTTTTTCCAGGTGTATGTGTTTGGACTCAACTGCAGCAACTGCCTGGGCACTGGAGACAACCAGAGCACCATCGTACCCAAGAAGCTGGACTTCCTGAGCGGCAGGGAGGTGGTCAGCATGAGTTACGGCAGCGGCCCGCACGTGCTGCTGGCCACCGAGGGTATCGCCAACACGTGGTCCTCTTGTGAACTGTCGCAATATTGCATCTCATGTGTGTCATTTCTGGGACTCTTTGGTGGTTTCAGATGGCGAGCTGTTCGCCTGGGGGCACAATGGCTATAGCCAGCTGGGGAACGGGACCACCAACCAAGGGCTGGCGCCGGTGCTCGTGTCGCCCAGCCTGCTCAACAGGAAGGTGATCGAGGTGGCTTGCGGCTCGCACCACTCCATGGCGCTCACCGAATTCGGAGAGGTAGGCGCTCTCACTTCTAGCAGCGTGGAGACTCACCTTTATTCATGTAGACTACTACTAGCGCTTTACTTGCTCAATCATCTTTTCCAGACTTGCGATGACATCCAAAAACGGAATAGAATCCTGACTATACATTGCAAGGGGGAGAAAATGTTTGTGCTCATGGACCAGATTAGATTTTTAAAACCGACAGATGGGCCACGTGACGTCATTTGTAGAAGTTGTAAATACTGTATTTCATTTGAACAATAAAATCAAATGTTAATGTGTTTCAAACTTCTATCAAGTCAAAATTTTCAACACAACCAACTTAATCCGACATTTAAAGAACAAGCAATTGGGAGACTATGGTGAGTTTACGAGGCTCACTGCATTGAATAAAGTCAAGGCGGACATAGCGCAGTATAAGTGGCGTTATTGCCACGGGGAGATAAAAAGATTAATAGTGACTTTTTTCTCGTTGACAAATACACTATAGTTTGTCTATGCACAAGACAATAAAGTTCCTGAGTCGTTTAAATTTAGGAACTCATTGAATAGTTTATTCAAGTGAAGACTGCATGTGACTATTTTTTCTACTTTGATTATATTCTGAACCATGCAATGTTTAGGTGGCATGTTATTTATTTGACTTTTTGTCAGTTAAGTCTTTTGAGACTGCTGATTATTTTTGATCTGTTAAAAACTGTTACTAAAATTTAAGTTTTTTTAGTTATCTTTGTGACTGAGTAATTGTTGTATTGTATCAGCAACGGTTTTGTATTTCTTCATGCTTTTGAAAATATATAGAGATTTTTGTCAAAATTACGGCAATAATATGGCTGGGTTTTTTTTTTCAGATATTGTTTATATATATATGTAATTCCATTTATACTGCATAACAGCAGTCACAATGAATAAATGGAAAAATCTACAGATGTTCCATGTGATCGGTATCGACCGATCTCACTCATGCATTATCGGTGTCATAAAACCTGATCGGAACATCCCTAGTTCGTACGCTTTTATTCTCCATGCCTCCTTTTGTCCTCCTTGCTTGCTGTCAGGTTTACGCGTGGGGTTACAACAACTGTGGGCAGGTGGGGTCTGGTTCCACAGCCACCCAGCCTCACCCGCGTCGCGTCTCCAGCGGCCTTCAGAACAAGATGGTGGTCAGCATCGTCTGTGGACAGACCTCGTCCATGGCGGTGGTGGACAATGGCGAGGTGATGACAACACGTTGTTCTTCACTCTCCGGTAGAATGTTGCCCAGGTATGACTTTATTGCTTGATTCATTTGGGCAGGTGTACGGTTGGGGCTACAACGGCAACGGACAGCTGGGACTGGGGAATAACGGCAACCAGCTGGCTCCTTGTCGTCTTGCGAGTTTGCAGGGTTTGTGTGTGCAACAGGTGCGGGATTCCACTGCAAGCTACAGTCACAATAACGAACATTCTTAGATGAATATGTCAATGTTATTCTTCTGGAACCAAATAAGCTTTTCCCATACACAAAAACTCACATTGTCTTGGCGCCAGCGATTAACTAGACCCACAAAAAATATCTCGAAAGAAGTCTGTCATTTAGTCTTCAAGCAGCTTTTTGTCCTATTTGTGGGAGTCCTTCCAAAAAAAATAAATTGTATTTTGAGTATTATTGTATTGCTTTGGCTCTTAATGTGTCATTTATTTCCTTTAGCAACGTTGTGATAATTTAGGTCACTGTAATTGCAAAATGAAATCAATCAGGCGGTTTCTACTCCCCAATTTAACGCAAAGGGGTGTGTTTATTACATGCCTAAAGTTGTTTGTTGTTATTTCCACTCCAGATGGTGTGTGGTTATGCACATTCATTGGCGCTAACGGACGAAGGCGTCCTCTACGCGTGGGGCGCCAACACGTACGGACAACTGGGCACGGGCAACAAGAGCAACCAGCTGAGCCCAGTGCAGATTATGAGCGAGAAAGGAAGGTGCGACAAAGTTCTCCTCTTCCTTCTCACTGCTGATGTGGTTCAAAATCTGACAGGTGAAGTTTTGATGGGCTATCTAAAATCTGAACCTCACACTGTCAGATTGACCAACAGGCTAACACTACATAGTTTTAGCTTTAAAATACTGAACTACGATATGGGAGAACTACACCGTATGGATTGTGAAGTGTTTTTTAATCCAGGGCCTACTTGGCTTCATTTAATACAGAGATGCTTTGTGACACTTTAGTTTGAACATGCTTGAGGTGTGATTGCCAGCTGTTATGATAATCTATTGTAACCCCCAGAAAGCATTAACACTTTCAATATTATCCAATCGAATGGGACAAGATTTTTAACATTCAAACTGATTAACTGTTTTTTGTTGTTGCAACTATTCTCTCATTTTGAATGCAATGCCTACAAGAGAAAAACCCTGGAAAGGCGTAACAAAAGAGTGGGAAAGTTGAGGAATGCTCAAAAACGTCTTCCCAGCATTTGGGAACATGTTGCAGGCATCCAGTTGAAAATGAGTGAATATTTGCAAAAACAAAAACAGTGTTCATCAGATTGAATATTATCTTGTCTTTGTAGTGTATTTAATGTAATAGAAGTTGCATTTTCTCATCATTGCTGTATATTTTTTTTACACAATGTCCCAATGCAATTGGGGTTTTTATATTACGCAGTGATATTTTTCTCATTAAAAAACACATTGCAAAATGCTTCATTTGGAGTTCACAGTTGGCAAATGGCATTTCCACTTATTTCAACTGGGAAAAATAATTTGACATGAGTGTTTTGAGTTGCGAGTATGGTCAAGGAACAAATTTAGCTCAAGACACTACTATAATTTGTTTTCCTTTTAAGGGACAGTGTGTACAATGTTTAGGTTTTTCAATGTTCATTCATTCATTAAAAAAAACCCAAAAACACTATTTTGCAAACTATGTTCTATCACATCAACATAAATTTTCAAAAAATATAACCGCTAATTATATTACATAGGGCGCGCCTCCCCGACCGGAGGCTGCCATCTTTCTGCTACGGATACCTGAAAGAGACAAACTTGGCGAACGCAGTTCCTCAACATCATAACGACAGCCTGTGTAACAAATGCAATGCACTCACTTCGTCACTTGACGGAATACTAGAAGTCGCTTGTGATGACATTTTGCTTTGTTCCTCTGCTGAGGAAATTGGTGGGTAGGTTTGCAACGAGTGGTCTCTCCGAGGCACCGTTGGTGCCTGTGCTTCAAAATGCATGCGCTTTGAACTTAGGTTGTTGCATTCGATTAGTTCACCGCTAGATGGCACTGAATTCTACACAATGCCCCTTTAAGCGTGCTTATGGCAATAAATGCAGAGAAAAAGACACCGCGCCGCCCGCTTTGACGGCGCTCTGCTATTTTGTTTGCTCTGCAGGATCGTGGAGGTGGCCGCCTGTCACTCCACGCACACGTCGGCCGCCAAGACGCAGATTGGCCACGTGTACATGTGGGGCCAGTGCAGGGGGCAGTCCATACTGCTGCCCCACCTCACACACTTTGCCTGCACTGACGACGTCTTCGCCTGCTTTGCCACACCCTCGGTGATGTGGAGGCTTCTGTCCACGGGTAAGATAAGTGCACGGTTATTTTAAGGGTTCACTACAACTTGAGTCACCACAAGGCAATGAAGTTAATCGAGTTCTGTGAAATCGATTATGAAACAAGTCAGCACCAAGAACTGGGATAGGATTAGCCACGGGTTCTATTCTCACGTGGGGATCTCCTTTCAGAGTTTGACGACTTTCTGACGGTGGCCCAGTGTATCAAGAAGGAGTTTGACAACCCCGAGACGGCCGACCTCAAGTTTTGCGTGGATGGCAAATACATCTACGTCCACAAAGCAGTTCTCAAGATGAGGTCAAACGCGCTTCATGGCACATTACATTAAAAACAACAACAAAAAACTTAGAATATAGCTTTAAATGGGAGATGGAGACACAGGCCAGTGACATTGGAGAGCAAAATTGACTAAACTGGCTATCGCCCAATTCACTAATCTGTCCTTCAGAACCTCGCGACCAGGAGCGCGTTGTTATCGTTAGCTTAGCTCGTTACGGATTAGTAACCAAGCCGGTCATGCTAGCAGTTTTGTTCATTACATTAAGGTTTGCCAGTTGATTTTTGAGGGACCAGGAAAGAAATAAAACCATTCAATCCATCTTCCGGTTCAAGGTGTGAACACTTCCGCTCCATGTTCCAGTCGCACTGGAACGAAGACATGAAGGAGGTGATTGAAATCGACCAGTTCTCCTTCCCAGTGTATCGCTCCTTTTTGGAGTTCCTCTACACCGACAACGTGGAGCTGCCGCCAGAGGACGCCATCGGTCAGACTCTGAAATGCGGACGGAAGCTCTCCATCCGGCACTCGTGTCCTTTCTGAACGGAAGTGTTGCATGTGCAGGACTTCTGGACCTGGCCACGTCCTACTGCGAGAACCGCCTGAAGCGTCTGTGCCAGCACATCATCAAGAGCGGCATCACGGTGGAGAACGCCTTCACGCTGCTGTCGGCCGCCGTGCGCTACGACGCCGAGGTCCGCCTTTGGCCACTTGCAAAAAAACAAGAAAACGGTTTATTACGCCATTGAGTGTAATTGTTCAATTTTTGTTCATCAGGATCTGGAGGAGTTCTGCTTTAAGTTTTGCGTCAACCACCTGACTCGAGTGACGCAGACGGACGCCTTCTGCCAGATCGACGGCAACTTGCTCAAGGACTTCATATGTCGAGCCAGCCGCTGCGGCGCCTTCAAGAACTGATGCATTCTGGGACATGTAATCATTCATATTCAGACTTTAGACTTTATTCAGACTTGCATTATTCAACTGACCAAGGAAATGTAAGCACTTTTTTTTTTTTTATACTTCTTTTCGATTCTTAAGATCATTTGCACTTGTGGACAGAGCCAAATGTCTTCATCTTTAGCACTTACTTGGAAAGCTGTTTTGAGCATTTACTCCATATCCATGTACCAGTAGCTATTAGATTTAAATGGTCTTTAGTTTTGTCTCACTTTGACATACTGGTTTGGGAAATTTGTCTGACTAGTGAGAACAAGGATAACACTAGTAAATTGATTTTAAGGTGGTTATGAAGGATCTTGAATAAATGCTCAAACTGCTTAAAGTTTCCTTTGCGGCGCACTAGTTTTTATTCATAATTCAGCATATTGGTAAGAGATTGAGTAAATGGCCAACTTTCCGTTCCTTTCTTTTTGAACAATCATTCGGTATCCTACGAGTGTGCTGAATTGTTTTTCTTGTGATGACAAAGAGCAGACTAGTATGTAACAATGGCCTGAAGATGGCTATCAAATAAATGGCCAATGGAGTTCCATAAGGACGCGCAAGTGTCTTACTAGTAAGGACAGACCGTACCAGTACAGTGACCTTAAGATGGACTGGAATAAGCATTCAAATGGATTTCTATACACTTGTACATACACAAAACTGACTTCCAAGATATAAGCTCAGGTTACCAGAAATGTATGGTCTGTTAAGAGGCAAATTAAATGCATGATTATCTTTATATATTATGCAGCTGGGTTAGGAAAAACATCTTTCCATTTTTGGACCATTTTTATAGTATTGCATCTGTTGTGTTGAACTGTGTGTGATGTTACTATTACTTAAGGCATACATGACACTTGAGATGGTCAAGCGAGTGATAACGCAGTCTAGGTTATCAAGTGGTCACCCTCCTTCGTCCGTGTTTTACTGATGTGCCGACAGGTCCAGCAGTGTCTCCCATCGCCCCGGGTTCACAACCTGTGAGCCATTGACTCACCCGAAAGCCGGGTGGAGTCCTTTCAATTGACCTGCAGCCACTCACTCCCCTATTCAGCAGCATTTTGTCAGCTTGCCAAGCGGGCCTTTTCTTCCCTGAGTAGCCTGGATGTTCAGCGGCTTTAAACCCTCGTGTAGGGCGTACATACATGGACATCTGGGAAGTAGAACTTACATTTGACTATCACCTGCAAGGTTGTTTCCTACCAGGTTGCCTAGCTCTGTGTACAACGTGTCCTTGTCAGCAGGATCAGCTTCAAGAGGGATACATGCTGAAGAGGGTGATGTACTTTCTACTTGTTCTAAAGTGGCAGGTAGGGAATGATACTGAGTGACCTGTTTGAGTGTCAAGGCTATGCCTGAGAGGCTTGGTCAGACTGACCAGATGAGGATTTATCCACAGCTTTGGCTTTCTCAGCCTATTTTTTTCTGGCCAATCTCCATGTTGAACAAGTGGTGGTGTCCCGAGAGAGGGCAGCTTGATCACCTGAGACACCTGCTTGGAGGATCCAAAGTGCAGCTTCCAATGGCATTTTCAATCTGCAGTTTGTGCCCCTTTCCCAGGGCCTTGATAGAGGAAGGATGGAGACTTAAAAGTTTATCATTGGGCCTATGCACAGGATTTTTAAAGTGAAAGTGCTGTTCTCACTCACCAGGTCAAGGGTTCATATTATGGTCATCCATTTACTCAACTGCAGATATTTGGAGGCAATTGCCTATATACCTTTTGTACTTGTGACATTGTTTAATACTACTATATGACAGATTTGTAACACTTATTTTACACTATTAAACAATTTGAATTTAATTTGAATTGAATTCTTTATTTTGAACATGATTATATATATCTATATATATATACACAAACACCAACTGTAATTTCTCACGATAACTTTTTTTTTTAAACTGTTTTAGAGAAATTACAGTATACTAATATACAGTGCCATGAAGAAGTATTTGCCCCTTCTAAAATTCTCATTTTCTATTCAGCTTCCACGTTTTGTGTGGACAAAGTTAACTTAAGTAAACATGAAGTGCAGTTTTTAAAGTTATCAAGAGAAAAATTCCAAGCTGCCAACCCACCCTGTTACTTACTTGCCCACTTGTTAAATCATTTCAATTTATTTAAATAATTTAATCATTTAAATCACTGTGGCTAATCACATTTTCAGTTGACTTTCACTGAAAAAACAAGCCTGATTACTACCTCCGGTCCGTGTCTCTTTCGGTCATTGGACGTTACGTTTGAAACAAGATATTAAAAATTGAAAAACGACGGATTATTGTATTTTCTTTTTAATATCAAAATTGAAATACAGCTTGATTTTGTCTGGAACGAGTAAGAAGATGTTTAATTTGAGGTTTAGTTTGATGTTCAATTTTTAATTCTAAAACGAAAATAGAATACTGTATATCACGAGACACAAATCGAAATACGGCTCATATATTGGTTTTCGATTTCTGTCACCGAAAGCATTTCTCCTAGTGACCAGCAGATGACGACAGCGTTGGGGGTTCAGTCGGCCGAAGTTTACAGTCGGAATCGCTAACGGACGCTCCGGATTAGAGCCGAAATGGGCAAGACGAGATCTAACAAAAAACGTTTTTTTCCCCCCGTACAAAAATTGTTATCCGGCGTACACAATTTGAAATGATCAAAAAACGCATAACATTCGGAGAAAATGTATAAGTTGACAGGTATGACAGATATACAAGCTGTATTTCGATTTGTGTCAGTGCTGTACTCTATTTTCGTTTTGGAATAAAAAATGGAAAGTAAAGCCGTTTTTAGACTTTTCCTTACTCGTTCCAGACAACAAAAAATAAAATCAAGCTGTATTTCAATTTTGGTGTTTGTATTTCAAAATGAAAATCAAATGAGTCGTTTTTCCATTTTTTCATATCTGCTCCCAAACATCATCATCATCAACATCAGCATCCAATGACCAAAAGAGACACGGACCACCTCCATACCTGTTCAATCAATAAATCTAAATATTAACCTATCTGACATGAAGTCGGCCAAAAGACCTCAAAAAGCTACAACAAAATTCCATGACCCAAAGAAATTCCAGAACAGATGAGAAATAAATTGACATCTATCAGACAGGAAAGGGTTACAATGTTGTTTCGAAAGCTTTAAGACTCCGGCAAATCACAGTGAGAGCCATTATTCACAAATCGAGAAAGCGTGGAACCGTGGTGAACCTTCTAGCAGTGGCCTGGCCACAGAAACGACCACAAGGGTTAAGCAAGGACTCATCAAGGAGGCCACAAAGGGACCCAGGACAACCCAGGTCTAAAGAACTGCTAGACTCCCTCGCCTCAGGTAAGGTCAGTGTTTATGACGCAACAATGAAGAAGAGACTAGGCAAAAAGGACATACATAACGGTATGTTCCAATGCGAAAACCACTGCTAACTAACAAGAATATAAAGGCTGGTCTTACTTTTCCAAAACACATCTGAATGATTTCCAAGACTTCTCTTCCATGTCTCTTGTGACATCTGTCATAAATGTAACAGCATTTCAGAAAAAGAACAAACCAAACAATCAAACATGGTGGCGGGGCCGCATTGTAACTTCAAGACCTGGATGACTTGCTGTGATTTGTGTGACTGAATTATGCTCTTTACCAGAAAATTCTGAGGGAGAATGATGAAAACACATCAAGTCAACTTCTGAATGGCTAAAAAAAACAACAAAGGTTTTGAGTGGCCTAGTCAAACCTCAGACGTTAATCTGATTGAAATGCCGTGGTATAAACTTTAAAAGGTCGTTCATGCAGGAAACCCCTCCAGGGAAGCTGAATTCAAGCAATTCGGCAAGAAAACGTTGGCCAAAATATCTCCACAGGGATGTGCAAGGCTCATTTGCCAGTTATAGAAAATGCTTGATTTTGGTTGTTGCTGCTAAGGGTGACCCAGCCAATTTTTAGGTTTAAATTTAAATAAATACAGTGCCATGTAGGTTTGGATTCGATTCACCCCCCCCCCCCCATCATAAAAAAACATTTGAAAATAGCATTTTGTTTACTTATGCTGTCTTTGACTAATTTAAATTTGTTTGATGATGGGAAACATTTAAGTGTGACGAACATGTAAAACTAAAAAGAGAGAAATCAGGAAAGGCCAAATATTTTTTCACAACATTTCTATGTTCCATACAGTAATAACATACATTCATATTGAAACAATTTTTTAAAACTGATATTTAGACATTGTTTCAGCGTCAGACTCGGTCTGTTCCATAGATTCACTCCATTATTAAATATGCAGATCTGATGATATCAGAATGATATTTTCATTGTAGTTATGCATTTATGGATTCTCAAATTTGCCCCTTCAAACTGCTTGGTCCCTGGCTTGGTCCCTGGCTTCGACTGATTCAAGACTGATTCAAGTTCCACACTAGCTTTCATTTGTATTATTTTGGCCGTTGCAAGTAACTGGTTGGTGTGGTCCAGATAACATGCAGTGCACTATGGGCTCTTTTTTGCAGTATGGGGAGTGGATTTAGTCAACTTATTCTGCTGCAGATTCTGTAGTGTGGACAGCGGTCAGTGATGTAGACCAGATCTGGAAGCAACAAGTGAACAGACAGTGTCAGATTGCTATTCGAAGCAAAAGAGTTCGGGTGATGACGATGGTGCGCTAACCAAGCTGGGAGGGGAATTTAAAAAGTCCAAAGCATAAAATGCTTCAAAGGAGAGTGGCGCTGGATACCGCGTGGCGAGAAAGTGGCGATCAGCTCCTCAGCAAAGACATGACTTCCTGCATCGCTGCCAGTGACTTTTGCACCACCACTTGTTTCTGCTCCAACTCTATCAAAACCACAAAAGTGACATTCAGACGTGAACTGTAAATACATAAAGCGATCAGATTGAAAAGAGCATACATTAAAAAAGTCATAGCACGTTAAAAGACTGGTCTAAAAAAAAAAGTAATGTAATTACATTACGCAACGTAACCTAAATTAATTTGTAAAGTTGTTTTAAGTCGTGAAAAATAATTACATTTGTAACTTTAGTATAATTTTGAGAATAAAGTGATATTACAATAACCATACAAAAAATGTGTGATTTTACAAAACCAAGTATAATGCCACTAAGTTGTAATGTTATCATTATTTAAAAAAATTAATCAAATTTAATAAATAATATGAGAAAAAAGTATATAATCTTCCCTTGCCAAAAAAATAGAACAATAAATTTTATTCCTTTTCTTTCTGTGATTTTAACCACCATTTCATTATTCTGTGTCCTTGGGTTCTCCGTAAGGCGCTTGAAATAAAATCTATTGTTTGAGTCATGGTTGCGAAAAAAAATTATAATAAAAGGGAAAATAGCTAAAACGTTGTGAGAATCAAGTTGAAATACAATAAAATGATGTGGGGATAAGTGGTCATCTAGTGAGGAAGAAAAGTGGCATGTTTCACTCAAGCACTTCATGTAGCTTGTTGCTAACATCCCAATCATACTTCACCTTTTTGCTGTTTTCTCAGCAGCTGTGTCATTTTTCCAGAAGCCATCATAACTTTGAACGCCATGTCGAAATCTGCAGAGACAGCGCCACGCGTCTTAGCACGTCTGCCCGGAAGCAGTCGAACCCTCCCATGGACACGTGTCAATCACCTTGCTGGCTGGCCTGGTCGTTCTGGATCCTCAGGGAGACGTCCTTCATGTCTGTCAGGAAATCGCTGAAGAGGGCATCTGTGCATCCTGCCTTGTTGCAGTGTCCCCAGAAAGTAGCAGCGTCCAAGTTGTGCTCTGTTAAACATCACATTTGGTTGATTTGCCATTCAGTTGTACACCAGCAAAAATATTTTTGTCTCGATGGATCAATTAGCCTTGACCGATTCTGTTTTCAATTAGAGTAAAAAAAAAAAAAAAAAAAAGCAAGTCTATACAAGCCGATTAATCAGATTTCAAAAGACATTTTAAACTCAGCACTCTATGGCTACACCGCAGGTCTTAATGCTCAATTTGGATGGTTTGAAAAATATCACATTTTTTGGTGTAAGCGTTCATACTACATTATAAATGCGACCTCGTTCTTGTCTGCTGTATGAACGCACGCGTCGCCAAAGTGACCCACATGCGCAAGAAGAGACAATGTCACTCACCACGTATTGTTTACGGAAGTAAATGTGGTCCAGCGTGTCGGGGCATTTCTACAGTGAAGCGATTCGGTAGGAGGTCGAAATAAATACAGTATATGGGGGGAATAAAGCATTCCTTGCAGTTGAGCATGCGCAGAGTGTCTCGATCGTGTCTGTTTGTGCGCCGGCAGTATCTTTCCCTTTTCTTGCCCTCTTCTCATCCTTCTCCACCACTTATCAGCAGTAATGCTAAGTACAGCATCTTATGCTTTTTATTTTCATGTATTTTCGTTTTTTTTTTTTTTATACAACGTATTTTGACGTAAATTTTGACTAACGGTGAAATCCGACATTTTTTTGTCGAAAAATGTGCGAGTACACATGGTGGAGTTATTGGCTTTAGGACTTTAGGTGTCCTTGGAAAAAACATGTCACCTAACCAAAAAGTTTGACAAGCCCTGATCTACAATCGCCATGGCATCAGTTCTCTACCTTGGTCTTTCTCAACTTTCACCTCTACTCCATTGGAGGATGACATCCGTGTGGGGGTCTTCTCAGGTTGGAGCAGACTTGGGGAATCGCCATCCTGAGGGAACAGCTGCATTAGAACGTGGCGCATTTCTCTACACGTGGACGAGTCGGAAAATGAAGAGGGGAGCATGGGGGGCTCGTTGCAAACTTTGCTACAAATTATTTCATGAATTAATAAGGCCTTTATTGATCCCACAGTGGGGAAAAAAAAAAACATTATATTGTGCTTCTCTCTTTATTAAGGAGCTGGCACTCAGGACCTCCTGAATTCATATTTTGTCTTTATTTGCAGCTCAGCACGCCTAATTAAGTAATAGCACGTCAGTATCACCTATTTCTATATTCCTCACAGGCTCACACTAATTTGGTCTTTTTTTCCCCCCCTCTCATTTCTTTGTCTCTTATCTACGTCCTTTTACATAGCTTCCTGAGTGTTCAGACATAAACCACACCATGGTGGCTTATCAGCAGTCAAACTCAAACTAGCACGAAAAACAATTATTATTAAATACTTCGGATGTACACGTGAGGTGATGCTCACTCAATGAGAAACATAAGCAGATCGAGTCACGAATGCATGGGATTCGTGGTGAAGATTTCGGGAAATGAGTGGCCCAGTCATGCAGTTTTGGAATAAAAACCGACCGGACGTATGAAAACCAGGTCAAAATTTGGGCGAAAAAAAAGAATCGGATAGCAAATAGGACACTCCAAAACAGAGGTTCGACTGTACATAAAAATAAACAAACCATATCAAGTGATTACTGCACGTTAAAAAAAAAAAAAAAAAAAAAAAAAAATTCAACTGAATGACGCGTGGTCATACCTGACACGCTGACAAGTGCAGGAAAAAGAAATGGATGTTACATCAATAAATGTCATCTTGAAATGATGATTCCACGAGAAAGATACTACTTACTTGCCACGACTTTAAGTTGAAATTGTCGTCTAAATCAGAGTCCTCAATAGGGGCTAAAGTTTGAGAGGGCTCATCCTCACCTGTGGGAAAAAAAATACACAAGGCATCAATCAACATGGTGCAATAATGATGTCAACTGATGCAAAACAAGGGGAAGGGGGGCTGTTTGCATCCCTGAGGGACACCAGAGTTTCACAGCGGCAGACGAGTCAACATGAAATGAGTGGGTATTGCGAGTATTTCTAAACATCTTATATGAAATTGAAAAAGCCACAACCTGAACTTGAGCAATCTGACATAATCTTCCTTTTTTTTGCGGACATGTTGGCCTGCCTGCAACAGACAAATGTTACAATAAAATAAAACAACTCTCCATTTACAAAAAATGCAATGCCTACTTACAATAAAAATAAAACCTGCAGGCCATTTGGTACAAGTACGCAGACTTTTTTTGGGGGGGAGCCGTGCGGGAAACGGACTCGATAAACTCTGAACTTTGTGTACACGCGCACGTATTTGCACTTAACAGTATGTTTGATCATTTAAAAAAAACTTTTAATCACGATTAACCACAAGATCAATGCAATTAATAGCATTATTTACAAACCTAGAGATGTTTGAGACTTTTTTCAGACTGCTAACAATACGAGTATTCACTTAAGTACTCACCAATTCCAAGTATTGATACCACAAGTACTTTTAACACAAAAAATTTCAATTAAGGATGACAAAAAATAATAAATAACACACCTTTATTTCTAACGCACATGATTCACTGATGTGATAGCAGTTGAAGTTGACATCAAGTATAAATGTTCACAAAAAATGTTAAGATTTCTGTGACATGGAGCGAAGTGAAACTTGAAACGTCCGGGTCATGTTACCATGCTGTGGGAAATAGAAGGTTCGACTGGGTCCTACGTCTGCTTGAAGCTAAATAAGACTGCGTTCAACCACTTAACAAAACGATATCAACTTTCTTACTTTGTAGGTACTGATACACCTCCGAGCTTTTCAGATTGCTCATTACCTCACGTCTGAAGCGACAGAGTTCGGAAAGTAGTTAAACATGTGACTGCACCCTGTCACTTGCCTCTTTTTTAAACATGCTCTTAACCTGCTACATTAGTAGGAAGCGGGATTAAATGTTTTTAAGATGCAACAACTGGCAACTTCCCACATATTTAAAGTCTATAACTGTCATAGAAAGTGGACTCGCACAGTTTCTATGTAAACAAAACGCCAGTGTCACCATACCAGAAGCCATGCATCTATTTCATGCAAAGGCGCATGGGGTGTAAGAAGGTGGAGGATATGTTGAAATTTGGCTGGTATTGGCCCGATACCGACATCTGGTACCAGTACTCGCACATCCCTAAACAAAATCCAACCATAAATCTAAGTCAGGTATCGAACACTTCTATTTTGCATCAAAATGCCGAATAAAAAAGTGCTATAACGTGCTCTGAAAACACTTTTAAGCAATAGTTCAAGCACTCATTGTATCCCAACTTTAAACTATGTATTCAAAGCAAACAAAACTGAATCTCACTGGCACTGCCAGGTTATTAAATCTTATGTATATTACAACAACGGAGCAGTCGCTTTGTAATGCTGCGTCTTGGGCTTGCACTGTTCGGTGCTGGACTTCGTTTATTTTACGTCAGGCTCCTTGTTCGGCAGCTAAAGGAGTCCTCGGTAAGATGTGTGGAGTTTGTCAGCGGCAGCTATTGTT
Organism: Filicampus tigris; assembly: GCF_054856515.1. Classification (NCBI taxonomy): domain Eukaryota; kingdom Metazoa; phylum Chordata; class Actinopteri; order Syngnathiformes; family Syngnathidae; genus Filicampus; species Filicampus tigris. The sequence goes on from NC_141230.1 coordinate 9,865,164, forward strand.
TTTCCACCTCGAAAAGAGTTAAGACTTATTGTTTTATTTTTAAAACATGTCCATACAATCAAAAATATTAAAACGTGTATTTTTTTTTGTTTTATTTAGGTAAAGACGACAAAGAAGCTCTCTTCTTCCGTGCGGTATGACAGCTAACCTTTCAGAGGGTGCACGTTGCAAAGTTGTCTCGTTTGCAGTCCTCTCTTCTTCATACAACTGGTGTAGTCTTTTTGTAACTGCGTGTCTCGATGGAATCTCATACATGCGGTCGTTCGTTGCGATTCTAAAAACGTTTCTCAGACCAACATCGTCCACAACACTGATGGGCCTGCAGTCTGTAGCTAACCACTTCGCTATGGCATTTGTTAGCTCCTCTTGACTTTGTTTGTCTGTAGTTGTCCCAGACATTTTATCAAACGGAGTCAGCCAAAGTGTCAGTTCACTATTTGCTTCGTTAAACGGGATGCTGATGTCAACTTCGTGTATTGCAGTTAGATGGTATTTCAGACTGGATGTACTCCGGTGATAACAAAATCCAAAATTGCAGTGCCTACAAAACGCTTTCCTTTTGTCGACTGCGCCGTCTGGAAGAACTTTAAAATAAAAATGCCCATTCAGAAGTTCGGTCCTCTTCCCCATGTTTGTTTCTTCGCAACTATTGCTTTACCGGTGCCAGTATCGATAAACACGTGGTTATTTAAAAAGTCTATGCCGGTGAGCCCCGCAGCCAGTGTGGGTACCAGTTTTATTTGTGGTCCTGCGCCTGTTGATGACGTCAGTCTACATGATCGGCTGGAAGACAGGATGATGACGTAGAAGACTATGGTTGGCCCGTTTTGCAGAAATGGGATTCTAGTTCTTCGTAGAATATGGACGAATTTTGCAAAGAAATCAGTTACTGCGATGGATTTCCGACAGCCATGACTACCGCTTCTAAAAACAATGTGCACTTTTTTTCTTTTTAAATCAGTGATTAACTGTTTATTTTTTCCCCGACATTTTGAAAGGAAAATATGTAGCCACGGCTGGTAGAGATAACTAAAATCAGGTTCTTTAGTGTGGTGTTTATGTTAAATGTATTAAGTCTATGGCGGGAGATCACTACTCGTAATTAATTATAATAAAATCATTATTATTATTTCCTCCTACAATATAAATATTGGAACGGATATTTGGTCCAATAAATAAAAAAAGAGACTGTACACCATAAATAAAATTATCTACAGACTCAAATTACTTTACAGACATGGGAAAAATAATTTATATTGCCAATTCCTACTATTAACTCATTCACTGCCAGATATTGTCAGAGCCCCTTTTACCCGAACGTTTGAAAAAATGTGAAAAAAATATAAGTTCCTGGGATTGAATGGCTGGACTGTGAAAATACAAAAAAATTTGTCTTTGGCAGTGAATTAAGTCAAACATTTTGATATCTTATATCTTGAAGTATAATTGATCATTTGTCTAACACGAGTCGGCAACCCGCAGCTCTTTCATCCTTCTGTTCCGGCTCTGTGTGGGAAAATTGGGAAAATCAATTATAAGTGTCTGATGGAAGTGTATGTTATTTGTCTCAAAAACGTGTACTTTATTTGCCTCAAAACAAATAACATGAATTATCTCAGCAAAGGAGAAGTGCTCACTATCACAGATTAAGACTGGCTTGTTAACAATATTTGAGAGAAATTGTGATATTGTGTATGTGGAAAAAGTTTTAGACCTTTGAGTTCATCTCATATTATGGACATTTGGGTTAAACATTTTATTTTTTTATAAGAGCTCCTCTCAGGGTTTGTCTTTAGAATTGCATTATGGGGCGCATGGTCCCACGGTTTGGATATAATATACAAGACCATGGGTTGCCCACCCCTGTGTTAAACTGATGCCAAGCGAGCATGCCAAGCCATGCAACACACACACACACACACACCCCCGCACATAAAAATACAAGTACTACTTTTAGAAACACTTACATGTCAGTAAGAATCGACTGGCTCTGTTTCAAAAGGAGGGAGGGAGTAAAAACACGGAAATCATAAACATACACAAATAAGAGTGTTCAACAAATGTATGTAGTGTCGTAAAAAAAGTAAGGAAAATTTTTGCCTTATGTGAGAATAAGTGAGAAATGTTCTGTGACGCTACTGTGTAACTTGCTGCCTTTGGCATTGTTTGAGAAAAAAATCTGCTGGCGTTTAAGGTAAAAAACAAAACAAAAAAAAAACATTTGTGTAACCTCTTACTTTAATGTGGATACCCGTGGCTATTAATACAAAGTGACCAATGTATGTACAAATTTGTTGTTATGGCTAAACTTAGCTGTTGCGGCTTTTAAATCATGTGTGTTTTGTAGTCCGTAACTGACAGTACTCTTTCACGAAGGGGCAGGTAGCTTTGAGTAATGTTTTTCCCCCTTAACTAAAATCATTTCAAAAATGCATTTTATGCTTACTTTCGTAATCTGTGTCTGATATTTACATTTGCTTGATGATCTTAAACATGAACATAGGGAAATAATGCAAAAAACTGAGAATTTTAGAAGACAGCAAATACTTTTTTCCCAGCTAGGTACATGGCACAGCTGCCCTACGTGAATTAGTAAAAACAATTATCCATGATTCCCATTGCTAACTACATCAGTATGAAGAATCTCTAACACAATTGATATTTTTAATGCTGAATACATGACTATTGTTGTTCTACATTAATTTTCAAAGACAACAATTAAGACAACCCCCCCCAAATAAATAAATAAAGTATGATTATTTCTTATACAGTAGATATTCGCTTAATACAATCAGTTTGAAATTCCTCATCCCTTTTCTCAATGGTAAAACATCAAAAGTTCAATGAAAATGAAAGACTCCACATTAAAGCACTTTGTGATGCTGAAAGCTCTCTGGGAAGAATAGGTGGCACTTGACTGTTTCATTAACTATATTTTGATTGAAAATTGACCTCTGGTTTCATACTGGAGTTCCATGTGGCTTCTCCATGTTCATGGATTCGCCAACATAGTAACGGAACTCATTCGTAACCCGCAGACCGCCTGTGTATCTAATTTTAATTAATTCTAATGATAATGAGGCGGATAATGAACCACTACATAGTGATAATACTCTAAGTAATAATATACCATCATTATAAATTCACATTGCCAAGATCCGACACAGATCCAAAAGAGTCAACAGTAACAAAAAAGTACTAATAGTAATGTCTTTTTGAAGCGACGCCCCCCGACTTGGAACTTAACTGTTTCAAAACGACTTTTGTCCAGGAGTATATTAAGCTGCGAGCAGCACCAGCACTCAAGGATGACACTGCCACATCAAGGTGGGATTCATGCACTTCTTCTGGCGTCTTCTACTTCCGGAAATACGCCGTAGCAAACCTGCTGTGTATAGTGGTTTGCTGGTATGCTTTTATTTTGAAGGCCGTGAACGAAGGGAAGTGTGGAAAATAAATAACTTGTTGAACGCGACTTCTGGCCGTCTGTTGGACCCAAATAATTATACAATACGACAAAACCAACCCCGGGGCTAACAATGGAAGTAAGCACACGCAGTTGGGTAAGTAGTAAAGTACTAGTGGCGCATTTTGAAGCGTGTCCAAACCGGGTTCGAATAGTAAATTAGTCAGCTAATGATCCTTAAAAAGCTTCTGAAGTTAGCATCTCTCCCGCGGCGGCATCAATCACAGACACTTTTTTTTTGGGGGGGGGGGGTGATACGCTGTATATATATTGTGCAGAAGTAGTGTTGGGTGAAACTGTGAATAAAAGTGCTCCAGTAACTTCTGCCAATCGAACCAACTAACCTTAGATGGAGAACTTGATTTAGTGGCTGATCCAGACTGGACAAGGTCACATTCATCTGAGGAATCCTTTTTTTCTGTTGATTAAAACACACATTGTAATATACTTATTATATCAAATTCAGTTCATAATTTTGAGGAGGATGGTCAGAACTTACTCTGTTTTTGATTTGTGCTGTGTTTGAAGCAGAACAACCTGACAAGTGCACACAACCATTTTTTCCCCTCTATCTGCGTGGATGAATGCCAACAAACATTCACTGAACTCACCGATATTCGCCTTTGACGTTGTCCACAACAGTTTTGGCCACGTCTTCCATGGCACAGGGGTAGTGGTAGCATTTCATGCAACTTCTCACCTCACAGCCGACCGTGGCACCTTTTTTCTTACATTTGGCACACAGCTGACAGAAACAATTGATCATACTCAAGGGTTTTCGAGTGTGCGATGATTGCTTTTGAGACACTATTATTTGAACTACCAATTTGCTTCCACGTTTGACCTCGTCCCTCACATCCTCCACATCAAAACCGAAGAGGTCGTCGAACAGTGGCGAATCCTTGCAGTATATACCTGAAGAGAACAACTGTGATCCAGAAACAACATGAATCATGTTTAGAAATTATGCTTAAAGTAGACCTATTAGCCAATATTGTTGTTTTAATAGCTTGTATACAAATAATTGGGTCTTTGGAGTGTATTCCTACCCATCAAGTTTGAAATAAAACATGAGCTGCCCATTTCTGACAGTGTGTCTGTGAGCGAGCCACTGTCACCGCAATATTCTATAACACCCACTACCCGTCATAATGGCAATGAAAGTCGCACTCTGCATTTGCTTGAGACAGAACCGCCTCCCAAAAATGTCATGATTTCAACCAGGGCGTAACAAGTGGATGTTAAGAATTTTGTAATATTTTATAAAATAGTGCCAGAGAACTTTTTAAGATACCTGGGAACTGTTAAAATTGTGGGAGAAATGCATTTCCCTTTAATAAACACAGTGTAATACAAACATTTGTTGGTGTTGGCTGATTTCATAAGATTTCAGCTCAGTGAGTATCTTAAGAATTAACATCATTTTTGGGGATGTCTTTACAGAAGAATGCATGATGGTAAGGAGTGTAAAACGTGTAACAATAATCCCAGGAAACTGGAGCATGGTGACAAAATGGATACATGTTTCTCTGACTTTGCGGCTCAGCACAATAAATTGATATTAATAATACAAGAACAAAATGTACACAAAGGCTGTAATGGGAATCTGTGGACTATACAGTTCAATCAGTCAAAAAAAGTGTTTCAACACTAGTTAGTCATGCCTTTATTTATGTCACGACTTCAACGTACATCAGTGGTAAGTATTTTTCAAAATAAAATAAGTCTTTATCAACGATTTTCCTTTCCTGCATCAGCGTAATGTATCAAGGAAGTGTTTGGTGTTGAACTGACCATTGATCACTACTTTTCAAGATGTATTTTCGGACACTTCAGGAAATCAGATGCCATTGATGTTTATTCCTTGTTAAACACACTGACTAATTGAATGCTGTATTTTAACTGGTCTGTTCCTTTGAAAAGAATATTCATGTCAGGCAACTGTCCTAGTAATGCAAATTATTTTTAATAAATATTGAACATTGCATTAGGTACACCTGCACAATTTAATACTGTACAGAGATGTCCATAGTTCGGCCCGGGGGCCAAATGCGGCCCGTGTTCAAATTTGTACCAGCCCGCAGCCTCTAGCATAAAATTAATAATGAGTGGCCCGTCAATAGTATTGACAACAATATAAAATACACGAATGATGTGTTTGGAGCGGTGGGACGCGGAGCGAAGCACTGAAAATCTGTCCATTTGCCCCATTTGTCGCGTCTAAAAAAAAAAAGAATGTTTTTGCCATTTCGCCTTGCGGCAGCCAATCTGCATCTGTCACACTACGTCACACACAGCCACACAGCGTCCTGTTCAATCTGCGGCTTTTTTTTTTTTTTTTTTTTTTTACAGTTCTTGAACTTGGCACTTGACTGTTTCATTAACTTGAATCAAGACAGCAATATTGTTAGCATTAGCATAGTGTGTTGACCACTTGACCGCGATGTTGAAAAATGCCGTCGTCTACTACCAAGCGAAGCCCCTCCCCCCTGCGCTGTGCGCTAATGAGCGGCTGCAGCAATTGGTTTAAAATTTCCCGCAGTAAAACGCGAGCGAATGAAGCGTGAACGTAGCATTAAAGTCGTGTTCGGTGTCAGAGTGAACACATTGCTAGCGGCATGACCTTTTGTGTGGCCCTTTCCAGCACATTTCTAAAATAAAGACTGTTGTGAAGAAAAAGAAAGTTGACAGGGAGGACCGTTGCTTCCAAGACATGTGTGGAAATTGTCTTTTTTTTTTCCAGAAATACAAAACAACTGTCTGTCTAGTTCACTCAGCGATCGTGGCTTTTTAAGGAATTCAACATCAAGTGTCACTACCGGACGAAATTTGCAAACGAATACGACAAGGTGACTGGTAACAAATGCCGTGAAAAATTAAAGCAAATTGAAGCTGAATGGTTGACCCCAACACATTCTCACCTCACCAAATATGGCCCTCTTTGCAAAAAGTTTGTACACCCCTGATCTAATACAAAAAAATTAATAAAAATGCATGCCTTTCGAAAGATAACTCGATTTACACTTATTTAGCTGGATGGGGAAAATAACTGGCATACACAAATTGTTAAACGAATGCATCTCAGATTTCCGGAGTACTGTATATATATATATTTACCAAACAGTTCTGGTGGGCCGTGACATCGTCTTTGGTTAACAGGGCACCGGTTACTTCCGTCTCTCTGGCCCTTTGACAAAGTGCACAGAGTAAGTTCTGACTGGGATCCATTTTAACCACTACTTTCGTTTCGTTTCCAAAGAAATTTCGTCTCTCTCCGACCGTGCTCGAAGATAGGCATAGAAAATATAGAGTATAAGAACTCCGCCTTGGAACTGCGTGCGTGCGGCGACGCTAAGATAGTAGGGGCAGAGACGACCGTCCATTAGTGTGTGCGTACGTGTGCGTGTGTACGCGCGCGTGCGTCAGCGTGCAAACGGTTGTACAAAACGCTGAAAATTTTTGACAAGGGAACTAGAAACAACCTTGAAAATTATGCCTTTCTTTTGAAATGCTGTGTATTCACAGGACACGTTTTGGTATCGAAAAATGTCAACCTAATCAGTATCAACAAGAAACGAGCAAGTTAAGACTTAGTTCTAACGCCGATGTACAGTATTGCCGCCCTTGGCAACATGGCCGCCGCGTAGTCACGTTAGTGATCCAAGTTTCTGCAGCACTCGAGAGGGGTCTGGCCGGAGGAGGGGCACTGTCAAACAGGAAGGGGTGGCCTTTTCTTTCTTTTTCTTTCTCTTCTCGTACTGACATAACCTGTCTGCAAACAGAAGCTACGAACATTCTCAGCATAAGTTCAATAAAGTCTGAAGAAAAAACCTTATCAGCATAAGTGGTCATATAAAATTTTAGCCTACTAATTTTCACAAAGGCACAAGTATGAAGTCATATCTTTTGATTTTCTGAATGCTCCATGCAGGCAAAGAAGAGACTTTTCGGCGGGACATGCTCGGCCGTGGCCCACGGGATGAGAATTCTGGTCATCATGCCCGTTGACAAATTGTAAATATTTAATTTAATCATCATTATTAATTATTAATCATCATTTTCTAAATCATTTTTAATTGATTAATTAATAACTGCTTGTTCAGCGATTGTAACAGCAACCTTTCACTCGAGACTGGTTTAACTTGTTAGGCAGGGAAAAGACAAAACAGCATCCCACTGAACATTCAGAATACCAAATGTCATCTTTTGTTTGGATGTTGTAATTACTACATTTCTATGGAGTCAACTGACACAAAATGGATATAAATAGAAAACACAAGAGACGACATCTCCAACTGTGTACTGTAATGTCTTCTTGTCATTTCGAGTATGAAAAACAATTCTGTACATTCATAATCTATGGAACTACACAGGGGCTGGAAAACGACCCTTCGCAATCAATAACAAGTGTAGTTGTTGATCCTTATCGTGTTTTTCTAACAGCGCAACCTATGACAGTTCAACAAATGATCAGCATTTCACCTTGAGTTCAGTATACACAAGTTTTCAGTCTTACTCAATACCCAGCCACACACACACACACACACACACACACACACACACACACACACACACACACACAAATGACATTGCCTCCCGTGAGTAAGTGGCGCAGTAGTGCTTCATTAACACTTGGTGAAGACAGAACCCCACAATTGGATTCTTACAGAGTGATTTAAAAAAAATGTCTGTGTTTATTGGGGTGAGGGGGAGGGGTGTCAGGCGTCCCACTCCTCCTCCTCCTCCTCCTCAGTCCAAGTGGTAGAGGGACCTGATGCCCGAGGTCTCTCTCTTGAGTCGGCCGACTCACACAGTAACCAGATTCTGTTTGGACTCCGTGTTTGCACGTTCCTGGCAGAGTGTGGACGTGTCTTGCTTTGGAAGGCCGTACAAATAGATGGACAGGAACACCAGGGTGGCTCCGGACACGAACATGGGCGCTGCGGGAGAAGCTACCACAAATGGAAGTCAGTTAAATGGCCTAAAGTTTAGGCCATAAACCTACTGTACATATCGAGACTTCTCACAAAAAGTGAAGCATATTCGCTTTTTGTGGGAAATTTCTGAATGAACCAAGAGTACACTATAAACTTTTACAGGAGCTGAACGGCAAAACGAGGTGTTTTGATTCAACCAAATTCCTCACCCACAGGGATGTGTCGGAGGTCTTCAGCACCTTCTTAAAATACACGTCTGAAGCACAGTTACGTGTCGTCACAACTAGGGATAGGCCGATTATCGTCCAGGCCGATTATCAGCTCCAATGTTCTGAGTTTTGACGAATATGACGTCAGCCTTTTTTCAAAATCTGATGGCCGATAATAAATCACTTTAAAACTGTTAACTTCAAGGAACTATTTACATTTTAAGTTAACTTTATAAGAGATTCTACTGACCCTGGGAACACTGCACTTTTTTGTTTTTGTTTGAAACCAAAACAAAGGTGAGTGAAATTTGATCATTCCTGTCATTTGTGAATTTTGGAGGACTTTATTCACCTGTAGAAAACTATATGGAGCTATTGTTAAGTTTTCATGTAACTTTTGAAGGCATGCTGACGACCCGGTGCGATCCCTTTTTGTTAGAATTTTCCAACTAAGACGTATATCGGCAAACATTTCTAATAAAATAAAATAAAAACATTATGCAAATCTGCAAAATTGTTCAATAAACATATGCTTGAAGATGTTTCAACAAAGTTATGAGTTTTTTTTTTTTTTTTTTAGATTTTTATGGCAATATGTTCGTTTTTTGCTGAAAACGGATATCAGCTCCAAATATCGGTTATCGGCCTCCTTGACTACGAATAATCGGTATCGGGCCTGAAAAAAACGTATCGGTCTATCTCTACTTACAACTAATGTGGTAGTGAACAAGAGTTGTGTGCATGGTGATCGGCTACCTGCGAAGCCGGAGCAGAACACAGCGATAACGATGGCCATGAACCCAAGAACAGGGTTTTGCTCAATCTGGACACAAGGAGAAGTGAAGATGACACAGGCCGAGTTTAGGTCATCCTCGATATCAGTGTTTCATAAAATTAATTTAATGTATCATTGTTGATCTATATTTGCCAGGCTTGCCAGTGATTGTGACTGGCAGAATAATTGCTCTACCACTAGATGGCAGAAGGTACAATTGTGTATCCACTATTTGCCATTCATACGACTGAATAGCTGTTTTTAACCATGGATGGAGGATCAGATTTTAATTAAATATGTATGTAAAATGAGACATGATAATTCAGCTGTGATTTTTTTTTTCGTTTGTGGCATGGAGTTTTTCTAACATATGTGACTTGGCTCAAGAAATGTTGGGAAACACTGCTTTCCATGATAAAGGAGTTTAAACAGCGAACTCATAACTTTGAGGCAGAAATGCATATCACTAGTACTGCAAATCCGTAAAAACCAATTTACTTTTACACAAATATAATATCCGATGTATTATTCTTTTATTTTGAAACATTTATCCTCACACAAAAACAACAAAACATAAGTATAGTCATCAAGGTTTCTTTTATACATATATATATTTTAAAAAGTCACAGGGCAGTGACATCACCATAAATATTGTACAATATAGCAGCTCCAATAATAAACATCTCATTGACAGGCATTAATAAACAATATCTACATTCAGAGCATGAAGGGAATAGTTATACAAGTCACCTCTGATTATACACATTTTCTCTTTGTAGATTGCGGTGTACATGTAACACACAAACAGATGATGGAAAAATATTCAAATAACAGAGAAGGACAAACAATTAGTAGAAAAATAAGACATTAGAAGGAAAAGTGACTCAAGTACCCTTTGTGTTTTTGTTGCATTTCTTACAAATAAACATGTAATACAGCAGCTTAATTATCTGTTTGTAATTGTCAACCTTTTAAATGTGCTCTCGCAGTGGAATTAGTTCCTGTGTGGTGTGATGGGTGGAGTGGTTCACATCCACTTATAGATGCATTAACTGAGATCAGTCCTGCTGGCCCGTTAACATCTAGGACATCATCGTGACATAATGTAATACTGTACATCATTAAAATAAACTATGCTCCTCCCATTTAGGGCGCAGGATGCTTTTGTGTGGATGATTGAAAATATGCTGGTTTTAATGGTAGGTATTAATGTGAACATCTACGGACAGCACAGACAGTCACAAGACGTTCAGGAGGGAGGGAGTGGCGTGGGCACACACGAGGGAGGTGCAGGCCAGCTCAAGATTTGACGTCCGTGAAAGGCGTGCAGGTTTCGCTGCAACTGGATGATGTGCTGAGGTGTCCTGATCCACTGCCTTCTGTTTCAAGACACCCACAAAGAAGAGTGATTGATTGTCGTGTTAAACTTAAAGCCTTGACAACAATGAAGGTGCAGTTGTTGTGTAAGACTTTCTGTTTTAATTTACACAAAACTATGTTAGTTACCGTCTCTGAATTGCAATTATTTAATAGCGTGTACCTCAATTTCCAGCGGCTTGAATGCCTTGGGTAATACTCTATTTCCTCAAATAGTGGCCATCCCTCTAATTGACACTATGCTTGTGCGCATGTGTCTACCACTAAGAAAAATAAACATCTCCTTTTGCGCTTCCAGAAATTGTAGCTCAGGTCACAGATGCTATTGTTCACACACAAATATTAAAGTTACTCTGAAAAAAAACTCAGTTGCTAACCAAAACAGCAGCGCCTCCAGAAAAATGTCAACAAATGAGTGTGAAGACATATTGCATGTTGTAAATGTAAAAGATGATCTGGTCTGGTATGTGATTGCTCCACAATGTTGGGCATATGTGACTTATATTTCTACCCAGTATGCCTCAATTCTTGCCGCCTTTGCGAGATTTTCCCCAAATAGTCATTTTTTCATTTTAATTTTTAACTTTTGACTTTCACTTCGTGGGAATATTTCAGCATCGTTGTTTGATATTACTCCAATAAAGGCTAAGAGACTCTGAATGCCCATCTAAAGTTGAGTAAATAACACAGCCCAGGTTCAGGTATTTGCAGGCTTAACTAAAATGTGTAATTTTTAGAAAAAAAATGGTGGTGGTAGTGTTGTCATTGCTGTTTGCTCAGTTGGTTGTTAGCTAAGAAGCATTCTGCAAAAAGGAGGAAGCAATAGGAACCGGTTTCATTTTGGTAAGAATCTGGAGAAAGGTGCAGAGGCAAGAATCAACAAAGACTCACAATTGTAATTTGGAGCTTTGAGGCATAAAAAACGGTTTAAGAAACCCTGTATGAAAGATCACAGTGGGAATGAGGCTACATTCCAATCTTGCTAGCAGTTTGAAAGATTGCATCCTCTAGCTACTACTCTAATCTACTGGAACACCGCAGATTCGCAGTTTGGCATCCCAGATTCAAGTATTCATGGATTTTTAAAAATATTTTTGTTATTATTTTCTTTTTTCAGGGAAGACAACCTCTTTTTTCATGAAAAATGCTTATTGGCAGTATATCTCCATTTATTCAAGGATTTGTTTAAAAAAAAAAAAAGTAGCAATTAACCACTAATTTGATCAATTTGCGGGCCAGCCCAGCCCCTATCCCAATGAATAGTGGTGCTCCAGTGTATATACTTGATCTTCCCACCCTTTCTCTACATCTGTGTTGAGTACCTGAGCTGGTGAGTGACTGGCAAGACTTGGACTTTGCTAAGAGGGTAATCAAATTCGCAGTGGCCATCCAGCCCTCTGAGGAGGTGTTCAGGTTACGTACTAACCTGTAATAAAAATACATGAGATAAGCACTGTGCATTATTTGTGATTCCTAATTGGATGGTCAGTAATAGATACGTGTAGCTCACCACTGTCCATTCTCCCCCTCCTTCACCAGCTCCACTACGTCTCCGCTTTTCACGGCCACCTCTTGAGTGGAACCCTTCTCATAGTCGCCCGTCGCCGTGTATTTACCAGTGCACTGTTCACAAAGATAACTGGTATTAGGTGGTCAAACATCAATTGTTTCTCTTTTGAGAAAGTTTCTAAAACAACTTATAAATCATGTGAAAACTGCACGTACTTTATATGAAATTAAAATAAAAAGAATATATAACCCATAAATGGAAATCCCACAAATGTTACCCTCAACTCTAACTTGAGCCCAAGAAATAGTCATATCCAAAATGTGTTTCATAATCTTTGATCTCTTAAATGTTTTTGTTTTGTTTATACTACACAAAAACAATAATAAGCATTCACTAAATTTCATTTTTCAATTTTATTGTATGCAAAAACTTTAATATTTACTATGTTGACCTTTCTATGGACGCTTTTTCTGTTTGTTACAGCAATAGAGAAGGCTGGGTGTGATTAGCATGTGACATTACTCAAAATGGTGATCTTGTTTGGAATGGCCACTTCAAACTGAGCACAGCAAGAATAAAAAAAAAAGGATGACTGGTTTTGAAAACATTGCGTTTTCTGCGTTGGAAAAAAATTGCCTTTTTGACAAATGTCTTTTCCAAACATATTTTTTCCCCCAGAATTTGTTCTATGCAGGCCTACTAGTCTAAACACAGCATTCTGATTAATATTACGTTTGTGGAATATGAGAAATCCACCAGTTTTTAGCTAGCTCAGGGGGCGGCCATTTAGTCACTTCTGTTGACTGAAGATGACATCACAGTTGCTCAGGGCTCAGATAACGATAAATCATAGCTGAGCTTCAGAAAACAGTTGAGCTGTGATTGGTCATTACCGGAGCCCTGAACATTTGTGATGTCATTTTCAGTCGACAGAAGTGACAAAATGTCCGCACCCTGAGATGGCTAAAAGGTGGTGCATTTTCCTGCTTAACTTATATTCCACAAACGCAATATTAATCAGAATGTCATATTTCAACTAGTGGGCCTGCATAGAATATATTCTGGAAAAAAATATGTTTGGGTTGATTTCCGCTTGACAAAAATAGATAAATAAAATTAAAAAAAACAAACGCCTTCCAATTAGAGAATGTCAACAGTGATGTTTCAAAATGCGTCATTTGCTCGAAGAAAACTACTAGCACAAATGGAACATTATTGGCGAAAAGCGCATTGTGAGCACTAGAATAGGTCATGTACTTGTAATCAATTGTTTTTTTCCCTTAATTTATTTATTAAGGAGGCGTTTGTTGAAGTGCTCATTGCACGTTATTCCACAAAGATGTTATTCCACTTTCACGTTGCTAGTGTCACTTGTGTGTGTGATAAGACAAATATTTGCATAACAAAACCTATGCATCATTAAGCCTCATTACTTTCACTGCTATGATGTTTTTTTGGCCAGTGATATGAATGCACACAATCGAAACACCACTGTTGGCTTTTTGCCATGCGAATTTAATAACATGTAATGGAAGTAAATGTATCCGAAATTTTATTTCAAAACTAGTACATATTGACACAGTAACAAAAACGGAAATGTACATTGATCCAAGACGCAGTTGACAAAATTGCTATAAACATGAAATTAGCGCAAGACTCACCAGCTTCTTGGCGCTGTCGTCCTCTGGGTCAGAGTTGAGAGGATCCTCACCGCTGGAGTAGCCTTCGTGCTCCTCTGATGCGTCCATCGAGAGAGAGGTCTTGTTCCAGCCTGAGGGGAGAGAAGAGAAAGCAGAACACAGGGGGTGTGGTTAAAGAAAGGCATTTGACATGAGTTTGATCTGCAATTAGACATGAAGAAAGAGAGGCTAATCCTTCGAGTCCCAGTGCATTTGTAGTGTGTGCAGCGCACGCAGCTGCAATACATATTTACACCAAATTCTACACCTATAGAGATGATGAAAGGTACTGAAAAGACAGTTTCTGATAAGCAGGCGCTGCGCATGCGGCTAGTGTTTTTTTTTTTTTTTTTAACTAAGTGACATCGCCGACTACTGGCCTGACATTCATATTACAGCAGGTCCAGCAGGTGAAGAGGGATTGCTGTTGCTTCCAAAAATTCAAAGGAAAAATGTTCCTGTTTTTCCTAGATTGTTGTCATGTAAAAAAAAAAAAAAATTAAAACAGACATATTATGCAATTTCCCCACAAATTAAAATAGTTTTCTGGTGTCTTAATAAAATCTCATGCATGCCTGTGTGAAAAATAACCGAATGATCAAGAATTAGAGTATGCTTTTTACCCTCACCGCAATGCAGAGTACTGCTTTCATTACCATGACTGGGAAAAAAGCGAGTGTGAACAGCAAAGCATGCACGTCCCCATAAAGACACTTTTAAGTTTAGATTTTATTTTCATTTGTGGAGGCAGAACCTTATCAGCAGGCCGCATTATTAGATTTGTCAATTAAGTGTGCAGATCCAGGTATGTAGTACATGCATCGGCCACATTGGCAAACATAAATGCCACCAAAATTATGATGATACAGTTTGTCAACTTTCATACCGTCACTGAGTGTGAACTGAACCCAAGCTGCCTGCACCAAAGTCAGTCAATATGTCCACTTTAAATATGCGCACTTTACACATTTTAACAACTTGTTACAAACTTGAATCCTCAAACAACAGTGGTGCAGGCAAAGTCAAATTAGGAAAAACTGACATCTACAAGGAGCAGATATTCCAGCAGCTGCCTGTACCTCTCAATTTAGTTTGTAAAAGACTACAGGTGCTCGAGCACCTGGACCTGCTGAAGTGGAGGGGCGGGTGGGTGGGGGGGGGGGGGGGGGCCCGCATCTGAGAAAACACAGCCGGATGTCTCTCACTGCCATGGAAGGATGCAATGATATTGGAAGTCACCTTTAAAGCCGAACGGCGTTGGGTCGCTCTGACGCTTAGTCTTGCGATCCGGGCTGGTCGGGGATCCTAGAAATATTTGCCCGAAAGCAGTTTGTGTGTTAGAGCATGAAAGATCGACCACAGCATTCAAAGTGTACATGCTAAGGAGGGAAACACTAAAGAAACCACAAGCCAAACAATAATGGACTTCCTAATTTTTCCTACTGTTTGCCTTCTATTTGGTTACCAAGTGAAGCACAGGTGGGAGTATGCGGAAAAATCACAAGTTTCACTGGGCACGTATTTTACAGGGACATCTGTGTTTTACATCTTGTATCTACACCACTATTCAGCAACACACTGAGTGAGATGCGCTCACATATAAATAAATACAGAATAGCCGGATGCCGATGATTGACTGTCAGGGACAATTAGCGTTGTGATTTTGCCATCAAAGTGTCACAATTGCGGTGGGGAAAGCACCAAGGCTGCCGCTACTGCTGCTGCTAATACCTGGACACAGCAGAATGGTGATGGGCAGGGTGAAACTTTTATCATCTGTGTTCGGTGGCTCTGTGGAGGCAAGCATGCAGTGTTGGACCGCGCAATGAACCGTTACGATGAACTATCGGTACCTTTGTTGATTATTTTGCCTCCAAGATGTTTACTCGATTCATAGTTAAATATCTGGTGAAAATGCAGGCTGTCTCAAAACCAGTGGTGATTTAACATGAGCGACATGAGGGAGTGCACCAACATATACAGCAGATGCCCTTGTGATGTAAAAAGATGACTAGTTAAAGTATGACTCTGGTAATAGAAACAGGCAATTCAGTTTCTTTACACTGTATTGCCTAAATCTGATTTCAGATGTTGTATAATAAATCATGTTGACTAAAGTATGTATTATCTGTGAGGTTCAGTATATAAGTTAAGCAGGAAAATCCAGCCATCTCAGAGGGCGGCCATTTTGTCACTTCTGTCGACTGAAAATGACATCACAGTTGCTCAGGGCTCAGACAACGACTAATCAATCATGGCTCAGCTTCACAAAACAGGTGAGCTGTGATTGGTTGTTACCTGAGCCCCGAGCAACTGTGATGTCATTTTCAGTCGACAGAAGTGACAAAACGGCCACCCCCTGAGATGGCTAAAAACGGGTGTATTTTGCTGCTTAACTCAAATCCCACAAATTCAATAATAATCAGAATGCCATGTTTCAACTAGTGGGCCTGTATATAACATATTCTAAGAAAAATATGTTTGGGTTGACTTCCCCCTTTGAAAGTATTTCCCGCAATCCCTCAAAATGACTTGCTGGACTTGTGCTCTACTAAGTGAATGTCGAACTTCCCACAACAGGAATGATGATTTGGCGTGACTGGACAAAATGACCTGCAGTTACCTTTCTGAGCTTTGAGGTTACTGAAGCCCTGTAAAGTAAAGCGCTTTTTAGCTGCAGCGCTTCTGTCTGATGTAGGGCTTGTGGCTCTCTCTTCCGACCCGGAGGAAATGCAAGAGGAAGAGGCAGATAATACAAAGATAGAGGAAAGATGCAAGGTAAGTTAAAAGACACTCAAAGGAAGGAAACGTGAGGAAAGACATGAATCAGACAAGAGGTGGGAATAAAGGTGCAATTAGCATGCATAAATAAGGCTTGAAACAGTCCCAAAAGGTCACCTTTTCCTGCCGACTTTGGTGAAGGAGAGGAATTGGCATCGAAGCTGCAGTGTTCTGCTTTCCTCTCGTCTCCTTTCCTCAAACTCCTCTGGCCCATCCTGAATGGACTGCTGCTGGACAGAAGTCAAGTAGTTTGGCCTGGCGAAGATCGCTTTTCATCAAGCGCAAAAGCACACATACCTTTGATTCTCAGGTCCTACTGCTACCGGGGGACATTGGACAACCTGATCTGGCGCCCTCTGCTGACTTGCTTTTGAACAAGACAGAGGAATAAACGTTTACTGGGACGTGAGCAGTAGTGCACTAGAAGTGTGCCATGAGAGATGATCAGGGGTGCCGTGGAAAAGTATAACGTTTCAATCAATTGCATCGATCTAGGACGGGCAGAACAATTAGGTGCCCTTACATTAAAATGGCAGTGGGTACAATAAACCTGTGTAGCCACCTGTTGCTACTCGTACAACAGAATAAGCCATTGCTTCCTGCGAGAATTATAAACTTTGTAATCTATTACACAGGCCCAGATATCATGCAGAGTAAGTAGATTTATGAGTTAAGTGTGATAAGTTGATCATTTTATTTTGTTTGGTTGTGTGCCATGAGGTTTTTCTCATGTAAAACAGGTGCCTTGGTTCAATAAAGTTTTGGAAACACTGCTCTATGGTACTGATATGTGATGTTGCAATGTATAAATACGTCGTCATGCAGTAAGTCTGATGTACCACCGCACTTAATATTTTACATATATTTGTTGTGTATTCATGGCCTAGAACAGAGTTTACTTTTTGCATCATCGCAGGTTAGTTATAGCCAACGCCGCAATCTCGCGTATGTAGAAATTTGGGTTATGAAACGCCGTTATAACACAGGGACAACCTGTATCAACATTTCAATTCAATACTTGACAAAGAAAATAACACACAATGGGACAAAAATTCCCAACAATCGTCAGAGCTGAAGTTGGAATTGAGATCACTATCTTTACCTCTACATGCTTCCAGTTGAGTTGTCAAAACCTTCCTGATCTCCTTCACCCAGGTTGTTTTCACTTCGGCTGTTGGTGCCTGGAATTTCAAGAGTAACATGCAACAAGAGGATGAAAAAGGTGTAACATTTGTCCTTTTTACTCGTCATTACCATTGGAAGCTATTAGGATGTCAACAAACGTTTCATGCCTGCACAATGTAGACTTCTTCTCTGGAGTTACACCAGATTTCAAACTTCTTGTTGTCTCCCTTGGCGTTTTCAGTAATACCCACAGCGTTCATCTGTCAAGGCAGGCAATCCAGTGACATTTCAAACAACACGTGAAGCAAATCGAAGGCATACACCCAAAATCGAGGGGCGCTCACGCTGAGTGACTGCTTGAAGCTGTAGGAGGGAGCCTTCTCGTAACCCTCGCCGCTCTCCTCCCGCCGCTTACAGAAGAGAAGGGCTTTCTCGTGCAGAAAGATGTGTCTCTGCATGGGCTTGAAGCGGGCCAGGTCCTTGACTTTGGCATGGCCTTTCTTGTGTTCCGTCCACACGCTGAACGAGCCTTGCATCAGCAGCTTGCCCAAGTCACTCAGGTTGCCCTGGTTAAGCAAAGACAGAAAGGTAATTTGAGGCCAGTGATGTCAAGTCTTCTCTAGCCACGTTTCGATCAAGCGATTCAGTGCGGTTGCAACAACACCTCACATAAACGCCTTATTATTTCCTCCATCAGGTGACTGCAATTACCTTCACTCTGCCACCAGAAGTCACAAACATTATCAAAAGAACACAGTGCCGGTGCTTTAAATATTAATGAATTCATTCTGACACATTGGAACAAATACAATGGTCAATATACCTGTAATGTAATATACTTTTATTTTTTCCATTTCTAAAAAAATGAATGCAGGGGAAGTCAACTCCCCAAAAATGTCTGGCAATGTGTTCGAAGTGCCTTCACTAGTCTAAACATGGCATTTTGATTAAGATTGTGTTTGTGGAATATCAAGCAGCAACACCCACACGTTTTTAGCCATCAGAGGGCGCGGCCGTTTTGTCACGGCTCACCTGCTTTCTGAAGCTGAGCCATGATTGGTTGTTACCTGAGCCCTGAGCAACTGTAATGTCATTTTCAGTCGACAGAAGTGACAAAATGGCCCCTGAGATGGCTAAACACGGTTGGATTTTGATGCTTAATTCATATTCCACACACACAATATTAATCAGAATGCTGTGTTTTGACTAGTGAGCCTGCATAGAACATATTCTTGTCAAGAAAATGTCTTCCTTTTTAAAAAAAAAACCTTAAGAAACAAATAGGCGATAAAGAAAATACCGGTAGATGGATTTATTCTTATAAAATGCATTTTTACAAATAGCAACTCTGCTGAACAGCTTCTTTCCAAATAAAGCTGCGGTACTCTATGCAGTTGATGAGTTGGAAAACCATCAAAGTCACATTAACCACACAGAAGACAAAGGACAACAATGAATGGCAGCCACCATTTTGTGTTCTTCCAAGTGGAGGATTACTTTTGTGTTCTTCCGATTATATTTTAGGTGTGTCATGGAACTGACAATTCTGTCAATTAGTTAACGTTAACCTCAAGCATTGTGTCGGGCTCCACCCTGTACCGAAGGTGTGTTGGACGTTTTACAACAGCAGAGTGCCAAACAGCGCCACAGATGAATTAGCATTTTTTTTAACCTTGCTCTTATTGATGATTCTTTGTCCTGTATATTGTCTCACCTCATATCCTGTAATGGCGATGAGGTGCATGGAGTCATTGACAGCTTTAAGTATGCCCAAGATGGATGTCAGAGCCTCTTGCAGGTCATCTGTTCCCTCACAGCCTTTACTGTACTTAAGCATTTCCTGCAGGAAGCCAAAAAAAAAAAAAAAAAATACAAATCCCTTTTTAACTACAACAATTCTAGTTTGTGGCTAACAGACGACAAGTTACTACCTTCAGCAGCAGTTGGTATTTAGTGATTCTCTGCACAGGCTTCAGTAAATAGGAATCCAAGCCAAGTTTGTGCTCCAGCTTTTTCTGACACTCCTGGTGAAGATTGCAAAATAAAGTTCATCAAACACTCAAGCCAAGGATAAACACGGGCATGTGTTGACAGTACCTGGAAGAAGACTGAGTCGGAGCACTGCCTCCAGAGGCTTTCGGAGCGAGGCTTGTTGTGACAGTACTTCTCGTAGATCTGCAGGTCTGTCATCTAAGCGAGGAGAGAGAGGTTGTGTCGAGGAACCGTTAAATAAAGACTCAGGTTTTCCACCTTCTCGCACAATGTCTTCATTCACTCACCCTTTCCAGGAAACATCTCCCAACTAGCTCTGGACAGTCTGCATACAGCTCCAACTCCCTGAGAAACGTCCTGCAAAACAAAGATGGATGAAGGTGCTGATTAGAGTTTTACTGACTACTCACAATGATTGATTTTTGTGTCCATTTTAATAGTATTGTGGAGGACAAAGAAAACTATCAAATCAAATGCCCTATTTGGAAACCAGGCAAAAATGTGGACAAAACAAGTTAAGCTCAAAAACTGAGGTTTAACAATGAACTTGCAAGACTTCACATGGTGCCTCTAATTTGCTATCTCTTTGGCTTTTCTTGTAGAGCCACCACACCGCAGGCTAAGATGGCAATTTTTGGGGGATAGAAACCACAGACCCAGAAATGGAACTAGAGTGACAAGTACTGTATTTGACCAGTATGACTGTTAAGACTTTAAAAATGTTACTTAAAAACTGTCTGTACACTTCTTTTAAGGTTTTATAATGACAGCAGTCTTCCTAACACTTCACCAGCACTAAAAAAGCAGCCTGTGAGAAAGATCATGTTTTAAAATAAACATTGTGGTGGAGTTTGTTTCAAGTAGTGCAAACAAGGGTTAACTGCATTATTACAGTATGCCAGGTGATTCTTGTGTTGCCACTGTAACAGCAGATTCCAAGTGTGTGTAGCAGCAAAAGTACTTGGAATCAATTTATTTTTTAGAGCCATTCAATTTGAACCTCAAATTAAAGGTTGGCTCATCATTAACAGATAGAAGGGCGCTCCCTCACCTCTTGTGGAAATGGTAGATTTCTGGCATGTTTCCAAACAAAACCTCCTTTTTGTTCTGCAAATGGGGAGGGATGAGGTGCGCCATGGCTGCGTTATCCATCTCGGAGGCATAACCCTGCAATAAACACAAACTTGGTTAATATTGATTGGGACACAAGCACATGCTGCGTATGCGCAAAGTGTTGTGGGGTGGTTAAATTACAACCTGTAAGACACACAGCAGCTCCTCCACATAAGCCCTTTCGGTTTCTAGCAGCTCGTTCATAACGTGCCTGCAAACGGGGAGAGAGTTTCAACTGGAGTGTGGCGGGAGTGGCTGTGTAAATTCTAAACACCTGTAGCAGCAGAGTGCAATTGAGGTGACAGCTCAAGGAGTTTGCAAGATCACAAAAGCTGTTTATAGTAATTACGGAGTTGCCCACCCAAGAAACTGAATTGAACAATAAACATCGGAGGTAACTTGGAATTGCTGTGTCGGCATGATAGGGACAGAGGCCCTCACCCCACCTAGCCAAGAGGGGAGGGCAGCCCGATCAGCAGACACTACTACGTCCAGGGACACAGCCTTACTGAAGCGCCCCAAAATCAGCCACCAGTAGGCACCCACCGCCGCCCCTCTGGCTGGAACAGGGCGCTCCAATGGATGTCAGCTGCCAAGGTATGTGGCCAGGACAGCCCAGGCATTTGCCAAACCCCCAAGGCGGGACAAAAGGAAGAACCCCACCCCCACGTCCACACCACAAACAGGGGGTCAAGAAAGTCAAACATCCGTCCATAGTGTAGTCTCGTAGCTCACCTCCTGAGCACTGCCAGGTTCTCCTCCTCCTCCGATAGAGAGCCGCGTCTGGGTTTACCCTCTCCATTCTGCAGGTGCCTGTCTCCCTTGGGAGGACAAATCAAAGTATTAGAGTGACATTAACAGTGTATATACACAGATAAAATCATAACTTCACCCACTTTCTCACAACTTTCATTGTTTCCCTCAGAGTGGCTTCTGTCCAGTTTACCTCTGTGTGCTGAGGCAGGAAATTAGCGCAGAGTCACAACACAGATATGTGGAGATTTTGAAAAAGAACATGCAAGCAGGTGTTTCACACTGCTAAAAATGCAGTGAGACCGACCAGGTGAGCTGAGAGGAGATTTGATGAAGGCTTCGGGTCTGGGCGCGACCGGCTGCACTGGCCTGGTCTGCTTGGCTGCAAGCTTGTTCAGACTGACCCTTCTCTTGTCGAACATCTCCTGCATTGATTCCTGCTTTTGGAACACCTTTTCCACTTGGTCCTGTTCGGCAGCGATAAGAGCATCGATGTCATATTCGAACAGCAATCGCCCGAATCACTTCCTGACAGCAATAGGTACCCTGAGCTGCTGGTCGAGCACTGCCTCATAATCCGTCCAGATGCTATTCAGGTCCAACAGTCTATCGTGGCCTGCGTCAGCCAGAAATCCCTCCACCTCCTGCAGAGCTGACTCAGCCCCCTCATGTGATTGACACTTGTCCACTGGCTGAGAGGCCAGCAGGTAAATACCATCATCGCACCACTTCGAAGCCTGTAGAGGACGGTGAGACATGAATGAACACATGAAAACTGTTCATGTGTGTGTGTTTATGTACGCACGTGTCGCTCACCCTCTCCAAGCAGCGATGCAGCTCTCGGGCTTTGAGGAGCAGCTCCTTCTTAGCCTTCAAGTTGTCGCTCAATCCCTGGCAGAGCGTTCGTAGCTCGCTGCTTTTCGGCACAATGGAATCCTGAGCGTAGTGAGCCTTCTGGATGAGGTCATCACCTTCACCGGCCAAAGCCAAAGCTCTGTCCAATGCCTCCTGTGGACCACAAACACAGATTTTGTCAACCTTTAAAAGAGTGTGGGAAACATTGATCAGGCAAGTATTTATGTGTTTAAAATGGAAGGAGAACCGTGCAGTTTCTTTTAGTCAATAACAAAAAAAAAAACAATATAATGAAGTAATCTCAGGTTTAAAAATGCATTTTTCCTTTATTTTTTACAGGCTGCAGACAAGTCCAACCAGGAGAGGGATCACTTTGAAAGCAGCTACTGCACAGGCTGATATTTAATTTAATCAAACAATAATATTCCAGTATTGAAACATAAAGTTAGCTTGGCTAATTTAAAGAGCTGGGCATTTTACAAAAAATTTGCGGTCCGTTGATCACCTTCCGCCGTCCGTTTACCTGTCAATTTGTCGAGCCGGACCAAATAGTAATCGCCTCTAGGACGGTCCGACTATCATTTTAAACGGGTTTTCGTTCGCGTTTCCGACGACCAACGCCGACAAACTACCACTAGCACCCCCGCCTCACCGCGGCCGGACTAAATGCATCTCCTTTTAGCACCTTCCAGGACCTTTTTGGAGCTTTATGTACCTTTAAGGACCTCAGAAGCCTTGTCGCATTTAAAGGAGCCAAATTTAGTCTGCCCACGGTGAGGCTTCCATTGCATGGTGAGTCTTTCGTTTCAAACATTGCCCAGTGGGGGTTGAAATTAGCAGATTACGTAAACGGAAAAAAATGGGCTTCCGACTATGCTTAGTCAGACATACTACGCGGACCGGTCCGTCACATATACTGTAGGTGGTATGCCCAGCTCTGCCATTTTATAATATTGTATTGTTTTGTGCCTAATCTCAAATCCACCTCCACATGTCACTGAGTTGGCAAAAATGTCCACCCATTGAAATATAACAACTTAGGTTTTACTTTGTTTTCTTTATTTTTTACAATCTGCTTTGTCCCCACTGAGGTCAACTGGCATCTCCCACGGAAGAGGTGCACCACTTTTTAAAAACAGCTAGCACTACATACTAGTAACTAGTTTAAATGGTAAATGGAGTGCATTTATATGGCGCTTTATCTACCACCACAGTGCCGAAAGTGCTTTATAGAAGCTCACCCATTAACTCCGTAAACCTTCGATCAAGACGTAATAATATTTATGTTTAGTGTATACATCACTTACGCAGACTCTCTCCTCGTAGGCGGTGAGATCACTGAGGATTTGGTCAGCGTGGACGTGGCTGATCCCCACCTCGGAGAAGGTGGCCAGTTTCTCAGACAGCTGATCCAGCAAAAGCCTCACCTTGTGGCAACAAAACCCATTCGAAATGAGCAAGAGAAAACTCAGCGCTGCCAATTCATTTGATTGACTCACCTCCTTGTAGTCATCCTCAAAGTGGCGCAGCTGGAGACACTGCTCCAGTTTGACCCGGTGCTTCCCCCAGAACTCGTCAAAAGCCCTTTCAGTCTCGTCCAACTGAGACAGCAGTCTGGTAAAGGGCAGAGAAGGAGGCAATGGTGGGAAAGTTAAACAACTCAGCTGGAATGCTGATGGAGTGTTCAAAGAACCTAATGCCAGTTGACCTGAAACCATGAGTCTTCAGTGTGCTCATTAGCCCAAAAAAACATCACCAGTACCAGTTCAGCTTCAACAATGTCAAGACAGCTAGCAACAAGGGAACTCTTTCATCATTAATCTCCCTTACAAAACTAGACAGTCCATGGACGCCTATTGGGAACACCTGTACAGTCATGTGTGATCTAAAAAATGAGATAACAAAATTCTGCCATTGCAAAGTAATCTTTCCACCTCTGCACTGTTGCCAGGTTCTCCAGTTCGTCCTGGTTCATGTTGTGGTCAGGGTTTTGCATCAATGGTTCATTGATGCTCTCTAACAGCTGGCTGCCTTGGCTCAGAGCCACCAGCAGATCATCCTGGACAAACACATACAGACAATCAACTATACTACACATATAAATAAGTTGATGAAAATGACAAATACTTACCTTCATCTTGTCTTTTTTGCAGCCGTGCGCACTGAGGAGGAGGGTGGTGGCCTGGGTCTCATTGGGGAGTTCTGTTTCGGCCAGCTCAGTGCCAAACGACTGCAAGGCTTGGGCCATTTTCTTCACCATCAATGCAAAGCCCTCGATAGCCTGCAATCACAATCAACAAGAAGATGGGTGCCAGAAAGCTTGCCATCATCAACAGATATTTATGCCTTTTCATGGTCATTTGCTAACAATGTTGACTGCTCTGACTATACCATTGATGGGAATTAATGAAGTAAAAATACTTTGTTACTGTACTTGAGTAATGATTTGAATGAGTACTTTTACCAAAGTTTTTTTTTCAAACAACTAATTACACTTCTACTCAAGTACAGAATTTGAGTACTTTTCCCAACACTGGTTTATACCTCTTGTTTCATGTAGCCTACTGCTGCCTGTCTTGAGCAGGATCCTCTTGGAAAACAGACTTTTAATCTCAGTTGAATTTATTTCTTCTGTTTAGACAATTGTAAAATAAACGTAAAATATTTGATTTCATTTTAAATTGAGCAAAAAAAATGACACTAATACTGACTGCATCCAACTTCCAGTCGACACTTGTTGATATATTAACCAATATTTTTATTAATGGTGTGCAGGTGATTTTCCTTGTGGTGAAAATCCACACATTCAATACATTATGATAAACCTTGATAGTTTATAATTGGCTGTAGTAAATATATACTACAATAGTGAAAAAAGTCACTGAGAATAAGAGACAGAAACATATCCTGCAGCGCTGGGAAATCCAGGTCCAGAAAGTAAAAACCCTGCCACACTTTGGCTTTAGCCACAGGTGCTTCTACTCAACCGGCAGGTACAGTAAACGAGCTCAGTTGATTAGAAACACCTGCTCATTAGTGTCATAATAGTCAAAAGTCCATATGCAGAATTACTTCAATAGTCGAGAGATCAAAACGTAACATTGCAGGGGATGGAGTGATAGCACAGGCTACAAACACGAAAGCAATATTGCAAGTCAAATGTTGCTTCAAATGTTTTTGTGCGTCATAAAAAGTGTGTTGATGCATGTACATACGGTGCGGTGAGTGATCCACTTCTCGTGACAGTACGCCTGTGTTCCCCCGAGGTCCTGGCTCAGCTGTGTGTGGTCAACGTAGGAGTGAAGCTCACTCACCGAGCTTAACATGATCACCTGAAACAAAACCACAAAATGTGACCCCTACACAGCTTACACACGCAGTACATTCTCCAATAGGACAAAGGGTAAATAAAGTGGAAAGAGTGTCACATACAGGCACTTTCATTTTGAAGTCATCCTTGTTGAACTTGAAGAGGATGTCAGAGAGTGTGCGTTGCAGGAGAGTGGTAGGCCTCAGGACCAGAACCAGCTGGAGGTTTCCAGGGAACGCGCCCTGGGGTCATAGAGAGGACAAGATCCAATAAACGAGCCGTATCAAAAACCTCAATTGACAAAGACAATAATGCTTGATTTCCAATTCTGATTTATGGGCCACCTAATGAGCTTGGCACTTAATAGGGAGCAGACCTGACTGTGAAATACAAACACCTTCATATATTGACTCATTTTATCCCAACGACATATTTATGTCATTTCACAATGGGTCTGAAAAAGTCTGGTACTCAATGAGTTAACACGGACATACATCACTTCTGACGGGGCATTATTGTAAAGGAGACAGGAAGCTCGTCATCACCAGCCGTGTGGAACAGATAAAGCTGATTTAATTTAAAACAAGCAAACATCCTCCATCAGTGTCTTCAGAGAGCAGCTTTGGTGGTAATTAATCACGTCCCGTTTCATCTTTTATTGTACTCTTCTCTCCCTCCTCAGTACAAAATTGATTGATTCAACTTGAAACAAATACACTGCTATCTGAACATTTTGAACCAGTCAGAGGTGCAATAGATGTGGCTGGGATAGCCATGGTGGCAAGACGGAAGATCCAGCAAAGCTCTTATTATTAGGATGATGTCACTTTCTGATATCATCACTCTTCAAAGACATAATCCAATTCATCATCCAGTGGCAATAATTCAGAGGAAGTGAAAACGGACGGAAACAATATGATTCCATTCACCTAAATCATACAGTGAAACCTATAGGGTTGAACACAATCCATTCCAAAGCGCTGGTCAACAACTGATTGGTTCATACAAATATGTTTTTGTCAACTTCTGATTGGTTCAGATAGGATCCATTTTTTTCCCTGGAGGAAACAATAGAAATGGAAAATATCTGTTACAAGTGTGGGATTAACCCGTAATCCCGATGACCGGTGCTGGACACTGTGACAAATGTGAGGGATGATTACTTCCTGGAAGGTGAATCACTTCACATAACGACGAAACATGCTGACTTTTTGGTGTACATTTGTTCAGTACTGTTGTTACCTTAGCCATAATATACTGAGCAGCTGGGATGTGTCACTTACGAATTCTACGGCTCTCATCACATTTAACCCTTGTGGAGTTAATCCTTTAGCTCTTCACTTAATATTGCGTTTGTGGAATATGAGTTAGGCAGCAAGATCCACCTCTTTTTTGCCACCAATCGACCAATCACGGCTCAGCTTCAAAAAAGAGGCCAGCCGTGATTGGTTGTTACCTGAGTAGTTGTGATGTCATTTTCAGTCCACAGAAGTGACAAAATGGCTGCCCCCAGATAGCTAAAAATGGGTGGATTAACTCTTATTCCACAAACGCAATATTTATCAGAATGCCTTGTTTCAACTAGTGGTCTTGCATAGGACATATCCTTGAAAAAAATATATGTTTGGGTTGATTTCCTCTTTAAGTCTCACGAAATACTGTTTGCAGAGGTTTGTTTCAGTTGTTTTAGTGCGACAATTTGAATTCCAAATTGGGGCACCACAGGCGCTCCTTTTGTTTCTTTGACACTTTCACGGCTTGAAAACATATCTACCTTTTTTGTACAGGAAAAGGTCAAACGTGGCCATTAACTCCACGGGTTAGATCGGTAGATGGCACCCGGAGGGACACAAATGGACTCCTGCTGTACCAGTAAGCATATGCCTTCCTCAAAGAAGCAGGTGCAGACATTCACAAAACAAAGAAGCCACCCGCTGAGCGAACTCACCGCAATCCGAAGCAGAGTCCCTTTGACAGCCGCCCATCGGTCCTGCCGACGATCGATGACGAGGATGAAGCCCACGTCCGTTGATGGCAAACTGGCACACACACAATGAGGAAAAATCCATTTATAGTAGAAATAGTAGAAATCTAACTTCAAAAAGAGTTTGGAAAAAAACAGCAAGCGCACAGTATTCCTTTAAGAGACAAGTGATGAAGCCACGTTGTGTTATTGTGTGGCTCTTCTTATCTTCTCAGGCAGGGACGTACCCCCCCCCCCCCCCCAACCCGCTCACCCTCCACCACGGCCTCTTTGCTGTCACTTTACAAAGTCACTCATATCTTACCAGCATGCATTGGGAGTAACATGAACAGAAATCCTTAGTGCATCTGCTCATTGCATTAAGCAGCAGAACAAATGAGCAGCCTCAAAGCTAAACTGATGCAGTGGAGCTGGATTGTTCGCAAAGGTATTGTAGATCCCGGCGTGCAAATACGGTAGTTCATGTGCTCAGCCAAAGCCCCGCCCCCTCATCCAACAGTCATCCAGTCAGTGATGGAGATTGCTCGAACGTGAGCCAATCACAAAGGTTGCTGCAAAGTGACGAGTCGCTGTCGTAGCCAGAGAGCGAATGTAAACAGACACGAGGGGGGGAAGGGTGGTCCAAGACACGGCCCTCGTAAAAAAGGTTTTATGGTTATCTGGTCATAGAATTATCTTTCTGTTAAATACACCCACTGGCCTCAACCATGGGTGCTTATTTAAAAATGAATAATAATTCTGACTGACACTCAATTTGTAAAACAAAAATCTGTGGTGTATACTGCATCAGAGCTGTTTGTAATATTTTGCCTCTTGGCTCTTAGTATGATGCGGTGCTGAATACTGGTACTTTAATATTCAGTTCCGGTATTGGTATGTAAATAACAGATACTAAAATGAAAATTAAAAACCCAAACAACTACAACTACAAAATAAAAATGCTAGGTACATTTTGATGCAAAAGTTGCAACCATGTTATTATATTTTTAAATAAAGCACATATCTAGTTCTTGAGTCATGGTGCACATTTGGATATTAATTACATAGCATTTTTCAAAAATGTATTCTTCATCAGTTGGTCTACTGATCATTATTCAAACAAGCAGGAGGTGCTTAAAGTCACAGTACACGTCAGACAAAGCCCCCCGAGAGGAAGATGACATCACACCCACGATGAACAGTAACCTTGAAATGAAACACTTAAAAGTCAATGTAGAATAATACTACACACTTAAATGCAATTAAAGACTAAAATGATTGAATGATAAGGTGTAAATAAAGGAATGTTTGATTATGGCGGTCTTACACATTTACCCCTCCCCCCTTCATCCAGTTCCCCAGTGACACCCTGCAGAAGACTGATAACGACACTGGATTATGACTGATTAATGCAGGACTCATGACCCTTTTCCCCCTTGCTATACAGTACAGCAGGTCTTTCAGGCGATCCATTTTTGTGGTACTGGTTAGCAGAACTGGGCATTTTACTAAAAATCTGTCGTCCGTCATCCCGTCAGCTGCAAGGGTACCCTTCCGTCGTCCGTCATTTTACCCAGGCGGAAAAAAGTACCTGTCTACTGTTAAACGGCCGTCCGTCGGCGAGTCCGACTAAACTTTCATTTTCACCCTGAATTGGTTGCCAGCCAATCACAGGGCACACAGAGACAAACATCCGCACTCACAATCACACCTAGGGGCAATTTAGAGTGTCCAATCAACTTACCATGCATGTTTTTGGAATGTGGGAGTAAACCGGAGTACCCAGTGGAAACCCACGCTGGCACGGGGACAACATGCAAACTCCACACAGGGAGGCCGGAGCTGGGATTGAACTCACGACCTCTGAACTGTGAGGCGGACGTGCTAACCAGTCGACCACCGTGCCGCCTCCTCTGCTTTTTCTTTTCTCTCAATTACTCTCCATCCAGTAAAGCTCAGTGCTCCCAAACATGTTGTGGCACAGCGTGGAACTACACTGAAAGCACTCAACTCTAAAGTTGGATTTACCTGTACGTACAGTATACTATAAAAAAACTATAATAAACAATAGCGTAAAAAAATATTAATAACATCATCTTAATTAAAATAATGTGACAGTGAGATGTCAAGCGACCTCACCTGGGTACACTTGTCAGGTAGGTGAGCACATTGTGAAACTCCCTGTCCGTGATTTCGCCGAAGGAGGGGAATTCTGGGAACACAATGATGGGGCTGCCGTTGTCTCCTCTGCCTCCTAAGCAAGAGCAAAGACACATACTGTAAGATACAGTACTGTAGTACACACAAAAGTAGTTGTTGCTTTATGATGTGTTGTTGCTTTTGTTTTAGTTGTTTCTGTATCTTGCAAGTCCATCTGAGCTACTTGTAACAATGACCTCATCAATTACATTCATATTTTCTTATAAATAACTCATTTATTTACAGTAAGCTGCAGCACAGTCCATTAACACATCTCATCATTTATTGTACATTATACTTGTTTATTTCATGGTTATTTGTTCCCTTTCTTACTACTTGATGTCCATTATACCAGATTAATAATTAATACTAAAATACCCGGTGCTGTGTGATGACAATGACAACCAAACTATTTTTCGGCACGCTGTCTCACTCCCTCTGTTTAACAGCTGCTCCGTCAACGCCTGTGCCCAGAATATCAATCTGTCGGCTTGCCCATTCTTTTTTCCCGTCACTACGGCAACAGTAAGTGTGCGGTCATGGTTCTAATCAAGTCTGTAAAATGGTTCCCAACACTGCTGCTGACTCAAGGTCACCAAGGGGATGTTGAAAAGGCTTGCAGGTATAGAGATCCTATGCCTCAAAATACAAATTATATATTACATATGAGTGTGTATACAGTATATACAATGTTGGTATATAGTCATAAATGACAAATAAGCACAGCACTGTCCTTTGCTTTGTGTCTGAAAGGGATGAGGAAGGAGACTAAGCGGTGACATTTGAATGGCAAAAAACTGCCAAGCAAAAATTAGGTCACAGGAAAAGTGCAAACGCAAAATAAAGCTGACGCATGTGTTAGACTGGAAAACTGCTCCCGTCACTGTAACCTGGAGAAGATTCACAAATAAAACCTCCATGACCTCAAGTATTGCCATTAAAAATGGTATTTTTCAGAGTCGCTAAGTGTAATTTTTTCTCGATGGTCCACTTAAGTTGCATTCGGCCACGTTGCTCTGTTATCGTGTGAATATGACTACGAAATGTAGCCTGTCTCTAAATGTGCCTTGTAATTGACTACGATTTCTTTGGAATGTGATCTTGGCTATGGGTAGCATGGGGAGCAAAACAAAACAAAAGTAATTGATGCATTGAGGTGAAAATTGCATTCATAAAAGGAGAAAAGGCAAGTACCAGACACACACACACACGCACACAATGAGTAATGAATGAGTCACCTGAAAGAAAAGCGAACTGCCTCCTGAGTTCAGGAGTGATGTCAGCAGCACGGAGAGGGCTGCTGTCCAATTGCATGATCTCATCTGGAGGGAAGACACAAAAAAATGCAATTAGAAAAGAGAGAAATAATCTCCTTTCTTTACTTGCCATCTATCTATGGCTTTAAGACATAACCTACTTCAGTATTATGAATTACACTGACTGAGATCATGTAAAACATTTTATTTGGTGTTTGTGGGATGAAAACTGGCCAGGGTTCAGCTTGAAACTGGGAGAACAGAAGAAGCAAACAGATCGATAGCCTAACGATCTGTGGTCAAACCAGAGGAACTGGTTGTAAATGTTGCATCAAGAATGTTCTTTGAAAGGACGTTTCCATTGGTGAAGGGGTTTGGTTACGATGAGCATGAAGGTTAGCCTTGAGTTCACTCGATGTAAATTTAACACTCAGCCTGATAATTCTGGAGCTGGGAACCATATTTGGTTATTTAAAGCGGATGTTCAAAACGGAACCTGTGCACATCACTCTGATTTTTCTCATCAGCCAAGATGCTATGATCATAATGACAATTTGACAATGAAATATTAACAGTCTGCAAAGAGTATGGACTCACAATGCACAATGGACGCACAATGTTTTAAGGTGATTTCATGCATAGTTCAGATATTCTATACAAATTAGGCAAAAACCTGTTTACTAATTGCAGCTCAAAGGCAATTGCATTCATGAAAATGATTTAATACAAAGTTATCTACACTTAACAAAATGAAATCAACTTTCTATTTTAAAAAGAATTGATGACGAATGTCAAATCAAATTTAGGATCCCCCCCCCCCAAAAAAACCTGCCCACAACCTGACTGTATAAAGCATTATAAATTATATGCATTATAAATTGTGCATTCGTCAACAAAAGTATGAGGCCACTGTTATTTCACGTATTTTTACCACAGCAGCCATTTTGACATAAAAGTAATTTGCAAGACAAATACAGTTAGGGGGCAAACAATACAAAAGTGATTCCACAAAACTTGTGTCAAGAACGCTTTTTTTTGTTTTCTTTTAAATGTCTGACTCACTATGATATCAGTGGAAGAGCCCACTCCTCCAGAATTAGACTGCACGTCTGTCATCTTTCATCAATGATCGATCGATTGAATCTTGTCACTGTACACAACCAGACGAAATTTGGCCTAAATTATTTGCGCTGCATTGTACGCTATGTGTTATTTTTTTTGCATTGTTCTTTTTGTACTTGTCATCTGGCAGTGACCACATTAGAATAAGACGGTGAACAAATCTGGTAATGATAAGCATCCCGGATTAGACTTGAATGTGTACAGTATTTGTGGTGGTATTGGTGAAAAAGGCTGCGTTCAGATTGCAGGCATACATCGGATTCCAATCGGATTACTCCTCAAATCCAAATTTTTAGGGCTGACTGTCCACACTGTTTTTAGCAAGTGTCCAAATGAAATCTGGCGCTGTTCAGAGTGGGCCACGTTAATGATGCATGCATGTATGCATCTCTCCACAAAAGACGATTCGATATAGTTTTCAATATGTTACTGTAGGTGCGAAACAATTCGAGGACGGGTCGATTTCAAAGTGGAATGATTCAGTTCAGTTCGACTCAGTGGGATTACCATTCGATTTGATATGGTATGGCTCAGTTCGATAGTGTATGATGCAATGACTTTTTGTTGTTATGTTACACACATTTAAATGAATTTGTCAGTATTGTAAATGTGCCAATTCCTTCTAAGATCTCTCCAATAAAAGACTGAACTAGAATGTTAGCACTGATGCTAAGGCCGACAAGCAGCCTGGCAGACAAGTGTCATTCCCTATTCTAGACCAGTGATTTCCAAACTCGGGTGCTGCGTTGTGAATGTATAGTGAAAGGCAGAACAATTGAATGCACTTCCAGTAGCTGGCAGAAGGTACAGTACAATAAACCCATGTATCCACTTATTGCCATTACATCAATACAACAACTAAATCATGGCTTTATACAAGTACGTCAGCTTTGTGTTCTATTAAACAGGCCCAAATTTCACACTGACTCAGTACATTTCTGAGTAAATTGGGATGAGATCATTATTTCAACACACTTATTGTGCCATTTTTGTTTTGTGGTGTCTGCTGAGAGATTATGTAAAATGGGTGCCTTTGCTCAGGAAAGGTTGGGAAATACTGTTGTAGACTACTTAAAGAGAAAATCAACCCAATACTGCATTTGTGGAATATGAGTTAAGTAGCAAAATCCACCCCTTTTTAGCCATCTCAGGGGGCGGCCATTTTATCACTTCTGTCGACTGAAAAT
The DNA here is from genome assembly GCF_054856515.1 of Filicampus tigris. Taxonomy (NCBI): domain Eukaryota; kingdom Metazoa; phylum Chordata; class Actinopteri; order Syngnathiformes; family Syngnathidae; genus Filicampus; species Filicampus tigris. Next base: position 9,898,773 of record NC_141230.1, read on the forward strand.
GACATCACAACTGCTCAGGGATCAGGCAAAGACCAATCACGGCTCAGCTTCAGAAAATAGGTCAGCCGTGATTAGTCGTTACCTGAGCCCTGAGCAGTTGTGACGTCATTTTCAGTCAACAGAAGTGACAGAATGGCCGCCCCCAGAGATGGCTTAAAAAGGGGTGGATTAAGGCCTTGTCTACACGTAGCCGGGATTTATTTAATAACCGCATATCCCCCCCCGCCTGCATTGGAATACGTACACATAAAAAAAAAAAACGCATCCACACGAAACCGTGGAAGTGCGATTTCAAACGCATGCCAAGCCTCTGGGTGGCAGTAGTTAGCCAAATACTATCCATTCAGAAGGAATTTACCTCCTTTGACGTCACTTCTACGAAACCAAAAACACGGCGCCAAACTCCTTCGGGAGAACCGACAAGAGGTCAGAATTGCTTTTAAACCTTTCAACGAGAAACAGTGATTGGTTGCGGGCAAATAAGTATGCAAAAAGCGCATCGAGAATGGCTATAACCAACGCAGCGCCACGAGAATCAAGTCGCGCAATGACGTCAAAGCATTGTTGTCGCATGGTGACGACGTAAATCTCCGGGTGTAACCATGCACAGCAAAACGCTAATCCGGATACATTCGAAGATATCCGCTGATCTCCACTGCGGCCGGAGTTTTGCGTTTTCACTGAAAAAACTCCGGGACGTGTGGATGATAGGGCTAACCGCAGGCTTATATCCGGCGTGTTCAAAAACCCCGGCTACGTGTAGACAGGGCCTACCTCTTATTCCACAAACGCAATATTTATGAGAATGCCTTGTTTCTACTAGTGGGCTTTCATAGAACATATTCTTGAAAAAAATATGTTTGGGTTGACTTCCTCTTTAAGTAGATTATCCGGCTGTCAGCGTGACAAACACAGAAACACTATTCCCTTTGTTACATTAACTTTTTAAATCTATATAATGAGGTCAAATAACATATTGTTGCTTTAAGGTTACACTGAGGTCATCTCACCCAAATTTACCTTCTATGTCTAAACTGAGAAAGTTTGTCTTGTTATTGATTGCCCTCTATTTGAAGCGATTAACAGTTATTGATTAAAAAGAGACATTTGAGGAGCAGCTTCCATTTCCTCTTTCCTTTTACTGTAACCTCTGGCGAGGGTGTGCACGCAGTGAACAAAGCATCATGGACGTGGAAACGAGACAAAACAAACGGCCTCGGCTCTGATGTTTGTAACTTGGTATAAAGCAGGGCTGCCTCATGGACGATAATGGCCATTTGTTGCCTGAGGTGATGGGCCATCTGTGGGATGCTCATGGGCCCAGCACATGCTGCTCATGCACTCACTCAGTCAGACAACACCTTGGCCCCCGGCAACTCCCACACATCAAATCCAAACACACACCCACTCTGCTTTGTCTAAAAAAAATCCTTCTCTTAACACATGTTGTTTTTGTATTTAATCAACTTTAAAATTGCGTTGGTTACAAATGTAGAAAATTGCAATATACCTTCTTTACAACTCCATCTTTTTGTACACAATATACATTATCTCTCTCTCTATACACACATATATATATATATATATATATATATATATATATATATATATATATATATATATACATATATACATATATATATACATATACATATATATATATATATATATATATATATATATATATATATATACATATATATATATATATATAATAGACTAATGTTAATTATGTGCTAAATTGGTGTCAAATAATAAATGATGTAATTGAAATCATTTATTTTAGTGTGCTCCAACTCCCAGTATTCTTCAATCCAAAAATGCTCGAGCCAACACAACATTATGTTACAAGTGAAACCACTCTACTGTGTTGGGAGTGTCGGGTTTCAGATCTCTTTCTTTTGCGACTTTTCTCATCCTTAAGTATCAGTGATACTACAACGACTCGTAGGGTGACTCAAGAGTCCACGTTTTGTCAAAAACACCTGTGTTCATTAAGCACCTGTGTGTAAGGTTGTAGGGCTCCAATACAAGAGATGCATCAATCAATCAAAAGTAGCATTATTATCTTTGTTAGGGCAAAATCCTTGTATTAGATCTCATTAGGTTGTGCAAGTGTAGTACATAGTGTCCAGTGCTGCCGGTATTGAGATGAGAACAATCCTTTTTTTTTTCCTACAGGGCACAGGGCATTAAAAATATCCGCAGCTGAAACAAAGTGCTGTACATAAATATCAAACATAAAACATAATATCGGTAATAAAAATAATATTCATAATAAATGGAAACAAGTTTTCACTTCCCTTTAAAACAACGCACTATTATTTCACACTGCCATTGAAACACTTATAGACGCACGCATACACACCAGCTGCTGTTTGGGGGGCTAATGTTCTTTAACGGGCTTAACGGCGGGGATTAGCGTCCTGCTCACGTTTGTTGGAAGGGGACGAGTCAAACTTTAGTGGGTCACAGTCACACACCTGGACCGCCTGCCACTACTGACACACTTTCAACAGGTGCCAAATTGCTTTCAGCAACCTGGCCCTGAGTAGACCAAATGCATTTGAATAATAAGAATGAGTATGACAGGGCCTACTCTGTGCTCTCCAATATGTAAGCATATGAATAACGCTCGGGAACAATTTGGGGGAAAAAAAATCTGTTGAGTCAGATTTTTACGCTGATTCAAGCTAAAATTGGCATGCGATTCCAAAATTGCAGTAATTTTTTTTCTAGCACATCAAGTTTTTTTTCTCCACCTCCTACCTTCTAGAAAAGCAAAATTCATATTATTAGCTATAGTAAGACTCTAGTAAGAAGAGCTTATTAAGATTGGACTCATCCACAGCTACGTGGCAACTTGTTTATGCAGCCATGATTGAGAGAGTGTGGTGAGAGGTGTGTGCAGCTCCCAATCGGTCAGTACTATCAATATCTGCAAACAGAAAGCTAGCATAGTAGGAATTAAGAGTATTAGTGCTGGCTTTTCTCTTAACCCTGTAACCATACTTTTATTTTTGTTTTCAAAGCTTGTAACTATTCCATCTTTGTGTTTTATTGACATAAACAATTACATATAAAAAACAAATGTGGATTCTACACCTAAAAAATGTGACATGTGAGAGAAAAACTGTGATCAGTTTTTAATTCTGCACCCAAAAATGAGTTAAAAATAGATGTGAGACTTAACTCAACAAAACAAATGTGTTCTCCATTGTAATGGTCAGGATGGAAGAGGAAACAACAGTTGGACCAAAAGTGGACATCAAATGGAAGGAGATGGGGGAGGGCAAAAAAGTGGAAATTATGGAATGGCAGTCATGAACATTGAGGAAGAGCTATGCCAATAAGCCAATTAGGGACACTCACATTACTTCATAAAATACTGTATATGAGGAGTAGCGTAATGAGGCATTTTGCAAGGAAGAAGAAATAGCTACTACGGACTGAAGAGAATTTTATTGGTTGACTTACCGAACACAATATTAGATACACCTGCACAATCTAATTTGACAGCCAATAGAAGAGCTGTACATCAATGTTAACATATGGTCGCACTTGAAACTAGTCATCTAACCATGTTTAATTTTTGTTCATTCTGAATTTTACCGACATTTTCAGTAAAAATATGTCTCTAAAGTTGCACTAAACCTTGGAGTTCGAACTTCCAAGATGCATGACGTCATGTGTCAGGATGTCTCAAAAGAGAGGTCAGTACAGTGTTCACACTTGGGACACTTATTCCAAAAGAAGGAGCAGCCACAACAGAAGATGTTATGCTACGTAAGTGGAAACACATTAAAAGCAGCACTGTCTTAATTGGACAATGTGACCATTAATAACATCAATTGAGGTTATCTTATTTATACATTTCAATTAATTCCTCAAGAAAAAATGTTTTGAAATGTAAACCAATCAGACAAACAATAATATAACAAAAATATAAAGATGATTCTAACACAGTGGCCTTAGCGTATGGCCTTGGCGTAGGTCTTAAGTTTTTTTTTTTAATCCATTTTTGCTATTGGATGTCATTAGATTGTGCATGTTTACCTAAAGAAGCGGTTAGCGTGATGGACAACACAAAGAGAAGACATCAAACACCTACCACACAACCAGTGGCAGTACCGGGAAAATCTATAGTATTTTTCAACCTCCTCCAGGGAGATGCGCACATGATCCCAGCTCTCCTCTATAGGCTCCAAACACACATGCAGAGATCCAGTCGAGTACTCCACTTTATGACTCTTTGGTTGTCTTTCTGTCTTTTTGTGTACTGATCCTGAATTAACCTCCATCTTCCTTTCTTCCTTCCTCCCCTGCTGTTTCTCATTAGCGCTACTTGTCATTACAAGCCCGTCCTGCTCTTGTTTCCTCTCTAGCTCAACCAAGTCCATCCGCTCCGGTCCCACAGTACTCTGCAGCTCTGAGTCCGCTCCAGTGCAAAAACTAAAGTCCAACTCAACATCCACAAAGGAGCCTGAATCTGACTTCTCTGCTTCCATCCTGCTGCTCCAGACTTGTTGACTGCTCTTCGGCTGCTGCACTTGTTCCAGTCATCACAACAGGTAGCCTCTCATTCGAAAGCCCTCCCCACCCCTATTCTCCACATTCAAAGCACCATACTATAACTGTGTGTACTTCCCAGTCCTACCTCAGGTTACCTTCCCTATAGCAGACAAAAGCTACCTTGTAGCGCTCAAACCCTCCCTTCTGCCCAGATAACGGCTATCTGGGTACCTCTTCCTCCAAAAGGACAATTAGCTGACCACGCCCAGCTCAACAACTCCCCGACAATTCACACTCAATAGCCACATGTTAGTTACATAATCTAACATGATCCCAAAAGAATAAATGAATTATTGGCCTTGTTAAGCATAACGTGAATTTGTGTGTATTAACACTTGTTAGTGCCAGAAAAAAAGTACTATTTGTTGGATTCCGTTATCTTCGACTGCACGCGTTTGATGAAGTAACACGGTCAGGTGGTCAGTGTACGCTGTTCCACTTGGCCGCACTATCTCAGGGGATGTGGACCTGAAATTACAAAGCCTCCATTCTGACAAGCCCATTTAAACACAGTTTGACTCTCCCTTTAACCAGTCACAGACTCTGACCATTGAAAGCCTTCTGCCTTGTTTACAACAGTCAAAAGATTCCATTATTACTAACCCTAAGAGAGTCTTAATTCGAAAGGCACACTCAAAGAAAAGCACTGTTACTCGACTGCAATGTAACAATTAAAGCTCAGTGACTTGGATAGAAAGATACAGTGCACTCCAAAGTCAGTTGGAAAGCTTGAACAAGGCCTGTTTATTACATTGAAAATATGTGTCTTGATGCGTCTGTGTGTGTGTGTATCGATGGGGGTTTTGTTTGCCCAATGTACCCACTACACACATCAGATTATCAGAACGATAAACATTGTGTACGTAAACACCAAAGATAACAGTGAGATGGCCGCATGTGTGCATAAACCCACAGGTTTGTTTGTGATGGTCAATGATTCACTATAATGTGATAAGGAGAATAATTTGAATTGAATCGGACTCTTAGACACATCTTCACATTTATTTGCTCCAAAACTGCATGGCCATGTCGAAAAAATGGCTAAAACAATAGTTTTTCTCCAGTTCATCTTAAAACAGTATTATGTAACAGACCCTATTAAACACATTTTCACATTTGCATTTCAGGCTCAAAAAACGCATTGTTGTGCTAACGAATGGCTTAAAAGACACTTTTTGGCAGTTCGTTTAAACAGGGCCATTAGTTTTTAAATTTTGCATAATCATGTAAACAATGGACCTCATTCACAAAGCACTTCCACTACTTTCTTACTTAGTCTTTCAGACACTCAACTCACAACTCAACCTAATTTATAGAGCACAGCTGTAACAAACTGCACATAAAGATTAAACATAAACTGTGTAGAATCAAATCGACTAGAATAGAAAGCCTCTATTGTCATTGTATGGTGCAGATACAACAAAACGGGGCTTATACAAACATAAAGCCCAACCAATGATAAAACAATAATAATGACAAGCTTGTAATCCTTACAGCATCTATGTGCTCACTGCTCGAAAGTTTCTCAATCCCATGACAGGGAGCTTTGTGATGGGAGTGGCTGGCTTGGCCGGCAGCAGCCAAGTAGCGCAAGATGGAGCTTCAACCGCCGTCAACTTTTCTATTTATATACAATATTAACATTCCAACTCCTTTGTAAGAAACATGTTAAATCTCAAAGCCTTTTGTTGAACATAGAGGGCAGCCAAGCGCTGGAGGAGCTACTTCCTCATCTTTAAAGAGTAACGACTTTTGATGCCGTTTTGATCTTGAAAAATACTAGGAAAGAACAACTGAATATACCTTTTAAACAACGCCAAGCCATCACAGACGGCGGTCATTTTTGCATCAGACGGCATTCCAGTAGCTTGGAACATATTGACCGCGGAAACTGTTAGACCACCTGACCTTTCTTTTGGAAATGCTTAATATGTTGTCAAGCATATGGTCCATTGGCTAGCCGACTTTGAAAGAACCATTTGTATTCGTTTGCAGTAAAAATAACAGCACCTCCAAATTTGAGACCATGGTCCAAAATCAGAAAAAGTTTGAGTACCCTCTCCGGGTCGTGCTGAGATCCTGCCCCAAGTAGAAGAGCTTAAGTATCTTGGGGTCTTGTACATGAGTGTGGGAAAAATAGAGCGGAATATCGATCTTGGCACAGTGTCTGCAGTGATGCGGACCCTGTATTGGTCTGTCATGATGAACGAGCTGAGCCGAAAGGCGAAGCTCTTAATTTACCGGTCAATCTATGTTCCTATACCCTCAGCTATAGTCAAAAGCGATGGATCGAAAGAACATTGTCCCCGGATATCACTGGCTGAAATGAGTCTCCACCACAGGGTGTCCAGGATCTCCCATAGAGAGGTCATACGGGACGACATTTGAGTAGCACTGAGAGGAGAGAAATGAGGTGGCTCAGGCATCTGATCAGAATGCCTCCCGGATGCCTCCCTAGTGAAGTGGTCTGGGAATGTCCCATCGAGAGGAGGCCCCGGGGACGACCCAGGACATGCTGGAGAGAGTATGTCTCTCGGGCGGTCTGGGAATGCTTCAGGATTCCCCGGGAAAAGCTGGAAGAAGTGGCAGGGGGTAGCCACAAACATGGCCCCCATGGTATGTCCCCAGTTTTCAATTAAAAACAGTCTTATGTAATGGACCCTGAGACACATTTTCAGATTTCAGGCTAACAAAAGTGCATCGTCATGTAAACAAATGGCTTAAAGACCACCATCATTTTGGCAGTTCAGTTAAAAAGAGTCTCGTGTAAACAGACCCTGAGATATGTTTTTGCAGTTTCAGCCTCCAAAACTGCCTATTAATTTAAAAATTGGCTGAAATGAACCAATTTTGTCTATTTGTAGTTAAAAACAGTCTCATGGTAGTGACCCAAGACAAAGAAAGTCAAACTGGGGCGTTTGAATTGCACTGAGCTAGTGAGGGTAAATTTTCATCATCCATGTGACGATTACCTATTTCTTTGGAAGATAGTAATTACAAAAAAGTTTTTTTTTTTTTTTTTAAATATTGCATTTTCTATCGACAGTATGAAAAGCAGACGGAAGTTGTCATCCTGCCTTACACACTCTTTTTAGCTATTGTATTTTTCCAAGCAGAGACCAGCCATAAATATTTACGGATGACCTTGAACAGAAAGTAGCAGTATGTTCATCTTGCACTAGAACATATAGACGAGTATCTTACAAAAGTATAGCACAAGGAAAATGTCAGCATTTCTTTCACTCACGTCTCTTAAGGGTAACCATTGGGATCGCATTTTCCCATTTAGAAGCATTCCTCTTGGCTTTCCTCACCATTCTTTCCTCCCTCTGTCTTGCATGGACCACGGGAGGTCTCAAAGTGGAAACACTGAGCCCAATAGAACACCGAGCTTTTCCCTCGCCTTCGAAGCAGCTGCCCCGCTTGCGGCTAAAAAATAAATGACGGCAATAAGTGCTGTGCAGACGCTCAGATTTGTATGCTGGTAGCGTTTGTTGATGCAGCACAGGCTTGGACTTGCATTCCCGCCCCCTTCCACACACACACACGGACACACACACGCGCACCCACACACACTGTGGTGCATAGAGAGACATGGTGGGTGAATTGAAAAGGAAGGCAACATAAGAGAAACAAGGATGAGGTTGACTGGGTGTGATGCCAACCAGTATTTACAGCCCACTCGCACAGCAGTTTTGCAAAGAAGACAGTCTAATGGAGTATGGAATGTGAATTCAGAAAAATATTCGGAAAAACTCCAACCCAACCAGCATATTATGTTCTAACAAGACTGTTGTTGAACTTATTGAGAATGAATCAATCTCCTCACACTTTTTCAAACACAGCAAGAAAACTCACCCAAAAAATGTATGAAACCCTCCACAAAACAGGATACTAATCATGATACTTGATACATGATACTGGCCCCAATGTAAGCAGACAGTAACCTTGGCCCAGGCACCACTTCTCTACAAAGCTTTGAAGAAAAAAGGTTTTGTAGTTTTAGGGTTAGTGGAGGTTTGTCGAAGTTGGTAGTCGGAAACGCTAACGGAAGCCCATTTGAAATGATAGTCGAACCGGCCTAAAGGGGTTTACTATTTGGTGCGGCCGGACAAAATGACAGATGAACGGACTGCGGAAGGGTACCCAGGCTGTA